>NC_135649.1:41910192-42546923 GCF_053574225.1 Canis aureus
CAAGCTTACCATCAAACCAGGTGGTCCTGGGGGACCAATTGGCCCTGGTAAACCAGTGGGACCAGCTGGGCCCTGTTATAAAGGAAGAGAAAGATAAAAAAAAAACCTCTCACTATATCACACAAAGAACTAAATGAATGAAATTTTAACTTAAGCAATTGCCAAATTTGGTTACACAATTCTACAATTCTGCAGTATTATAAACAGAATTTTAAAATGTATAAGAATAAAAGGATTAAGTAACTATAAAGAAATTTAACTAAAAAGAATGGCTACAGCTTTTAGAAAACTTATGTTTTACAGTGGTAGGTAACAAATGTAGGACAAATACATAGTACGGAAGTTTAACAAAATAAAATTATAAAGATGGGCATTTAGTGGGGCTTTTATGGTAGAAGTGAAAAGTGGCTTCTCTAAAGTAAAAACTACGTATTTATCCAAAGAAAATGAAAACACTAATTTGAAAAGGTATATGCACCCCTGTGTTTATTGTAGCATTATTTATAATAGCCAAGACATGGAAGTAACTCACATGTCCATCCATAGACGAATGGATAAAGAAGATGTGGTGTGTACACACACACACACCACAATGGAATATCAGCCATAAAAAAGAATGAAATCTTGCCATTTGCAACTCAGATCGATCTAGAGGGAATAGTGCTAAGTGAAATAAGTCAAGTCAAAGATAAATACCACAGGATTTCAGTCATATGTGGAATTTAAGAATCAAAACAAACAAATTAAGGAAACAAACAAACAAAAAGAACAGATTCTTACATAAAGCGAACAAACTGGTGGTGCCAGAGGGGAGAGAGATGAAATGGGTGAAATAAGTGAAGGGGATCAAGAGTGCACTTATTGTGATGAACACTGAATAATGTACAGAATTGTGAAATCATTATATTGTACACCTGGAACTAATATAATGTACGTTAATTATATCAGAATAAAAACTTTAATTTTAAAAGATACAAAAAATAATTAAATTAAATTAAAATAAATAAGAGTATAGACAAAGAAGAAAGTGAGAATAACTGGGACAACAGACAAGGAAATGATGCAACTATTTTGGCACCCAATTTGGCATCTTAAAAAGCTGAAAATTTGACATCAATGAAATCCAGCAATTCTCTATCTAGGTATAAATCCTGCATTATTTTGTAATTAAAAGATTAAAAACAACCAAATATTCAATAATAGGAGATCAGAGAAACAAACTGTAGTATGTAGTATGTTCACACAACGGAATGTTACATAGAAGTGAAACTGAATGAACTACAGCCACATGCAAGAATATGGATGTATCTTAATATATTAAGTAGAAAACTACATAAATGTTATGTTATTTTAAAAGCAAAATTAAAAACTCTGGTTTAGAGATACATGTATATATAACAAAAGTATAAGAAGCAATAGAAAACTCAAAATGGTACTTATTATCTTGGTAGAATGCAGAAGGATGTGACTGCCAAGGAAACCCCAAGTTGATTCAAAATTATTTGAAATGTTCTACTTCTTAAATGGTATTTTGGATCCATAAGTGTTCAATTGATGGTTATGCTTCAAAACATACATATATTTTACATGTATTCTGCTGCATTTTCAAATATTACATAACAACAAATTATAAGGGATAAGGGGCAAGATTAAGAGTACTTAAGGGGACACCTGGGTGGCTCAGTGGTTTAGCGCCTGCCTTTGGCCCAGGGGGTGATCCTGGAGTCCTGGGATCAAGTCCCATCTTGGGCTCCTTGCATGGAGCCTGCTTCTCCCTTTGCCTGTGTCTGTGTCTCTGCCTCTCTCTCTCTCTCTCTCTCTCTCTGCATCTCTCATGAATAAAAAAATAAAATACTTTTTAAAAAGAGTACTTAAGAACAAATGGATGGGTGTTATCAAGCATGGAATGAGTTGGTAGTTAATAAAAAATTCCCCAACATTGCACCTTAGTCGTCAAATACTAGAAAGTACTGATTTTTTTTTTTTTTTGGTAAAGGGATCAATCTTTGTGAAATATAAACTTCAAGAAATTGACAAAAAAAAAAAAAAAAAGAAATTGACTACCTGATCAACAGATAATGCTGTCTCTAGGGATGTTATCTACAGACTAACATAACTTTTTTTTCTTAAGATTATACCTGATGTTCACCATGCATAAATATTATTCCCTCAGCCTTCAAAATATATCCATATGTTATACATAACTAACAGTGTTACAAATGATGTCTTCTAATATCTTAAATGGGAGACCTTCAATTTTTATTTTTAATCAGACTATTTACAATTATCATGACTACTCCTACCACCTACTAATCCTCATAGCACAAGAATAAGAATATAGAAGCATATTTCTGCTGCCAAACCCCAAAACAAAAATTTCCATGGAAACTAGATAGAAAGATAAAAGAACAAAGAAGTCCTTTGTAAATTCTTCCTGGTCCAGACTGCTTTTATTTTCAGGTATGAGGTACCTGCAATGTCTATCAAACTTCAAATAATAATTTCTGTAACTAAAATAGAGTGTATTAAAAAACTGAAGGGAAAAAGGTGATGCTGTGATCTGATTTAATCAATATAGTAAAGAAGAAAATCACTGGATGCTTACTTGTATTCCAGGAGGACCTGGATATCCTGGATTACCCTTTGGTCCTGGCAGTGATGACATAATTATACTACCTGGTTCTCCCTGAAAGAAATCATCAGTGGAAGTTTTAAGTTACAGTTATGACACACAAAATAGTCAAGCGCATAAAAAATGATCTCAGAATTAAATCTGTCATATAAATGTCCTAAAGATTAGGAGAGCTCAGTAATTACCATGAATAAATTTACCTTTTAAAGGGAAATGGGGAAATGGCCACAATACACTGAATTACAATCGATTTATTAAGAGACTGTGGTACCTTCCATTACTCATTCATTAAAAACCAGTTATTAAATATTACTATTTGCCAAGAACTGTGTTAGGCTCTGGATACTCAGCAGTGAAGGAGATAAACAAGGCCTCTGTCCTCATTGTGCTAACAATGTACTGGATTTGAAATGCAGATTATAACATGTAAACAAGTAAGACAACAAAAGTTCTGTTAAAAGCTATGGAGAAAAGCAACACGGTACATGATAAAGAAATAGTGGAAGACTAAAAAGAAGTGATAATTATATGACATGATAGAGGTGCTAATTATTGTTACAATGGCAATCATAATATATAAATATATCAAAGTAACATGTTAAATACCTTAAATTTATACAATGCTTTACATCAAATATATTTCAGTTAAAAAAAGAAATAGTGGAGGAATTAGTTTGGGTAGTCAAAAAAGGCAATCCTTGAAGGCAACATTCAGGCTGAGATTTAAAAGATAATGAGTCAGCCAGGTAAAAATGGGTTAAGAGTAGTCAGTAGTTAGAGACACCTGGGTAGCTCAGTGGTTTAGCATCTGCCTTTAGCTCAGGGCATGATCCCAGGTCCCGGGATGGAGTCCCACATTAGGCTCCTTGCAGGGATACTGCTTCTCCCTCTGACTATGTCTCTGCCTCTCTCTCTCTGTGTTTCTCATGAATAAATAAATAAAATCTTTAAAAAAAGAGTAGTAGGTAGTTGAAGTAACATATACAAAGGATCCAAAAAATGAAGAGTTTGGTACATTCAAATAACTTAATTCAGACCAGTGTGATCAGCAAGCCAAAGGAAAAGTGGTTTAAAGATAAGTCTGGACCAACACAATGTGGAATATCCATGCAATGGAGTATTCTTTAGCCACAGAAAGGAATGAAGTGGATGAACCTTAAACAGTAAAGAATGAAGTCGATCCATGGATGAACCTTAAAACAATATGCTCAATGAAAGAAGCCAAACACAAAAGGTCACATATTGTATGGTTCTACTTCTATGAAATATCAAAGTAGGCCAATCCATAGAGGCAGAAAGTAGATCCACGGCTCCAGGGGCTGGAGGAAGGAAGAGACAGGGAGTGACTACTAATGGGTATGGGTTTTCTATTTGGGGTGATGGGAAAGTTCTGAGGCAGTGATGGGTCCACAACCTTGTGACTCTATCTTTATTAAATGGTTAAAATGGTCAAAAAAAAAGATAAGTCTGGAAATGTAGGCATGGACCAAAATATGCAGGTCTTACAGGCCTTGAAAGAGAATGTGGACTTTATCTTAGATGAAGTGGGAAGCCCTTGAAAGTTTATAAATAGTGATATTAAATTAGAATTATGTTTTTAAAAGATCATTCTTGGCTACTTAATCTAGAATAAGTCAGGCTGGGAGGTGAGGAGATAGTAGTGAAGAAAAAAAGACTTATTTAGAAGAAGCTATTACAATAGTCCAGATGAGACATTATGGTTAGTGTGGTGGCAGTGGATATGGAGAAAGTGGATGATTTTAAGATAATTTTATAAGCAAAACTCACAGTATTAGTGACAGAATGGAGTGAGGAGGTGTGAAGGGGTAGAAAATATAAATGCTAACTCTAAGTTTTTAGGGGTCTGGGTAAACTTTGAACATGTTAATCTGAATGCCTCAGAGATATCTGAGTAGAGCTGTCAGGGAGGCAGTTTAATACATGCATTTAACTCAGAAGAAAAGTCTATTTTAGAGATATAAATACAGGTATTCAGTAGCTGGACAGTAAGCAATACCATGAGCTATAACAATTCTGCTAGGCATAGAAGAGAAAAAAGGGTCAGAACTGTGTCCTCATACCTGCTTGTATGGGAGACTGGGTGATGATCAGATAGAATAAAAATCATGAAAGGGTAGTGTCACAGAAGTCAGGGAAAAAAAGCATTTCTAGAGGTATCAGATGGCCAACTATATCAAAATATAATGGGAACTGAAAGTATTAGAAAAGAAACTTGAGAAGCATCTTGATGGCTTAGTAGGTTGAGCATCTGATTTTGGCTCAGGTCATGATCTCAGGGTCCTGGGATTGAGCATCGCCCAGTCAAGTTACGCTCTCTACTCAGCAGGGAATCTGCTTCTCCTTCTACCTCACTCCCTGCTCATTCTCTCTCTCTCTCTCTCTAATAAAATCTTTAAAGAAAAAAGAAACTTGAATCTTATATGCATATTTACAAACATATCAGCACACAGAAGATACTTAAAGCCATGGGCATAAAGGAGATTACTTAAGGAAGACTTGTGGGTACCTGCATAACTTCTGGAAGTATCTATTTTAAGGCAGAATTCAGAAACATTATCTGATCAAAGTTGCAAGTTTTCCAAATATCTTATTCAAAATGTTTACTTTCCTAGCATGAGATGCTTACCTTCATACCTGGGATCCCAGGAGGTCCCTATTATTAAAAAGAAAAAGATTATTTTATATATATGAGAGGGGTGAGAGCAAAACAACACACTGCTTTCTAAATGGAGTCAATTATATAGACTACTGTAAGGTCATTCTAAGTAAAAAGTATCTTAGGATACTTAGAGATGACATTTATATTAAATACAATAGAATCCTTGCTTTTACCCAGCACAGAGCCATACTACCGACTTCTTTTTTTAAAAAAAATATTTTTATACTTTACTAGTTTAAAATGTACTACTTTGCTCCACATGAATGCACTGAGTTCACTTTCTACACTTCTGCTTCTTCTGTCAATTCCTGTATTCATTATAATCCCAACTGTATAACTTACCGGAGGACCCTCTAGACCAGGAAAACCAGGACTGCCTGGAAATCCACGTTCTCCCTAGAAGGAGTTAAAAATAAGAGTTTGGAAGAACAAGAAAGAAAGCATAGGTATACCAACAAACAATAACTTATTGAAAAGATTTCTGTAAAAGCCATTCTGAAACTTGCTAGGTTGCCAAAAATTCATTAGCCTTCACTTTCCAATTATTTCAATATCAACTGCCCATACCAATTCAGCCTTCTAAGATACCTTTATCCCTAGTCATCAATCCTAATCAGAAATAAAGAAAAAAATCTTCTATCCCAGTCATTTTCTTCTGACAAATTCATTTTGAGGCAATCACACCATAGATTCCTGGTCATCATCATAATTAATGATTTGTCTCAATTTCCGGCCCATGCATTATATAGATTCTTATTTTAACTGCCCTATTGCGTTTTTCTTTTATTGTAAACTATTGCAAATTATTTTTGTAAAGAGGAAAAGATGGTAAGAAAGAATGCCATTAATATCACCAAGAGGACAATAATAGCAATAGTTCTAGCAACTGCAGGTCATTATGTTTTTCTAGGTACCCAATTTTTCTCACTCACTATTGTAAAATACCAATATGGACATTTGGTCTAGAAAACAAAGGCTAAAATTGCTGCAGAAGAACCCCAATGCAACCTCCTTTCTAATACCTACATGCCATAGTAATCCTAGAGATATCCATGTCAGAAGCTTGAAAGAGTATGATTATTGCAGCTGTGTGTCTTTGAGTTGTTTTGTCCAGTACTCCTGTCTCCATCACTTTTTACATATGGAAAAAATAGGCCCAGAGAGAAAGGATATAGTCTTGTACATCAGGTTTAGAAGACAGAAAACAAAAGAACACATATATTCTGATTCCATTTCTAGGGCTCATTCTATTAGTTACATAGTAAGAAATATTTTTTAAAAAATATTTAATCTGAAAGTATACATAATAAATCCCATTCAAAAAGTTGATGCTCACATAATTGGGGGCTTCAAACATAAACTAATCATGAGATCTGCTAAGGTGCTGCTTTACAAAAAGAAAGAAAAAGATCCCTTCCATCATATGGCATACTATACACATTGTGGATACGTTAGTCTTCAAATTTAAAACTTTGGCTAGTGGTCTTTTTGTTGCTTAAGGCATGCTGGCAAATAAATAAACAAATAACCAGAATAGGCACAAGAATGTTGCCCACATTAAAACGCAATGTTCCAGGCAAACTACTCCACATTGGTCCTATCACTAGAAGTCTGCCCCAGCTGAAATGAAGAACTCAAGTAAGCCTCACAAATCGAAGGTAAAAAACTTGTTGTTGGCAAGGGTCACACTGACCTGGAGAAATAATGGAGGTTAAAATAATTTTATTGTCATAAAGTATATAGTACAATAATTAACACGAAATATATAGCCTTCATAATACAAAATAGTTTGTTCAAGTTATTTTAAATATATATACTAATATAAAATCTGACACATGCCATTAGTTAGATGGATTGTAGATATTTCGTGAACAGTTTCACAGAATATCATGTGTTGAATGGAAAACACCAAAAGGATATACAGAAAATAATAACATATTGCATTAATAGAAAGGAAAAGGAGAAAAGTGAAGGAATAAGAACAGAGGCTAGGAAAAACAGTCAAAAAAGTAAATTTTCCTCATCTTTTTTTCCTTGCTATCACTTTATAATAAATCCAAAGGGTTGATGAAAGACAAGAAAAGTGGTCTGGGAAAAAATTTTTCATGTGTAAAGTTTTATTTTTTTTAAACTGTTAATCATTTTTGCTGATGAAGAAAAGTTTCCATTTTCATACTAAAGTATATAGTAAAAATTAATGTCCTGTATTACAAGTAGATTTTTAAGATTTTTCTTAAGAAGCTATTAGGCAAGGTAAAAAATTTCAAAAACATAACTTTTTGAAAATTTACATTGAACCTAGTTTTAGAAAGGGCAAAGCTAATGAATGACATTCATAAGTATTACTCTTAACAACTGATGTAATATTTGAAACATATACATCCTAATTCCTTTTAACTTTCATCCTACTTTACACTAAAATCAAAATAGGATTTAATAAATAACCTTCAATCCAATGCATATCCCAGCTGATTACATGTTTAAAGAATCATTGATCTTTTAAATATATTGAAAGTGTTAACTCAGAACATATTCTATGTATCTCTTAGACACAAAGCTACTATATCTCTAATGTTCTTCATATTGATTTGTTTAAATTTTAAAATCTATTATTATCAAGCATATTGCCTAAGATTAAGTTGAAAAAAATCTCACCTTGGTTCCATTGCATCCAGGGATACCTTGAGGTCCTGGGGCCCCATCATGGCCTGGCATTCCCTTTGAAAAAGGATATAACACATGTATAATATTTCTTTGATTACTTTTTTTTAATGATAGTCACAGAGAGAGAGAGAGAGAGAGAGAGAGAGAGAGAGAGAGGCAGAGACATAGGCAGAGAGAGAGGCAGGCTCCATGCGCCGGGAGCCCGACGTGGGATTCGATCCCGGGTCTCCAGGATCGCGCCCTGGGCCAAAGGCAGGCGCCAAACCGCTGCGCCACCCAGGGATCCCCTCTTTGATTACTTTTTAAAGAATTTTCAATTAAAGCCAAATTCTACTTACAGGAAGACCCGGTGTCCCTGGAAATCCAGGAAGTCCAGGAGGACCCTATAATGAGAAATAAACTCCTTGAATCAAACAATAATCAGTGAGAATAAAATTATATCCTATGTAAGAGAATTATGAAAATTACATTTAGAATATCAATGGACAAATGTGTCTCATTGATTATTACCAAACATTCTCTCTATAGAAAAAAACCTCCCACAACACGTGTTTAAATCTCTTTTATAGGAAACTATAGAAGAAACTCCTATTGGAGGGAGCACTATCTTCATTGCACTTAGCAGAAGCAGGCAAATTAGTGGAAGTGGCCTTTCCTAAAAGATAAAGTGGTTCTCCCAGGTCTGTAATGAATACTGAATTTAGCAGGGGATGGGTAAGTGGCAAATATATCTGCTCCTGAGAACATAAATGTGATCACTCCAAAAATTCTTCAATCAAATTTTCCTGTCAGAATTGGCAAAATACAAGTTTGACAATATTCTCTATAGGTGAGGCTCTAGGAAAAATGTACTCTTGTACACAGCTAATGAGATTCAAACACCATAGAGAGAAATTTGAAATATCTAGCAAAATTACATATTTTTACCCTTTGAAGCAACTCGTTTCTAAGAACCTATTCCAAAGGTACACTAGAAATTATGAAACGAAATCTGAATTTCAAGGTTATTGACTGCAGCATTTTATAACTAAAGACCATATAACCACAATTACAGCTAAACACTAGAAACAACAGGGACATGTCTAAATAAATTATGGTACATCCACATAATGTAAACCTATACAGCCCTTTAAAAGAATGAGAAAAATATCTGTGTACTGAAATATGTAGTAATCTGTAGGACATAAAGTTAAGTAAAAGGAACAAAATGTAAGCAGTGAATATATTATATTACACTTTTATAAGAAGGGGAGTGATACAAAACAAAAATAGGGGGAAAGCAAGAATGGATGGGAAGCATCTCTGACCATACTGCTGTTAGAGAACAATGTAAATATTTTAAATAATTAAAAATTAAGAAGAGGTAAAAAAAGATAATAATGG
The DNA here is from genome assembly GCF_053574225.1 of Canis aureus. Taxonomy (NCBI): domain Eukaryota; kingdom Metazoa; phylum Chordata; class Mammalia; order Carnivora; family Canidae; genus Canis; species Canis aureus. The sequence goes on from NC_135649.1 coordinate 41,919,552, forward strand.
CATTTAAGAATTTTATTATTACTATTAAAATTGAAATTGTTATTTTGTTCACTTGCAAATTGCTATTTTGAAGCTATCACGGGTATACTGTAGGATAAAGAACATAAATTATATTAATGTCATTAGGAATTAAGATTTTCAGTGTAGGGAGGGATAGGAGGCAGGGAAGAGAGAGAGTAAACATACAAACTTCTTTTGATTTTAAATTTCAATTGGAAGTAATATAAACTCATGATATTTTTTCTCTTAAAAAGATCTGTATTTTCTAATTCTGTCAACTGAAAGACATCAAAACAATTGACTACCAGTAGCTATGAAAACCCCTAACATTAGACTATGGTACTTCAATCACAAAAAAAAGAACCTAGAATCAGATATATGGCCAATTTCAGATCTGGAGAGGGAATGTACAAGACAAGCCTGATGAGTCTTTTGTGAGAAAGCAAGTTTTCAAAGATCGATATAGTTTTGTCAAAAGAACACAGGATGGGGGCCAATTTACAAGGCCTCCCATAAGCCAATAACAGGTTAATTTTGGCTTCAAAAAGAATAATGAGTACAACTGATTGCATCACATAAATTCTATGTGTTTATAATGATAACAAATTCTAAAAATCTTCCTATCACTCAAAGTTGCTGGTGTACGAACTCATTACCCTATTAGAATTCCAGCTGATAAATCAGAATTCTACCTGATAAATGAAGGATTTATAAAATTTTAAAAATCACCACTCTGCAACTCTGAACAAAAAAATGGACCTAGGCAATGATCATCAATGAATATTAAACCATTAGGTGAAAGTTCATGGGGAAATTCTGATGGCAAAATTAAGATCATATACCTGAGACCAATGATAAAGCCCAAAATAAAAAAAAGTGGGGTAACAGATATTTGTGCCGTAAGATGTAATTCAATAGTTAAGTACATAGCACTATGTATATTCTTTTTAATTTTAATTTTTTGCAGTATAATTTATATACAGTATAATACACAAATCTTAAGTATAGAGCGCTTCCTACATCCCCAGAAAGTTCTCTAGTGCCTCTTGTAAGGCAACCTCCAGTCTGTAGGAAATATGGAGGACAGAGGAACAATTTAAATGACATTATGAAGAAACAGTCAGATACAGAATGTAGAATGCAGTACAATACAAATGACCCAGTTTCTCCTATAGCATAATAGAAGAGGCTTGAGAAACATAGCAACCAAATGTAAATAATATGTGGAATTTGCTTGGATTCTGGTTTGAACAAACCAATTGTAAAAAGACACCATTGTGGAAATCTGAATAAGGACTGTTTTAAGGTATATCTGAAAGATTGCTAATTTTTTGAGGTGTTATAATGGTAGAGTGGCTATCAGTTAGAGAGACATATTGAAGTATTCATTGGTGAAATGAATGATATGAAGGATTTACCTAAAAATATTCCCCCCAAATAGTGGTGGGGTATAGATGAAACAAACTTGTCAAAATGTTGCTAACTTTGAAGCTGAATGATGTATACATGGGGGTTCATTGTACTATATTCTCTGTAAATTTAGGAATGTTTAAAATCTTCCATAACAATAAGTCTTTTAAAATTTGCATGTCAAGAGTTTCCTCTGGGCTGAGACATAAAGATGCTGGAACTATCAGGCTACCTATTCCTAGGTACTTCTGAAGTTCTAGTTGAGGCACTCCCAGACACTTGCAAATAGGAATTGAGAGAATGGACATTTTTTTAGTCTCAGCAGTCCTTGCAACTTAGTTAATGGTAGTTATAGCTATTATGAGATACATTATGATTCTTATGAAAGCTTTAACAATATATTGATATCCATTTATTACAAAATAACATAAAGACATGTGCTAATAAAAACCAAGGGTTTTGAGTTTCTTTCCTGCATCTCCAGGTCCCTACAAATACCAGGTGTGAGTAGTACATGTAAGCTACATGTTGTTAAGAAGTATATAGCAAACAGAGTGTTTTTAATGTTTATGTAAAATTTTTACATCTACTAAATTTCTGGAGATCAAGGGATTACAATGTTTAACTCTGTCACACAAATAAACATGATTTGTCATCACTTGTATATTTTATACTTGTATTATGGAGTCTCATCAATCTATGAACACAGAATTTTAGAGCTAAAAGGCACCCGGGAGATTGTATTGCTTGACTCTTTAATTTAACAAATGAAGAAACTGAGGCTCAGAAAAGTTAAATATGATTTTTCAAAAGCCAGGATTATTTTTAAACTCTAGTTCCCTCAAAAACAAAAATCAAAAAACAAAAAAACTCTAGTTCCCTCCCAATTATAAAACACATTGAAAGATATAGATCAACCTAAAAGCTTTTCAGAAAAATTACGCTAAATGTGCACTTCCATTTTGAGACAAATCCTGGTTTTCAGAACATTAAAATGAAAATATTATACATCTTAGAAATGAGAAGATGTTGTATACTTCCAAAGTAGCTACATTTTACTATCGTGGTTTAAATTAGTGCTTCCCAAACTGGCTCTCTTCAAAATACACAAAGAAAATTATAATATTTGTGTGTGGTATACTGGGAAGGGTATATAATGTGAGGTAATTGGCCCTCTGAACCCAGAGGACTGAGATGGTCACATGGTTGGGAAGTTCTGATTGAAAATAATTTGTATGATACCTATTTGTAATATACTAACAAATTGTTAGAATTTAGCACTTTTGTACTTCTTATCCATAAACTAATTTAAAACCTTCTTAAATTAGTTTAAATAGATATCTGGATATATAAAGATAACTACCAAAGTACTAAAGAAAGGCTAATTGTAGACATATATCTACTCTTACACTTAACTTTTTAAAGATTGTATTTTTCTTTTTGTATTTTATTTTTTTATTTATTTATTTTTTTTAAAAGTTTTTTTGTTTTTTATTTATTTATGATAGTCACACAGAGAGAGAGAGAGAGAGAGGCAGAGACATAGGCAGAGGGAGAAGCAGGCTCCATGCACCGGGAGCCCGACGTGGGATTCGATCCCGGGTCTCCAGGATCGCGCCCCGGGCCAAAGGCAGGCGCTAAACCGCTGCGCCACCCAGGGATCCCTCTTTTTGTATTTTAATATGAGTCTTTTTCAGTTATCTCATAATACTTAATTTGCTTTTTCTCTGTTTTGACCAACAAAAAACATTTGATATACAGCAAATGTCACTTACTCTGATCCCTTTTGGTCCTGGTGGCCCTCGAATTCCATCATCACCCTGAAAAATAAAACACATTTAGCTCTTGTTCCTCCAAAAATCACCTTCAAATAACTAATTTTATTTTACATTTGTTTTTATTTAAGTTCGATTTGCCCAACATATAGTTTAACACCCAGTGTTCATCCCATCAAGTGCCCTCCTCAGTGCCCATCACCCAGTTACCCCATCCCCCCCGCACACCTCCTTACTAATTTTACATTATAACAATAAGAGACTTAAATTTTTGTGAATCTCTGTGAGAGTGAGAAACTTCCAAACCCAAGGCAGAAGTATTTGTCATTGAGACTGAAAGCACTGAGGAAAGTTATATGATAAAAAATAAGAAAGGTCTTTATTTACTGAGAAGAAAACTGCTAACATGCAGCAAAAACTTTGTACCTAAAAAGTGAACTATGAAAATCATACAAAACAAAGATGAAATAGTAGTACTGATACTCTTCAAGTCATTTATAGATAAGCCAAATATAAGCTGAAATTCTGGGCAGTTTCTATATTGTGTCAATCTGCTTGCCACGCTGGTAATAAATAGCATCATTTCTGAGCCCAAATATGTGCTGCTCTTGATTCTGCTGTTTTAAACCTTTGCTTTGCTTTATAAGGCACTCTCTACTGGCAGAGCTCAGGAAAGAAAAGAAAGAACCACAGACTTTCCTTTCTAAGTTTCTTCTGTAGACTCCATGCAAAAGAGGCTGCCCACATGTGTGTTAATCTATGTGCCATGTCTAAGTTACAGTCACATTGTTGAGAATTTTTTAAGTTTTGCCTCACTGTTTTTATAAACTAGTTTTTAAAAAATGGAGTAAAGAAAACCTAATTCTGCTCCAAAAGATGGGAATTTCAGTGGACCATACAGCTAGTAGACTACCACCTGAGGCTTTATTTGTTTTAAGATTTTATTTATTTATCCATGAGAGACACACAGAAAGAGGCAGAGACACAGGCAGACGAAGAAGCAGGCTTCTCACGGGGAGCCCGATGTATGTGGGACTCAATCCCAGGACTGGGATCATACCCTGAGCCAAAGATAGATGCTCAACTGCTGAGCCACCTAGGCATCCCAACCACCTGAGGCTTTCGATAGGTTTTATTAAGCTGGGACATCTTGCTTTATACAGGTGATTTTTAAATTACACAATTCATAACCTTAGAAGTTCCACTGGACTTTCCTTGAAACCTATGTCACAGCCCTCCTTCCATCAATGCAGCTCTATTTTTATGTTTTATGTGGGGCTTCTGTGAAAATTTTCATTTGGTACAAGGGTTACCTGATATATTAGTTTTTATGCTGCTGTTATAAATTACTACAAATTTAGTGGCTTAAAACAACACAATCTTACAGTTCTGGAAGTCAGAAGTATGACAGTGGTCTCAGCTGAAAAACCCTGCTATTTTTTGGAGGTTCTAGGAGGAGAATCCATTTCCTTTTTTCCAGCTTCTAAAGCAGCCAGCATTCCTCATCTCATGGCCTTCAACCTTCAAAGCTAGCAATAGTTGAAGAAATCTAACATTGCATCACTCTGATATTGACTCTTCTGCCTCCGTCTTCCACACTTAAAAGACTCTTGTGATTACATCAGGTCCACCCAGATAATTCAGAATAATCTCCTTACTTTAAGACCAGCTGATTAGCAAATTTAATTCATCTTAGTTTTGCTTGTCTCTATAATCTAACATATTCACAAGTCCTGAGGATTACATCATAGACATCATTGGGGGTGGGCCTACTACACCTTAGTTTTTATAAAAAGTTTAATAATCTACTCTTTCCACACAGATGCATTAGAAAACATAATGGAAGAAAATATGTAATTTACAGCAGCAAAAAAGGTAAAATATTTAGGAATAAACTTAATAAGAAATGTACAAGATTCATAAGAAAAGTTAACATTTCTGAAGTTCAAAAAGGAAGAACAACAAATGGAAAGGCATTTCATGTTCTTGGATAATAGGAGTCAACATAAAAAATAGGGCAGCCCGGGTGGCTCAGCGGTTTAGCACCGCCGTTAGCCCAGGGCATAATCTTGGAGAGGCTGGACCAAATCCCATGTCGGGCTCCCTGTGTGGAGCCTGCTTCTCCCTCTGCCTGTGTCTCTGCCTCTCTGCCTCTGCCTCTCTGCCTCTGCCTCTCTCTCTCTCTCTCTCCCTCTCTGTCTCTGTCTCTCTCTCTCTCCCTCTGTGTGTCTCATGAATAAATAAATAAAATCTTTCTTAAAAAAGAAGTCAACATAAAAAATAGTCAATTCTCAACAAATTTAGTTAAAATTTGATATAATAAAAATATAAATAACATGAGTTACTTTTTTAACTAAGTAACGTGACTCTAAAATTCGTATGGAAAAATAAACAAGCAAGAACATTGAGGAAAATTCTGGAAAAAAAGAACAGTAAGGGGAACACTAGCTCTGTCAGATACAAAAATACAGAATACATCATCGAAAGAGTATGGAAGGTCTAAAAACAAGTCCATATAGTCACATGAATTTGGTTTATACTGGAAGTAGCACTGTAAATCAATGGGTAAATTTACATTGGGATACATTTGTGAGGACATCTGGGAAAAAATTAAGGTGGAACTTATATAACAAACTACACAGCAGGATGAATTAGAAATAGATAAAATATTTACATAAAGAAATGAAACTATTAAAATACTAGAAGAAAAAAATAGGACAATTACTTTATAATCTTATAGTGGCATTTCCTACTCAAAATTCAAATGCTATAAAGGACCTCTTGAAAAACACACAGACACACAAATACACAAACACACACACATACACACATACACATATTCAGCAAGGACACTACAAGTAGGGGAAATAATTGCAACTCACAACACAAAGAGTAATCACCCTAATATATAAATAGCTCATTAACACATAAAACCACCTATAATACTATAGAAAAATGGGCAAATTAAATGTCATATATGACAGCTCATAGAAAACACAACTGATTCTTGGGCCTGTGAAAAGATCCTTAATCTCACTCTTGAGAAATGCAAACTAAAGGCATTGAGAGACCATTTTTCACGTATTAGCTTGATAAAAAGCCAAGTTTCATAATAGGGCTGGTAAAGCTATAGGGAAATTGATCTTCTTGTATATTGCTGAACCAAGGATAAATTATACAACTTCTTAAGGGGCAATTTGGCAATATCCATAAAAATATATAAATACATGTACCCTCTGAGCTAGTAATATCACTTCTAGTAACTTTACAGAGATAATTTCTTATTGAAGAACGAAAGTCTATTAAAATTGTACAGCTTTAGTGGGAAATATCAGAAAGGAAGACAGAACATGAAAGACTCCTAACTTTGGGAAAAGAACTAGGGGTGGTGGAAGGGGAGGTGGGTGGGGGGTGGGGGTGACTGGGTGATGGGCACTGAGGTGGGCACTTGATGGGATGAGCACTGGGTGTTATTCTGTATGTTGGCAAATTGAACACCAATAAAAAATAAATTTATAAAAAAAAGAAAAAAATTGTACATCTTTACAGCATTGTTTATAGAAGAAAAAAATTGAAAATTATCTAAATGATCCTCAACAGGGGACTGGCTTTAAACATTGTGATTTATATGCACAATGGAATACAATGCAGTTATAAAAGATAATGAAGAAGTTCTGTGTATACTGATATGAGATATCTACAATGTGTATTAAGTGAAAAACAAAGGTCAAACATGTTGAATATGCTACCACTTTATAAACAAAGGGAGGCAAAAGTGTGTCTGTGTGTATATAAGCATGTATGTGCAAGTGTATATTTGTATCTGTGTGCATATACAAAAAAATCATTGAACATATTCACAAGGAAGTATTAGAAATTGGTACCTATCAGGGATATGCAGAACTCAGTGGCTAACGGATACAGGTAGAAAGGAAATATTTCTCACTATACATCTTCTTATGTTAATTTATTTTCAATAAAGTGAATATATTATCTATCAAAAATTAAATTTTATTTTTAAGAATAAATAAATCTTTTGGAAAATTTTAGATATACATTCCTATTATGTACTTGTTTTATATAGCTTTACTTTCTTTTTTTAAGATTTATTTATTTATTCATGAGAGACACAGAGAGAGAGAGGGAGAGACACAGGCGGAGGGAGAAGCAGGCTCCGCACAGGGAGCCTGATGCAGGATTCGATCCCGGATCCCGGGAACATGACCTGAGCCAAAGGCAGACGCCCAACCGCTGAGCCACCCAGGTGTCCTAGCTTTACTTTCGTATATAAGAATATACAAATTAAAGAACAATCCTACAAAATTTTTGACTGAGCATATATATTAACATATATATGCATGTATTAGAATACCCAATCACATAAAAAGTATAAATTCAGCTATTCTGGAAAGCATGAAGTCATACTTGAGATAGAGGCACAAAGTGTTTCAAATTTAGAATCCCAAAAGTTTAGAAAGCAGTGTAGCCTTCTCATTATACAGAGATTGACATGGAATCACAGCAAAAGATGGGACTACTTTCTAAATTTAAAATTCATACCATCACACTTTTAAAAACTAGTGCACAATAATTTTTGTACAATAGTCTAGTACAATAGTCCTAGTTAATGCTAAATCATTTCAAAGGGATTCATATGTATTTAACTTTTTAAAAATCTGCCACAAATCTGGGGTATCTGGGTGGCTCAGCAGTTGAGCATCTGCCTTCGGCTCAGGGCATGATCCTGGAGTTCTGGTATCGAGTCCCACATTGGGCTCCTTGCATGGAGCCCACTTCTCCCTACGCCTATGTCTGCCTCTCTCTTTCTGTGTCTATCAGGAATAAATAAAATCTTAAAACAAATAATCTGTCACAAAGCTTTATTAAAAGTGCTACTCCTCAGCAAGCATGGTGCACAAGAAAGTTGGTCCCAATCCTGGGTAAACTCAGGTGCAAGAAATGTAACTTTACTTTCCTATGGTTCAGCTTAATTTCTGTTTCAAAATACCTACTTCACTAACATGACTGAAATTTAATTTCAGTCAACAGGAGTCCCCATCTCATTTTCATAAGACTGTGTCTAAATTATGGAGAGCTTAAGAATTCCAAGTTGTTGAGGGGTGGGATAGTCCCGTCCACACTAGAATTAACTGAGATGTCCCGCACCAGTAGTTTACATGGATTACTGCTGACTTAGTGCTCAATTCCATCACACACAAAGAGTCACAAATATTGACTCTTTCAGATCTCTCTGCTACTCTGTGCCACTCCTGGGTGCACAAGAAACATTCTGCTATTTTACACCTCATTAGACATAAGAAATTCTGTTAAATGTCCCATCTACTTAACTTCTATGCAGTCATTTAGAGTCTTGCTTTCTCCTTAGCATACAAGTTCTGCTCAGGAAATTTAGCACAGGTCCCTTCTGCCCCTGAATCTAACAAAACTACCATGATGTACTGTCACCTCCTCAGAGATCATGCCCAAGCACACCCCCCACAATCTATGCTCTGATATAGTTAAGTGTTTAAAAGTACTTATGTATTTAAATTAATTTCCTCCTTTATTGGAAAAACTACCTGATGAGTATCCATTTGATCTCCTTAATAATCTAATGGCATAATGTACCACTATTACATGAAATAAAATTAGGGAAAAAAAAGGTTTTAAACTACTTTTTTCTTTCTAGGCAAATGAACAGAACTGGCCCTTTCATTATCAGCTCATCAGTCTACCTAATACAGATGGCAAAGGGCAACCAACCAAAAGAAATATTTTTAGAAAACCAAGAAAGTTCTCTGAATCTTCACATTCACTATTATCTACTCCCATTCCCTATCTTAACATACACCTAAGATGTTGTTCTTGTTTATAGTCTAGGAGAGACTGTGTGCACTGCAGTCAATGGGGAAAAGTCTTCCCAACTGATAGGACCACAGCACCTTTGGATCTATGAACCTGGGTATAGAAAAGAAAGGCTGTATGGATCTATCATCTCATCTTTCTCTCCCAGAGAACAGCCTATGTGACTGCTACCTCACCCAATTCACTGATAGACCTGTCCCAGCAAATTGCCACCACTCTGAATTTGACAAACTGCTCAATATGTCATCCACCATCCAATCCCATAGATAAATACCTGACTGCTATACCACTGAATACAACGAATGGACATTTCTCTAAACACAGAACTTTTTAGTACTTCAGATACCTCAACTTTATTACACTGGGCCTGATGTGTTCCCACTGTTGGACTCTGACACTACAGAAAGAAAATGCCTCCTCACAGGTCAAACTGCTCCTGTCTGAGATGGGATTAAGAGAAGCATCTGGCAAAAGGGAAATGGGATCTGCCACTGGGCCTATTTTGACCTCAATAGTGCTGGCCTCCTACCTCCAATACCAGTGCACACCTTACACAAACTTTCCAATTCTACTCAAGTACTCTACCCACCAGAAGGGACTCCTGGCTAGTTGACCCCATGGTAATCACTAGCTTTTATACTACCAGCACTGTGTGTGTGTCTCCCTAGGGTTATTATTTATTTTCTATAAGCCAGGCCTTCAACATTCTTACCAATGTAACATATACATATGGGGCATTGATAAGAGACTGTCAAATATTCAAGATAGCCCTTCCTATTGAGCACATCAAGCTAAACAGAGTAAGAATTCCAAAACCATGGGACGTGTGGGTGGCTCAGCAGTTAAGCATCTGCTTTCCGCTCGGGGAGTGATCCTGGAGTTCTGGGATCGAGTCCCACATCGGGCTCCCTGCATGGAGCCTGCTTCTCCCTCTGCCTATGTCTCTGCCTCTCTCTGTGTCTCTCATGAATAAATAAATAAAATCTTAAAAAAAACAAACAAACAAACAAAAAAAACCAGGTACTCTAGTTACTGAGGCAAACTGTCATGTGGTATTACTGATTCTACTCATGTGCATGCTCCAGCCAACTTTTCTCACTCAGGGTCATCCAATTCCAAAAAGTTGTTTGCAATATGTCTTTGACTTTTACTTAACTCATTAATGACACTACTTCAGTTTTGGAAGCTGAAGAGACTAGCCTCAAATTCCTTGGCCCAAATACTGTTGGATAACAGCACAGCCCTTACCTTCTTGCTGGCCAACCAAGGCAAGGTCCTCACTGGTACTGTTCCATAGGGAAAATGGAACAGTGGGGAAGTTGGTGCTTTTTCTGGTTAAACATTTTGCTTATTATACTGCCACAGTAAATGGCTTGACCATTCTTTCATTTTGGCTTGTTCTCTTAATCAGCTACTCTGACACCTGGCAGTTTAGCTCTCTCCAGCTCAGCTGAGCTCCTCACAAAACTTAATTTTTGTTAAGGATCCCAATAACCATATCCAACTAACAGCATCTTCCAAAAACATCTGAATATGGCAGCAATATTCAGGTTTTTTTTAGCCAACAATAAAATACAGACTCTTAGCTATTCTATTGTTTTTTTTCTATATTAATTTCTGGCTATAACTCAGTAACCTCTTAGTTGATTTGACACCTAGTCCCACATTTAGCATGGCCTAATGCTTCTAGTATTACTGGCTGACAACCTGGAACATACCTTTTGTCCCCGAGGCCCTGGAGGCCCTTCTGGACCTGGAAATCCAGGCAAACCTGGATGGCCTTCCAAACCCGGAAATCCTCTCTCCCCCTGCAATTGAACAAGAGTTAATGTCATTTTTGATGAAGTTATTTGTGAATTTTCAAGCACGGACATGGTTGAGATTCAAAAAGACCAAAAGCCTATCTAAAGAGCATTAATTTAATGATACTAAATTCATAGTATCTGCTAACATGAGAAAACCTACATGATCTAAGTGGGAAAACTGCAAAACATTCTGAATTTATACCATATACAGTAATATAGTTTCTTGCTTTCTTGTAAAAGTAAAAGGCATATCAGAGATAGAGTGAGGTTTTAAACATATTGACATCAAGAGTTTAACAAGGAAGATGGCAATAAGTCCAGGAAACCAGGTCTGTAAGGGTTACATTAAGTAAGTTTGGTGCAGGGATGAAATGTAAAAGAAAACCATCTGAGAAGTTTTCAGATTTGTTGCAGAATAGGAAGTTGCGGGATTATCCAGAATGGAAATTCATTAGCTGACTGCAGATAAATTAGTCAGAAAAGGGCTCTAGAACATCAAAAAATTTTATATTTCTTCTGATTGTAAAAATACTACAAAAAGGAATACATGGTTATTGTAGAAGACTAAAAAACATACAAAGAAAAAAACTACCAGTAATTCCTCTATTCATAATTACTAATTGAACTATAATGTCACTCAAGTCCTAGTTCTGACCACAGCACTTATCAACACTAGCACAGGAGGACTGCCAACCTACCAGTAAGGTTTCACCAAATTTTATCAGCATCTATGCAATAAGGTTGCCTGATGTGCACATCTGTACAGACAGATATATGGGAGTAGTAGACCTGCCATCTATACTAATATATCATTATATAACATGTTAGGCTTAGTTAACTTGCACATAGCCAATTATAGAAAGAGTGTGAACCCCAACACCCCTAGGAGATACAATCACAGAAAGCAAATTCACCACTATTAAGTTTAAGAACCCTGAGGGCTCACAGCTCCATGGCATGTGCTCCCAATTGCAGGGTTGTAAGAAATTCTTCGATTTTTCTAAGGCCTGAGGGCTGAGTCTCTGGCCAGAGGCTCTGGACCTCATTGTAGGAATGCTTGCTTTCACTAGATCCTAACCACAGTGACAGCCTAAGTAGCACCTGCAAAAGAGAAAGCATCCATATCTATAAAGCAACTAACTAATGGGCCATTGGAAGTGCATATCCCTAGAGGTTAAGGTAGGCTTTTATTATACCCCCAGTGTGTGTGTGTGGGGGGGGATGAGTGTGTGGTACTAAGTTTAGTCTAGACAATTTAGATAATTTTGTATTAAATAATTCCTTGTTATGTTAAGTCATAACAACTATAAGTACTTTGAAAAGACTACTTATGGTCAGTTTCCACTCATTACTTCAAAGCAAATGAAGCAAATGTTAGATAATTAATAGTAGGTTGAAACATTCCCATAGTCTTGGCAACAATTATTATTGATATATTAACATGCTTCCTATTTGTTATAAATATTTCTTTGTTGTTTTAATTAGTCATATAATTATGATAACTTAGTATTAATGTCATCAATTACTTTGAAGGGAATAGAGCAAGAGCGGAAAAATAAAAAGTTCAAAATTTCTAGATCTGGATTGTCTCATATTACTACACAGCTCACTTCTGGCAGAGTTGGTAGTAGAAATCTGATTGCAAGCACACGTCAGAAAGGAAGCTAAAAGGAAAAAAAAAAATCTAGTTCAAGTAGATTTCCGTAAGTGGAAAACAGAGCTACATTCTGGGATCTCCACTGGTATTTAAAGCGTTTCTCTGCCAAAACTTGAGTATAATGTTTGAAGAGAGCTATATTTTCTCAGAAGCAAAATTGCTGTTTGGGCAATAGATAAGAGAGGAATAAACCAGAAATTCCAAGTAGAGAGTGCTAGAAAGCTTAATGTGTTTTTATTAATATAACCGTAGACCTATAAATTATATATCCTTAAATCTCCTCATAATATAGTCAAATAATGTTGTGGGCCTATCTAGCTGACTGACTGACATTATACCAAGGAAGAGAGAAGGGTACCTACTGGACAGTAGCAAAATAATTGCAAGCACAATCCCCAGCCTTTAAAGGGTAGAAAGTTTCCTGCAGTAGAAACTATAGAAACCTGCCATGAGGTAGGGTGAGGGAGTCTTCTACCTAATTCCCGCAGATGGTATGAAGGTTGACATTTGTTGTTTGCCTACTGTTTGCTACTGGTGGCAAGGCAATCATCCACTCCTTAAAACTCATCTGCAGGGATCCCCTGTATTGAGCTATTCTAAACTATTTCCATGTTTTATTTATTTAATTCTCCCAATGACAATATAAGGTAAATATTACTATTATTTCCATTCTACAGATGAAGAGTTGGGACACAGACGAATTGTGTAATTTTCCTAAGGCGAATTTAACATAAGAAACGCTGAGTTCACTACCTTTATACCATCTTCCCTATTCCAGGAAATAGCACAACCTAGACCAGAAATTTGAAATAATCTTGCCTCTACTCTTTCCATTACTCTTTCATCTAGTCAATCATGCTATCTCCATCATTTCATTCTTAGTACCCAGTAAAACAAATACAAAATATCCTTTCAATGAATGAACTTCCTTAATGGATTATATAACACTTATGGCATATATTTTTGCCCCAAATACAGAAAAAATATAAGTTAGGGTTAGGAGAAATTATACAAAGGATAACTTTTTATGATAAAGGTCTCTTGGGCAGCCCTCGTGGCCCAGCGGTTTGGTGCTGCCTTCGGCCTGGGGCCTGACAGGGTCGAGTCCCACGTCGGGCTCCCTGCATGGAGCCTGCTTCTCCCTCTGCCTGTGTCTCTGCCTCTCTCTCTCTCTCTCTCTCTCTCTCTCTCTCTCTGTGTGTGTGTGTCTCATGAATAAATAAATAAAATCTTTAAAAAGGTCTCTTAGGGATCCCTGGGTGGCACAGCGGTTTAGCACCTCCCTTTGGCCCGGGGCGCGATCCTGGAGACCCGAGATCGAATCCCACGTCGGGCTCCCGGTGCATGGAGCCTGCTTCTCCCTCTGCCTATGTCTCTGCCTCTCTCTCTCTCTCTGTGTGTGTGTGACTATCATAAATAAATAAATAATTTTTTAAAAAAAGAAAAAAAAAGGTCTCTTATATACCACAAGCTAGTATTAAAAAGAATAACAGACTGACTTACTTAGAAGGAAAATCTACATTATGAGCCAAAGTTACCCATAATAATGTTACAATTTTACATGAAGGGCACTTTATAATCATAGTAAGAAAATTACATGATTATGGGATTGAAAAAAGATTTTAAGAATAGTTTCTTAAGAAAGATACAAAATTAACAGGAAAAACACTGGATTTCTTTTTTTTAAGATTTTATTTATTTATTTGAGAAAAAGAGTGAGCAAAGTGGAGCACAAGTAGAGGCAGAGGGAGTAGTAGATTCCCCCCTGAGCAGGGAGCCCGATGTGTGGCTCGATCCCAGGACCCTGGGATCATGACCTGAGCTGAAGGCAGATGCTTAACTAACTGAGCCACCCAGGCACCAAACACTGGATTTCTGCAGTCAGAAAAAAATTAAAAGTGGTACAAACTGCTATAATGACCATTGAGATTAAAATTATTTTGGGATTATAGTATCGCAAAAATGTAAAAATTATATAAACATTTGGGCAAGACAATACCATAATGGACTAATGAAAATAATGAACTGAAAAAATGCAATTATGGGCAATTTTGTCTTCTTTTTGAATAATTTCTATGTTGTTTTTGTAATTATATAGTACAAAGATATATTTGATGTAATATAGTTAGGAGAACAAGAATATGGATCTTTGACAACTGCCAAATGGAGATAATGTAGGTCAGATGATCTCAAACCTTAGCTTCCATCAAAACTGCTTGGACAACTTGTTAAAACACAGATTACCTGGTTAGAGTTAGATTGAGTAGGTCTGCTAGGAGCCTCAGAACCTGCATTTCTAATAAGCTCCCAGAAAATGTTGATGCCACTGGTAGGAACACCTTGTTTAGGTAATGTTTGAGTGTGACATTGATTTTATTTTACTTTATAATTTTTACTGAAGTATAGTTGACATACAATGTTATACTAGTTTCAGATGTACAACATAGTGAATTGACAATTCTATACATGTTCACCATGATAAGCAGTTACTATCTATGTGACATGACTTTTTGTTGTCAGATGGTTAATTTCTTGTCATCAGGAGTCTAGCAAGTTTTGTTTTTGGCAATGTGCACTTGGACACATTTCTTTGGCAGAATTGACATATTTTATTATTTGTGTGTTAAACTTACTTTTTAGAAGCAGTTTTATTGAGGTACAATTAATATACAATAAATTGCACATATTTAAAGCATACGATTTGAATTTTTTTACATCTGTAACAACCAAAATAATGAACATAGCCACCACTCACAAGAATCTCCTTCTTTTTTCAACAAATGTCGCTCCAACAAGTAGACATCCATATGCAAAAAAAGAATATAGACAGAAACCTCACACTCTTCATAAAAATCAACTCAAAATGGATCATACACCTAAATACAAAACTATAAAACTCCTAGAAGACAGTATAGGAGAAAATCTAGATGACTTTGGGTATGGTGATAATTTTTCAGATACAGCAAAGGCACAATCCTTGAAAAAAATAAGTAATAAGCTGGACTTTATTAATGACTTCTACTCTGTAAAAGACAGCATTAATGAGAATGAGAAGACAAGCCACAGACAGGGAGAAAATATTTGCAAAGGAAACATCTTGATAAAGAACTAGTATCTGAAATATACAAAGAACTCTTAAAGCTCAATAATAAGAAAACAAACACCCTGATTTAAAAATGGGCCAAGACTTCTTTAACAGATACTCACCAAAGAAGATATACAGGGTGATGGGCATTAAGGAGGGCACGTGATGTAATGAGCACTGAGCATAATATACAATTAGGCGTTATATACAACTGAAGTTTACCTCTGAAACTAATAATGCACTACGTATTAATTAATTGAATTTAAATTAAAAAAGAAGATATACAGATGGTAAATAAGCATATAAAAATATGTTCCATGTAATACATCATCAGGGAAATGCAAACTTAAATAACAATTATATACTGCTACATACCCATTAGAATGGCCAAAACAAAAAACCCACCAAATGAGGGCAAAGATATGGAGCAACAGGAACCCTCATTCACTGTTGGTGGGAAGGCAAAATCATACAGCCACTTTGAAAGACAGTTTGGCAGTTTCCTGCAAAACTAAATATACTCATATGATCCAGCAATGATGTTGCTTGATATTTATCCAAAAGAGTTTAAAATTTATATCGCCACACACACAAAACAGCATGTGGATGCTTATAGCAGATTTATTCATCATTGCTAAAACTTGGAAGCAACCAACATGCCCTTCAGTAGAAGAAGAGATAAAGAAACTGGTACATCCAGACAATGGAATATCATTCAGCACTAAAAAGAAATGAACTATTAAGTAATGAAAAGGCATGGAGGAACTTTAAACGTGTATTACTAAGAGAAAAAAGCCAATCTGGAAAGGCTACATACTGTATGATTTTAACTATATGATATTCTAGAACAGACAAAATTATGGAGGCAGTAAAAAGATCACTGGTTGCCAGGGATGGGAATGGTAGATGAACAGATGGAACACAAAAGAGTGTTAGGGCAGTGAAAATACTCAAATGATAATGATGGATACATGTCATTATACATTTGCCCAAATCCACAGAATGTACAACACCAAGAGTGAGCTCTAAGTTAAACTACAAACTTTGGGTGATAATGATGTATTAATGTAGGTTCATCAATTGCAACAAATGTAACACTCTGGTGGAGGAATTGATAATTAGGGAAGCTATGCCTGTATGCATGTGTGGGGCCAGGGGTATATGCAAAATTTCTGTATCTTTCTTGCAATTTTGCTGGGAGCCTAAAATAGCTCTAAAGAATAAGTATCTAATTAATAACAATATTGAAGTGAACATTATAAATATAAAAATTTTTTTGGGATCCCTGGGTGGCGCAGCGGTTTGGTGCCTGCCTTTGGCCCAGGGCACGATCCTGGAGACCCGGGATCGAATCCCACATCAGGCTCCCGGTGCATGGAGCCTGCTTCTCCCTCTGCCTATGTCTCTGCCTCTCTCTCTCTGTGACTATCATAAATAAATAAAAATTAAAAAAATTTTTTCTGTGTTCCCTTTTATATAATATTTTCCTCATGCTTCTATTCATCCTCCCCCAAGGTGATGACTGACTTACTGTCATTATAAATTAATTTTATTTTTCTAGAACTTATATACATGGAATTATACAGAATGAACTCTTTTGTCTAACTTTTCATTCAGCATAATTATTTGAGATTTAGACATGTTATGGTACATGTTAATAGTTCTTTCCTTCTTATTGCTGAGTAGTATTCCACTGTATAAATTATATTACACTTTGTTGATTCATCCACCTGTGAACAGCAATTGAGTTGTTTCCTGTTTCTGGTTATTACAAATAAAGCTACCATGAACTTATGTACTAGTTTTGTACAGACATATGCTTTCACTTCTCCTAGGTAAATGCCTAGGAAAAGACAATCATCTGATAGGTTTATGCTTATCTTTTAAAGAAACTGTCAAATTTATTAATATGGGTTTTCATTTTATATTTGTATCAGCAATCTATAATAGTTCCAGTTGATCCACATCCTCATCTATATTAATATGGATATATTTTAATATTTAGATATTCTAGGAAGTTTATGGTAGTATCTTATTATGGTTTTTTATGCATTTCCCTATTTAATGATGTTGAGTAACTTTTCATGTGTTTATTTTCCATCTACATATCTTATTTTGTGAAGTGCTTTAAAATATTTTGCCACTTTGTTTCTAGTTTAATTTTATTTTGGGATGTTTGTTTTATTATTGAGTTTTGAAATTTCTTTACATATTCTGTATATAAGTCTTTTTATGATTATGTAATTTGCAAATGTTTTTTCCCAGACTGCATTTTTTCATTCTCTGAATAAGGTCTTCAGAAAAGAATAAGTTCTGGGCAGCCCCAGTGGCACAGCGGTTTAGCGCTGCCTGCAGCCCAGGACGTGATCCTGGAGACCTGGGATCGAGTCCCACGTCGGGGTCCCTGCATGGAGCCTGCTTCTCCCTCTGCCTGTGTCTCTGCCTCTCTCTCTCGCTCTGTATCTCTCATGAGTAAATAAAATAAAATCCTTAAAAAAAGAGAAAAGAATAAGTTCTTATTATTGATGAAAACTAATTTATCAATCTTTTGTTTTATAGATTATGATTTTGGTATTCTAAGAAATATCTGCCTAACCCAAGATCATAAGGAATTCCTCCTATGTTTTCTTCTAAAATATTTATAGATTTAGGTTTTATATTTAAGCCTATAATCTATTATGAGTTAATTTTTGTGTACAGTGCAAGCAATGAGTCAAAGTCCATTTTTGTGTGTATGCATATATAATTGTTCCAGTACTATTTGTTGAAAGACTGCCTTTTCTCCACCTAACTGCCTCTGCATTTTTGTAAAAAAAAATCAATTCATTTTACATCTGTGAGTCTATTTATGGACTCTTCTGTTCCATTAATCTATATGTCTATTCTTTTGCTATTAATATACTATCATATTTATTATATAGTTTTATACTGTCTTGTAATTGTATATTTTATATTTCCTTCTTTTTTTATTTTAAATTTGATTTACTTGTCCTTTTCTAGCTTCTTAAATGGAAAATGTGGGTCACTGATTTTAAATCTTTCTTCTTTTCTAACATAGGTATTTAAAGCAATTTTCCACTAAGCCCTGCTCTACCTCCATCCCACAATCCTCAGGATACTGCAGTTTAATCATTATGCAATTTAGTGTATTTTCTAATTTTCTTAGTGATTTCTTCTTTGGTATATCAGTTATTTAGAATAGTGTTTTCTAATTTCAAAATAGTTGGGAATTTTCTACATATATTATTATTGTTGATTTCATATGTGGTCAAAGAATATACACTGATGTTTCCAATCTTTAGGTATTTATAGGGTATCTTTTATGGCACATCATGTGGTCTACCTTGGAGAAAATTCCATCTGCCTTTGAAGAAAAACACATTCTGTAATTGGATGTAGGACTTCATATATGTCAATTAGGTCTAAGTTGTTAATGAAATTCATATCATCTCTGCCTTTACTGATTTTTTTCTAGTTGTTCTG
Organism: Canis aureus; assembly: GCF_053574225.1. NCBI lineage: Eukaryota > Metazoa > Chordata > Mammalia > Carnivora > Canidae > Canis > Canis aureus. Next base: position 41,938,632 of record NC_135649.1, read on the forward strand.
TCAATGACTAAGACAGGTGTGTTAGGGTCTATCAAATATGATTGTGGGAGGAGCAAGATGGCGGAAGAGTAGGGTCTCCAAATCACCTGTCTCCACCAAACTACCTAGAAAACCTTCAAATTATCCTGAAAATCTATGAATTCGGCCTGAGATTTAAAGAGAGACCAGCTGGAATGCTACAGTGAGAAGAGTTCGCGCTTCTATCAAGGTAGGAAGACGGGGAAAAAGAAATAAAGGAACAAAGGCCTCCAAGGGGGAGGGGCCCCGCGAGGAGCCGGGCTGAGGCCGGGGCGAGTGTCCCCAGGACAGGAGAGCCCCGTCCCGGAGACGCAGGAGCTGCACCAACCTTCCCGGGCGGAAAGGGGCTCGCGGGGAGTTGGAGCAGGACCCAGGAGAGCGAGGATGCCCTCGGGCTCCCGGGGACAGTAACAGCAACTGCGCGCCCAGGAGAGTGCGCCGAGCTCCCTAAGGGCTGCAGCGTGCACGGGGGACCCGGCGGGACCCGGAGCAGCTGAAGGGGCTCGGGGGCGGCTCCGCGGAGGGGGCTGCGCGGCCCTGGGAACAGCTCGGAGGGGCTCGGGCAGAGGAAGAGGCTCCGTGCGGAGGGGGCTGCGCGGTTCCAGGAGCAGCTCGGAGGGGCTCGGGCGGCGGCTCCGCGGAGGGGGCTGCGCGGCCCGGGAGCGCGAATCCAACAGCGCAGGCTCCGGAGCACAGGGCGCCGGGACACAGCCCAGGATCCCGCCTCCCCCGGGACAGGCAGAGGCCGGGAGGGCCCAGGACAGCCAGGACGCTCCTGCCCCAGCTGAGCACATCAGCGGCCCCGCCCCGGAGCCTCCAGGCCCTGCAGACGGAGTTCCTGCCGGAGCAGAATCCAGGGCTCCAGAGCTGCCCCGCCACTGGGGCTGTTCCTCCTGCGGCCTTACGGGGTAAACAACCCCCACCGAGCCCTGCACCAGGCAGGGGCACAGCAGCTCCCCCAACTGCTAACACCTGAAAATCAGCACAACAGGCCCCTCCCCCAGAACACCAGCTAGACTGACAACTTCCAGGAGAAGCCAAGGGACTTAAAGTACACAGAATCAGAAGATACTCCCCGGTGGTTCTTTTTTTGTTTGTTTGTTTTTGTTTTTGTTTTTGTTTTTAATTTGTTTTGCTTTTTGATTTGTTTCCTTCCCCCACCCCCTTTTTTTCTCCTTTCTTTTTCTTTCTCTTTTTCTTCTTTTTTTTTTTTTCGTTTTTTTTTTCTTTTTCTTCCCTTTTTTTTCTCTTTCTCTTTTCTTTCCTTCTTTCTCTCCTCTCTTTTTCTCTTTTTCCCAATACAACTTGCTTTTGGCCACTCTGCACTGAGCAAAATGACTAGAAGGAAAACCTCACCTCAAAAGAAAGAATCAGAAACAGTCCTCTCTCCCACAGAGTTACAAAATCTGGATTACAATTCAATGTCAGAAAGCCAATTCAGAAGCACTATTATACAGCTACTGGTGGCTCTAGAAAAAAGTATAAAGGACTCAAGAGACTTCATGACTGCAGAATTTAGAGCTAATCAGGCAGAAATTAAAAATCAATTGAATGAGATGCAATCCAAACTAGAAGTCCTAACGACGAGGGTTAACGAGGTGGAAGAACGAGTGAGTGACCTAGAAGACAAGTTGATAGCAAAGAGGGAAACTGAGGAAAAAAGAGACAAACAATTAAAAGACCATGAAGATAGATTAAGGGAAATAAACGACAGCCTGAGGAAGAAAAACCTACGTTTGATTGGGGTTCCCGAGGGCGCCGAAAGGGACAGAGGGCCAGAATATGTATTTGAACAAATTCTAGCTGAAAACTTTCCTAATCTGGGAAGGGAAACAGGCATTCAGATCCAGGAAATAGAGAGATCCCCCCCTAAAATCAATAAAAACCGTTCAACACCTCGACATTTAATTGTGAAGCTTGCAAATTCCAAAGATAAGGAGAAGATCCTTAAAGCAGCAAGAGACAAGAAATCCCTGACTTTTATGGGGAGGAGTATTAGGGTAACAGCAGACCTCTCCACAGAGACCTGGCAGGCCAGAAAGGGCTGGCAGGATATATTCAGGGTCCTAAATGAGAAGAACATGCAACCAAGAATACTTTATCCAGCAAGGCTCTCATTCAAAATGGAAGGAGAGATAAAGAGCTTCCAAGACAGGCAGCAACTAAAAGAATATGTGACCTCCAAACCAGCTCTGCAAGAAATCTTAAGGGGGCCTCTTAAAATTCCCCTTTAAGAAGAAGTTCAGTGGAACAGTCCACAAAAACAAAGACTGAATAGATATCATGATGACACTAAACTCATATCTCTCAATAGTAACTCTGAATGTGAACGGGCTTAATGACCCCATCAAAAGGCGCAGGGTTTCAGACTGGATAAAAAAGCAGGACCCATCTATTTGCTGTCTACAAGAGACTCATTTTAGACAGAAGGACACCTACAGCCTGAAAACAAAAGGTTGGAGAACCATTTACCATTCGAATGGTCCTCAAAAGAAAGCAGGGGTAGCCATCCTTATATCAGATAAACTAAAATTTACCCCAAAGACTGTAGTGAGAGATGAAGAGGGACACTATATCATACTTAAAGGATCTATTCAACAAGAGGACTTAACAATCCTCAATATATATGCTCCGAATGTGGGAGCTGCCAAATATATAAATCAATTATTAACCAAAGTGAAGAAATACTTAGATAATAATACACTTATACTTGGTGACTTCAATCTAGCTCTTTCTATACTCGATAGGTCTTCTAAGCAAAACATCTCCAAAGAAACGAGAGCTTTAAATGATACACTGGACCAGATGGATTTCACAGATATCTACAGAACTTTACATCCAAACTCAACTGAATACACATTCTTCTCAAGCGCACATGGAACTTTCTCCAGAATAGACCACATATTGGGTCACAAATCGGGTCTGAACCGATACCAAAAGATTGGGATTGTCCCCTGCATATTCTCGGACCATAATGCCTTGAAATTAGAACTAAATCACAACAAGAAGTTTGGAAGGACCTCAAACACGTGGAGGTTAAGGACCATCCTGCTAAAAGATAAAAGGGTCAACCAGGAAATTAAGGAAGAATTAAAAAGATTCATGGAAACTAATGAGAATGAAGATACAACCGTTCAAAATCTTTGGGATGCAGCAAAAGCAGTCCTAAGGGGGAAATACATCGCAATACAAGCATCCATTCAAAAACTGGAAAGAACTCAAATACAAAAGCTAACCTTACACATAAAGGAGCTAGAGAAAAAACAGCAAATAGATCCTACACCCAAGAGAAGAAGGGAGTTAATAAAGATTCGAGCAGAACTCAACGAAATCGAGACCAGAAGAACTGTGGAACAGATCAACAGAACCAGGAGTTGGTTCTTTGAAAGAATTAATAAGATAGATAAACCATTAGCCAGCCTTCTTAAAAAGAAGAGAGAGAAGACTCAAATTAATAAAATCATGAATGAGAAAGGAGAGATCACTACCAACACCAAGGAAATACAAACGATTTTAAAAACATATTATGAACAGCTATACGCCAATAAATTAGGCAATCTAGAAGAAATGGACGCATTCCTGGAAAGCCACAAACTACCAAAACTGGAACAGGAAGAAATAGAAAACCTGAACAGGCCAATAACCAGGGAGGAAATTGAAGCAGTCATCAAAAACCTCCCAAGACACAAGAGTCCAGGGCCAGATGGCTTCCCAGGAGAATTTTATCAAACGTTTAAAGAAGAAATCATACCTATTCTCCTAAAGCTGTTTGGAAAGATAGAAAGAGATGGAGTACTTCCAAATTCGTTCTATGAAGCCAGCATCACCTTAATTCCAAAGCCAGACAAAGACCCCGCCAAAAAGGAGAATTACAGACCAATATCCCTGATGAACATGGATGCAAAAATTCTCAACAAGATACTGGCCAATAGGATCCAACAGTACATTAAGAAAATTATTCACCATGACCAAGTAGGATTTATCCCTGGGACACAAGGCTGGTTCAACACCCGTAAAACAATCAATGTGATTCATCATATCAGCAAGAGAAAAACCAAGAACCATATGATCCTCTCATTGGATGCAGAGAAAGCATTTGACAAAATACAGCATCCATTCCTGATTAAAACTCTTCAGAGTGTAGGGATAGAGGGAACATTCCTCGACATCTTAAAAGCCATCTATGAAAAGCCCACAGCAAATATCATTCTCAATGGGGAAGCACTGGGAGCCTTTCCCCTAAGATCAGGAACAAGACAGGGATGTCCACTCTCACCACTGCTATTCAACATAGTACTGGAAGTCCTAGCCTCAGCAATCAGACAACAAAAAGACATTAAAGGCATTCAAATTGGCAAAGAAGAAGTCAAACTCTCTCTCTTCGCCGATGACATGATACTCTACATAGAAAACCCAAAAGTCTCCACCCCAAGATTGCTAGAACTCATACAGCAATTCGGTAGCGTGGCAGGATACAAAATCAATGCCCAGAAGTCAGTGGCATTTCTATACACTAACAATGAGACTGAAGAAAGAGAAATTAAGGAGTCAATCCCATTTACAATTGCACCCAAAAGCATAAGATACCTAGGAATAAACCTCACCAAAGATGTAAAGGATCTATACCCTGAAAACTATAGAACACTTCTGAAAGAAATTGAGGAAGACACAAAGAGATGGAAAAATATTCCACGCTCATGGATTGGCAGAATTAATATTGTGAAAATGTCAATGTTACCCAGGGCAATATACACGTTTAATGCAATCCCTATCAAAATACCATGGACTTTCTTCAGAGAGTTAGAACAAATTATTTTAAGATTTGTGTGGAATCAGAAAAGACCCCGAATAGCCAGGGGAATTTTAAAAAAGAAAACCATATCTGGGGGCATCACAATGCCAGATTTCAGGTTGTACTACAAAGCTGTGGTCATCAAGACAGTGTGGTACTGGCACAAAAACAGACACATAGATCAGTGGAACAGAATAGAGAATCCAGAAGTGGACCCTGAACTTTATGGGCAACTAATATTCGATAAAGGAGGAAAAACTATCCATTGGAAGAAAGACAGTCTCTTCAATAAATGGTGCTGGGAAAATTGGACATCCACATGCAGAAGAATGAAACTAGACCACTCTCTTTCACCATACACAAAGATAAACTCAAAATGGATGAAAGATCTAAATGTGAGACAAGATTCCATCAAAATCCTAGAGAAGAACACAGGCAACACCCTTTTTGAACTCGGCCATAGTAACTTCTTGCAAGATACATCCACAAAGGCAAAAGAAACAAAAGCAAAAATGAACTATTGGGACTTCATCAAGATAAGAAGCTTTTGCACAGCAAAGGATACAGTCAACAAAACTCAAAGACAACCTACAGAATGGGAGAAGATATTTGCAAATGACATATCAGATAAAGGGCTAGTTTCCAAGATCTATAAAGAACTTCTTAAACTCAACACCAAAGAAACAAACAATCCAATCATGAAATGGGCAAAAGACATGAACAGAAATCTCACAGAGGAAGACATAGACATGGCCAACATGCATATGAGAAAATGTTCTGCATCACTTGCCATCAGGGAAATACAAATCAAAACTACAATGAGATACCACCTCACACCAGTGAGAATGGGGAAAATTAACAAGGCAGGAAACAACAAATGTTGGAGAGGATGCGCAGAAAAGGGAACCCTCCTACACTGTTGGTGGGAATGTGAACTGGTGCAGCCACTCTGGAAAACTGTGTGGAGGTTCCTCAAACAGTTAAAAATATACCTGCCCTACGACCCAGCAATTGCACTGTTGGGGATTTACCCCAAAGATACAAATGCAATGAAACGCCGGGACACCTGCACCCCGATGTTTCTAGCAGCAATGGCCACTATAGCCAAACTGTGGAAGGAGCCTCGGTGTCCAACGAAAGATGAATGGATAAAGAAGATGTGGTTTATGTATACAATGGAATATTACTCAGCTATTAGAAATGACAAATACCCACCATTTGCTTCAACGTGGATGGAACTGGAGGGTATTATGCTGAGTGAAGTAAGTCAGTCGGAGAAGGACAAACATTATATGTTCTCATTCATTTGGGGAATATAAATAATAGTGAAAGGGAAAATAAGGGAAGGGAGAAGAAATGTGTGGGACATATCAGAAAGGGAGACAGAACGTAAAGACTGCTAACTCTGGGAAACGAACTAGGGGTGGTAGAAGGGGAGGAGGGCGGGGGGTGGGAGTGAATGGGTGACGGGCACTGGGTGTTATTCTGTATGTTAGTAAATTGAACACCAATAAAAAAAAATATGATTGTGGATTTGTCTATGTATCCCTTTAATTCTGTCACTGTTGCTTCATGCATTTTGAAGTTCCATTGTTATGCTTTAAACAGTCTTCTGTCCATCACACGAGATCCCAAATAGCCAAAGTAATCTTGAAAAAGAAAAACAAAGCTGGAGGCATCACAATTCCAGACTTCAAGTTATTATTTTTCAGGCTTCAAGTTATATTACAAAGCCATAGTAGCCAAAACAGTATGGTACTAGCACAAAAATAGACATGTAGATCAAGAGAAAAAACAGAAAACTCAGAAATAAATCCAAAACTATATGGCCAAGTAATCTTTGACAAAACAGGAAAGAATATCCAATGGAAAAGGACAGTCTCTTCAGCAAACAGTGATGGGAAAACTGGACAGTGATATGCAGAAGAATGAAACTGGACCACTTTCTTACACTATACAAAAAATAAATTCAAAATGGATGAAAGACCTAAATGTGAGACAGGAAACCATCAAAATCCTAGAGGAGAATACAGGCAGCAACCTCTTTGACCTCAGCCACAGTAACATCTTGCTAGACACATCTCCAGAGGCAAAGGAAACAAAAGCAAAAATGAACTATTGGAACTTCATCAATATAAAAAGCTTCTGTACACTGATGGAAACAATCAACAAAATAAAAGATAACTGATAGATGGGAGACGATATTTGCAAATGATATAAAGGGCTAGTATCTAGAACCTATAAAGAACTCATCAAAATCAACACCCAAAAAATAAATAATCCAGTTAAGAAATGGTCAGAAAACATGAACAGATATTTCTCCAAAGAAGTCATAGAGGGATCCTGGGAGGCTCAGTTGGTTAAGCATCTGCTTCCCAGGGTTCTGGGATCAAGTCCCATGTCCAGCTCCGTGCTCCGCAGGGAGTCGGCCTCAATCTGTGCTATTCCTCCCTGCTCATGCTCTCTCTTTCAAATAAATAAATAAAAGCTTAAAAAAAAACAAAGAAGATATACAAATGGCTAACAGACACATGAAAAAATGTTCAACATCACTCATCTCCGGGGAAAAAGAAATCAAGACCACAATAAGAGGAGGGGCAAGACGGGGGAAGAGTAGGGTCCCCAAATCACCTGTCCCCAACAAATTACCTAGATAACCTTCAAATCATCCTGAAAATCTACGAATTCGGCCTGAGATTTAAAGAGAGAACAGCTGGAACGCTACAGTGAGAAGAGTTCGCGCTTCTCTCAAGGTAGGAAGACGGGGGGGGGGGGGCGGTAATAAAGAAACAAAAGGCATCCAAGGGGGAGGGGCTCCACAAGGAGCCGGGCTAAGGCCGAGGCAAGTGCCCCCAGGACAGGAGAGCCCCACCCCGGAGAAGCAGGAGCTGCACCAATCTTCCCGGGTGGAGAGGCGCCCGCAGGGAGTTAGAGCAGGACCCCAGGAGGGCGGGGATGCCCTCGGGCTCCCTGGGACACTAACAGACACCTGCGCCCCAGGGAGAGTGCGCCGAGCTCCCTAAGGGCTGAGGCGCACACGCATTGACCCGGGAGCAGCTCGGAGGGGCTCGGGCAGAGGAAGAAGCTCCGTGCTGAGGGGGCTGCGCGGGTCCCGGGAGCAACTCGGTGGCGGCTCCGGCAGAGGAAGAGGCTCCGTGCGGAGGAGGCTGAGCGGCATCGGGAGCAGCTTGGAGGGGCTCGGGGGCGGCTCCGCGGAGGGGACTGCGCGTCAGGGAGCACGAATCCAACAGTGCCGGCCGGGAGCACAGGGCGCCGGGACACAGCCCAGGATTCGACATCCCCCCGGAAAGGCAGAGGCCGGGAGGGCCCAGAACAGCAAGGACACTCCCGCCCCGAGCTGAGCAGATCAGCGGCCCCGCCCCCGGAGCCTCCAGGCACTGCAGGCTGAGAGCTCCTAAGTTACTGTGGGAGCTGAATCCAGGGCTCCAGAGCTGGCCCGGGCACTGTGGTTGTTCCTCCTGGGGCCTCACCGGGTAAACAACTCCCACTGAGCCCTGCACCAGGCAGGGGGCAGAGGAGCTCCCCCAAGTGCTAACACCTGAAAATCAGCAGAACAGGCCCCTCCCCCAGAAGACCACCTAGACGGACAAGTTCCAGGGGAACTCAAAGGACTTAAAAGTATGCAGACACAGAAGATACTCCCCCGTGTTTTTTTTTTTTTTTTTTGCTTTTTGATTTTCCTTCCCCCACCCCTTTTTTTCCTTTCTTTCTCTTTTTCTTTTTTCTTTTTTTCTTCCTTTTTTCTTTTTCTCTTTTCCTTCCTTCTTTCTCTCCTCTTCTTTGCTCCTTTTTCCAATAAAACTTGTTTTTGGCCACTCTGCACTGAGCAAAATAACTAGAAGGAAAACCTCACCTCAAAAGAAAGAATCAGAAACAGTCCTCACTCCCACAGAGTTACAAAATCTGGATTACAATTCAATGTCAGAAAGCCAATTCAGAAGCACTATTATACAGCTACTGGTGGCTCTAGAAAAAAGCATAAAGGACTCAAGAGACTTCATGACTGCAGGATTTAGATCCAATCAGGCAGAAATTAAAAATCAATTGAATGAGATGCAATCCAAACTAGAAGTCCTAATGACGAGGGTTAACGAGGTGGAAGACGAGTGAGTGACATAGAAGACAAGTGGATGGCAAAGAGGGAAACTGAGGGAAAAAGAGACAAACAATTAAAAGACCATGAAGATAGATTACGGGAAATAAACGACAGCCTGAGGAAGAAAAACCTACATTTAATAGGGGTTCCCGAGGGCGCCAAGAGGGATAGAGGGCCAGAATATGTATTTGAACAAATCATAGCTGAAAACTTTCCTAATCTTGGAAGGGAAACAGGCATTCAGATCCAGGAAATAGAGACACCCCCCTAAAATCAATAAAAACCATCCAACACCTCGACATTTAATAGTGAAGCTTGCAAATTCCAAAGATAAAGAGAAGATCCTTCAAACAGCAAGAGACAAGAAATCCCTGACTTTTATGGGGAGGAGTATTAGGGTAACAGCAGACCTCTCCACAGAGACCTGGCAGGCCAGAAAGGGCTGGCAGGATATATTCAGGGTCCTAAATGAGAACAACATGCAACCAAGAATACTTTATCCAGCAAGGCTCTCATTCAAAATGGAAGGAGAGATAAAGAGCTTCCAAGACAGGCAGAAACTGAAAGAATATGTGACCTCCATACCAGCTGTGCAAGAAATTTTAAGCGGGACTCTTAAAATTCCCCTTTAAGAAGAAGTCCAGTGGAACAATCCACAAAAACAAGGACTGAATAGATATCATGATGACACTAAATTCATATCTTTCAATAGTAACTCTGAACGTGAATGGGCTTAATGACCCCATCAAAAGGCACAGGGTGTCAGACTGGATAAAAAAAGCAGGACCCATCTATTTGCTGTCTACTAGAGACTCATTTTAGACAGAAGGACACCTACAGCCTGAAAATAAAAGGTTGGAGAACCATTTACCATTCAAATGGTCCTCAAAAGAAAGCAGGAGTAGCAATCCTTATATCAGATAAACTAACATTTACCCCGAAGACTGTAGTGAGAGATGAAGAAGGACACTATCTCATGCTTAAAGGATCTATCCAACAAGAGGACTAAACAATCCTCAATATATATGCCCCGAATGTGGGAGCTGCCAAATATTTAAATCAATTAATAACCAAAGTGAAGAAATACTTAGATAATAATACACTTATACTTGGTGACTTCAATCTAGCTCTTTCTATTCTAGATAAGTCTTTTATGCACAACATCTCCAAAGAAACGAGAGCTTTAAATGATACACAGGACCACGTGGATTTCACAGACATTTACAGAACTTTACATCCAAACTCAACTGAATACACATTCTTCTCAAGTGCACATGGAACTTTCTCCAGAACAGACCACATACTGGGTCACAAATCCGGTCTGAACCGATATCAAAAGATTGGGATCGTCCCCTGCATATTCTCAAACCATAATGCCTTGAAATTAGAACTAAATCACAAGAAGAAGTTTGGAAGGACCTCAAACACGTGGAGGTTAAGGACCATCATGCTAAAAGATGAAAGGGTCACCACGAAATTAAGGAAGAATTAAAAAGATTCATGGAAACTAATGAGAATAAAGATACAACCGTTCGAAATCTTTGTGATGCAGCAAAAGCAGTCCTAAGGGGGAAATACATCGCAATACAAGCATCCATTCAAAAACTGGAAAGAACTCAAATACAAAAGCTAACCTTACACATAAAGCAGCTAGAGAAAAAACAGCAAATAGATCCTACACCCAACAGAAGAAGAGAGTTAATTAAGATTTGAGCAGAAATAAACGAAATTGAGACCAGAACTGTGGAACAGATCAACAAAACCAGGAGTTGGTTCTTTGAAAGAATTAATAAGACAGATAAACCATTAGCCGGCCTTATTAAAAAGAAGAGAGAGAAGACTCCAATTAATAAAATCATGAATGAGAAAGGAGAGATCACTACCAACACCAAGGAAATACAAACGATTTTAAAAACATATTATGAACAGCTATATGCCAATAAATTAGGCAATCTAGGAGAAATGGACGCATTCCTGGAAAGCCACAAACTACCAAAACTGGAACAGGAAGAAATAGAAAACCTGAACAGGCCAATAACCTGGGAGGAAATTGAAGCAGTCATCAAAAACCTCCCAAGACACAAAAGTCCAGGGCCAGATGGCTTCCCTGGGGAATTCTATCAAACGTTTAAAGAAGAAACCATACCTATTCTACTAAAGCTGTGTGGAAAGATAGAAAGAGATGGAGTACTTCCAACTTCGTTCTATGAGGCCAGCATCACCTTAATTCCAAAACCAGACAAAGACCCCACCAAAAAGGAGAATTCCGGACCAATATCCCTGATGAACATGGATGCAAAAATTCTGAACAAGATACTAGCCAATAGGATCCAACAATACATTAAGAAAATTATTCACCATGACCAAGTAGGATTTATCCCCGGGACACAAGGCTGGTTCAACACTCGTAAAACAATCAATGTGATTCATCATATCAGTAAGAGAAAAACCAAGAACCATATGATCCTCTAATTAGATACAAAGAAAGCATTTGACAAAATACAGCATCCATTCCTGATCAAAACTCTTCAGAGTGTAGGGATAGAGGGAACTTTCCTCGACATCTTAAAAGCCATCTACGAAAAGCCCACAGCAAATATCATTCTCAATGGGGAAGCACTGGGAGCCTTTCCCCTAAGATCAGGAACAAGACAGGGATGTCCACTCTCACCACTGCTATTCAACATAGTACTGGAAGTCCTAGCCTCAGCAATCAGACAACAAAAAGAAATTAAAGGAATTCAAATTGGCAAAGAAGAAGTGAAACTCTCCCTCTTCGCCTATGGCATGATACTCTACATAGAAAACCCAAAAGCCTCCACCCCAAGATTGCTAGAACTCATAAAGCAGTTTGGTAGCGTGGCAGGATACAAAATCAATGCCCAGAAATGAATGGCATTTCTATATACTAACAATGAGACTGAAGAAAGAGAAATAAAGGAGTCAATCCCATTAACAATTGCACCCCAAAGCATAAGATACCTAGGAATAAACCTAACCAAAGATGTAAAGGATCTATACCCTCAAAACTATAGAACACTTCTGAAAGAAATTGAGGAAGACACAAAGAGATGGAAAAATATTCCATGCTCATGGATTGGCAGAATTAATGTTGTGAAAATGTCAATGTTACCCAGGGCAATTTACACGTTTAACACAATCCCTATGAAAATACCATGGACTTTCTTCAGAGAGTTAGAACAAATTATTTTAAGATTTGTGTGGAATCAGAAAAGACCCCAAATAGCCAGGGGAATTTTAAAAAAGAAAACCATATCTGGGGGCATCACAATGCCAGATTTCAGATTGTACTACAAAGCTGTGGTCATCAAGACAGTGTGGTACTGGCACAAAAACAGACACATAGATCAATGGAACAGAAATAGAGAACCGAGAAGTTGACCCTGAACTTCATGGTCAACTAATATTCGATAAAGGAGGAAAGACTATCCATTGGAAGAAAGACAGTCTCTTCAATAAATGGTGCTGGGAAAATTGGACATCCACATGCAGAAGAATGAAACTAGACCACTCTCTTTCACTATACACAAAGATAAACTCAAAATGGATGAAAGATCTAAATGTGAGACAAGATTCCATCAAAATCCTAGAGGAGAACACAGGCAACACCCTTTTTGAACTCGGCCACAGTAACTTCTTGCAAGATACATCCACGAAGGCAAAAGAAACAAAAGCAAAAATGAACTATTGGGACTTCATCAAGATAAGAAGCTTTTGCACAGCAAAGGATATAGTCAACAAAGCTAAAAGACAACCTACAGAATGGGAGAAGATATTTGCAAATGACATATCAGATAAAGGGTTAGTTTCCAAGATCTATAAAGAACTTTTTAAACTCAACACCAAAGAAACAAACAATCCAGTCATGAAATGGGCAAAAGACATGAACAGAAATCTCACAGAGGAAGACATAGACATGGCCACATGCACATGAGAAAATGCTCTGCATCACTTGCCATCAGGGAAATACAAATCAAAACCACAATGAGATACCACCTCACACCAGTGAGAATGGGGAAAATTAACAAGGCAGGAAACCACAAATGTTGGAGAGGATGTGGAGAAAGGGGAACCCTCTTACACTGTTGGTAGGAATGTGAACTGGTGCAGCCACTCTGGAAAACTGTGTGGAGGTTCCTCAAAGAGTTAAAAATAGATGTGCCCTACGACCCAGCGATTGCACTGTTGGGGATTTACCCCAAAGATTCAGATGCAATGAAATGCCGGGACACTTGCACCCCGATGTTTATAGCAGCAATGTCCACAATAGCCAAACTGTGGAAGGAGCCTCGGTGTCCATCAAAAGATGAATGGTTAAAGAAGATGTGGTTTATGTATACAATGGAATATTACTCAGCCATTAGAAATGACAAATACCCACCATTTGCTTCAACGTGGATGGAACTGGAGGGTATTATGCTGAGTGAAGTACGTCAATCGGAGAAGGACAAACAGTGTATGTTCTCATTCATTTGGGGAATATAAATAATAGTGAAAGGGAATATAAGGGAAGGGAGAAGAAATGTGTGGGAAATATCAGAAAGGGAGACAGAACATAAAGACTGCTAACTCTGGGAAACGAAGTAGGGGTGGTGGAAGGGGAGGAGGGTGGGCGGTGGGGGTGAATGGGTGATGGGTACTGAGGGGGGCACTTGACAGGATGAGCACTGGGTGTTATTCTGTATGTTGGTAAATTGAACTCCAATAAAAAATAAATTTATTTAAAAAAAAGACCACAATAAGATACCACCTTACATCTGTCAGAATGGCTAAAATTAACAACTCAGGAAAAAACAGATATTGGAAAGAATGCAGAGAAAGGAGAACCCTCTTACAATGTTGGGGAGAATGCAAGCTGGTGCAGCTACTCTGGAAAACAATATGGAGGTTCCTCAAAAACTTACATATAGAACTATCCTATGACCCAGCAATTTCACTACTAGGTAATTACCAAAAGGATACAAAAATGCTGATTTAAAGGAGGCACATGTCAAAGTATGATCCCAGTAGGGAATCCTGAACAATTCTGATTGTCCCATGATCTATTCTAAATAACCACTTAATGTTTCATTTATTTTCTTTCATCTGGTGATCTCTTTGAGGCATGCTTCAGAGTTAGGCATGCAACATGAAAATAATAGGAAAAGCATTGATGAAGTGTGGGTGGAAATCTTGTTAAATATCTGAGAGTGAAGTTTGAGTTAAAAGACATTTGAACTTGGGATTGACTGGGAGGCCAAAGAATTAAAGAAGAGAAGATTCTCTCAAGACATGAGTAAGTTGTGTGTTAATGGTGTGTGCTTTGTGTGTATGAATGGGAATTATAAATGATGTTGAATTCTAGGTGAATTCATGGCTCCAACCATCAATGTCGACAGAAGATCAAGCTGCAAATATTTATGTTTTAAAACTTAAATTATAACGCTAGTTAAATCTAACAACTAGTTTTAATGTTCATGAGTAAATTTTATGTAAGTTACCTTTTACATTCCGTATGAAAAGACTAATGTTAAGTACAGACTGGAGATTGGGAATCAATTTGGGGAAGATATTTTGTGGTTTCTTTCATCATACAAAAGAAAAAAATTAGACATCTGGGGAATTGGACTAATTTTCTTATCTAGTTTTTAAGACTAGAATGCTAAAAAACAAAAATATGAAAGAAATTAAAAACCCTTATTATTAAATTGATCTGTGAAAACACTGCTACTGGAAATTGAGTGGGACTGGAGGCCTTTCTTCCAGAAAACAAGGACTTGATTGTCAGGCCTATATTAGGTTCTGAACCTTAATGCCATGTATTTGTACTTGTTAAAAATTGTTTCAATGAAAAATAGATTAGAAATATGAAGTTCTGGTTTAGTTGGGAGTTCTTCCATTTGCTTTTTTTATTGGAGTTCAATTTGCCAACATTTAGCATTACACCCAATGCTCATCCCATCAAGTGCCCCCCCTCAGTGCCCATCACCCAGTCACCCCAACCCCCTGCCAACCTCCCTTTCCACTACCCTTGTTCATTTCCCAGAGTTAGGTGTCTCTCATGTTTTGTCACCCTCACTGATATTTTCACTCAATTTCCCTCATTTCCCTTTATTCCCTTTCACTAATTTTTATATTCCCCAAATGAATGAGACCATATAATGTTTGTCTTTTTCCAATGGACTTATTTCACTAAGCATAATACCCTCCAGGTCCATCCACGTCAAAGCAAATGGTGGGTATTTGTCGTTTCTAACGGATGAGTAATCCATTGTACACATATACCACATCTTTATCCATTCATCTTTTGATGGACACCGTTTCCACAGTTTGGCTATTGTGGACATTGCTGCTATAAACATCGGGGTGCAGGTGTCCTGGCGTTTCACTGCCTCTGTACCTTTGAGGTAAATCCCCAGCAGGGCAATTGCTGGGTCGTAGGGCAGTTCTATTTTTAACTCTTTAAGGAACCTCCACACAATTTCCAGAGTGGCTATAGCAGTTCACATTCCCACCAACAGTGCAAGAGGGTTCCCCTTTCTCCACATCCTCTCCAACATTTGTTGTTTCCTGTCTTGGTAATGTTCACCATTCTCACTGGTGTGAGGTGGTATCTCATTGTGGTTTTGATTTGTATTTCACTGATGGCCAATGATGCGGAGCATTTTCTCATGTGCTTCTTGGCCATGTCTATGTCTTCCTTTATGAAATTTCTGTTCATGTCTTTTACCCAATTCATGATTCAATTGTTTGTTTCTTTGGTGTTGAGTTTAGTAAGTTCTTTATAGATCTTGGATACTAGCCCTTTTCCTGATACATCATTTGCAAATATCTTCTCCCATTCTCTAGGTTGTCTTTAGTTTTGTTGACTGTTTCTTTTGCTGTGCAGAAGCTTTTTATCTTGATAAAGTCCCAATAATTCATTTTTGATTTTGTTTCTCTTGCCTTCATGGATGTATCTTGCAAGAAACTGCTGTGGCAAAGTTCAAAAAGGGTGTTGCCTGTGTTCTCCTCTAGGGTTTTGATGGAATCTTGTCTCACATTAAGATCTTTCATCCATTTGAGTTTATCTTTGTGTATGGTGAAAGAGAGTGGTCTAATTTCATTCTTCTGCATGTGGATGTCCAATTTTCCCAGCACCATTTATTGAAGAGACTGTCTTTTTTCCAGTGGATATTCTTTCCTCCTTTATCGAATATTAGTTGACCATAAAGTTCAGGGTCCACTTCTGGGTTCTCTATTCTGTCCCATTGATCTATGTGTCTGTTTCTGTGCCAGTACCACACTGTCTTGATGGCCACAGCTTTGTAGTACAACCTGAAATCTGGCATTGTGATGCCCCCGGCTATGGTTTTCTTTTTTAATATTCCCCTGGCTATTCTGGGTCTTTTCTGATTCCACACAAATCTTAACATGATTTGTTCCAACTCTCTGAAGAACGTCCATGGTATTTTGATACGGATTGCATTAAACACGTACTTTGCCCTGGGTAACACTGACATTTTCACAATATTAATTCTTTCAATCCATGAGCATGGAATATTTTTCCATCTCTTTGTGTCTCCCTCAATGTCTTTCAGAAGTGTTCTGTAGTTTTTAGGTTATAGATCCTTTACCTCTTTGGTTAGGTTTATTCCTAGGTATCTTATGCTTTTGGGTGCCATTGTAAATGGGATTGACTCCTTAATTTCTCTTTCTTCATTCTCGTTGTTAGTGTAGAGAAATGCCACTGATTTCTGGGCATTGATTTTGTATCCTGCTACATTGCCGAATTGCTATATGAACTCTAGCAATCTTGGGGTAGAGTCTTTTGGGTTTCCTATGTAGAGTATCATGTCATCAGCGAAGAGGGAGAGTTTGACTTCTTCTTTTCCAATTTGAATGCCTTTTATTTCTTTTTGTTGCCTGATTGCTAAGGCTAGAACTAGTACTATGTTGACTAGCAGTGGTGAGAGTGGACATCCCTGTCTTGTTCCTGATCTTAGGGGAAAGGCTCCCAGTGTTTCCCCATTGAGAATGATATTTGCTGTGGGCTCTTCGTAGATGGCTTTTAAGATGCTGAGGAATGTTCCCTCTATCCTTATACTCTGAAGAGTTTTGATCAGGAATGGATGCTGTATTTTGTCAAATGCTTTCTCTGTATCTACTGAGAGGATCATATGGTTCTTGTTTTTTTCTCTTGTTGATATGATCTACCACATTGATTGCTTTAGGAGCGTTGAACCAGCCTTGCATCCTGGGGATAAATCCCACTTGGTCATGGTGAATAATTTTCTTAATATACTGTTGCATCCTATTGGCTAGTATCTTGTTGAGAATTTTTCATCTGTGTTCATCAGGGATATTGGTCTATAATTCTCCTTTTTGGTGGGGTCTTTGGTTTTGGAATTAAGGTGATGCTGGCCTCATAGAATGATTTTCGAAGTACTCCATCTCTTTCTATCATTCTGAACAGGTTTAGCAGAATAGGCATGTATTCTTCTTTAAACGTTTGATAGAATTCCCTTTAAACATTTGATAGAATTCACCTGGGAAGCTATCTGGCCCTGGACTTTTGTGTCTTGGGAGATTTTTGATGACTGTTTCAATTTCCTCCTTGGTTATAGGCCTGTTCAGGTTTTCTATTTCTTCCTGTTCCAGTTTTCATATTTTGTGGTTTTCCAGAAATGCATCCATTTCTTTTAGATTGCCTAATTTATTAGCGTATAGCTGCTCATAATAAGTTTTCAAAATCGTTTGTATTTCCTTGGTATTGGGAGTGATCTCGCCTTTCTCACTCATGATTTTATTAATTAGAGTCTTTTCTATCTTCTTTTTAATAAGCTGGCTAATGGTTTATCCTTCTTATTAATTCTTTCAAAGTACGAACTCCTGGTTTTGTTAATCTGTTCCACAATTCTTCTGGCCTCTATTTCATTGAGTTCTGCTGAAATCTTTATTAATTGTCTTCTTCTGCATGGTGAAGGTTTAATTTGCTGTTCCTTCTCCAGCTCCTTTAGGTGCAAGGTTAGCTTTTGCATTTGAGTTCTTTCCAGTTTTTGGATGCATACTTGTTTTGAGATATATTTTCCCCTCAGGATTGCTTTTGCTGTATCCCAAAGTTTTTGAATGGTTGTATCTTCATTCTCATTAGTTTCCATGAATCTTTTGAATTCTTCTCTGATTTCCTGGTTGACCTTTTCAATTTTTAACAGGATGGTCCTTAACCTCCACGTATTTGAAATCTTTCTAAACTTCTCCTTGTGGTTTAGTTCTAGTTTCAAAGCATTATGGTCCGAAAATATGCAGGGTACGGTCCCAATCTTTTGGTATTGATTAAGACCTGATTTGTGACCCAGTATGTGGTCTATTCTGGAGAAAGTTCCATGTGCACTTGAGAAGTATGTGTATTCAGTTGTGTCTGGATATAAAGTCGTCTAAATATCTGTGAAATCCATCTGGTCTAGTGTATCATTTAAAGCTCTTGTTTCTTTGGAGATTTGTGCTTAGAAGATCTATTGATTGTAGAAAGCGCTGTGTTCAAGTCTCCAAGTATAAGTGTATTATTATCTAAGTATATCTTAACTTTGGTTCTTAATTGGTTGATATACTTTGCAACTACCACATTCAGTGCATAGTCATGATTGTTAGGTCCTCTTGTTGGATAGACTCTTTAAGTATGATATAGTGTCCCTCTTCATCTCTGACTACAGTCTTTGGGATAAACTTTAATTTATTTGATATGAAGATTGCTGCCCCTGCTTTCCTTTGAGGACTATTTGAATGGTAAATGGTTCTCCAACCTTTTATTTTCAGGCTGGAGGTGTCCTTCTGTCTAAAATGAGTCTCTTATAGAGAGCAAATAGGAGGGACTTGCTTTTTTATCCAGTAGAAACTCTGCGCCTTTGATGGGATCATTAAGCCCATTCACGTTCAGCGTTGCTATTGAAAGATATGAATTTAGTGTCATCATGATATCTATTCAGTCCCTGTTTTTGTGGATTGTTTCCTTGGACTTCTTCTTTCTTTAACAGAGTCCCCCTTTAATATTTCTTGCAGAGCCGGTTTGGTGGTCACATATTCTTTCAGTTTCTGCCTATCTTGGAAGCTCTTTATCTCTCTTTCTATTCTGAATGAGAGCCTTGCTAGATAAAGTATTCTTGGCTGCAGGTTCTTCTCATTTAGGACCCTGAATATATCCTGCCAGCCCTCTCTGGCCTGCCAGGTCTCTGTGTAGAAGTCTGCTGTTAACCTAATACTTCTCCCCATAAAGGTTAGGGATCTCTTGCTGCTTTAAGGATCTTCTATCTTTGGAATTTGCAAGTTTCACTATTAAATGTCGAGGTGTTGAATGGTTTTTATTAATTTTAGGGGGGGAATCTCTCTATCTCCTGAATCTGAATGCCTGTTTCCCTCCCCAAATTAGGGGAGTTCTCAGCTATGATTTGTTCAAATACATATTCTGAACCTCTGTACCTTTTGGCGCCCTCTGAAACCCCAATTAAATGTAGATTTTTTCCTTCTGAGGCTTTTATTTCCCTTAATCTATCCTCATGATATTTTAATTGTTTTTCTCTTTTTTCATCAGCTTCCTTCCTTGCCATCAACTTGTCTTCTATGTCACTCATTTGTTCTTCTACCTTGTTAACCCTCGTCGTTAGGACCTCCAGTTTTGATTGGATCTCATTTAATTGATTTTTAATTTTGGCCTGATTAGATATAAATTCTGTAGTCATGAAATCTCTTGAATCCTTTATGCTTTTTTCTAGAGCTACCAGTAGCTTTATAATTGTGCTACTGAGTTGGCTTTCTGACATTGAATTGTAATCCAAATTTTGTAACTCTGTGGCAGAGAGTACTGTTTCTGATTCTTTCTTTTGTGGTGAGTTTTTCCTTCTAGTCATTTTGCTCAATGCAGAGGGTCTAAAAACAAGTTGTACTGGAAAAAGGAGAAAAAGAGAGAGAAAAAAAGGTGGGTGGGAACAAACAGAAAACAAAAAACAAGGGGAGGTATCCTCTGATTCTATATACTGTAAATCTCTCTACTTCCCCTGGAACTTTCCAGTGCTGCTTGTTCAATAACTTGCTTTTCCCCTGTCCTTCCAGCTGGTCTTCTGGGGGAGCAGCCTGCTGTGCTGATTCTCGGGGGTGTGCACCTGGGGGAGCTGCCCAACCCCCTGCCAGGTCTATGGCTCAGTGGGAGCTGTTTATCCTGTGAGGCTCCTGCTCCCTGGTGGCCCTGCTCAGTCCCAGGCACAAGGTGACACCAGGAGGAACAACACTGGTGGTGGCCAGCTCTCCAGCCCTGGAGTCAGCTCCTGCAGTAGCTACCGCAGCTCCCAATCTGCAGGGGCCTGGATGCTTTGGGGGGTGGGGGCGCTGATCTGCATAGCTTAGGGCCGCCCGGTGGCAGGAGCTTCCTTGCTGTCCTGTGTCCTCCTGGCCTCCGGGGTAGTGCCGGATCTTGGTCTGTGTCCCCCAGCGCCCTGGGCTCTGGGGCCTGCACTGCTGGAATTGCCGCTCCCAGGGCCACGCATCCCCCTCCGGGCAGTGCTGCTGCCTGAGCAGCCACCTGAGCTGCTCCCAGGCCCTGCCTGGCATGAATTCCAGCCCTTTAGGGAGCTTTGCCCTCGGTGTGTGGCACGCTCTTCCCTGGGGTGTAGTTCCTCTGTTAGTGCCCCTGGGAGCCTGGGGGCATCACTGCCCCTCCTGGAATCCTGCCTTTCCGTCTGGGAAGATTGGTGAAGCTCCTGCTTCTCCAGGGCTGGGCTTTCTTGTCCTGGGGGCACTCGCCAACCGGCATTAGCCTGGCTCCTCGTGGGGGCCCCTCCCCCTTAGATGCTTTATTATTTCTTTTTTTTTCCCATCTTCCCACCTTGATAGAAGCACGAACTCTTCTCACTGTAGCATTCCATCTGTTCTCTCTTTAAATCTCAGGCCGAATTCTTAGGTTTTCAGGGTGCTTTGAAAGTTACCTAGGTAAGTTGGTGGGGACAGGTGACTTGGGGATCCTACTCTTCTGTCATCTTGCCCCGTCTCTCAAATTCTTCCATTTGAAAAATGTGATATTTGCATGGAACTGTTTGAATCTTTGTTTTCTCAGTTTCCCCTCCACTGGATAGAATTGAAACTAGAATTTTTCCTTTTGTTAAAGGAATAAAAAGTGAATATGTTATTTGTAAATTGATGTTTAGTAACTAGAGATGAACTTGAAATACTAGAATACATTATAAGCCTAATCCTAGGTAGTCTTATGAAAATGTATCTGTTTTTATCTTTTGAACCTATCTATATTCACATTACTCTTCAAGATATCTTAAGTTGTATTTTTTCCTCTTTTCAGAGCTGCTTCTTTGGGGGCTTTTTATTGAGGTGCAATTCATAAGGGGCTATTTTTCTGATAAGGCTTCTTATAACTATGGCTGGGTGTTTTGTTCTAGCCTTCAAAGTAGGGCCATTTTATCTTTTAGAGTCACTTCTAAAGTCATGTGGTCTTTAACTTTGGGGACTATTTTGCATATAAGTGCTAATGCAAATAAATTTAAACCCAAGTAGACCTCATCACATATCACCCCATGAATGTTGACAATGGAAGGAATACCTTGCTTGTAGTATAGTATCAGTTCTGGACTGAAAAGCTGGGGAAGAAAATTTTCTTTTTTGCATAAACCAGAAAAACCGCTAGTGTGCAGTTTCCTTATTGACCTCAGCAGATAAACTGAGCTGATAGTGTTATTTCAGATTTCCGAAATTATCTGAATCTTGGTTTGTGTAGACTTGCAATCTACATGCAATTTTAACTAAATCAGATAGCTTTTACATTTTCAATTTGTACATAGGCTCTCCCCACCCTTTCCAACATCCATTAGGTAATTGATCTTTGTAAACTGGCATTGAAACATTACAGCAATGTTTTTTTGCACCAATTTTATAAACTTTTACAGTGGAATATATGTTATTTTTCCGAGACAAATGAAAGGTTAACTTCTCAAGTTTCTTGCTGCCTGCTTTACCAGAATTTGAAGGGACGATCTTTTATATACATTTGTAATAGATGAAAAATAAACTAGACTGCAAATCCTTTTTATAAAAAAACCTTAAACCATGTACCAAGTTTTTGGTCCAAATTGTGTAGGATAGGTTAAACTTAAATTGCATTCTATTAAACAATATAAGTGTATTTCTGTAAGCATAGTTATGTTGAAATAAACTTTTAAAAATCAAAATAATAATAATAATAATAATAATAATAATAATAATAAATAAAGGAGGCACATGCACCTCAATGTTTATAGCAGCATTATAAATAATAGCCAGATTATGGAAAAGGCCTAAATGTCCACCAGCTGATGAATGGATTATATTATTATATTATATACTTATGTATTATGCATAGTATATATACACATATACATATGTATACATATAATGGAATATTACTCAGCCATCAAAAAGAATGAAATCTTGCCACTTGCACCAACAGGGATGGGATTAGAGGGTATTATTCTAAGTGAAATAAGTCAGTCAGAGAAAGACAAATGATTTCACTCATGTGGAATTTAAGAAACAAAACAGATGACTAGGGGAAGGGAAGGAAAAATAAAATGAGATAAAAACATAGAGAGAGGCAAACCATAAAGGACTGTATAGTTAAGAGAACAAACTGAGAGTTGATGAAGGGGACATAGATGGGAGGATGAAATGAATAGGTGGGCAGCCTGGGTGGCTCAGCAGTTTAGCACTGCCTTCAGCCCAGGGCCTGATGTTGGAGACCCAGGATCGAGTCCCATGTCGGGCTCACTGCATGGAGCCTGTTTCTCCCTCTGCCTGTGTCTCTGCCTCTCTCTCTTTCTGTGAATAAATAAAATCTTTAAAAAAATAAAAGCATGATTGGCATTAAAGAGGACACCTGTTGGGTTGAAAAATAAATAAATAAAATTAGCTGATACTTTAAAAAATGGGCAGAAGACATGAACAGACATTTCTCCAACAACATCCAGATGGCCAAAAGACACATGAAAAGATGTTCATAATTACTTACCATCAGAGAAATGCAAATCAAAACTACAATGAGCTATTACCTCACACCTGTCAGAATTGTTAAAATCAACAGCACAAGAAACAAAGGTGTTGGCAAAGATGTGGAAAAAAAAGGATCCCTCTTGGACTGTTCATGGGAATGCAAACTGGTACAGCCACTCTGGAAAACAGTATGGATATTCCTCAAAAAGTTAAATATAGAACTATCCTAAATCTACCCTAGCAACCACACTACTGAGTATTTACCCAAAGAATACAAAAGCACCAATTCAAAGGGATACATGTACTCCTATGTTTATAGCAGCATAATTTACAACAGCCAAAATATGGAAGCAACACACATGCCCATTGGTTGATGAATGGATAAAGAGGTTGGTGTGTGTGTGTGTGTGTGTGTGTGTGTGTATTAGAGTATTATTCAGCCATAAAAATGAATGAAATCTTGCCATTTGCAATGATACAGATGATACAGATAAAGCTAGAGACTATCAAGCTAAGCAAAATAAGTCAGGAAAAGACAAATACCATATGATTTCACTCACATGTGGAATTTAAGCAACAAGACAAATGAACAAGGGAAGAAAGAGAGAGACATCAAGATACAGACTCATTATATTAGGTAACAAACTAATGGTTACCAGAGGGGAGGAGTGTGTGGGGCATGGGTAAAATGGGTGATAGGGATTAAGGAGTGCAATTGTCATAATGAGCAATGGGTGATGTATGAAATTGCTGAATCATTATATTGTACACTTCACACTAATATAACACTGTATGTTAACTAACTGGAACTAAAACTTAAAAATAAAGTAGTACGATTCCTAAAAAATTAAAGTTTTATGTCATTTAAATGAGAGGTAAAAAGATACTAGCTTTTATATGTACCCACATATATCAGTTTTTTGACATATATACCATTTCTAGTGCTTTTAATTCCTTCCTGGAAATTCACATTTCTGCCTAGTAACATTTCCTTTAGCCTGAAGAAATTTCTATTTTTTTACAAGATTTTATCTATTTATTCATGAGAGACACACACAGAGAGAGAGAAAGGCAGAGAAATAGCCAAAGGGAGAAGCAGGCTCCATGCAGGGAGCCCAATGTGGGACTCGATCCTGGGACTCTAGGATCACTCCCTGGGCGAAAGGCAGGTGCTAAACCGCTGAGCCACCCAAGGATCCCCAAAAAATTTCTTTATATTTCTTTTAGTGCAAATATGCTGATGAAGAATTATCTCATTTTATTAATGTCATAAATTTGACTTTATTTTTAAATTTTAAATTTTTAATTTTTAATTAATTTTTAATTAAAAATTTTAATTTTTAAAATTTGAAGTATAATTGACATACAATGTTATAGTAGTTTCAAGTGTACAGTATACTGGTTCAACTATTCTATACACTACTCAATGTTTACCCTAAGTGAAGTCACCATCTGTGAGCAATACATTATCACATTATTGTTGACTATATTCCCTAGTCTGTACTTTTCATTTCTACAATTTGTTTATTTTATAACTGGAAATTTGAACATCTTAATCCCCTTCAATTATTTAAACACTTCCCTGTCTCCCCATCCTCCCTTCTGGCAGACACCAGTTTCTCCTCTGTAATTAAAAGTCTGGTTTTTGAGGGCGGGGCAAGATGGCAGAAGACTAGGGGTCCTCAACTCACCTGGACTCACCAATTTACCTAGATAACTTTGAAATCATCCTGAACACCTATGAATTCAACCAGAGATTTAAAGAGAAAACAACCAGAATGCTACAGAGAGAAGGGTTTTCGCTTCTAGCAAGTTTCTTCCTTTTTGACTTTCATATTTCTACAATTACATGTCTTACATATATGTTCCACTTCTAGATTCCCTTCAACATGCTCAATTTAATTGGGAGATATATGAGATTTGTTTTGTTTTGTTTTGTTTTGTGTTTTTTCTGCCTCATTTTGTTCTACAATGGCGGAATTTTTTTTTTCCCTCCCGAACCAGTTTTATTTTTATTTTTTTTATACAAAATTTATTTTTTATTGGTGTTCAATTTACCAACATACAGAATAACACCCAGTGCTCATCCCGTCAAGTGCCCCCCTCAGTGCCCGTCACCCATTCACCCCCACCCCCCCTGCCCTCCTCCCCTTCCACCACCCCTAGTTCGTTTCAATGGTGGAAGTTAATACCTTCTAAAACATGACCAGCATGCACCCAGAACCAAGTGGTATACTGTGCTCGTTCATTCTGTGAGATTATATTCTCTCTTCATTCCCATTCTACCCCCCTCTTTGATCTCGTTTATGTTTTGGTGGCCAATGTTGGGGCTTTCTAACTATTACTGTTTTATAAAAATTTGGGACCAAGCACCTTCTAACATACAGAACTTAGTACACTTAGAACCAAGAGGATCATCCTCTAGAACCCCTCAGAATCATCTAGGGTGAAATTTCTGTAAGTTGTGCTTGATATTCTTGACTCAGCCCGCTCATACAGCCACTCTGCACTGAGTAAAATGACCAGAAGGAAGAAATCACCACAATAGAAAGAATCAGAAACAGTACTCTCTGCCACAGAGTTACAGAATATGGATTACAATTCAATATCAGAAAGCCAATTCATAAGCACAATTATAAAGCTACTTGTGGCTCTGGAAAAAGCATAAAGGATTCAAGAGATTTCATTACTGCAGAATTTAGATCTGATCAGGCCAAAATTAAAAATCAATTAAGTGAGATGCAATCCAAACTGGAGGTCCTAATGACGAGGGATAAAGAGGTGGAAGAAGGAGTGAGCGACATAGAAGACAAGTTGATGGCAAGGAAGGAAGCTGAGGAAAAAAGAGAAAACCAATTAAAAGACCATGAAGAAAGGTTAAAGGAAATAAATAATAGCCTCAGAAGGGAGAATCTATATATAATTGGGGTTCCAGAAAGCACCAAGAGGGACAGAGGGACAGGAAGCATATTTGAAAAATCATAGCTGAATACTTCCCTAATTTGGGGAGTGAAACAGGCATTCAGATCCAGGATATAGAGAGCTGCCCCCCAAAAAATCAATAAAACCCTTGACATTTAATAGTGAAACTTGCAAATTCCAAAGATAAAATCTTTAAAGCAGCAAGAGACAAGAGATTCTTAACTTATATGGGGAGAAATATTAGATTCACAGGAGACCTCTCCACAGAGACCTGGCAGGCCAGAAAGGGTGGACAGGATATATTCAGAGTACTAAATGAGAAGAACATGCAGCCAAGAATACTTTATGCATCAAGGCTCTCATTCAGAATAGAAGGAAAGATAAAGAGCTTCCAAGATAGGCAGAAACTGAAAGAATATGTGACCACCAAACCAGCTCTGCAAGAAATATTAAGGGGACCCTGTAAAAGAAAGAGGAACCCCAAAGAAATAATCAACAAAACAGGGACTGAATAGGTATTACGATGACACTAAATTAATATCTTTCAATAGTTACTCTGAATGTGTTGCTAAATGATCCCATCAAGACACACGGTTTCAGACTGGATAAAAAAGCAAGACCCATCTATTTACTGTCTAAACGAGACTCATTTTAGACCTAAGGACACCTCCAGCCTGAAAATGAAAGGTTGGAGAACCATTTACCATTCCAATGGTCCTCAAAAGGAAGTTGGGGTAGCAATCCTGGAATCAGATAAATTAAAGTTTATCCCAAGGACTATAGTAAGAGATGAAGAGGGATACTATATCATCCATAAAGTGTCTATACAACAAGAAGACCTAACAATCATGAATATTTATGCTTCTAATGTGGGAGGTGAGAAGTATATCAATCAATTAATAACCAAAGTAAAGACATACTTAGATAATAATACACTAATAGTAGGAGACTTCAACTTGGCACTTTCTGCAAATGAGAGATCTTCTAAGCATAAAATCACCAAAGAAACAAGGGCTTTAAATGATACACTGGACCAGATGGATTTCATAGATATTTATACAGAATTTTACATCCAAAGACAGCTGAATACACATTCAAATGCACAAGGAACTTTCTCCAGAATAGTCCACATACTGGGTCACAAATCAGGTCTCAACCAATAGCAAAAGATTGGGATTGTCCCCTGCATATTTTCAGACCACAATGCTTTGAAACTAGAACTCAATCACAAGAAGAAATTTGGAAGAAACTCAAACACGTGGAGGTTAAAGAGCATCCTACTAAAAGATGAATGGGTCAACCATGAAATTAGAGAAGAATTAAAAAGATCCAAGGAAACTAATGAGAATGAAGATGCAACAGTTCAAAATCTTTGGGATACAGCAAAAGCGGTCCTAAGAGGGAAATGCATCACAATACAAGCATCCCTCAAAATATTGGAAAATGCTCCGCTCCTCAAATACACACGCTAACCTTGCCTAAAGGAAATGGAGAAAGAACAGCAAATAAAACGTACACCAAGCAGAATAAGAGAGAAAATAAAGATTTGAGCAGCACTCAATGAAATAGAGAGCAGAAGAATTGTAGAACAGATTAACAAAACCAGGAGTTTGTTCTTCGAAAGAAATAATAAGATAGATAAACCATTAGCCAGCCGTATTAAAAAGAAAACAGACTCAAATAAAATCATGAATGAAAGAGGAGAGATCACAACCAATACCAAGGAAATGCAAACAATTTAAAAAATATATTATGAGCTATTATGAGCAGCTGTCACATGGCCAACAAGCACATGAGAAAATGCTCCGCATCACTGGCCATCAGGGAAATACAAATCAAAACCACAATGAGATACCACCTCACACCAGTGAGAATGCTGAAAATTAACAAGACAGGAAACAACAAATGTTGGAGAGGATGTGGCGAAAGGGGAACCCTCTTGCACTGTTGGTGGGAATGTGAACTGATATAGCCACTCTGGAAAACTGTGTGGAGGTTCCTCAAAGAGTTAATAATAGAGCTACCCTAAGACCCAGCAGTTGCACTACTGAGGATTTACCTCAAAGATACAGATGCAGTGAAAAGCTGAGACTCCTGCACCCCAATGTTTATAGCAGCAATGTCCAGAATAGCCAAACTATGGAAACACTTGGTGTCCATCGAAAGATGAATGGATAAAGAAGATGTGGTATATGTATATAATGGAATATTACTCAGCCACTAGAAATGATGAATAGCCACCATTTGCTTCGATGTGGATGGAACTGGAGGGTATTATGCTGAGTGTAGTAAGTCAATCAGAAAAGGACAATCATTATATAGTTTCACTCATATGAGGAATATAAAAAATAGAGAAAGGGATCATAGGGGAAAGGAGAAAAAATAGTGGGAAAAATCAGAGAGGGTGACGAAACATGAGAGACTCCTAACTCTTGGAAATGAGCAAGGGGTAGTGGAAGGGGAGGTGGGTGGAGAGATGGGGTGACTGGGTGATGGGCACTGAGGGGGACACTTGACGGGATGAGCACTGGGTGTTATACTATATGTTGGCAGGTCAATCTCCAATAAAAAATATACAAAAAAGTGTGGTTTTTTTATTGTCTTTATTTTTATGTACATTTTCATTATATGTAATGATTATGTTTGCAGAGTTTTCAACTCTCTAATGATGTGTTTACAGTATTGTATAATATCCATTCTCTTGGATTGGAAGCCCATCATCATTCATATCATTGAGCTCCTGTATGTAATAGGTATTTTTTCTCTGGCTTCTTTCAAGATTTTATTTTAATCTCTGTTTTTCAGTGGATTCATTATGATGTGCCTCGGTATAGTCTTATTTTTATTCTGCTTGTGGTGTGCTGAGTTTCTTATATCTGTAAATTTATATTTTTTATCAAGTGTGAGAAATTCTTGTCATTACTACTGTCCCGTTAATTATCATTCATTTTTCTTTCCTGTTTTCTTCTCTCCTGTAAATGGAGCTCCATTTACATTTGCATTAAACCATTTGAGAATATCCCCACCCCCTCAGTGAGGCCCTATCTTTTTGTTTCCTTTTTTTCTCTTTTCTTTCTTCAGACTGGATCTTTCTTCTGATTCATCTTTACATTCATTGACCCTTTCTTACATTGTGATGATTCTGCTGTTAAAAGTCCAAGTGGTTAAATGTTCTTTCTTATAAATCTAGATTTTCTTCGTTTTAGTTTCTAGTGCTCTATTGTGATTCTATATTTTTTCATTCATAGAAGTACATTTCCCTTTAAATCATTCATAGAAGTACATTTCCTTTTAAATCAACATATATATTTATCCTATCTCCTTTAAATCTTTGTGTATAAATTCTTATATCTCTGTTATTTCAGAGTTAGTTTGCATTCATGAGTCGTCTTCTTAACTATGGATCACTTTTACCTGTTACTTTTTATGCCTAGTAAGTTCTAATAGCGTATTAGACATTGTATATTATAGTCATCCTAGATTCTTTTATCTTTATCAAAGAGTATTGAACTTTGTTTTCAAAAATAGTTAACTCAAGTGAACTAAAACTTAAAGCTTTGTTTTCCCTTCAATGGACAGCAGTTAAATCTATATTCAGTTATTGCAGCCTTCCAGCTGTTCCTTCTGGTGGGAGGTATGAATCTTTCCCTATACATACAAAGTTCAGACAATGGAGAATAGAGTATGAACCTGTTTTTCCTAGCATAATTTTCTTTAGGCCACAATTCAGTATCCCTTTTTAATCTTCTAATTTCACTATCAGTCACTGACTCAGAGTGGCTCGGTTTATGCTATTTAATCCTCACCAATACTTACTTTGTAATTATCACATATATACAATAGGGGTTCTGCTATGGGAAAAGTGAGATAAAAATAAGGATTCACCAAACATTAACTTACATGGACTAGATAAAAATATATGAAATTGCTTAGCATGCTACCCAACACAGATTAGTAGCCTGATGTTAGGTTCCTTCTTAAGTGTTTTTCCCTTCTTTTGCCTCTTAAGTCAGTGAGTTCAACAAGATTGATCATAGGTTGACAGACTATAGCTCTCAGACCAAATGCAATAAGAAATCTGTTTTTTATAGTCTAAGAGCCAAGAAATTTTTTTATACTCTTAAAGAGCTATTTTAAACAATGAGAGAAAAATGTATGACACAAACCTTATGTGGTCCACAAAGCCTAAAATATTTATTCTATAGTCTTTTACAGAATATGTTTGCTAATCCCTGAGATATAGTCTAATCCTTACAGCTATCTAAAATAAGCAGTATGCTGGAATTCATTTTATTTACTTAGTCGCTGAGGTAGAAGCTCTATTTTGTTTAAAAAAATATTAAAACACTATTTTACTAGTTTTACTAAATTTTCAAAAGCTTGTCTAAAGTCTTACTTTAAAAAAAAAAAATAAAGTCTTACCTTTTCTCCTTTTACACCACTACAGTCACATTTTGATCCTGGAGAACACCCATAGCAAGCCTATAAGGACGAATAAAAGGGAGGAAAATTATTTAATAATGATAATAATATTTTGAGCCTGAAAACTAATCTCTGACTTACTTCTCAACTAAACAATCCAGACTTAAAAACCAAATAGCACAAAAATACCTGAAAGAATATATACCAAAAGGCAAACAATGGTTACCTCTGGGGAAGCTTTCACCTTTTATGGTACACACTTCCATTTGATCTTCTTACAATAAGCAGATGTAATTTTTATAATTTTAAAGTGAAAAATATCTTTTTAAAAAGATATGAAAAATTAAAAAGGAATTCAAACAACTTCCCAGTAATATGATTTGCCACTTGTCCAAGCTCTTAGGAACTCCTCTTTTTGTCCTAACATCACATGCAAGAAATGATCTTTCAATCTATATTAGGAATGACCTTGGACTAACCAAAGATGTCTACTGGCTGAAGTTGCTTGTATCTTGACATTTATGAGCAATCACAGGCATAAAATACATAGTACTATCTTTTACCAACTTTTTAAAATTTGCTTCCACTCTCTCATCACTAGTAGCTCAGTCTATAATGACTCCCAACAGTTTTGCCACAAATTTTCCCACAGCCTAGATATTCTAAGGAACCACTACTAATAAGTTAATTAACTCATATTAAGAATTGAGATCTTGAAGCCAAAAAAATATCCTGCTCTCAAATAATATCCCACAAGAGGGGCACCTTGGTGGCTCAGTCAGGGGAGCATGCGACTCCTGGTTTTGAGGTTGTGAGTCTGAGCCTCATGCTGGGTGTAGAGATTACTAAAAAATTAAAATCTTTAAAATAAAATAAAATAAAATAAAATAATAACATAAAATAAGAACCCATAAGAGAAGAAGACAATAGATGACTTCTGCCATCCAGATCTACCTCATACTCTGGCATAAAGCTGAAATGCTTAGAAAAACAAAAAGTAATTATTTTAACATATGTAGATAGCTCACCATTTATGTGCAATATAGTATAATGCTTCTCATTAAATAAGAGAAACTTTTATGTGATGTAAATACCAAATAATGTGTATCAATGCTTGGCCTTGGAAGACTGTGACTTAAAAAGTACTTTAGCCTCCTTCCCAACATTCCATGTGTTCCTGTACTCCAACCACTACTAGAATACTTTCCCACTCTGGAAAACTGTGTGGAGGTTCCTCAAAGAGTTAATAATAGAGCTACCCTAAGACCCAGCAGTTGCACTACTGAGGATTTACCTCAAAGATACAGATGCAGTGAAAAGCTGAGACTCCTGCACCCCAATGTTTATAGCAGCAATGTCCATGTGTTCCTGTACTCCAACCACTACCAGAATACTTTCCCCAATACTTATCAAGCTATTGACCTCATCCTTCTACTCATAACTCCTAACCCACTCAGCTGCAACTAGAAGCCAGCCACATGCTCGCATTCCTTTTCCTGATAAAAGCAAACAAAGTAGCTTGATGTTGGGAGTCAACCTCTTACACTGCAATATGTTGTTCCAACAAAAAAATGCTCCTGATGTCTCTAATCGAAAGTCTATTATGCAGCTATTATTTGTCATACATACGTGATAATACACTGGTTTTAATATTATACAGCAACTACATTACAAGTTAAATGGATTTATACAGACTCCCTCATCAAACATGAATTGAGCATTGTTAGAGGCCAGAAAACTCGTTAGCTGCTACAGATGAATAAGACTCAGCTCCTTCCAACATATAAAACTAATTCAACAAATACTTACTGATCACCAGTTATGTGCCAGCCACTGTTAATGTTAGGTGCAGGTAGAAGATACAAAGACAGTACATTTTTGCTCTCTAATGGAAGGGATAACTCCATACAGAAAAACTACATTAAACTGTGTCAGGAACAAAGGTTAATTTAAGAGATGCAATATTGTTTTTGCGTAAACATGAATTCTAGACTTCAAAGTACAAATTTACAAATTTTAGAGGATACTGATTCACAAGTTAAGAATTGTCAATGGTCATACTCACTGAATCAGATTGTATATATTATCAATAATCAGTTACAAGTATTAATGGAGGAGTAAAGGATAATGATGCTCCAAAATGGTTGTTTATCTAAAAATAACATTTGACTTTGGAATGTATGTTTATACTTTAAATGTAAATATATGAGCATCGTTTTCTGGTGTTACAAGTAAAAGATGGTATAACTCTCCATTTTCATCTTTCACTAAGAAATCTTTCTTTTTAAAATATAAATTAAGTTCCTGAGAATAATGCAAAGTAATAGAAAGAGAGGATTTGGTTAATATAAAGACGACACTATGTGAATTTTCTTTATAATTACATTTCTGGTTTCTTAGTATCCAACAAAATCCTCCAACTCCTAATATAATTTGTAAACAAACAACATAACTTTAAATATGTGTGCATGTCATTTTGGAAGTAATTTTATACAGTATTTTTCTTTAAAATTAGTAATGTCTTTTTGCACTTCTTTATTACTTAACATGTAGCTATACTTTAAAGAGGTCGCTACTTAAAACAAATGATATATGGTTTGAATTCAATTTTAAAATTTAATTTGTATTCTATTTAGTCCTCCTACATAATGATAATGACACTGGTTGAGGGAAGGTAGAGGGTGTTTAAAGACATTGTAATACACAAACTGACCACTAGATGCCACTTTCCATACAGTTATAACAGTGATGCCCACAAGGAAAGAGTCCCAATTTGACATTTGGATAATGAAGCAACTTGTTTTTTACCAACAGCCACTTTTAATTAGGTGCCCAATAAGCACAAAGCACAGTATTAGGGCTATTAGTCATACTAAAAAATGTGTAGACATGAGTGCTACCTTTAAGAAACTTCCATTCTAGTTTTTTTTTTTTTTAAATCAAGGCTTTAAAAAAAAAACCCTATGCCTAAGTAAATACAATGAAATAATGATGTAGGAGACAATGGTAATAGAATGAATGCTAAAATATAAGAAATACATTCTGAGTTTACCTCAATAATTGAATCATTAGGAGACTATAATTGAATCGTTCACATACCCTAGGTCTTAGTTTTTTCTCTTTGGTAAAATGACAAAGATGGACAATATAATCTCTTTAGGATGCATCCAGGTTTTAGTCTGTGATTCAGTAGGATTTACCAAGTAAAAAGCAGTAGTATAGTCAATAGTTGCTGTCAAAATTGAGAAAGAGAGTTCCCTTGAGCCTGGGAGTGTTCATAATAGATCTGTAGAGAAAGAAGGTAAAAAACTTGACTTCAACTCTGAAGGATGGAGAGAAAGATATCTAGAGGAAAAATGGCCACGACAAGTACTAAGATTAAAACACAAAATTTTTGTAGGCAGAGAGCCAGGTAAAGTAAACATTAAGTACTTCAGTCTAAGGGCTTCTTAAGTCCATATGAAAAAAGTATAGTAGGAGATAAGGCCAAAAAAAAGTCTTTTTAAAAACTGGAAAAACTATTTAATTCTGCAAAGTCACTGAACACTGTTAAAGAAAATGATGTAACCATAGTAATTTTTAGGGTGAAAATAGTAAAAAGTATAGAAGATTTTTTATTATGACATAGTAAAACACATCATGAAACTACAGCAATTAAAACAGTATGGTATCATTCAAAGAACAGACAGCTTGATGAACCATAATAGAAAGGCCAGAAACATACACACACACACACACACACACACACACACACACACACATTTACTATATGATAAAAGTTGGCATATCAAATAAATATGAAAATAATGGATTGTTCAACATACGGTGCTAGGGAAAGTATAGAAAACAGTAACTTCAGATCTTAGGCTCCTACAATAAAAAAAACAGCTATGAGAATTAAAAGTAAAAATAAGAACAAACTTCTATATGCATTGTGATCACTCAAAGAACCTCACAAAAATTCAGGTACTTGGACTCCATCTTGGAGATGCTGTTTCAGTAAGCTTGAAATTGGCTAAAGGATTCTGAAAATTTGGCAAACATCTCTAGGTAATTCTGATTCAGTGATTGAAAATATATACACTACAAAATAATGACATAGAAAATGCTAAAAAAAATGCCAAAAAAAAGAAATATTCCAACGTGTGGCTAGTTAAGTATCCCAACTGATACGACTGGGGCTTTTTTAAAGATTTTATTTATTTATTCATGAGAGACAAAGAGAGAGGGGCAGAGACACAGGCAGAGGGAGACGCCTACTCCATGCAGGAAGCTCAACGTGGGACTTGATCCTGGAACTCCAGGATCATGCCCTGAGCCGAAGGCATA
This sequence comes from Canis aureus, assembly GCF_053574225.1. Classification (NCBI taxonomy): domain Eukaryota; kingdom Metazoa; phylum Chordata; class Mammalia; order Carnivora; family Canidae; genus Canis; species Canis aureus. The sequence goes on from NC_135649.1 coordinate 41,973,233, forward strand.
CACTCAACCACTGAGCCACTCAGGCACCCCATTAGGACTGTTTTATTTTTTATTTATTTTTTTTATTAGGACTGCTTTAAAAAAAAACTAAAAATGCTTTAAAAATGTGAAATTATCTTAAAGCATCAGAGAGAAGCACAATAGGATTTATCAGGCCAAACCCTAGAGAAAAAAACAAACAAACAGTAAACCGACTAATGAAACTACTTTTGTCCTAAGGGCATTTACCAAACTGAGATTTTGAGATTCTTGTTTCACAACTTCTTCAGTGTAAAGGTGTTTCATACATTAAAAAGTACCCCAAGATTGCATCCCCAGGAACCTTTAATAAAGATTATCTTGGCACTCAGCAGAGAAATACATAGGAAAAACATCTCTGAGAGCGAATAACCACAAACTGGCCTTCATACAAATTTGCAATCCAAATTATCATTTAGCTGGGTGGCCCAGGAACCTCAAAATGCAAATTTGCTTAGAGTAGACTCAATTTGCTTTAACCTCCCAGAGGCTGGGTAGAAATACACACAAATCCTATGTAGAAGAATACCTTCATAGTAAACTTCAAAGAATTCTAAAAAAAATTTTTTGGAGGCCCCATGGGTAGTTCAGTGGTTGAGCATCTGCTTTTGGGCTCCCTGCAGGGAACCTCCTTCTCCCTCTGCCTATGTCTCTGCCTTTGCTCTGTGTCTCTCATGAATAAATAAATTAAAACTTTAAAAAAATTTTTTGACAGGAAAATAAGATATGCTACTCAAAAATCACTAAGCATACAAGGAAGCAAAATATCATAAGCAAAAACCAAGAGGAACACCTGACAGCAGAAACTGCTTGACAAAAATTTCAGATATCAAAATTACTAGACACAAAATATATAACTATTTTTACAATTATGAAAGACATTTTTAAAATCTAAAAACAAATGAATCAAGAAATTGTAAAAAAAAAAAGTACTGTGGCTGAACTGAAATAAAATATAAATTTTAGAAGTAAAACTTATGAAATTTAAAACTCAGTGGATGAGCTTCACAGTAGACTAAATACAGCTAAAGAGAGACAGTGAAGTTTAAAACATGACAAAGTTAATAGAAATTGTCTATAATAGGGATGCCTGGTGGCTCAAGTGGTTGAGCATCTGCCTTTGGCTCAGGTCGTGATCCCAGGGTCCTGGGATCGAGTCCCACATCAGGCTCCCTGCAGGGAGGCTGCTTCTCCCTCTGCTTGTGTCTGCCTCTGTCTCTGTGTCTTTCATGAATAAATAAATAAAATCTTAAAAAAGAAATTGTCTATAATATACTATAGATATAAAACTCTATACAAAATGTGAAAATGTGAAATAATAGTTAAGAAGCATAGAAGAAAAAGTGAGGAAGTGTATAGCATACAGGTAATTAGATTTACAGAAGAGGTAAAAGAGGGAATGGGATAGGGACAAGAGTTAGAAATGATGGCAAAGAGTTTTCAAGAAATAAAGATATCTGTAATTCGGGCAGCCCATGTGGCTCAGCAGGTTAGCGCTGCCTTCGGCCCAGGGCGTGATCCTGGAGACCCAGGATTGAGTCCCACGTCGGGCTCCCAGCATGGAGTCTGCTTCTCCCTCTGCCTTTGTCTCTGCCTCTCTCTGTGTCTCTCATGAATAGATAAATAAAATCTTTAAAAAAAAGATATCTGTAATTCAAGAAGTCTAACAGATCCAATGGAAGAAAAATCAAACCTCAAACTAGACACAAAATAGTATAACCTCAGAACCTAAAACAAAGACAAGACTTTAAAAGTATCAAGAAAGACAAGAAGGATTTTGTTTAAGGGAATGACAATTAATTTATAGATTAGTTCTCAGAAGTACAATGGAAGCTAGAAGACTAGAATGACATCCTTTAATATACTGAGAGAAAACTGTCAAATTTTATTTCTTACACAGTAAAAATACCTTTCAAAAACAAGGTAAAAATATAGACATTTTTTAGACAAATAAAAACTGAGAAAGTATGCCTCCAGCAAGACTACACAAAAGGAAATCCAAATCTTTTGAGTATCTTCTTTTTTATGAAAGAAATGAAATTGAAATGTAAGGTATAAAATATCAAAAGTAATGGGGAAAAAAGTGGTAAATTTGTGGATGAATTTGAACAAATAGCAACTATAAAACACAATTATAAAAAGAGATGCAGTGTTCAAAAAAATAGAACTAAAAGAAAAACAATGATAATACAATGTAAGTTAGGGGAGGATGAGTGAATGTATTGTAAGATCACTGTAATTGTGTAGAAATTGGGTATGAGTATTGATTACTTTAGACTTTGATAAAGTATACAGCTTAGATATTCTAATTCCTAGAGTAAACCTTAGAGGAAGATAAGTGAGGTGTTAATTCCAAAGGAGTGGAGGGGACAATATTCAATAAATCCAAAAATGGCAAAAGAAAGAAAGAAAGTGGTATCTTAGAAAAGGCAGGATAAGTAAAAGAAGTATGTCAGTAATTATGTCAAGTATAGGGTACCTGGGTGACTCAACAGTTGAGTATCTGCCTTTGGCTCAGGTCACAGATCCTGGGGTCCTGGGATTGAGTCCCACATTGGGCTCCCCACAGGGAGCCTGCTTCTCCCTCTGCCTCTCTCCGTGTATCTCTCATGAATAGATGAATACAATCTTTAAAAAATTATCTCAAGTATAATTAACTGTGAAATGACATGGTATAAGGAAATAATCAGACAAATGTGGAATGTGGGCCATATGAAGCACAACTACCTTGGACTCTTCAAAAAATCAATGCCATGCTGAGGCTTTGTGAATGACAGCTTGAAGACCTCTGTGGATGGTCTCACTAGCAAAACAACAATAGCTGGTAACACTTAGAAAAAATAAAATTTATGTCTCTGGGTATTGGCCTAAGAACCTACAGCTAAATCTCAGTATGAACAGCAAGAATCTATGGCATTGTAGCCATGACCCACTCCCTTCTTTCTCCCTTCCCCGTTTAGCTTGACAAAAGCTCCACACAAGGTAGAAGCAGACATGAACCCAGAGCTCTTTCTCCCTCCAGTTCCTAGCTGAGCACTATAGCATCTCACTGGAAAAGGTCACCAGCATTTCTCACTCTCCCTCTTTCCGAGTTCCAAGTTGTAGAAGCTCTATTCAAACCTAAAACAGCTGAGAATTCTAAGGCTTTTGTTTTCCACACAACCTCAATTCATAGGAAAAAGGCTCTACCTCAGGCATGGCGACAGAGTACCTTAACCACAGCCTAACCACAGCTCATCCACAGAGCATAGGGTTGATGATAGCAGAAACAAGCTGAGGAGACCAAATGTTGCTGTCCTTCCCTGTGACCCTGCTCATAAAGGAGAGTGTCACTTCAAAAGAAGCAGGCCACTGTTCCTGCCCCTGCACTTGACTCTGGAACACTGTCACAGAGGTTTAATCAGGGTAGTGGTGGGGGAGAACCATAAAACCAGAGAGCTTTGAAGCTCTCCCTAAGGGATCTGAGTTTATTGGGGACATTCTAATTATAACAACGTATTTCTGAGTTTGTAACATATATAGATGTAATATGTATAAAAATAATAGCATAAAAAGGAGAATAGGTGAATAGAGCTTCAGAGGAGTAGTATTTCTATATCTTACTGGAATTAAGTTGCTATAAATCTTAGGTAGATTCTGACAGGTTATGATATCCATGGTAAGCACTAGTGCAACTAAAAATATACAGTGGAGAAAATCATTAAAGGAATTATAACATTTAACTAGAAAATATTCACTTAATAATAAAGAAGACCATAAAGAAGGAATAGAAGAACCAAAAATGCATGAGAAATATAGAAAACAGAAAAAGGCAGACAAAAATTCAATTATATCAATGATAACACTGAATGTGACTGCATTAAACAAGCCAGTCGAAATGCAGATTTTCAGACTATCTGTAAGATCAAATGATGTCTATAGAACATATTAGGTTAAAATATACAAAAAGTTTGAAAATAAAAGAATGGAAATAATAGTCATGTAAATAGCAACAGTAATAGACTAAATAAATGTTCATCCCCAGCAACCCAACTCCTGCAAAATTCATATGATGAAATCTTTTTTTTAAGATTTTATTATTTATTTATTCAAGAGACAGAGAGAGAGAGAGAGGCAGAGACACAGGCAGAGAGAGAAGCAGACTCTTCGCAGGGAGCCCGATGTGGGACTTGATCCCGGATCTCAGGATCATGCCTTGAGCTGAAGGCAGATGCTCAACTGCTGAGCCACCCAGATGTCCCCATATGCTGAAATCTTAATCCCAATTTTATGGTATTTGGAGGCGGAGTCTTTGGGAGGTAACTTGATCATGATGGTATGGCCCTCAGAGTTGGATTAGTGTCCTTATGAGAAAAGGTCAAAAAGTTACTTATCTCTCTTTCTGGCATGTAAAGAGATACAAGAAATCAGTAGTATGCAAGCCAGAAGAGGGTTCCCACCAGAACCTGACCATTCTGGCAGCCTGATATTAGAGTTTCAGTCTCCAGAATTGTGAGGAATACATTTCTGTTTTATATAAACCACCAGATTTGTGGTACTTTGTGATAGCACAATGAAGTGACTAAGATAGCACCACAGGAAAGCTGGAGTAGATATACTAGTAACAGACAAAATACATGCAAAACAAAAGCATTACTAGACATAAAGAAGAACATTTTATAATGATAACAGAGTCAAATCATCAGGAAGACATAACAAGTATAAACACAGACATACCTAACAAGACAGCCCCAAATATATGAAGGAAAAACTGAATTAAAGTGAGAAATAGACAACTCAACAACAATACTTGGTGACTTCAATACCCAACTTTCAATAATGAGTAGAACAGCAAGTCAGAAGAACAACAAGGAAATAGAGAATTTGAACCATAGTATAAAACAACTACACCTAACAGGCATCTATTCAACACTCTACCCAAAAATCGCATAATATACATTTTTCTCAAGATTTTATAGAACATTATATATGATGGATCATAAAGTAAATCTTAATAAACTTAGAAAGGATTAAAATCATACAAAGTATATTTTCCTATGACTGTGGAATGAAATTAGAAATAACAAATAGGAAGAAATTTGGGATATTCACAAGTATGTAAAAAATAAACAATTTAGTCCTAATTAACCTTTGGGTCAAACGAGAAATCACAAGGTATATTAGAAATTTTTTGAGAAAAAATGAAACTAAACCCACAAAATACCAAAACCTATGGGAACCATTTAAAGTATTGCTTAAATTTATAGTAGTAAACGCCTGTTTTAAAAAAATGTCAAGTCAATAAACTAACCTTTTACCTTTAGACATTAGAAATGAGAACAAGCTAACCTAAAGCAAACAGAAGAAAATAATAAATACGTGAGTTGCAATTAAGTGGAAAATAGAAAAATAGACAAAATAAAAAAAAAAAAACAGAAGTTGCTTCTTAGAAAAGATTGACAAAATTGACAAGCCACTAAGAAAAAGAGACACTCAAGTTAATGAGTTTTGATGGAAAGACTCAAATTGTTAAAATCAGGAATGAAAGAGGGGACATTACTATCAAAATAAGTAGGATAGCAGGGAACTTCCTCAGGCTGATAAAAAGCATCTACAAAAAACCCTTGACTAACATTGGTGAAATAATTAATGGTGAAAGACTGAATCATTTCCCTACATATCAGGAACAAAACAAGGCAAGGATGTTTCATCTGTTACTTCCTTTGAACACCATCCTAGAGGTTCTAACCAGGGTAATTAGACAGGAAGATGAGCCATTCATATTAAAAAGGAAGAAGTAAAGCTATCTCTATTCACATATAACATAGTCTTTTACATAGAAAATCATTAAAGCTAATAAGTTCATAAGGTTATAAGGCACATCAATATACAAAAAAATCAATTGTATTTCTATACACTAGCATGAAATTAAGTAAAAAATCCTCTACAACAGTGTGAAGAATAATAAAATACTCATGAATAAAGATAACTAATGATATACAAAACTTTTACTCTAAAAACTATAAAATATTATTGAAAGAATTTAGAGAAGACCTAAATAAATGGAAAATAACTTATGTTCACAGATCAGAAGACATAATACTGCAAAGATAGTAATACTTCTGATTTTTTTCAGATTCAAAGCAATCTTTATTAATATTCAACTGCCTTTTTTGCAGAAATGAACAAGCTGACTCTAAAATTGATAGGGGATTTATATGAAATTGCAAGGTACATCAAAAGTCAAAACAGTTTTGACAAAGAACCAAGTTGGAGAATTCAGATTTCTCATTTTCTAAACTTACTACAAATCTACAGTAATCAAACCGGTGTGGTACCAGCATCGGGACAGACATTTAAATCAACAGAATAGACATGAAACTCCAAAACTAAATCCATGCATCTATGATGAATTTGTTTTTATAAGGGGGTCAAAAACAGTTACTAAAGGAAAAGAACAGGTTTTTCAGCAAATGGTGCTGAGACAACTGGATATTCACATGCAAATGAACGAATTTGGACTTCCTCCTCATATCATACATAAAAATTAAACCAAAATAGAGGATAGATTAAGTGCAAAAGCTAAAATCATAAAACCCTTAAAAGAAAATGTAAGTAAATCTTCCTGACCTTTGATTAGTCAAAGCCTTGTAGATATGTTATCAAGCAAAAATGACAAAAGAAAAAAATAGGTATGTTTTAAATCTCATAAAAATTTATTTATTTATGATTTTATTTATTTGAGAAAGATCACAAGCAGGGTGGAGGAGGACAGGGAGAAGCAGACTCCCCACCGAGCAGGGAGCCTAATGTGGGACTCCATTCCAGGACCCTGGGATCATGACCTGAGCCGAAGGCAGATGCTTAACCAACTGAGCCACCCAGGCACCTCCAAAATTCATTTTTTAAAATTTTCATCAAGTTAAAAAAATTATGCTTCAAAAAACACTATCAATATAGTGAAAGACAACCTATAAAGTGAGAAAACATTTGTAAATCATGTGCATAATAAGGGGCCTATATCCAGAATATATAAAGAACTCTTATTAACTTACTGACAAATAACCCAATTTAAAAATGGGCAAAGGAAGCAACCAGTGTCCATCAATAGATGAATAGAAAAAAGTGTAATATATACACATAATGGAGTATGTGTATATATAAAGCCATTAAAAAGAATCAGAAGATCTTGCCATTTGCAATGACATGAATGGACCTAGAGGTTATAATGCTAAGTGAAATAAGTCAAACAGAGAAAGAGAAATACTATATGATTTCCCTCATACGTGCAATTTAAGAAACAAAACAAATGCACAAAGAAAATAGAATAAAACATACCCAAAAAAATCCCAGACTTTTTTAAAAAATATTTTATTTATTTATTTGAGAGAAAGAGAGAGAAAGAGCAGGAGTTGGGGGGCGGGGGGTGAGGAGAGGCAGGAACCTTGATGCAAGGCTTAATCCTTGGATCCTGGGATCATGACTTGAGCCAACTGCAGACACTTAACAGACTGAGCCACTCAGGCCACCCCCCCCAGACTCTTAAATACAGAAAACAAACAGGTGGTTGCTAGAGGGGAGGTGGGTTGGGGGCTGGGTGTCATAGATAAAGGGGATTAAAAGATACAAACTTTTAGTTACAAAATAAGTAAGTCACGGAGATGAAAATATTTGTACAGCATAGGGAATATGGTCAATAATATTGTACAAATGTTGTTTGGTGACAGATGATGACTATACTTAATATGGAGGCACAGTATAATGTACAGAATTGTTGAATCATTATGTTGTACACCTGAAATTAATACAACCCTGTATGTTAATTATACTTCTACATAAACAGGTAAATAAATGAGAAGAGAAAAAAATTAAAAAGTTTAGAATTATTGGTAATTAAATCAATTCAATTTTGAAACAGTTCTTAAATATATAAAGAATGGCAAAGATGAAAAAAAAACCTAGTGGTAGGGTAAGAAAGAAAATGCAATGTCATATGCTGGTCTTAGGAAAATGAATTTGTGTATCTTTATATGTGAGTTTGGAAGTATTTTAATACTTATATCCAATGAGGAGGATAATTAAGAAACTGAGTTAAAAATTAGTGATGTGATGAAGAAGGTTTTCTTAATGATAAAAAGAAAAATAAAGACAAAATCTTCAGGAAAAAAATCTATGAAAGAAAGTCATGGTCCTAATAGGAAAAAAACCAAATGAATCTATAAGACTACATTTGACTATAATTCAGGATTCTTCTTTGAGCTCCAAAGGCTTTGTGGCTTATAATTATAAAATTTTTGTCTGAGTCCAATCATAATATGAAGTTCTAAGTGTGACTGATACATACATAATTATATTGCTATCCATTTTTTTTGCTATCCATTTTTTTATCAAATTTTAGATTAACTCTGAAGGCAAATTCTAGGAGAATTAATTATCATGATAGAACAGCATGTAAGAGTTATGATCTCTGATAACAAAATAATGACATAGCTGAGAGAAACTGGTAGGAGGAGAATGTAGGAAAGTAATATAGGAACCTTTTTACCATAAGAAAATAAAATTAAAATAAAAATGGGCAAAGGAATATGAATTGACATTTCTCCAAAAAGATAGACAAATGTCCAGTTAGCACATAAAAAGATGCTCAAGATCATTAGCAGTCAGAAAAAATGCCGATCAAAACTACAATGAAATATAACTTCACACACAGAATAGCTATAATAAAAAAATGACAATAGCAAGTATTAATAAGGATTCCAAAGCAATTAGATCCCTCATATATTTCTGATGGGAATGCAAAATGGTACAACTGCTTTAGAAAAAAATCTGGTAGGTTTTCAAATAAAAATATGACCCAGTAAATCTGTAATTCCACACCTCAGTATATACATAAGTAAAATAGAAACATATATCCACACAAAAACATATACATGAATGTTCATAGTATCATTATCCAGAGCCGCCTAAAAAAGGATAAAACAACCAAAATGTCCATCAACTGGTAGACTGACAAGCAAAATGTAGTATATGCATGCAAAGGAATATTATTCACCAATAAAGAGGAATGAAGTACTGATTCACACTATAACATGGATGAACCTTGAAAACATTACACTAAGTGCAAAAAACCAGACACAAAATAACTACTTTTTTTTAAAAAAAAAGATTTTATTTATTTATTCATGAGAGATGCAGAGAGAGAGGCAGAGACATAGGCAGAGGGAGAAGCAGGCTCCATGCAGGGAGACCAATGTGGGACTCGACCCCAAGACTCCAGGATCACGCCCTGAGCTGAAGGTAGATGCTCAACCGCTGAGCCACCCAAAGCATCCCAAAATACTACATGTTGAATGATTCAATTTACATGAAATGTTCAGAATAGTCAAACTTATAGAGACAACAACTAGATTGGTGGTTGCCTAGGGCTGGGGAGTTGGGGAGAAATAAGAAATAAGAAAGCTAAGGGTTTCTTTTGGGAGTTGATTAAAATGTTCAAAAATTAGTATTGGTGATGGTTGTACAAGTCTGTAAATATCCTAAAAAGTATTAAATTTTGAACTTTAGGTGGGTGAGTTGTATGTAAATTACATCTCAATGAAGCTGTTAAAAAAATCAGTGTCATGAAAAAGTTGTAGGATGACCATTCTGTCAAGAATAGTCAAGTTTCTGAGATTTTTCCCTAGTTGGAAGCTAAGAAGTTAGCCTGCCGTAGATTCCTGGATACTGGCAGAAAATACAAGACATTTTGACCAGACAATAATTTATTATTCATAGCAATAGCCCTGGTTTCCCTGATCCACAGTTCCCACAGGGTGACATGAAGAAGACAAAGTAATGCCTTCTGATACGCATTACTGTTAGAGTAGATAAACTAAATGTTTAGAAAACCCACATATTTTATAATGGGCATTAAGCTTGCTTGACCTTTGCTCTGAGATATTATCTTTATTATACTGGACAGTAAACAAACCTCGTTTTTCCTCCAAAAAGAATTACTATTTCTATTTTCCAAGTTGTTCACTACACTAACACCCTTAAAAAATAGTACAGATCAAACATTATGTTCTCATTCATTTGGGGAATATAAATAATAGTGAAAGGGAATATAAGGGAAAGGAGAAGAAATGTGTGGGAAATATCAGAAAGGGAGACAGAACATAAAGACTGCTAAGTCTGGGAAACGAACTAGGGGTGGTAGAAGGGGAGGAGGGCGGGGGGTGGGAGTGAATGGGCACTGGGGGTTATTCTGTATGTTGGTAAATTGAACACCAATAAAAAATAAATTAAAAAAAATATTACAGATCAAAGAGCCAACACAACTCCTCTCAAGACATACAGAGATATGAGAGATCTATTGTAAATTTTCTTCCAACATACTCTAGATTTTTAAAAATTTAAGAAAGCAAAAAAAAAAATGTAGTACATGAACTACTATAAAAGACTTTTAAGGACCATCAGGGACATCTAAATATGACTTGAATATTAAATTATACTTTAAAATCATTGTTGGGGCACCTGGGTGGCTTAGTCAGTTAAGCGTCTGCTTTTGGCTCAGATCATGGTCCTGGGATTAAGCCTAGTGTCAGGCTACCTGCTCAATGGGAAGCCTGCTTCTTCCTCTCACTCTGCCCCTCCCCACACTTGTGATTTTTCTCTCAAAGAAATAAAATCTTAAAAATAAAATAAAATCACTTAATTTTTTCAAGTGCGATAACAATAGGTTTACATAGTATAATATCCTTTTCTTTTGGTGAGGCATCATGTTGGGGTATTCAGGTATAAAACATATGTGATGTCTGCAAATTACTTTTAAATGGCTTAGGAAAAACAAAATGTATATATACACACAAGTACTTAATCATTAAACTTGCACACAAAGACACTGGAGAGCAAGAGACATAAAAATATAAAGCAAATATGGCAAAATGCTAATAAGTATTGAATTTAGCGGGACAATATAGTGGTGTTCATATCTTCTTTCAATTTTTGAAAATATTGTCACTAAAAAATTAGGTAGGTAATTACATTGATAAAAGTGTTTAAGAGGCAAGTATCCTCAGACTGCAAAAATGGGTCAAATTGCAACATGTATGTTATTTACCAGAGAGAACAAAAGCGTAAGGTTACATGAAAAGTTTTAAATAAAAGATGAAAAAGCATTATAAATGATAAAATAGCATCACCTCAAAATGAAAAAAGGTTTGGTTCACAAGAAATACACTTTAAAAACACCTAAAGTTGTATCCACTAGTAATATCTTCAAATGTGCACAGTTTAAAGTACCAGATCTACAAGGAGAAACAGATAAATCCACAGTCTTAGCTGCAAATTTTAAGCAGATCTCTGATTACTGATACAATATGGAGACAAAATGATCTGTAAAGATGTAAAAGATTTAAACATGATTAGAAATTTGTCTTAGTGAACATACATAAAACAATGTACTCATCAAATGAAGAACAGACATTTAGATCAGGCACACCTTGGATATTTATAAAAACTGACCATACATACACTGGGCTTCACGGTTAGTCTAAGCAAACCTCAAAGGATAGAATTCACGCAGAACATGATCTCTGACCATAATGCAATTAAGTTAGAACAAACAATTTAAATATAATCAAACTCTTCCAGAAAGCAGAAGAGGAGGAATAAAATTAACATAACCATGATACCAAATCTAAATAGGACTGAGTACAAATGGAAAATCAGAGATCAATCTTAACAATGAATGTAAGTGCAAAAACTCTAAATAAAATGTGACAGAGTTGGATTTAACCTAGGCCCTAGCCATCATTGAAAGGAAAGAAAAGGTTTGAAAAAGAAACAAAAATGTCATTCACAGATGATATGATTGCATAAAAAGATAATTTAAAAGAATATATATATATAGAAATAATGAAATTGGGGTGCCTAGGTGGCTCAGTCAGTTAAGCCTCTGCCTTCAGACTCAGGTCATGACCCCAGGGTCCTGGGATAGAGCCCGCATCAGGCTACCTGCTCAGTGGAGTCTGCTTCTCCCTCTGCCTCTGCTGCTCCCTCTCTCACTGTCCCTCTCCCCCAGCTTATGCTCTTTTTCTTTCTCTCAAATAAATAAAGTATTTAAAAAAAAAGAAATAACAAAGTTTAGCAAAGTTGTTGGATATTAAAGTGAAGTACATTTTTATATACCATCAGAGAATCAAAAATTAAAATTTTTTTTTTAATATTTATTTATTTTTAATTGTGATAGTCACAGAGAGAGAGAGAGAGAGAGGCAGAGACACAGGCAGAGGGAGAAGCAGGCTCCATGCACCGGGAGCCCGACGTGGGATTACGATCCCGGGTCTCCAGGATCGCGCCCTGGGCCAAAGGCAGGCGCCAAACCGCTGCGCCACCCAGGGATCCCCAAAAATTAAAATTAAAAAAAAGACAATGGTGTCCCTAGTACAGTCTCCCAGGAAAAAAAAAGAAACTAAATATGATGGGCATTTCAAGAAAACAAAGTGTATGAAAAATGCATGTTAAGAATAGGTGAAATGTAGGGCATCTGGGTGGCTCAGTGGTTGAGTGTCTGCCTTCGGCTCAGATTGTGATCTCAGGGTCCTAGGATGATTCCCACATTGGGCTCCCTACAGGGAGCCTGCTTCTCCCTCTGCCTGTGTCTCTGCCTCCCTCTCTCTCTCTCTCTCTCTGTGTCTCTCATGAACAAAAGAAATAAAATCTTTTTTAAAAGAGAACAGATGAAAAAAATAAAAATAAAAATAAAAAAAGAACAGATGAAATGTAATTAGAGACTCTGGGGAAAAGATCAACACCAAAAAAAAAAAAAAAAAAAAAACAAACGAAAGAAAGAAAGAAAGAAAGGTAATCATAGAGTTTTTATCTGGTTCTACAATAAGCAACATATTCATAATATTCATATTTGCCAAATTTTGAAACATTGCTTAGTGATTTAACTGAAGACAGCATGACATACAATGAGGAGGTAGAAGATATAAGGGTGGTAGCAGAAAGAGCTCTTCATCTGTCCTAACACAAAGTAGATAATGTGTTGATAAAAAAAAAAACTTATTGCAAGTTTTTATACTTAAGGAACTGATCTAGGAAGTCAAAGGGGATGAGGAAAGCAACATGTTTTTTACTATAAGTTGTATTTTTTAAGCCATATACATACAATATAATACTATGTCATATTATTACACAATGGCTACTCTTGTGAGTCTCACAAATTCTTGGAAGATACTAATTTAAATTAACATTTCAAAACAGAAGTCATCTTTAACCTGCCAACTCTTAACACAGAACCTCTGATTTGGACGGCATGAATTTACCATCCTTTAACAGTCCAAGGCTAAAACATATCTTTTGTTACATCCTTTATTTCATATCCTATCACAATCCATAAATAGATCATGCTATTTTTCCTAATAAATGTTATCAATAAAAGAATACTCGCAGAGTCTTTTCCAAAGATTTTATTTATTTATTCATGAGAGGCACAGAGAAAGAGGCAGAGACAAAAGCAGAGAGAAAAACAGGCCCCCTGTGGGGAGCCCTATGGGGGGGACTCAATCCCAGAATCCTGGGATTATGCCCCCAGTCAAAGTCAGACATTCAACCACTGAGCCTCCCTTCTCCATGCTCTTCTGATCCCATCCTGTTGCTTTGTCATGAGTGCAATCAGTGTGTTGTTTCTGACTCCCCTGAGGGTGTTCAAGGGGCTCCTTACTAGCAGAGTTTAAAGAAATCTTAGAAATCACCTAATCTATTCCCCTCATTTTATTTATTTTTAAATGTTTTATTTATTTATTCATGAGAGACACACACAGAGAGAGAGAGAGAGAGAGAGAGGCAGAGACACAGGCAGAGGGAGAAGCAGGCTCCATGCAGGGAACCTGATGTGGGACTCAATCCTGGGACTCCAGGATCACACCCTGGGCCGAAGGCGGCACTGAACTGCTGAGCCACCTGGGCTGCCCCTATTCCCCTCATTTTAAAAAAGAAATAGAGGACCAGTCAATGACAGCCAGAGCTAGAATGAGATTTTTTTTGAATTTCCAATATTTTAAACTGATTCCTATTCACTTCCCAAATCTGAACAAAAGCCAAGATATTTTGCCAGATTTTCTACAAAGAGGAAACATTTTCTTCTATCATAAAAGCATTTCTTAAAAATCAAATTATAGATGAACACATTAATCAGTTTGAAAGCCTTGTAACCAAAGCAGCAGCTACCACTTTCTACAGAACTTAAAATATGAGGAGGCTCAATAAATTATGACTACAACATGTTGTTATTCACCAATACTAACATGTTAATGATTTTTTCCTTGATTAAAAACATAACGGTTTTCAAGATAACTAAAGAATAAAGATACATTCATTTCGTTTTCAAGAACCTATCTTTTTTCAGTTGGGATAGAAGAAGGTTGGGGAAAGGAGGTAACAGGTCTAAATAAAAACAAAGAGATGTATGCTGGACTTTAAGTTTATACTTATAAACTAACACTGTTCAAAATGAGTACAAAGATTTAAAGTCATCAGTTATCAGACACTGGTATCTAATCTGGACAAATTACCAAACATGTCATTATCATTAAGTACTGCAACATTAAAAATCCATACATGAGTAACTCAGATTAGCTCTAGTGATTTTACATTTAGGATGAGGAAGCAATGCTTATTTTGGGTAAATTCTTTATTTCCAAGTACTTCTGGATACCATTTGAAAATATGTGAAATGGAGAGCTTTTGAAAATTTGTTTTAAAGATTTTATTTATTTATCCATGAGAGACACAGAGAGATGCAGAGAGAGAGGCAGAGACACAAACAGAGGGAGTAGCAGCCTCCATGCAGAGCTTTTTAAATAATTGAGTTACTAGATGCTTTTAATGCCATTTGTGTAAATGGGGTTTTTACATTAGAAAGTTATCCTAAACCAGAATGGCATTTGTTAAGAGTACTTTCTATGACTGCCAGATAAGAAAGAAATAAAGTATAAGCTACACTAAACAGGAGCAATTTTACCCCAATTTTAGGTGCAAGTAACCAAAACTTAATTGAGTTTTTATTGAGTCTGGCTCTGTACAAATTAAATGGGATATACGGAGATTATTAAATATCTTATCTCCCTGGAAAATTTTATAACCTAAAATGAGTAATTAGAGAAATAAGCAAATAGTATTTATTAGACAGAATGAAATAAATGACATAAGATGAACATAAAGCATTCATTTTTTTTAACATAAAGCATTCTAAAGAGAAAAAGTGTTTAGAAAGCTGGTAACAAACACAAAATGTATTATTTTTCACATGCTACTCTAGTAGATTTTCCCTAGTAAGAATTTCCAAAGCTTTTAAGTGGGATAAGCAATATTTGAAGGAAATAAGCATATAGACACATTAATTACCTAAATTTGAGAATAAACACAAATAAAGATCACAACATAGCCCAATTAGAAGCTTTCAGTCCTCAGCTCTATATGATCTATGATATCCACCAAAAACATTTCTAGCCATCCAGTCTCACCTAGGTTATACCTCTAGCGATGATGAACTCAAAAGGTAGCCTATGATACTAAGGTTTAAGATACTTTTGCATTAAGATTTAACCTGTTTAAATCCCTTACAAAGAAAATTCAGCAATGAGAACTCAAGCAAATAACAGATTAAAATCATCTTAAAATGATATCAACCCAACCCCAATCACTTTATATTGTTTCTTTAAAAATATAACCAGCAAAAGAAACATTTAATTTCTGTATTTAAATTGAAGGCAGTTATTTTACTTTAGGGGTATAGGGAGATGGGCAGGGCTTTATACGTAAATGGTTTCTGTTGTAATGGTTATTATTCATTTTTAATACGAAGCTTTGTTAAGAAAATCTAGTGATAGACACGTTTTCATCAATAAAATGAAACATACATTCTCAAGTGACACCATCATATCTAACCTGCAACTAAGGGATTATATACATGCCATAGATATATTAAAGATTTAGAGATAAAAGGGCTGCAAAACAATAAAAATGATGCACAGCATTTGTGTAGCTCTTTACAATTTACAAACAGTATAACATATATTATATTTGGTCCTCTCAGTAATAATGCTGTGATATATGCAGGTATATTTATGCTTTCAGATGTAGATATTGAGGTTTAGAGAGCTTAAATGACTTGAATTAGGACCATTTAGTAAGCTAACACTTGAACTCAGATTTTTGTCTTTTGCCTCTAAATGCCATTCTTTCCACTACTAACTCTAGAAGTAAAGTATCCAAAACTTCCAACTAAAAATTAGTGGTCCAGAATGATGAGATGATAAACATGAATAACACAATAAAATCACTGGGTTTAAAGTTATAACTTACTTCTGTGTATTGTGAAAACTTCCAACACCACTTAAAATGGTTTATTTTCTGTTAAATAAGTTAATCACAGCTATGGGTTCAATGAGAAAAGAATACTTGATTTTGTGGCAAGAAGGTTTTATGGACTGGCTACTAACAGCACTGTGACTTTCCATTCTACCAGGCCTGTACAGACATATCCTGAGTTTCAACATCTTTCTTTGGATGGCAGTAATGCAGTTCCATAAATGTAAAGATAATAGCACAGGTTGAACTTATCTGTAGTTATTTGTTTTAACTTGGCCTTGGAAAAGTACTAACATCACAGATAAAAGAAACAAACAAAAAGACCACAGCACCATGATAATAAGAATAAAAATTTCAGAGTTGTGCTGAGCATAAATATGTCTGGAATGTCTCCTATAAAGCAGTCAATCTGTGTTCTAAGTGCATTTAAGATTCAGTGAGTACAACTCCAGGGCTCTATGCCAGTGCAAAAATGCACTAACATGCCCTAGGCCTCCCTGTTGTCTGCTGGCAGGGAGGTAAGAAGAAGAAATTGTTTTTTTGTTCTTCACTGAGTAGACCGACATTTCCTGTGCATTTCTAACAGAATTACTGGCTGATCATCTCAGCAGCTGGTATTCATGGTAGGAGAAGCTAATATGATCTTTATTTCACAGGCAGCAAAGCAGGAAACCCTACTACCACTTTCAGTAAAGCAAGTGTTCTGTATGAAAGCGTCCATGGTATTTTCCAGCATGGGCAGAAATCAGGAAAATCCTAGTTTAGTATAATCACAAAAAGCAGGAATGCTTCAGTTATGGCTGTGTTTCACCTATAATCAACAGGAAAAAAAGATCCACAATGCTCTCTTAATAATGTTTTTGATTATGGGACACTGATTACATAAAATCCCTTACCAAAGGTGGGAAATAGTAAACCATAACCACCACAGCCCCTTACAAATCATAAGAGCTCTAAATCATTGCAGCTCTGTGCAATAGTCTGGTAATTGTGCAGTCAATATTTAGAAAACTTCCAACTTCCTCTAATATTAAAGCTGGCAGTACTTTTTCAATATTTGTCACTCAAATACAGCAGTTATGTCCAAAGCAGCTTCAATTTATATACTACTCAAAATACATTGTTACTTTATGCTCCTGTCATGACAAAAATCTGTCCTTAACTTAGCCTCATTTTAGGGAGATTATAGGTGAGAAAGGAAGATTTAACAAACATCTGGGAGATGAAGACAGAAAACCTTCTACAAGCATAAAGTGTCCACAACATACCTTTCATACATAGTTAATCAATTAGCATTTTAATAAAAATAGCAACAACCTGGCAATGTGCTATTTAATCAAATTTGTTAACAAGGGATTATACCTGAGTTCTATCACCAGCCCATTTCTAGTGAGTGAAGAGTAGAGTGCTGGATGAAAAGCTTTAAGAAGCATACATAAACTAGCAAAAATAATTTTAAAAACCAAAGTCTATCAGGCTAGTCTTCTACACACATAATTCAAGGCAACACTGAATTTGAAACAAAAAGAATAAAATAAATATTGCATACCAGAAAATCATAAAAGGACATTCAAGTGGTACATCTAGTAGAACAAGAGCTACACATATGTGAGTAGACCAAATCAAAACAGAATGTACGCTATCTAGATTTGTGGCTAGAGTTTTGAAAATAGAACCTCTCTTTATTATTGAGGGAATACCAACCACATTCCTGGTTACTAACCCTCTGCAGTATGTGGGTACATCAAGAGATGCAGCTCAATTCCATAAACATTTATTGCATGCTTTACTATACAAAGAGAACTGCTGGGGATGAGGAAAGATGGTACAAGGATGAATACTGGTACACAGGATCTGCTTTCAGAGACCTGGCAATTTAGTTGGAGAAACACACAAAGCAAATCAATTATTACAATATAATAAAAACAATAGGAAATAAAAATACTATGATGGAAGTATAAATAAAGTACTATAAAAAGATAAAGGATTAATTCTAATCAGATATCAAAGGAAAATAATATGAACAATTATTTACTTGGACCTGCTCTGTCCAATACAGTCACCACTAGCCACATGTGCCTACTGAACACTTAAAATGTGGCCAGTCCAAATTGAGATGTTCTATAAATGTAAAATACATATCGGCTTTCAAAGACTATAAATACCTCATTAGTAAATTATACATTTATTATATATAACATGTTAAAATGACATTATTTTGGATACAATGGATTAAAGAACACATTACTAAAGTTCATTTCACCTGTTTTTTATGCTTTCTTAATCTCACTTCTAGAAAATCTAAAATGATACACATGACATGCTGCGACTTTTCTATTGAATAAAGTTGATCTAGAAAGCAAAAATAATGACAACTGTGGTGGTTACTTGAAAGATATATTTGGGCTGTAAGCGCAAAGAGTTATTCTTCTAGAGAATAAAATATTCTTAGGCAAGACAGAGGACCAAGGAAAAAAGAATAATTTGAAGAGTGGGTGGAAAAAACTATCTCATAGTTAAGTGGAGATATTAAGAAGATGGTAATGAATAAACAAAAATAAATCTTCTCATCACCTGGGCAACAGAAAAAGTTCTGCACAGCTTCTTTTTCCACTATAATAGTAGTCCTAAATCTGACTGCCTTGTCCACAATCCAGACCAATGAAGTCTAATGTGCATCCAGGGCTGAGAACCAATGTGTTTAAAAAATTTGGGAAGACTCATAGCCTTGAGAAGATGGTTGAAATCAGATTATTTCCAACAAAAGCATTTTGGACTTTAAGCCTGAGGAACAGAGTTGAATTGATTGACATCTGGCAGTAAAAGGAACCTAAGGATGAAAAACTATAATGTCAGATTGGAGTGGTTAATAATAAGGGAAGAGAAAGCGGAGTACACTTAACTTCATACCCTGTACACTAAAAAATCAATTTCTGAAAGTTCAAAACTATAACTATGATTTCATGAGCAAAGACTCTAATAGGAAAGTGATTATGTGCAATTCTAAAAAAGTAAAATTCATCAAACAAGTATGAGAACTCAAGGAGAAAGAAAATAGAGATGTGGGAATAAACCAGGGGTACAACACAGCAGACTCTCCAACCAAATCAGACTTTTAAAACATGTGAAAGATGAATAAAGGGGAAAACAAAATGAAGACAGGCACAAATGAGTAATGTAAACAGGTAAGAACAATCACAAGAAAACTAAAACCTGAAAGGAACCAAAGCTCAAGGGGGAAAAATGCTTAGAAAAGAACAAAAGTAGCAGAGGAGTGGTTCCTCTGCTATTTGGGAAACATTTGGTTTTCTTCATCTCCAACAAGAAAGGTGGTCTCAAACTAGAAGGAATAGAAGTTGAGACTCTACTTAAGGGCAGGCAACATCATAACTGCTGAATATATTCATGTTTCCAGGGGTAAAATAAATGATGCACTAAGCTAATGCAAACTTTCTCATAACCACTGTTAGGAAAAATTTTAAATGTACAGAAAGTAGTTAAGATGACTCAAATGGGAAAATTTTCAGTATTGTTAAAAAAGAATTACAGGAAATACAGAAAAGTTAATAGGACAAACTAAGAGAATAGTTTTTAGATAAGGGAAATGGAATACCATAGTGATTTGAATTTCAGCAAGATGTTTAACACAATATACTTACAGCTAAAATGGCAAAATATGCTTAGATGAAATCTGAATTTAGTCACATGGATTCCATGAAGTCCTGTCCACAGACCACAATATCTGACTCCCCTCCTACCTTTCTGACCTTATTTCTTGCACTGTCCTATTGCCTAACTTCACGTTCTGCCTCAAATGTGTCAAAGAGTGTTCATGTTCAAGCTTTGGGGCTTTTGCTTTTGCTGTTGCCTCTGGCTGGAATGCCCCAAATTCCATATATGCATATGCCTGGCTCACTCACTGACTCCAATCAGGTTTCAGGTCAAATATTATCTCTTCAGAGAATTCTGCTCTGATAATTCTACCTAAAAAGGCAAAAACATCATTTTCTATTTCATATTTTTCTTCGTATTTATAACCATGTGATGTGTGTGTGTGTGTATGTGTGTGTGTGTGTGTGTGGTGAAGAGAGACCACGGCTCATCCAACCAACCTCTGTCTTCTAAGTTGCCCCTCAGGAATACAGGGCCATAGGCACCAGGCACTGACAAATTGCTCCCAAATCATGAAGTGGATGTGCACAACACATGAAAATATAGGGTCATGGTTGATATACAGCCCAACAACATGCTCAGAACAAGGCTATGCTTTACCCAGGCTGCTCCCAATGATTGAACATACAGGAATTCTAGTACAGACCCATTCCTATAGAACAGGGGCCTCCACTAAGAGGTGACTGGCTCAAGGACTCTCCATTGGCCTGGCTAAAATTTGTTAGAACTGCACTGCAGTCTGACATGCTTCCTACTCAGCTTTCTCTTCCTCCTGTTCTTTCACAGATGTCAGACCTTCAATGCAATCTGAAGTTGCTCCCTGCTTTTTTTTTTGCTTCTCTGTAGTTTATGATACCTCTATGACTAGACAAGTATTAAAACTGAGCTGCCTACTAAAGGCTCTAACATTCTCAGAAAAAAACAATGACAATTCTAAAACAAAATTAATAAAGATTGCCAGGTAAATCTGTAATGAAAACATAAAAAATGTGAATTACCATTTCAAAGAGACTTTCATGATTTAGAGAAAATAAATAAACCAAAGTATATGTGAGTCAACTATTTTTTCACTAAAGTGCTATTAATCTACTTAATTCAGTCTAATTTCTTGAACACACACATAATAAGATGGCTAGTTCCTTTAAATTGTGTTTATATTTACTCTAATACCAGATCTGTTATTTATATCATCAAGATAATTACTATCAAAGAGTGTGAACTCTTTATTTTCATTGCTCTTCACTTTAAGCAGCCAAATCATTACTGTTGTACTGAAAACCAGCATGACGCTATTACCTGCA
This sequence comes from Canis aureus, assembly GCF_053574225.1. NCBI lineage: Eukaryota > Metazoa > Chordata > Mammalia > Carnivora > Canidae > Canis > Canis aureus. The sequence goes on from NC_135649.1 coordinate 41,994,562, forward strand.
ATGCTATCACTGAATACATTTGCAATAAACCTCCATAGTTTCAGATGACCTGCCCAAACATCTAATGAAGAGAAAAATAGGTAACAACAGTAACAAAAGTAAGCAAATTGCTCTACCTTCTCCCACTTACATAATAGGAACAAATGACAAGTTTTAAATTTTGAACCATTAGGAGAAAGCCATAGTTTCTGATTGAGGTTATTATGCAGATATCAACCTTTACAGCACACCTTTTAGTTATTGGAATATGGAAAGGAATTGGAAGAAATGGAGAAATAAAGGAAATATTTGTAAATGTATATGCAGAACTGTACTTTATTCACTACATTAAGTTTAACTAGATAGATGTTAGCAACCTCAAATATATATGGTTATAAATAAATCTATCTTGGGACACTTGAGTGGCTTAGCGGTTGGGCGTTGCCTTTGGCTCAGGGTGTGATCCTGAGGTATCGGGATTGAGTCCCACATTGGGCTCCCTGAGTGGAGCCTGCTTCTCCCTCTGCTTCTGTCTCTGCCTCTCTCTGTGTCTCTCATGAATAAATAAATAAAATCTTTTAATTAATTAATTATTTAATTAATCCTATATACAGGATCCCCAATGGTCAAATCAGAGACACAATAATCGGGAGACAATTAAGACAACTATTAATTGCTTTAGAGGCAAAAAAAAGTTCAAAGGATTATAAACATAGAGTTTCCACTTTGATGTGTAGCACAATACTCTTTTTTAACCACCATAACTTCTCAAAGTCCCAATTTTAAAAAGCAACATAACAGCATTATATGCTAGATTTCACCTTTAGGGACTGTGGGTAGAAGAAGCAGAGATGTGAATGGAATGAACTCTGGTCATCTTATTTACATACCCTGTAGCCAGAGAAAGTCTACTTTTATCTGCTTTATTTCTTTTTCAATTAAAGATTTTACTTATTTGAGAGAAAGAAAGAAAGCACAAGCAGCAGGAGGAGGAGGGGCAGAGGGAGAAGCAGGTTCCCCACTGGGGAGGGAGCTCCACATGAGGCTAAATCAGGAGCTGCATCACAAGCTGAACTGAAGGAAGACTCCAAGGACTGAGCTACTCAGGTGCCCCTATTTGTTCTATTTCTTTGAGACTTTTAAAATAAAATGATTGAACCTGTCACTTCTAGTATATCTAAAGGATACCAGACGTGTGAGGACCTGCCATTTACACCACATATATTTCTCTTATCTCTTTTCTGTATCTTTCCTCTCTGTTCTAATTAATCTCTTTCTTGCTTTTACTATTGTACCAATAATGCCACTGTAAATGGCGTCCCCAGGAGGTGAACAATGCAAAAGTAGTGCAGCGGCCCTAGATGTCTGAGTCCGACTAAGATTTCCAGGAAAGGTTAATAATGCTGGGTTCAAATATTCCCAAAGATCATGCCCCAAATTACACATATCATTAGTTTCCCTAATAAACAGTAGTGAGTTTTTTTAAGATTTTATTTATTTATTAGAGAGAGAGAGAGAGAAGCAGAGGCAGAAGCAGGCTCCATGCAGGGAGCTGGATGTGGGACTCAATCCCGGGTCTCCAGGATCAAGAGAGAGAGAGAGACAGAGAGACAGAGAGAGAGAGAGAGAGAGGGAGAAGCAGAGGCAGAAGCAGGCTCCATGCAGGGAGCTTGATGTGGGACTCAATCCCGGGTCTCCAGGATCAAGAGAGAGAGAGAGACAGAGAGACAGAGAGAGAGAGAGAGAGAGAGAGGGAGAAGCAGAGGCAGAAGCAGGCTCCATGCAGGGAGCTTGATGTGGGACTCAATCCCGGGTCTCCAGGATCACACCCTGGGCTGAAGGCAGCGCTAAACCGCTAAGCCACTGGGGCTGTCCATAGTAGTGACTTTCTGAAAATTATAATGGTTTATTTAACCAAGTTGAAAATACTCAAAGTGAATCATTATTTATATCAGGAAAGGACATTCATCCTTAGTTAAAATCTTGCTTTTCTTTATTTAGATCTTTTGCTTAGTCTTTGTAGGGGCAGAGACGCCTGGATGGCTTGGCGGTTTGGCGCCTGCCTTCAGCCCAGGGAATGATCCTGGAGTCCCAGGATTGAGTCCCACGTCAGGCTCCCTGTGTGGAGCCTGCTTCTCCCTCTGTCTCTGTCGCTGTCTCTGTCTCTGTCTCTGTGTCTCTCATGAATAAATAAATAAAATCTTGAAAAAATCTTTGTAGGGGTGTTCACAAACGTGACTTTAAGACCTAGTATACATGTACAATAATTAAGACAGTGTGGTAAAAAAAAAAGACAGTGTGGTATCATCATCATAATTAACAAATAAATCAATAAAACAGAATGTAGTATATTTGATTTTCAATAAAGGTGTCAAAGCAATTTAATAGGGAAAATATCTGCAAAAATGGTACTAAGATAACTGAATATCACTATGGGAAAAAATTAGCATCAATCCCTACCCCATACCAAACATAAAAATTAGTTGAAATGGATCATGGACAAAAACACAAAATGCTAAAAACCACAAATTGTTATGGGGTGAAGTTAGGCAAAGATTTTTTTTTAGACGGGACCAAGAAAAGAACAACCACAAAGAGAAAAAACTGACAAAAGTTCATCAAAACTCAGAGTGCGCCGAGCTCCCTAAAGGGCTGCAGCGTGCGCAAGGCTGGACCCGGGAACAGCTCAGAGGAGCTCGGGCGGCGGCTCCGGCGGAGGGGGCTGCGGGGTGGGAGCAGCTCGGGGGGGCTCGGGCGGCTACACGGAGAGAGGGCTGCACGGCAGGATGCGGGAATCCAACAGCGCAGGCCCGGGAGCACAGGGAGCCAGGACACAGCACAGGATCCGACCTCCCCCGGGACAGACAGAGGCCAGGAGTGCCCGGGACAGCAAGGACGCTCCTGCCCCGAGCTGAGCAGATCAGCGGCCCCGCCCCGGAGCCTCCAGGCCCTGCAGACGGAGTAGTTCCTGCAGGAGCTGAATCCAGGTTTCCAGAGCTGCCGCAGCCACTGGGGTTGTTCCTCCTGGGGCCTCACGGGGTAAACAACCCCCACCGAGCCCTGCACCAGGCAGGGGGCAGAGCAGCTCTCCCAAGTGCTAACACCTGAAAATCAGCACAACAGGCCCCTCCCCCAGAAGACCAGCTAGACGGACAAGTTCCAGGGGAAATCAAGGGACTTAAAGTATACAGAATCAGAAGATACTCCCCCCTGTTTTTTTTTTTTTGCTTTTGATTTCTGTTTGCTTCCCCCACCCTTTTTTCCCTTTCTTTCTTTTTCTTCTCTTTTTTTTCCTTTTTTCTTTTTTCTTTTTCTCTTTTCTTTCCTTCTTTCTCTCCTCTCTTTTTCTCCTTTTCCCAATGCAACTTGTTTTTGGCCACTCTGCACTGAGCAAAATGACTAGAAGGAAAACCTCACCTCCAAAGAAAGAATCAGAAACAGTCCTCTGTCCCACAGAGTTACAAAATCTGGATTACAATTCAATGTCAGAAAGCCAATTCAGAAGCACTATTATACAGCTACTGGTAGCTCTAGAAAAAAGCATAAAGGACTCAAGAGACTTCATGACTGCAGGATTTAGATCCAATCAGGCAGAAATTAAAAATCAATTGAATGAGATGCAATCCAAACTAGAAGTCCTAACGACAAGGGTTCATGAAGTGGAAGAACGAGTCAGTGACATAGAAGACAAGTTGATGGCAAAGAGGGAAACTGAGGAAAAAAGAGACAAACAATTAAAAGATCATGAAGATAGATTAAGGGAAATAAACGACAGCCTGAGGAAGAAAAACTTACATTTAATTGGTGTTCCCGAGGGCGCCGAAAGGGACAGAGGGCCAGAATATGTATTTGAACAAATCACAGCTGAAAACTTCCCTAATCTGGGAAGGGAAACAGGCATTCAGATCCAGGAAATAGAGAGAACCCCCCCCCCCAAATCAATAAAAACGGTTCAACACCTTGACATTTAATAGTGAAGCTTGCAAATTCCAAAGATAAAGAGAAGATCCTTAAAGCAGCAAGAGACAAGAAATCCCTGACTTTTATGGGGAGGAGTATTAGGGTAACAGCAGACCTCTCCACAGAGACCTGACAGGCCAGAAAGGGCTGGCAGGATATATTCAGACTCCTAAATGAGAACAACATGCAACCAAGAATACTTTATCCAGCAAGGCTCTCATTCAAAATGGAAGGAGAGATAAAGAGGTTCCAAGACAGGCAGAAACTGAAAGAATATGTGACCTCCAAACCAGCTCTGCAAGAAATTTTAAGGGGGACTCTTAAAATTCCCCTTTAAGAAGAAGTTCAGTGGAACAATGAACAAAAACAAGGACTGAATAGATATCATGATGACACTAAATTCATATCTTTCAATAGTAACTCTGAACGTGAACGGGCTTAATGACCCCATCAAAAGGCACAGGGTGTCAGATTGGATAAAAAAAAGCAGAAACCATCTATTTGCTGTCTACAAGAGACTCATTTTAGACAGAAGGTCACCTATAGCCTGAAAATAAAAGGTTGGAGAACCATTTACCATTCAAATGGTCCTCAAAAGAAAGCAGGGGTAGCCATCCTTATATCAGATAAACTAACATTTACCCCGAAGAGTGTAGTGAGAGATGAAGAGGGACACTATATCATACTTAAAGGATCTATCCAACAAGAGGACTTAACAATCCTCAATATATATGCCCCGAATGTGGGAGCGGCCAACCATATCAATCAATAACCAAAGTTAAGACATACTTAGATAATAATACACTTATACTTGGTGACTTCAATCTAGCGCTTTCTACACTCGATAGGTCTTCTAAACACAACATATCCAAAGAAACGAGAGCTTTAAATGATACACTGGACCAGATGGATTTCAGATATTTAGAGAACTTTACATCCAAACTCAACTGAATACACATTCCTCTCAAGTTCACGTGAAACTTTCTCCAGAATAGACCACATACTGGGTCACAAATCGGGTCTGAACCGATACCAAAGATTGGGATTGTCCCCTGCATATTCTCAGACCATAATGCCTTGAAATTAGAACTAAATCACAACAAGAAGTTTGGAAGGACTTCAAACACGTGGAGGATAAGGACCATCCTGCTAAAAGATGAAAGGGTCAACCAGGAAATTAAGGAAGAATTAAAAAGATTCATGGAAATTAATGAGAATGAAGATACAACCGTTCAAAATCTTTGGGATGCAGCAAAAGCAGTCCTGAGGGGGAAATACATCGCAATACAAGCATCCATTCAAAAACCGGAAAGAACTCAAATACAAAAGCTAACCTTACACATAAAGCAGCTAGAGAAAAAACAGAAAATAGATTCTACACCCAGCAGAAGAAGAGAGTTAATAAAGATTCGAGCAGAACTCAAAGAAATTGAGAGCAGAAGAACTATGGAACAGATCAACAGAACCAGGAGTTGGTTCTTTGAAAGAATTATTAAGAGAGATAAACCATTAGCCAGACTTATTGAAAAGAAGAGAGAGAAGACTCAAATTAATAAAATCATGAATGAGAAAGGAGATATCACTACCAACACCAAGGAAATACAAACGATTTTAAAAACATATTATGAACAGCTATACACCAATAAATTAGGCAATCTAGAAGAAATGGACGCATTTCTGGAAAGCCAAAAGCTACCAAAACTGGGACAGAAAGAAATAGAAAACCTGAACAGGCCAATAACCAGGGAGGAAATTGAAGCAGTCATCAAAAACCTCCCAAGACACAAGAGTCCAGGGCCAGATGGCTTCCCTGGGGAATTCTATCAAACGTTTAAAGAAGAAACCATACCTATTCTACTAAGCTGTTCGGAAAGATAGAAAGAGATGGAGTACTTCCAAATTCATTCTATGAGGCCAGCATCACCTTAATTCCAAAACCAGACAAAGACCCCACCAAAAAGGAGAATTATAGACCAATATCCCTGATGAACTAGGATGCAAAAATTCTCAACAAGATACTAGCCAATAGGATCCAACAGTACATTAAGAAAATTATTCACCATGACCAAGTAGGATTTATCCCCAGGACACAAGGCTGGTTCAACACCCGTAAAACAATCAATGTGATTCATCATATCAGCAAGAGAAAAACCAAGAACCATATGATCCTCTCATTAGATGCAAAGAAAGCATTTGACAAAATACAGCATCCATTCCTGATCAAAACTCTTCAGAGTGTAGGGATAGAGGGAACTTTCCTCGACATCTTAAAAGCCATCTACGAAAAGCCCACAGCAAATATCATTCTCAATGGGGAAGCACTGGGAGCCTTTCCCTAAGATCAGGAACAAGACAGGGATGTCCACTCTCACCACTGCTATTCAACATAGTACTGGAAGTCCTAGCCTCAGCAATCAGACAACAAAAAGACATTAAAGGCATTCATATTGGCAAAATAGAAGTCAAACTCTCCCTCTTCGCACATGACATGATACTCTACATAGAAAACCCAAAAGCCTCCATCCCAAGATTGCTAGAACTCATACAGCAATTTGGCAGTGTGGCAGAATACAAAATCAATGCCCAGAAGTCAGTGGCATTTCTTTTTTTTTTTTTTTTGTCAGTGGCATTTCTATACACTAACAACGAGACTGAAGAAAGAGAAATTAAGGAGTCAATCCCATTTACAATTGCACCCAAAAGCATAAGATACCTAGGAATAAACCTAACCAAAGAGGTAAAGGATCTATACCCTAAAAACTATAGAACACTTCTGAAAGAAACTGAGGAAGACACAAAGAGATGGAAAAATATTCCATGCTCATGGATTGGCAGAATTAATATTGTGAAAATGTCAATGTTACCCAGGGCAATTTACACGTTTAATGCAATCCCTATCAAAATACCATGGACTTTCTTCAGAGAGTTAGAACAAATTATTTTAAGATTTGTGTGGAATCAGAAAAGACCCCAAATAGCCAGGGGAATTTTAAAAAAGAAAACCATATCTGGGGGCATCACAATGCCAGATTTCAGGTTGTACTACAAAGCTGTGGTCATCAAGACAGTGTGGTACTGGCACAAAAACAGATACCTAGATCAATGGAACAGAATAGAGAACTGAGAAATGGGCCTTCAACTCTATGGTCAACTAATATTTGACAAAGGAGGAGAGACTATCCACTGGAAGAAAGACAGTCTCTTCAATAAATGGTGCTGGGAAAATTGGACAGCCACATGCAGAAGAATGAAACTAGACCACTCTCTTTCACCATACACAAAGATAAACTCAAAATGGATGAAAGATTGAAATGTGAGACAAGAGTCCATCAAAATCCTAGAGGAGAACACAGGCAACACCCTTTTTGAACTCGGCCACAGTAACTTCTTGCAAGATACATCCACGAAGGCAAAAGAAACAAAAGCAAAAATGAACTATTGGGTCTTCATCAAGATAAGAAGCTTTTGCACAGCAAAAGATACCGTCAACAAAACTAAAAGACAACCTACAGAATGGGAGAAGATATTTGCAAATGACCCATCAGATAAAGGGCTAGTTTCCAAGATCTATAAAGAACTTCTTAAACTCAACACCCAAGAAACAAACAAACCAATCATGAAATGGGCAAAAGACATGAACAGAAATCTCACAGAGGAAGACATAGACATGGCCAACACACACATGACAAAATGCTCCGTATCACTTGCCATCAGGGAATTACAAATCAAAACCACAATGAGATACCACCTCACACCAGTGAGAATGGGGAAAATTAACAAGGCAGGAAACCACAAATGTTGGAGAGGATGGGGAGAAAACGGAACCCTCTTACACTGTTGGTGGGAATGTGAACTGGTGCAGTCACTCTGGAAATCTGTGTGGAGGTTCCTCAAAGAGTTAAAAATAGACCTGCCCTACGACCCAGCAATTGCAGTGCTGGGAATTTACCCCAAAGATACAGATGCAATGAAACGCCGGGACACCTGCACCCTGATACTTATAGCAGCAATGTCCACAATAGCCAAACTGTGGAAGGAGCCTCGGTGTGCATCAAAAGATGAATGGATAAAGATGATGTGGTTTATGTATACAATGGAATATTACTCAGCCATTAGAAATGGCAAATACCCACCATTTGCTTCAACATGGATGGAACTGGAAGGTATTAAGCTGAGTGAAATAAATGAATCAGAGAAGGACAAACATTATATGTTCTCATTTATTTGGGGAATACAAATAATAGTGAAAGGGAATAGAAGGGAACGGAGAAGAAATGGGTAGGAAATATCAGAAAGGGAGACAGAACGTAAAGACTCCTAACTCTGGGAAATGAATTAGAGGTGGTGGAAGGGGAGGAGGGTGAGGGGTGGGGGTGAATGGGTGACAGGCACTGAGGGGGGCAGTTGATGGGATGAGCACTGGGTGTTATTCTGTATGTTTCAAATTGAACACCAAGTAAAAATAAATTTATTATTTAAAAAAAGAGTTCATGAAAACTCAAAATGTAAAACAAAAACAAAAGAAAACTCAAAATGTCTATTCTTTGAAAGACATCATTATCAGTATGAATAAGCAAGCCAGGGAATGGAAGAAGATATACTATATTTGACAAAGAGCTGATATCTTGAATATAAAAAGATACCTACAACTCAATAAAAATATTAATAAAGTAAATAAATAAATAAATAAATAAATAAATAAATAAATAAAAACAACCTAATGGAAATAGAGGCACAAGATTTGAACAGACATTTTACAAAATAAGACATACAAATGGCCAATAAGGACATGAAAAAGTGACCAACATCATTCATTATCATTGAAATGCAAATTAAAAGCACAATGAGGTACCACTGTACAATCAGCAGAATGACTAAAAAGACTGACAACATCAAATACTGGAGGCGTTGCGAAAGAACTGAAACTCTTTTTTTTTTTAAGATTTTATTTATTGATTCATGAGACACACACAGACAGAGGCAGAGACACAGGCAGAGGGAGAAGCAGGCTCCATGCAGGGAGCTCGACGAGGGACTGGATCCCGGGCCTCCAGGATCAGGACCTGAGCCGAAGGGGGCGCTAAACCGCTGAGCCACCCAGGCTGCACTGAAACTCTCATATACTATTGATAGTAATGTAAAATGGCATAAGCATTTTGGAAAAACTGGTAGCTTTTTATGAAGGTAATCGTGCATCTTCCCTATGACCCCAAAATTCCCTTCCTAGGCATTTATCCAAGACAAATAATAAAAACATAGGTTCACAAAAAGGCTTGTGATATGTTTGTGGCAGCTTCATTCATAATATCAAGACACTGGAAAGAGGTTAGGTATGTATCATGATAATGAATAAACAACCTTTGATTAATTCATATAATGTAGTACAAGTCAGCCATAAAAAGAATACAACATGGATTATTCTCAAAAAAGGCATACTGAGTGAAAATCTTACACCAAACAGTACCTATGTGATGCCATTTATATATAAAAATAGTAAAAGAGGCAAAATGATTCTGTGGTAGAAAAAATCTGAACAAAGTATGCCTCTCATAGGGTGTAAGAGAAAAGGGAACTTTCTAGGGGTGATGTTAATATTCTATTACATGATAGGAGAATGGGTTACACAGGTGTATGCATCTGTCAAAATTCAGTGAATGCACACTTAAGATTTATGCATTTCACTTTATATACTTTTATACAAAATATGTAAATACTGACTTCTGAATATATATTAATAATATATGTTGAAATGTTTAGAAGGAAATGTACTTATTTCCGCAATTTACTTGTTTTTCTCCAACAGCTTATTGAGCCATAGTTTCTTTACAGTTCAATGATTTTTAGTATATTCATAGAGTTTTACAACCATCAGCACAATAAATTTTAGAATATTTTTATCATCCCAAAAAGAAATCCTGTACTCATTAGTCACTCTCTATTTTCTTCCAACCCCCTCCCAGCCCTAGACAACCACTAATTTACTTTGTCTATTCGAATTTGTCTATTCTTTGCATTTCATATACAAAACCCATTTTTGAATTAAATTTTCTACATAGTGGAGGTAGGGCTCCAACCTTATTCTTTTGCATGCAGACCCAAGACCATTAGTTGAAAAGCCTATTCTTTCCTCCATCTAATTGTCTTGGCACCCCTGTCAAAAATCAACTGACTATAAAAATGAGGGTTTATTTCTGGACTCTGAATTCTATTCCACTAATCTATATGTCTCTCCTTATGTCAATACCATAGTCTTGATTACCACAACTTGGTAAGTTTTGAAATTGGGAAGTCTGAATCCTCCAAATTTGTTCTTCTTTTTCAAGATTATTCTGGCTATTCTGGGTCTCTTGTATTTTCATATGAATTTTATGTCAGCTTCTCAATTTCTGCAAAGAAGTCAGCAGCAATTTTTATGGAGACAACACTGGATTTTTAGATCAATTTGTGCAGTACTGCCATCTTAACAATATTAATTTTTCTGATGCACAATCATAAGATGTAAATCCACAATTTACAATTAAATACATCGAATAATTAGTATGAATTAACGGACAGGTAATGAAATGAATAAAATGACAGAGATAAAACAATTATAGCAAAATTTAATGGTAAAATCTAGGTAGTGGCTACATGAGTGGTCACTGTAAAACCCTTTCAACTTTACTCCAATCCCACTGTCAGACCTATCACGTTGACTTGGATTTTTGCACATTGCCTCCTACCAGCTACCTTGGTTCTTGTACTCAACTCATCTGTAAGCATTACCTACCACACTCAACCATGCTGTCTATACAGGTAACTGAACTAACAAACTGCCTACTGCTAAAACCTGCTTCCTCTCCTGGTTCTGGTCTATATTCTCTAAGTCCTATCCATGTTCATCACACATCTTACTACAAACACACTTACACACACACACACACACACACACGTGATACTTCAATTTGTCCCACCATAGGAGCTCCAGTTCCTTCTTCTTTGGTCTCCTACCTTTCAAATAATCAAATATGGAAACACAAATAACCCAACAAGACTTTGATCACTGGGGATCCCTGGATGGCTCAGCAGTTTAGCGCCTGCCTTTGGCCCAGGGCGTGATCCTGGAATACTGGGATCGAGTCCTGCGTCGGGCTCCCGGCATGGAACCTGCTTCTCCCTCTGCCCGTGTCTCTGCCCTCTATCTCTCTCTCTCTATGTCTATAATAAATAAATAAATACATACATACATACATACATACATACATACATACATCTTTAAAAAAAAAGACTTTGATCACTGCCTAAATGGGGAAAAAAGAGAAGACAGGTAGAATGCTTTCATAAATTTTCAAATGCTTTCCATAAATCTTCAAACTACCAAATCCTCAAATTACAAAAAGCACTACGATATGTAATGTTCCAAACAAATTGCAGTATTATGTAACTGGAAGTTCATTTACACAACTATGTCATGATCAAAGGTAACTTTTTCACACTACTTCACTTCTATCACAATCATTCACAGATAGCTTTCTGGGTAGGTTCATTCTGACTAAAAAATGCATACATATATACATATATACATACATTCATACCATTTATAACTTGACCACAAAGTGTACCTCATAATGAGCAGAAGAAATAAGCCAGAATATAGCTGTCCAGCAGGCAGTTGCCTAGGCTCATTTACAAACTAAGTGACCTGCTCTGTACTGGCTAAAGGTGCATTACTCAATTTGGCACCTCAACAAAACAGTGAACAGCTATAAATAGTGTACTTTTAGTTCAGTACTGAAAAAAGGAGTGATAAGACAAAACAAATTTGAAATTAGTGACATCTATTCCAGATGAAGGAAATGATCCACATATGTGTTTAAGGGGACAGGATGATGGGGTAGAAGAGGAAGGGGGTTATGGATTAGGACAAAATGAGAACAAATCAGCCTTTTACACTAGATAGCAGTGGTTCTCAAACCTTCCTGTTCTTCATCATTTTAATAGCCTGATTATTTGTTCCTAGCATCATTTAAATCTAGGTTGATGCAAAAATAACATACTTCAGACATTCTGGAATCATACAAATTTGGGAATGTAAAAAAACAAACACCTTCTTCACCCTATGCCCAGTACCCTTCCAGATTTTTCTCTACTTCATTTCTAGTATTTCTCTTGAACTCCCAACCAACTCTCATTCTTCTTTGGTCCCATTCCTCCTGCTATACTCATCCCTCAAGGTTGCTCTGAACAACCTAAATAATCTTAGACTTCTAATGATTTTATCTTTCTTTCCCCAATTTTGTTGAAAGGGAAGGGTTAGTACTGGATCTCTGCTTCTATACATGCACCTTTTAAAACACCCTCTAGTTTTCATTCTCTCAGTATTTCTTCTAAAACTTATAAGCTGTCACTTCCCAAATAATCAGTCAAGGAGTTTAGGTAACACCTTTAAACTGTCACCCCCTAATCATTCTACCTGCACCTGATGAAGTAACCATATGTTTTTTCCCCAATATTTCTTGAGAGAGAGCAATAAAGTTTATTTCTTAATTATCCTGAAACACTACATCAGTCGCAATGAATTACATGTTCTAAAACTTTTACTTTATCCTATCATTGGTCACATTAAACCAATTGCCTGGATAATTCTTCAAAATGATTCCTAATCTCTCTGTTCCCCTTCTCAAACAACTTTAAAACTTCAAGTCAATTCTCTGGTGTCTCCTAACATTGTGTAGCCTTCAACACTATAAACCAAATGGAACAACAACAATAAGAAAACACCATTGCTTTGAATATTTTCATCTCTTTAAGACTTTGAAGAAGAAGAAAAAATAAAAGCTGGACCTATTCCCAAAGAGCAAAAGTACCCTCTTAATCATTTGGCAATTCCCATGGGAGCCTGAAATACTATACCAACTTAGATATCATTTAACATTCGAATGTTGGGGGGAAAAAATCTCAAATGTGAACATTGCCAGAATTTGATTTACTATATAGTATGTTAGTAATTTCTCAACCTGTAATAGCTTAAGAAATCCCTTATTTTTTAATTCCCAAGAATAAGAACAGTCTAGGTTTTTTTCCTTCCTAATAAAAAACTGACTTTGACAGTCTGGAAAAAAATATAGAAATACTGAAAACTATGAAAAGAGCACAAGAAGTTCCTGAACTCTCAACATCTAACGTTGGACTGTGTTAACATTCCAATGTATCTAATACCAGAGTCTGTCAATCGTCCTATCTCTCTCAGCATGTGTGTGTGCATACACATGCATGCATATACACATATATTTATTATGTACATACACAATGTGTACAATATACTCTACTATATAGTTTTATATAGTATATAATGTAATATAAATATTCATACACATAGATGTATGTTTTAGAGAAATAAGCATCATAATTTGTTTTACTGTTTCATAATAAGAGATCAATAAGGGAATATATTTAACAACCAAAATATTCAAATGCAGGGGACTAATTACATCCATTACAGTATATTTAGTCAAATAATTATACAACTGAAAAAATTTTGATTCTTGAAAAATATTTAATGAAAAAGGAAAGTTCTCATGACATAATGTTCATTAAATAAGCACAATTTAAAACTGTATGATAACACAAAGAAAAATATAGGCCCAGATGGCTTCATTAGTGAATCTGATCAAATATTTAAGTAAAAAAATAATATCAATGCTACAAACACTTCCAGAAAATGCAGTAAGAGAAAATATTCATTTAGAAGACCTCTATTACATCCTGATACAAAGCTAGACAAATGAATTATAAGAAATTATAATTGAAGACAAATATCCTTCAAGAACATATGAACAATAGAATATCCTTCATTTCACACATGTGAAAATATTTAATAAAATATTACCAAATCAAATACAGTAACATATAAAAAGGATACTGCATCTTGTTCAAATAGGGTTTGATTCCCAAAATGCAAGATTGGCTTTGCAATAAAAAAAAATCAGTAAATACAACCCTATTCATTAACAGATTAAAGGAATAAAATTATATGGTTATTGAACAAAATTCAACACCATTCATAATAAAAATTGTCTCCTGGGACAATTGGGAACTTCCTCAACCTGATGATTTGCATGTAAAAAAATACATATCTAACAGTATAGTTAATGAAATATCAGGGATGCCTGGGTGGCTTAGCAGTTGTGCGTCTGCCTTCTGCTCAGTGCATAATCCCAGGTCTGGGGATCGAGTTCCACATCGGGCTCCCTGTGAGGAGCATGCTTCTTACTCTGTCTGTGTCTCTGCCTCTCATTCCATGTCTCTCATGAATAAATAAGTAAAATCTTTTAAAAAAATAATGAAATATCAAAGACGTTTCTTCTTATGATTAGGAACAGATACAAATGCCATCTCTTATCACTTCTACTCAACATTCTGCCATTGTGTCTAGACATTGTAATAAGAAAATAAATTAAGAAGCAAAGTAATAGAAAGGGGAAAAATAGCATGGTCTTTATTTGAAGATAACATAATTGTTAAAATGTTAGAAAATTCCAAGTCATCTGTAAAACAACTATGAAAACTAAGTGAATTTTGTAACATCACAGTATAAAAAGTAATTATATACATACATCAAATTAGCACTAAATGCTAATCATTTAGTGATCACTTAATTATTATAAAATGAAAAAATTTTAAATAATATCATTTGCAATGGCTTCTAAAATCATAATTAATTAGAGACAAAGTTAATGAAAGATGTACAAGACCTGTACAGTGAAAATAATAAAACATTGCTGAGAACAATTAAAGGGTCCTTAAACAAAGGGAAATATGTGCTAGCTTCCTATATTGGAATCTAAATACTGTTATCAATCTTCCCAAAATTAATCTATAGATTCAACTGAACCCCCATCAAAATCCTAGGAGTCTTTGTTGTAGAAATGGACAAACTAATTCTAAAACTTATATGGATAAATAAATAAAATATTTTTTAAAAATTTTAAAAATAAAATAAAACTTATATGGAAATAGAAAGGACATAAACTATCTAAAAATATTGAAAAGAGGAAGAAAGTTGTCAAAATTATCCTACTAATTTTAGACTCATTCACTATAATGCTACAGTATGGTGTTAGTGAGTGGATAGATCAGTCGAACAAAATGGAGAATCCAAAATTAGACACACACACACACAAAGTAAAATGATTTACAAAAATTGTACCAGAAAAGTTCAAGATCAAAAATGCCCTTAAATATATATTATTTTAAGGCTTCTAGAAAGATACTGTAAATATCTTTGTGACCTAGGCATAGGAAAATATTTGTTAGGTTACAGAAAGTATAAACAATAAAAGAAAAAACAGTAAGCTAGATTTCACTAAAACTGAAAAATTCTGGGGGATCCCTGGGTGGCTCAGTGGTTTGGTGCCTGCCTTCGGCCCGGGGCATTGTCTGGAGTCCTGGGATCGAGTTCCACATCAGGCTTACTGCATGGAGCCTGCTTCTCCCTCTGTCTGTGTCTCTGCCTCTCTCTCATGAATAAATAAATAAAATCTTTAAAACAACCTTGAAAACGTCTGTTCGTCAAAAAACACCATTAAGAAAATGAACAGGCAAGCAACAGACTAAAAGAAAATTTTTGCAAAACATTTATAATAAAGGACTGGTATCCACAATATATAAAGAACAGCTAAAACTCAACACTAAATGGCATTTTAAGCTTGAAGATATAGAAAACTAGAAAGACATTAGTCCTAAACTTGCAACAAGTAAAAAGCTAAGCAACCTGTAGATTAAGAACTTTTCTTGGAACTATCACAGATAATAGAGATCACAGGACAAACAGCAAGCCCAAATCTCTACAAAGAAACAAGTTTAAGGCATTTGCTTTACCTGGGGAAGACAATACTGAATGCCACATAAGGCAGGAAGAGGATTAAATTAGAAATTTTAACTAAATGCTGAAGGCCAAGCATACTAGTAGCATAAGTATGAAAACTCTGGGAGCTAGCAACATAGAGGAGCTCACATTCTCTAACAGCCTTCTCCAGGAATCCTGCCAGATACTGGTGGGAATGTAAAATGATGCAATCACTTTAGAAAACAGAATGTTAGTCCTCCAAATAATTAAACATAGAGTACCACGTCACTTGGAAATTCAACTTCTAGTTTATGTCAAAGATAAACAAAAACGGGCACCTGGGCGATGCAGTTGGTTAAGCATCTGACTCTGGGTTTCGGCTCAGGTCATGATCTCAGAATCCTGAGACTGAGCCCCACACTGGGCTCCCCACTTAGAGTGGAGTCAGCTTGAGATTCTCTCCCTCTCCTTCTCCTGTCATGCTGCATGTTCTCTCTCTCAGTAAACCAATCTTCTTTAAAAAGATAAATGAAAATACACATCTACACGAAAAGTTTTAGACAAATGTTCATATTAACATTATCTATAATAACCAAAATGAGAAAACCACCAAGATGTGCATCAACTGATGAAGTGATAAGCAAAATGAGTTGTATCCATATAATGGAAAATGATTCAATGATGGAAAGGAATGAGGTACTGATTTATGCTACAACATGGCTGAGCCTTGTAAACATTGTTAACAAATTCAGTCACAAAAGACCACATACAGGGATGCCTGGGTGTCTCAGTGATTGAGCACCTGCCTTTGTTTCAGGGCGTGATCTCAGGGTCCTGGGATGGAGCCCCACATCAGGCTCCCCACAGGGAGCCTGCTTCTCCCTCTGTCTATGTCTCTGCCTCTCTCTGTGTGTTTCTAATGAATAAGTAAATAAAAATCTTAAAAAAATAAAAAACCCAAAAGACCACATATTGTATGATTTCATTTATATGAAACATCCAGAATAGGGAAATCTATGGAGACAGAAGTAGCTTAATGGTTGCTAGGTCTAGGGGACTAGGGGAGAACAGAGTTAACTTCCAACTCACATGGGGTTTCTTTAGGAGGCAATGAAAAATTTCCCAAAGTAGATTGTGGATATAAATGTATGACAATCTGTGAATACACTAAAAAGCATTGATTTGCATGTTCTAAGTCAGTCAATTACAGCAGCTCAATAAAGTTTTTTATTTTAATAAAGTAATGACTCATCAAAAAATAAAGTTCCAGCAGCAATATTAAATTTTGACATCAAAGTCTCCAGGATAAGAAATATTATCAGAGATAAAGAGGAGCACTACATAATAATAAATAATCAATTATCCAAGAGAACATAACATTTCAGCATGTATACAAATAACAACAGTGGTTCAAAACACATGAGGCAAAACTTGATATAACTGAGAGGAAAAATGAGCAAATCCACAATTTTATTTTGAGACTTCATCAGTCCTCTCCTCAGTAATTGATAGAACAAACATGAAGAAATCAAGTAAGGATATTTATAAACTATATATTTATAAAATATTTCATCTAACAACAGCAAGATACATGCTCTCAAGTGTACATGGTACACTGACCAAGACAGAACAAATTTTGGGCAATGAAAAAGTATATATTTAAAAGAATAACAATCACACAAAGTTATCTGGCCACAACACAATGAAATCGAAATCAGAAACAGGGCAGCCCGGGTGGCTCAGGGTAGTTTAGCGGGGCCTTCAGCCCAGGGCCTGATCCTGGAAACTCAAGATCAGATCCCACATCGGGCTCCGTGCATGGAGCCTGCTTCTCTCTCTACCTGTCTCTCTCTGTGACTCTCATGAATAAATAAATAAAATCTTAAAAAAAAAGAAATCAGAAACAAAGATACTAGAAAACTCTCCAAATGTTTGGAATGAAACAAAACACTACTAAGTAACCTATGGATCAAAGTAGAATTCTTGAAAAAATAAAAAAAATATCTTGAGTAAATGAAAATAAAAACACAACATGTCAAAAATGGGTGGAGTATAGCTAAAACACTTCTTAGAGGGAAAATTACAGCATTAAATGCAGGCTTTAGAAATAAAGGTCTTCAGGTGCCTGGCACGCAACTCTTGATCTAGGGGTCATGAGTTTGAGCCCCACGTTGGTTGTAGTGATTACTTATAAAAATAAAATTCTAAAAAGAGAAAAAACCCTCAAATCAATAAAAATGTAACATTTATCTTAAGAAGTTAAAAATAGAAAATGCAAAATAAAACCAAAGCAAGCAAAAAGAAAAGACTAGAACAGAAATCATTGAAACTGAAAATACAAACATAGAGAAAAACAATGAAAACAAAAGCTGGTTCATTGAAAACACCAATATAATTGATAAACCTCTACCCAGGATGACTACAAAAAAAAAAAAAAAAAAACCACACACCTAAATGATCAGTATCAGAAATGAAAGAGGAGAAATCATTATGAATCCAAGAGACCTTAACATGAGAAAAAGGGAACACTATGAATAACTCTATGTTCATAAACTTGACAATGTAGATGAAATGGAACCAATTCCTAAAAGTCTACATACTATAAAATTCTCCGCAAATGAAACACATAACTTGAATTGTCCTTAAAGAAATTCAATTCACTATTTAAACCTCCTGAAAAAAATCACTAAGCCCAGATACTTTCATTGGCAAATTCTATAAATATTTGAAGAAGTAATAATACCAATTCTATATAATCTCTTCTGAGAAATAGAATATGGAACACTTCCCAACCTATTTTAAGAGGCCAACATTAGGCTAAGACCAAAACCACACTAAGTACAAAAAGAGAAAACTACAGTCCAATATATCCCTCATGAAAATAAATGCAATAATCCTCAATAAAATATTAGTAGACTGAAGCCAGAAATAAAGGATAATATATCAGAACTAAATGGGGTATGTCTCAGGAATGCATGACTGATTCAGTATTTGAAAATCGATCAATATAACCCTACAAATTAATAGTCTGAAGAATAAAAACATCAGGTACCAAAAGCATTTAACAAAATTCAATACTCATTCATAATAAAAACAATGAGTTAGAAATGTAAAACTAATTCTTCAACCTAATAAAAAGCACCCATGAAAAGTGCATATGTAGTGGCAAAAGTTTGAATGTTTTTGGAAAGAAGAATATCTCTCACTCAAGTCGTAGCCAGAGTAGAGAAGAAAGAAAAATATAAACCCTACGATAGATGAGTGGATAAAGAAGATGTGGTTTATGTATACAATGGAATATTACTCAGCTATTAGAAATGACAAATACCCACCATTTGCTTCAATGTAGATGGAACTGGAGGGTATTATGCTGAGTGAAGTAAGTCAGTCGGAGAAGGACAAACATTATATGCTCGCATTCATTTGGGGAATATAAATAGTAGTGAAAGGGAATATAAGGGAAGGGAGAAGAAATGTGTGGGAAATATCAGAAAGGGAGACAGAACGTAAAGACTGCTAACTCTGGGAAACGAACTAGGGGTGGTGGAAGGGGAGGAGGGCGGGGGGTGGGGGTGAGTGGGTGACGGGCACTGGGGGTTATTCTGTATGTTGGTAAATTGAACACCAAAAAAAATAAATTAAAAATATAAATAAACCCTACGATATTGGAAAAGGAGAAATAAGAATGTCTCGATTCACAGATTAGGATTTTCTACATAAAAAATTCCAGAGAATCTACAAAACATCTAGAATTAGTAAGTGAATGTATCAAATTGTAGCACAAAAGAATAACATGCAAAAATCAATTTAAATCAAATGTATTCCTTTATGCTAGCAAGGTGCAACTGAAAACTGAAACTAAAAAAAAGAGACATCATTAACAACTAACAAATAAAATAGCTTAATATAAATTAACAAAATGAGATGTTTTATATGATTTTTATCATTTTTACAATAAAATGGTCATACTGGAAATTAAAGACAATATAAATGGAAATGCAAACTGTAGACTGAAAGACGCAATAAAGATGTCAATTCTACTCAAAATGATATTACACTTGGTATAATTCCAATCACAATCATAGCAGGAACTTTTGTAGACATAGAAAGGTTAGCATTAAAATTTATATGGAAAAACAATATAAGTAGAATAGCTAAAACATTGTAATGCAATAATGTGTAAGAAACCCATTAAAGGATTTCAAGACTTAATGGTAAAGCTACAGTAATCAACACAGAGTGGTACTGATGAAGGGATATACACATAGATTAATATAAAAGAAAGGAAATAAAACCTTGCAAATATGGTCAAGAAATTTTTACCAAAGGTACAAAAGCAATTCAATGGAGAAAGAATCATCTTTTAAACAAATGGTATTCAAACTGGAAGTCCTTAGAAATATGAACCTTAAATGAAATTCCAAATCTTATACAAAAATTAACACAAAATGGAAAATACAGGAAAAAATCTTCCTTAGACAAAAAATTCTTAGAAAATAAAATTTATCTAACACACACAAATCCTTAGAGACATGACAAAGAAATCACATTCTATAGAAGAGAAAAATGATTAACTGAACTTCATCAACTTTTTATCTTGAAAAACACCATGAAGTGAATGAAAAGAAAAACTATAAACTGGGAGAAAACATTGAAAATCACACATTAAACAAAGTACTTGTATTCCAAGCATACAGAGAAATCTGAAGAGTTAGCAGTAAATAAATGTCCCCATTTAAAAATGGGCAAAGAACTTGAATAGATACTTCACAAAACAACAATAGAAGTTATACATATAAGCATATGAAAAGACATTCAATGTCATGAACTATAAGAAAATGAAAATTAAAACCATGATGAAATAGCACTACAAAGGAGAAATAATATATGAATAATTCAGTTTCTCTACATACTTGTCATTTGGTAGTGTCACTATTTTTTATTTTAACTATTCTTAGAGGTATGTAGTATCTTACTGTGGTTTTAATTTGCATTTCCCTAATGGCTCATGATGCTAAACATAATTTTATAACATCTGTGTATCCTTTTACATGAAATGTATGTTCATATCTTTTACTCCTTTTCTAATGGGATTTTTCTCCTAATGATGAGTTTTGGGTTTTTATATATTTTAGATATGAACCCTTTGTGGGATATGTGTTTTGCAAAAACATAAATATTGTATAAATAAAAAATTAATAAAACTTTTAGAAAAAAAATAAGAAAATCCCCAGTACCTAGTGCTAGGTGGAGTTCTTGCACTTGATACCAAATACTAATTATGAGAGGAAATACAAATAATTTGAACTTCATCCAAATTAAAAATATTTGTTTTGTGAAATCTCTGTAAAGAGGTTGAAAATACAAGCACAAATATTTTTAATTTGGATGAAGTTCAAATTATTTGTATTTCCTCTCATAATTAGTATTTGGTATCAAGTGCAAGAACTCCACCTAGCACTAGGTACTGGGGATTTTCTTATTTTTTTTCTAAAAGTTTTATTAATTTTTTATTTTTACAATTATGTCCATGATCCATTTGAGTTGTTTTAAAAGTGCAAAGTTTGGGTCTAAGGTTCAACTTTTTGGCTATGGATATCCAACTGCTCCAACATCATTTGTTGAAAAAGTTACCCTTCCCTCATCGAACTGCTTTTGTTTCTGTTACAAATTAACTGCGTATATTTATGCAGGTTTATCTTCTGATTCTCTATTCTGTTTCATTAATCCATGTGTCTACCATTCTACCAATACCACAGCTAGGCTAACTAACTGTAGCTATATAGCAGGACTTAATATCAGGTAGTGTGATTACCCCACCCTTATTCTTTTTAAAGACTCACAACTGGGATGCCTGGGTGGCTCAGCGATTGAGCGTCTGCCTTTGGCTCAGGGCTTGATCCTGGAATCCCGGGATCAAGTCCTGCATCGGGCTCTCCGCATGGAGCCTGCTTCTCTTCCCTTTGCCTCTGTCTCTCATGAATAAATTAATAAAATCTTTTTTTAAAAAAAGACTCACAACTGAGTTTCTAAGCATCTTCCTCTAACCCAGAATCTGAACACATCAACTGTATGTCTACGTACTCAACTTCTAAGTAAGTACTCATCGCCAAAGATGTGAAATTCAATCATGAGGATAGAGAGGATGAGAGAATGGAAAAGCTTAATTTTATGTTAATTATTACAAAATCAACATTATTTCTGCAGTATAGAATCTGTCATGCATGTATCTTAATACATATAAGTCATTTTGAGAACATGTTGGTGACTCATTGGATGAATATAAAAACAATCATTTCCGGGACACCTGGGTGGCTCAGCGGTTGAGCATCTGCCTTTGGCCCAGGGCGTGATCCCAGGATGCTGGAATCGAGTCCCACATCGGGCTTCCTGCACGGAGCCTGCTTCTCCATCTGCCTATGTCTCTGCCTCTCTCTCTCTGTGTCTCTCATGAATAAATAAATAAAATCTTTAAAAAAAACAATCATTTCCACATCAACCTCTCTCTATATTATCTATGCTATAAAATGCACTGAAAAACACATCTGAAAAGACATGTGTTTAATTTATAACGACAGACCAAAGTCCTTCTGGAAGTACATGCTTATTGAATGCTGAAATACAAATTAAGAAAATAGCATAAATATATTGAAACTAGAATATTTTCTTGTGTATAAAAGATTTAGCATGTGTCAAAATAAAAGAACCAGATATCCTCTTACATCCTGCCCATTGTACTTACTAACTGAAGCTGATTGCATCTTTACTTATGGATCTTTCCTCCTATTTTGCCCTTCCTATCACCCATCTGCCATAAGGATCCCTTATATAAAATGTTGTCTTATAAGAAAATCCATGTGTAAAAGTGAAATATTTTTCTAGAGTAATAATTTCCAGCAATTCAATAATGGGTCCTGCTATACCTTGAAGCAGTTTCTTTTATGCAGTCTCCATAGTGCTGTATCTGTTTGAATTTGCAGAGAAATTCTGCAAAACTACACAGAGATCTCAGTATTATCATTGTTTCAGTCAAAAACAGCCTTAAATATAAGCCTTCTGCTTAAAAATTAATTTACAAAAACAAGAAAGAAGTATTGTAGACTTAAAGAGCTGCAATCTATTTTCTTATTGAGATTTTTTTTATTATTTTCTGAGCACCAGGCAATTATCAAAATAAATTACAATGTAAACAAAGCATAGTCATAATTTAACATTGTATTTTAAGATGCTTCAGTTACATCTTTATCCTATTCCTGGAAAAATAATAATTTACAAGACAATTAAAGTGAAAGTTGATTACAATATCAAAGAACACTTACATGATACAATTCGTTGCATCAGTTCTTTTATGTTGGAGATATAAGGTAAAATCTATAAATGCTGGTTAATCCTCCCCTGCACTCCAGAAACTCCCTCTAGTGAAATATGGTACTTTATTTGATGGATATGTAGACTCAAGTATTAGGTCCCTCTAATCCCCGGATAACAGAGAAATCATACTGTACACACATTTAGTTTTTAAGAAAATCAGAACTAGAGTTATACAACAGTATATATATAATATCTATTGCCATACGATTTCTACTGATGATGTCACTCACCAACATGGAGTATATAAACAAAAACCAACATAAAAAAACAATACATAAAAAGCAGCCTACTCACTAATTTCAACTCTTCCAAAGATGGCTTACTTAATAAAAAACTTTAACTCATCTATAGGTTATACCAGTACATTTCCTAAATGCTCACTATTTGAGTTAGCAATTTATGAAGTAAAATTGTTACTCTCCTCTTTGACATCATTTTCCCTCTGAATTCATTCTACTCAAATTGATTCATATGCACTAAATACATTAAGTTAATAAATCAAGAGTCTTTTTCCCTTGTGTTCTATTTTCTAATGAATAAGATCCCTAAAATAAATACGCAATTCACTTACTCAACCCCCATCTACCACCACTTATAAACATACCTTTTTAAAAACTCTCCATCTCTTTGCTAAGTCTCAATAGCTATTCAATAGCTCAATAGCTATTAAATAACTCACTTAAAATCTATTTTATTTTTTAAGATTTTATTTATTTATTCATGAGAGACACAGAGAAAGAGGCAGAGACATAGATAGAGAAGCAGGCTCCCTGCAGGGAGCCTGATGCAGTACTCAATCCCTGGATCCCAGGATCATGCCCTAAGCCAAAGGCAGATGCTCAACCACTAGGCCACCCAGGTGTCCCTTAAAATCTATTTTTAAATGCTTTCTCTATAAAGATGAAAATGATAGTCCACCATACTTAATAAAGATGCTTATCAGAAGGTACAAGTGAGAAAGTAAAGCTTTCACAGTTGGGTTTCAGGGGCACTTGGTAGCTTAGTTAGTTAAGTGTCTGACTCTTGATTTCAGCTCAGCTCACAATCTCAGGGTCCTAAAATCCAGCCTCATGTCAGGCTTGTTGCTCAGCAGGGAGTCTGCTTGGGATTCTATCTGTCCCTCTGTCCCTCCTCCTGCTCGCATGTATGCACAGGATCTCTCTCTCTCAAATAAATAAATAAATCTTAAAAAAGGAGTTGGGTTTGAAAGAAAGAGAAATATAACAGAACCAGGTACTATTTTGGAAAGAGTTTATACATACTATCTTTATCTAGAGTCAAAGAAGCACAAATCCTGTAAAAGACTCAATGATGTTTCATAGTTGTGCAAAACTCTATTTGCTCACAGGAAATAGCTTAGTTTATACATTATTATGATATGTAGAAACATATCATAATAAAAAGAATAAAATTTATTTATAGGGTATAATGTTATAAAAATGGCCATTTTTAGAATAGTTTTCAATCTCTATAAAAGTGTATTTTACTAATACACAGGAATCCCTCTAGTTGTGTTAAATATTTTACTTGTCCTTTTAACTTGTCCAATTAGCTATGTATAACAGGTTAAACCTCTCCCACTCTACCATTTCCATACTTCCTTTTCATCTTTAATGATGAATGTTACATTTAAAAAAATTAAAAATAAAATAAAATAAAAAAATTAAAACAAACTCAAAATGGAAAAAAAAAAACTCAAAATGGGCCAAAGACCTGAACATAAGAACTAAAACCCTAAAAACTCTTAGAAAAAAACATAAAATAAAATCTTCATGAATTACATTGGATTTAGCAATGATTTCTTGGATAAGACACCAAAAGCACAGGCAGCAAAAGTAAAAATATATAAATTGGACTATATCAAATGTAATAGCTTGTGTGCATTAAAGGACACAATCAACAAAGTGAAAATGCAACCAAAATATGTGCAAATCTAATCTGATATAAGATTAAAATCCAAAATATATTTTAAAGCACTTCTACAGCTCAACAACAAACAATGTGATTAAAAGATTTGAATAGATATTTCTCCAAAGGAGATATAGAAATGGCCAAGAAGTACATGAAAAAATTCTCAACATCACTGATCATTATGGAATTACAAATTAAAAACCACAATGAGACAACATCTCTCACACCAATTAGGATGAGTACTAGGAAAAAATAATATGTTTTGGTGAGGATGTGGAAAAATTGGAGCCTTTGAACACTGTTGGTGGAAATGTGAAATGGTGTAGCTTCTATGGGAAACAATATGGTAGTTCCTCAAAAAATTAAAAATAGAATCACTATATGATCCAACAATTTCACTTCTGAGTACTCAAAAGAATTAAAAGCAGAGCCTCAAAGAGATACCTATACACTCAAATATTATTTTCAGTTGATCTTATTGTTTGTATGTTATTCCTTGCCCTGGGAGGCAGTGGTTAATATATTTGTCTTTAAGTGTTTTCCACAAGTGCCCCCCAAGTAGCTGCCTCGGTCTTCGGAGAGTTATGAGTCAGGCAAAATAAGGGCAAATCTTTTGAGCTAGTCCTTCAGGGACCCACCATACTGGTCAAAATAAACCACCACAGTTCTTTAAGAATGAGGCCACTGCAAAGCTTCTGCCAAACTAGAGAGCAAGGGAATGGAAACTAAGTAAGTTAAAATGCCACAAAGCTCTTTCACTGAGTTTCAACTGCCTTTTCCCTAATTAAGCATTTGCCTGGTTGCTTTTTATTTTTTATTAGTTTCCAAAATGCCAATAAGTTGATTCTGAGAATATTTGCTAGTTTACTTGCTGCTTTTGTGGAAAGATGAATTTTTGGCATTATCTACTCTGCCATGTTCATTGGAATCAAGCCTGATTACATCTAAACACATTTTCAAGCCAAAGAAATCAGCATAGCATCTATTAGTTAAAAACATGAAAAACAATGAATGAAGTGCCACACTTTGATATGGACAAGGGGGCCCCATAATTTAGCAGACTCCGCTCTAGCCATTATTCAGCTGCTCCCAGTTCGCTCTAGCCGTTATTCAGCTGCTCCCAGTTCTAGGACAGAAGAGTCTGTGGGGCCAAAAGGAAAAAGCCATCAGAAGCCTGTGCCTCCCCCTTTCTAGATCATAATTTGAGTACCCAAGATCTGAAAATTCCCGTCCAAATATCCCCAAGCCAATTTCATGAGCCCACGCAAAAATTCTCCTTCAGGTCTACTCTCCACCAGCCTTTTTCAGCCCACTAGCCTTTCTTAAACCCTAAAGAAAATTATTCATGTAACCATTTTCCCCATTCTCTCAAATATGGTACAAGACTAGTAACACTTTATTATTTTTATCCAATGAATGCCTTAGGGTTTGATGGTTTAATTCTCTTTTGGAACTCACTTTGAAGTGTTGTTTTGGAGGGAGGATCTTGCTATCTATGTGCCCACTGTTAGGTCCAAAGGGTTGTCAAAGCAAACTGGGGGTACGGACCATGGACAGAGCTTGAATGCATAAACTGGAGGGAAACATACATTTTTAGAGTGAGGCCCCCCATGCAAGACAGAGTCGAATATCAAAAGAGGAGGCCAGTCAAGCACTAGAAGTCATATTTTCCAGGGCAATCATATTCCTGTGTTAAACTATGTGGAGTTGGAGGATTCTAAACTGGAATTTAACTTTCCAGTTTATTATAAAGGCATATGTCAAAATATGAGGATACAACATTATTTGATAGTTTTTTAACTTGGTTTAAATTAAAGTTTTACACATATGGTATGTACAGTTGCATTTGTATTCTTGGCTCAGTCTACACAAATGTTGACACAGGCCTGAATAGATAAGCCAAAACAATCAGTTATCTCTGCAAAGTCAATGAGGTTCAAACTAGATAATGAACAAATGGTAGATTTACACTTTATTATATTTACACAATATACGTAAATATTGTAAGATGGAGATCTGAAATTTTTCCGTTTCTCCAAGAGTAATAGGTGCAATGTAAATGTTAGGGTATTAGCAAATTTATAAAAACAAGACCTAAGACAACTCCAAATCAACATTATACCACAGATAACTCTAACACAGTATAGATATTCTTTCTAAAAAAATGGCTTTTAGGCCTACATAAACCAACTTAAAGGTAGCATATTTTCATAAATTACTCTTTATTATTAATCATAGTGACAACTAAAGTCCTTGCTAAGTAAAATGGCCTGCCCACAGTCCCTACACAAGGACAGCCGCAAGCAGTCATGTTTTATACTACATGATCCAGAATACTCATACATGATTATAGGTAATCATAAAACATGAAGGAGCAAGGTAATTCAAAATTTGGTTGGCCAGTAGACAAGGAGGCGGCCAGCATGAAAAAAATAAACATACCAAACAGATTGATTAAATTTTCTCCCATTTATTTGAACTAGAAAAAAAAAAAAAGAACTAGAAAACAGCAAGAGATTAACCTAGGTAGCAATGGGAATGAAACCAAGAGGTCATG
This sequence comes from Canis aureus, assembly GCF_053574225.1. Lineage (NCBI taxonomy): Eukaryota > Metazoa > Chordata > Mammalia > Carnivora > Canidae > Canis > Canis aureus. The sequence continues at coordinate 42,022,167 of NC_135649.1, forward strand.
ATACAGAATGGCCTCAAAGGCTATGTTGGCCACGTGCAAGCCAATATTAAGAGGAAACTAAAAGTATGAGGACAAGAAGAAAGAACAAAATAAATACATATAGATAAATGAAATCTTGAAGCTCAAAAACAAGTTATCTTCTCTCTGCTGGCTCACTATTTGAATGTTCTATAGTTCCATTCTTCAATAACCAACCCATTCATATCCTGGGATAGACTGGATATCTAGATCTCATAATCCAGAGTATCTCTACTATTTCCTAAAATAAACAGACTGTTTCTCTAATCAATATTCAAACATATCAGGGCACCTGGGTGACTCAGTCTGTTAAGTTTCTGACTTCAGCTTAGGTCATGATCTGAGGGTCCTGGGATAAGGTCCTGCATTGGGCTCCCAGGTCAGTGGGAAGTCTGCCTGTCCCTCTCCCCTTTCCCCCACTTGTGCTCTCTCTCTCAAATAAATAAAATCTTTATATATATATATAAAAGATCCATGGGGCTCCTGGGTAGCTCAGTCAGTTAAGCATCTGTTTTTGGCTCAGGTAATGATCCAGGGGTCCTAGGATGGAGCCCCTTGTTGAGCTCCCTGCTCGGCAGGGAGTCAGCTTCTCCCTCTGCCTCTGCACCTCCTCCTGCTTGTGCTTTCTCTCTTGCTCACTCTCTTTCAAATAAATAAAATCTTTTTAAAAAAAGATTCAAACAAATCACATGGCATTCATTATTTTGTTTGAAAGAGATTATAAATGTTTTGGGGCACCTGGGTGGCTCAGTCAGAAGCATCTGACTCTTGGTTTCAGTTAAGATCACAATGTCAGGGTCTTGAGATCAAGCCCAACAGTAGCTCTGCCACTCAGCACAGAGTCTGCTTGAGATTCTCTCCCTCTCCTTCTGCCCCTCCTCCCACTCCTATGCTCTCATGCTCTCTTTAAAATAAAACAAATAAATATTTTTTAAAACTAAAAAATAAAACTGAAAAATGTTTGTGCTCTAACAAATGAATTATACAAAGAAATCAATGGTTTGAAATATATAGTTTCAAATATTCCTATTAACATGTCAGTCTACAACATATCTTAAAATGGGTTTCAACTGTAACGTGTCAGGAAGCATGCTTATTTTGCTTGCCAGGATACCTATTTTTAAAAGATTTTATTTATTCAGAAGAGACAGAGAGAGAGAGGCAGAGACATAGGCAGAGGGAGAAGTATGATTCCTGCAGGGACCCCGATGCAGGACTCAATCCCTGAACCAGGGATCACTACCTGAGCCTAAAGCAGAGCTCAACTGCTGAGCCACCCAGGCATCCGTCCCATCCAGGATGTCTATTTTAATATGAACTTTACACAGGCTTCTATAGACTCTTTGGTCTCTTATGAATCTGAAGGAAAATACAATGCAACTCATATTTTTAATATTATCAGCCATTTATTTATATCAAATTTCTCATACCAAAGGTTGTACATGCCTTTCTTTTTTTTATTAAAAGATTTATTTACTTATTTACTTTTACAGAGACAGAGCATGCACGCACAGATGTACAGGTCGGAGTAGACCTAGAGGGAAAGAAATCTCAAGCAGACCCCTGCTGAGCAGGGAACCTGATGTGGGGCTTGATCTCAGGATCCTGAGAACATGACCTGAGCTGAAATCAAGAGTCGGATGCTTAAAAGACTGAGCCATGCAGGCACCCCATGCCTTTCTATTTGACGTATATTTTCAATTCACCAAATATATTTAAAATGCTGGGTATTAAAGGCTCAGAAAACACTTATTTAAGTCATAATTAATTCATTTGCCAATCAAATCAGTAACTTCAGATATGTAGATTCCAAAACCTTAAAATATAGTAAAATCAGAAATATCCCCGAATCTTATCTATCCCCTGTGATATACAAGGTTGGTATTCATTTTTGTACTGGCCACTAATATCTGTAAATAGGCCCATTCAAATAATAAATATATCATGCCATTTACCTGTTGGAAAAACATCTATAGATGCTGTTATTGCTATATTATGTATCATATTACATTATAAATTCCATGAACTCAAGGATCCTATATTTTTTAGCTTTTTTAAAGATTTTATTTATTTATTCATGATAGACACAGAGAGAGAGAGAGAGAGGCAGAGACACAGGTAGAGGGAGAAGCAGGCTCCACGCAGGGAGCCCGATGCAGGACTTGATCCCGGGTCCCCAGGATTAGGCCCTGGGCCAAAGGCAGGCGCCAAACTGCTGAGCCACCCAGGCTGCCCCTATTTTTTAGCTTTTTAAACTGCTTTATTGATTTCATGTTATGAAAAAAATAGTTTTTCCTAAAACTGGGTGAAATTGCCCTACTGGACAGAAAGTTTTACATAACTGAGACAAAACAGTGTTTGATTACAAACTTCTAAGTGGAAATATCAAAAAGGTTACAGAAAAAGTAACTTACAAAACTACATGCTTGTAGAGTATTAACCTCAGGGAAAACCTTAGGATTCAAGGTATAAGGCAAAAGTCATAATGATTATCAGGTTCAGGAGTTTAGAAGCACTTATGATGCCTCATTTGCTGCTCTTTAGTCTTTCTCCTGATTCCCATCATCTGCCCTATGAACTTTTCCACATCATCTCCCACTTCATTGTGGTCAATATGTCTGTTAGGTATGGCTCATTGAAAATTAGAGACAAGCCGCCTCATTCACCTCAGCCTGACATTTCCTCCAGGCTTCTGGCGTTCACCCCTCTCTCCAATCTCATGATTTCTTTGCATTCTGCACGAGGCCCTGTTCTTCTCTTTCATTTTCCTGCTGAGCATTTTCCACATTGAGATTTTTCACTGCTTGTTTCTCTTTGGACATCATCACTTCTGGGCCTATCCATGCATTCTCCTCCTCCCAAATATCTCCAAGAATGCACTGCCAAGACACTTAGACCTATACACCTGATCCCTCTCTGCCTCCTATTCTTTAGGGCCACCCCTGGCTCACATGCCCTCAGGGCTACAGGGAGCAGGTACTGAGAAGAGAGCCAGTGAATGCTGGGTCTTTAGATACTGACTTTTTAACAGCTATATATTGACAGGCCCCAGGAAAATGCAGGGAAAGTAGTTGGGGCTCCAAAAATACTTGTTGAATGAATAATTAAGAAAACTCAAGCAAAATAAATATTCCTATTTCAAGGAAGAGTTATAAGCTTACCTAAATGTTTCCATTTCTCCATAAAGAGATCTCTCTAGTACAGCTCTTAAATTTCTACTCTCTCCTAAATCATCACTTACTTGTACCTCCTGAGTTGACTCACTCCATACCCTCAATTTCTTTTGAATATGGGGTTAAAATAGCCAAATAAGAAATTTTTCAGAGTACACCCTCCCTCTAATAAGTCCTATTCTGTTAGTAATCCCTCCCTCTGCCCATCATATTTACTTAGTGCCAGAGATAAAAATCTTTACAGTAAATGTCATTACAAAAATTCCTTAGTTTATAGTAATGTCCTTCCTTTACTACACAGCGAATTTCTCACATATTTACAGGGTTATTTAAAATCAATATTAATACTGCAAACAAAATATTATCTGTTAATTGCAATGGAGCAAGATAAATATACCTGCATTATGAATGAGTGAATGAATAAGTAAACAAATAATAAATGAATATTAATGAGTTTTATCATTCTCAGCAAGCCTAAAAATTGGAAATCCAGATTAATGCATGCAATCTCAACTGACATCAAAGCAAGAAAAACACAAAAGAGACTATTCTAGGTAGAAAAATTTCTAAATAATAAATGTCATACCAAAAAAAAAAAAAAAAAGTCATACCATGCTCATGGATTGGAAGACTCTACATACTAAATATGCCAGTTCTCCCAAATGGATCTATAGGTTTATTTTCGTTCTTTCTTTTGTTAAAGATTTTATTTATTCATTCATGAGAGACAGAGAGAGAGATAGAGAGAGAGAGAGAGGCAGAGACACAGGCAGAGGGAGAAGCAGGCTCCATGTAGGAAGCCCGATATGGTGCTCGATCCCAGGACTCCAGGATCACGCCCTGAGCCGAAGGCAGACGCTTAACTGCTGAGCCACCCAGGTGTCCCTCTAAGTTTCTTTTCTTTTTTTTTTTTAAGTTTATTTTCAATTAAAATTCCAGCAAGGATCTATAGACACAAATAAATTATAAAATTTATATAACATGGGCTCTAGAATACCTAAAACTACATTGAGAAAAATGAATAAAGTAGGAGGAATCAGCCTCCTTAATATTAAGGCTTACTATAAGCTATAGTAATCAAGACAGTATTTTATTGGTGAAAAAACAGACACCTAGATCAATGGGACAGAGTAAAGAACTCAGAAATAGATCCACACAAATAAATTCAGGTGATTTTTTTTTTTTTAGAAAAGTATAAAGAGCACTTCAATAGAGAAAAGACAGCCTTTTCAATAAACAGTGCTAGAGAAATTAAAAATGGATCATGGACTTAAAATGGTAGAGATGAAACTATAAAGCTTTCAAAAAATCTTTAGTATCTAGGGCTAGGTGAAGAATTCTTAGATGACAACAAAAGCACAACTCATAAAAAGAAAATATTGAATAACTGGACTTCATCAAATTTTAAATCTTTTGCTCTGCAAAAGATCTTGTTTACAGGATGAGAAAACAAGCTACGGATTGGGAAAAAATTATTTACAAACCACATATTCAACAAAGGACTAGAATCTAAAATATATAAAAAACTCAAAAACTCAATAGTAAAAAGAAACAAACAGTCCAAATAGAAAATGGGCAAGAGACAATGAAGAGCCATTTCACTGAAGAGGATACAAAGATGGCAAACAAGCACATCAAAAGATGTTCAACATCATTAGCCCTTAGAGAATCACAAACTGAAACCAAATTGAGCTCTCTACACATCTATAAGAACAGCTAAAATAAAAAAAAATAGTGACAACTGTATATGCCAATTGAGGGTGAGGAGAAACTGGATCATTCATTTAGGATAAGAAAACTACTATGTAACAGTTTGACAATATCTTAGAAAAGTAAACATGCAACTACAATATGACCCAGCAATTATACACTTGGTCATTTAGCCCAAGAAATGAAAATTTCTACTTACACAAAAACCTGTACAGTAATATTCAAAGCAGCTTTATTTGTAATAGCCCCAAACTAGAATCAGCCCAGATTTCCTTCAATATGTGAATGATTCAACAAACTGTGATACATACATAACATGGAATATTCCTCATCAATAAAAAGGAATAAACTATTGATAATCAGAAAAACTTGGATATATTTCCAGGGAATTATGCTGATCAAAATGCTAATCACATAAAGTTATGTACCATATTATTCCATTTACAACATTTTTGAAAGGACAAAATTTTAGAAATAAAATTTTTAAAATTTTTAAAAACTCATGGATTGCCATGAGTTAAGTTAGTGGGGGTGGGGCATGGGGCTGTCTGTGGTTATAAAAGCATAATACAGATATCCTTGTGGTATTGGAACTGTTCAGCAATTTAACTGTGGTAGAGGATACATGAATCTATATATGTAATAAAATTGTATAGAACTAAAACACACAAATGAACACAAGTAAACATGGAATATGAATAGACTAGTATTTTGTTTTAATATTAATATCCTGGTTGTGATATTATACAATAGTTTTGCAAGATATCACTACTGAGAGAAAATAGGTATCCTGTACAAAGGATCTCACCATATTATTTCTTAGTATTGCATGTGAATCCACAATTATTTTAATAAATATTAAAATTTTAAAAAGCCATTTGAAAAGCTGCTTACTCTGTTATAGAATCTTCTTAAATTACTTAATATCAGCAATGACTATAACTTTTATTGCACATTTCAAATTGCCTACATAAATTGGGAATCTTAGTGAGATGAATCTATGAATATACCTTAACACAGTGTCCAATCTACCCACCACTGCACAGTAATATTTATTTATTTTTTAAAAAAGATTTTTTATTTACTTGTTCATGAAAGACACACACACACACACACACAGAGAGAGAGGCAGAGACACAGGCAGAGGGAGAAGCAGGCTCCATGCATAAGGAGCCCGATGTGGGACTCGATCCCAGGACTCCAGGATCACGCCCTGGGCTGAAGGCAGGCACTCAACTGCTGAGCCACCTAGGCATCCCTGCCCAGTAATATTTAGAAGTGACTGGGGTTAGAACTAAAACAGGACTTTGAAGGAAGAAAATGAAGAACAGTAAGGAAATAGGTACAATTAAAAAAAAACTACCTCTTCAATGCTATTATTAGAGAAGCACTTTGCATAATTCTTTTCAATACAAAGTCAATAATATTAGCAGAAAGCAAACTCCAAAAAAAAAAAAAAAATTAAAAAAAAAAAAAAAAAAGAAAGCAAACTCCAGCAGCATTAGAATAAGACATTACATAAAAATGAAATAAAAAATATGTGGAAAAGTATTTTTAAAAATGCAAACTCAGAATCTCAATGTAAATATGATTCAATACAATTCAACAAACATTTTATGAGTATGGAGTTTATGCAAAGCTCTAAGCTAGTGATAAAGGGGAATGCAAATTATATTCTCTAGAAGTTCACAATCTAGTGAGAAAAGCAGATACATAAATAACTAATGATGATACACAGCAGACATTGATAAGTGCTATAACAGAAGTCATATACAATGCCATAGACAAAGCTCTGTGAACAATTTGTTGTATGATGCAAAAGTCCAGAGCTATTTATGAATCAGCCAACACATTTAACTATACACTAAACTTCTAACCTTCCTATAATGTGTCTTAGGCATTGAGAAAGGAAACTGCAAATACATATTTCAAATGAGAAATATCATAATTTTAAGTAATTCCATGTAAATCCTAACAGTGATGTTTCTAAGAAAAGAATAATTTTATTTTTCTTAAGATTTAAAAAAATTAAAGTACAATATACACTAAGAAGTAACAAAATATTGACTTAAATTTCTTATGAGTGATTTAAGTCATTTAAAATTGGGCAGCCCCGGTGGCGCAGCGGTTTAGCGCCGCCTGCAGCCCAGGGTGTGATCTGGAGACCATGGATCGAGTCCCACGTCAGGCTCTCTGCATGGAGCCTGCTTCTCTCCCTCTGCCTGTGTCTCTGCCTCTCTCTCTCTCTCTCTCTCTCTCTCTGCATCTCTATGAATTAATAAATAAAATCTTTAAAAAAATAAAAAATAAAATAAAATTACTAGGGCAGGGGGATCCCTGGGTGGCTCAATGGTTTAATGCCTGCCTTCTGCCCAGGGCATGATCCTGGGGTCCTGGGATCGAGTCCTACAGTGGGCTCCCTGCATGGAACCTGCTTCTCCTTCTGCCTGTGTTTCTGCCTCTCTCTGTGTCTCTCATGAATAAATTAAAAAATAAATAAATAAAATAAAATAAATAAAATTACTAGGGGATGTTGGTTCAGTTGTTTGTCAACTATGTTAGCTGTATAATGAGTTAACTGTAAAAAGCTAGTGATTTTTAAAAACACATAAAATGTTCTGGCTTAGGGTTTATTTGACCTAAGGGTGCTCTTTGGAATTACCCTAGTTCTCTTATGTAAAAAAAACATGCCCATATGTATAAGCTAAGGAGAAAAGATATTATGCCATCTATCCAGTAGCATCCCAAACATCATAAAAAGGGAATTATATTTTATAAATATCACAGGGTTTTAAATATATGAAAAGATGCTCAACCTTATTCAGAACATAAATGAAAATTAAAACCACAATGAGATACCATTTTTCACCTATCATATTAGCAGAGGTACAATGTTTGATAGCACAATGTGTTGGTGAGGGTTGGGGAAACAAGCACTTTTATCTATTGCCTGTGTGAGTATAAATTGGTACAACCTCTATGGAGGACAATTTGGCAATTTCCATCACAATGACAAAGGCACATACCATCCAACCCAGCAATTCCCTTCTAGAAATTTATCCTACAGATAGTACACATCTGAAATGACCTATCACAAGGCTATTCGTTGCAGAAATGTAATAGCAAAAGTCAGGAAACAAGCTACGTATTTTTCAATAGAGGATTGGTTAAATAATCATGGCATATCCATACAACTGAATAATACTGCAGAGCCATAGCTCTTTATGTACTAATATGGAATGATCTTAAGCAAAGTACAGAAAATGTGTAAATATAAGGAAACACAAGTAAGTGTGTGTATGTTTGCAAATGCCCATTCTTAAATATGCATGAAATAGCTCTAAAAGTAAAAACAATGAAAGTTAACACAGGGTGCCTCTGAGAAGGAGAACTATGAGGCTGACCACAAAGAGTGGGAAACTTTTAATTGTATAGACTTTTATGACTATCAAAATTTGAACCTGAATGTATTACCTAATCAAAAATAAATGTAAGCAGAGGTGAGGGGGCAGGGGAAGAAAAACAATCCAAAGCAGCACAGCACATCTTCCAAAGCAAATTACTACAGCTAATTTCTACTGTCTAAAAAACACCTTGGGGTAGGGTAAGAACCAAGGGAACCAATTTATTTCAGTTACAAAATCAGCAGTTAATCAGGCTGATGTTTATTTCATGGCATTATAATTTTTCAAGTTATTATAATTATTGTTAAGTACTGTAAGTATTTCTCCACTGAAGTTTCCCAATTAGCTATATGAGCACCTTACCTTCAGCAGATTCTCCAGATCCTAAAGAGAATACCTGGTCAGAGAATTGACATTTTGGAATAAATAAATCAATACTGTGGACATACAGTGGAACTGTATTACAACACTGTGAGGGTGATTAGTTTCGAATTAGTGTATATGGAATAAACAACTTTGATTTACTTATTTTTCCTTTGAAGACTATCAGTTAACTCTCTTTTCTCTCTCTCTCATTCACACCCTCCCTTAGTCCCTCCCTCTTTCTCTGCCACTGTCTTACACACACACACACACACACACACACACACACACACACACACACAGTTTTAGAACTCAATAAAAATAAATATTTTGTTCTGTATCCTATGTACAATTCCATTATTGCACTCATCATCTATACTGTAATTTGTCTCTCAACAGAACCGTGGGCTCTTTCAGGGTGAGGAGACTATGTACTAGTCAATCCTGCATACATATTGGAAGGCAAATGCTTGATGAGTGTCTCACAAGCCATCTCTCCAAACACTTTCTAATGTAATGATCATTTGCTTATTCCAATTAAATCAGAAAAAATAACAGTGGTATCATATCCTTCCAAACTTTCTTGTTTTCAAAACTTTGGGAAATCCTAGTCTATCTGAACATTTGCATATTGGACTATTTAGATTTGGCATTTAAACCAATGGACATTAAAATGAAAATATTTTCAAGGTATCCTTTTTGAAAGCATAAATAAAAAATTTTCTTGGTCCAGTCACTCTGGAGATTCCCCCAAAAAATTAAAAATAGAATAACCCTATGATCTAGCAATTGCACTACTAGGTATTTACCCAAAGGGTACAAAAATACTGGTTTGAAGGGAATGTATCCCAATATTTACAGCAGCATCATCAACAATAGTCAAACTGTGGAGGGAGCCCAAATGTCCATCAACAGAAGAATGGATAAAGATGTGGTATGTATATATAATGGAATATTACTCAGCCACCAAAAAGAATGGATTCTGGCCATTTGCAGTGGTGTAGATGGTGCTTGAGTGTATTATACTAAGTGAAATAAGTCAGTCAGAAAAAGACAAATACCATATATCACTCATATGTGGAATATAGGAAAGAAAACAGATGAGCATATGGGAAGGGGATAAAGGAGAGAGAGAAACAAACCATAAGAGACTCAATGATAGAGAACAAACTGAGGGTTGCTGGAGAGAGGTGGGTGGGGGCTTGGCTATATGGGTGATGGGTATTAAAGAGGGCACTTGTTGTGGGGCACCTGGGTTGCTCAGTCTGTTAAACATCTGACTCTTGATTTCAGCTCAGGTCATGACCTCAGGGTTGTGAGATTGAGCCCTGCATTGGACTCTGCACTGAGTGTGGAGCCTGCTTAAGAGTTTCCTTCTCTAACCCCCACCTCAAAAAAAAGAGGGAGGGCACTTGTGACGAGCACTGGGTATTGTATGTGATGAATCACTGAATACTACTACTCAGAAACAAATATTGCACTGTATGTTAACTAAGTAAAATTTAAATTAAAATAAATTTCTTATGCATAGTGTACTGGTTTGAATAGTCATCCCAAAATTCATGTCCATGCAGACCCTCAAAATGTGACCTTATTTGGAAGTAGGGTCTTTGCAGATGTAATCAAGTTAAAACCAAGTCATATTACATAGTATTTTCCAGCCCAATTGTAATGAGATAATCAACAAAGGCATAAAAATTATTTTCAACATTTCCCAATGTGACACTCTGAGCCAGTTTACTCACATAGATTCCAAATAAATCAAGTGCATTTCCATGACCCAGATTTTGAGGCAAGATCCAAATCCAGTTTTCTGTGAACCATAGAGGGGCCTTCACCAGGCACTGGCTCTGTGAGTACATTGATCTTGGATTTTCCAGCCTCTAGAACTGAGAAATAAATTTCTCCCCCAGTCTATATTTTGTTACAGCAACCTGAATGAACTAAGATAGTAATTCACTCTATAAATACAATAAAGGAGAAAATACTATATAATTATCCCTGTAGATGCAGAATTTTAGTAGCCATTTTTGATTAAAACTCACCAAGCTAAGAATAAAAGGTAACTTCTTTAATCTGATAAAAGGCAGCCCATAAAACCCACAACTAATACAGGGTTTCTCAGCAGTGACATTATTGACATCTTTGCCTGGATAATTCTTTGTCATGCAGACTACACGGGTTGGGGGTACTGTGCATTATAGGATGCTTAGCAACATCTCTGTCTGATCATTACCCACTAGATGCCAATATCAGCCCCCAATTATGACAACCAAGAGTGTCTCCAGACATTGCCAATTGTCTTCTGTGGGCAATTTCCCCACCTTTTCGGAACCATTGAATCACCATCACATTTAATGGTAACAGACTGAATGCTTTCCCCCTAATAAGTGGAACAAAGCAGAGATGACTAATGTTAACACTTTGATCTCTCTGCTTCTATTGAATATTGTACTGGAGGTCCTATCCAGAACAGACAAAGTTAAACAATTAATAGGCAGAGAGAATGAAAAAAGTAAAACTGTCTGTTTTCAAAAATGGCATATAAAAAATCCTAAAGAATATATAGAAAGTAACTACTAAAATAATAAAACTGGTACACTTAAATATATGTCATTGCCAAAAAAATTAAATACCTAAAATACAATTAATTATACCATTGAAACGTAAAGAAAGATCCAAAAACATTAATGTCAATTAGTCTATAGTTGAAATACAATCCAAACTTGCACTGCCTGATTGCAAGCCTTATCACAGAGCTACAATTATCAAGACAGTGTGTTATTACTGTAAGGACTGGCAAAAAGACTAGCCAAACAGACTAGTGGGTCCAGAAAGTGAAAAGTAATTCACAGTAGGGAAAGGATTATTTCCCAAAAAACAGTGAAAGAATAACTGGATTTTCATATTAAACAAATTTTTTGACATTAATGAAATGGTGTAGGAAACTCTAAGCACCTGTCCCTCTGCAGAAACATCAAGAAGGAACTGTCAAAACCAAATCTGTCAGAACTCCGGAAACTGATCCAAAGTTGCAAACAACCAAACAAATGTTGAATCAAGAAAAATACAAACTAAAAGTGGTTGAAAAGGTGCTCTTGCTTGTCCTTACCCAACTGCCTCCCTGGCTCAGTGGCACTTTTCAAGAAATTAGCCACATTCACACTGTGGGACCCTTGTCCCTGGTACCAGAGGCAACAGAGTTGATTTCGTTCACAAAGAATTGTTTGTCTGGGCTAACCTATCTGGGGACCACCTGAAGGACCAATGCAAGGCATTTATCTTTGTCTCACCTAACTTGGAAAAGACTCAGGACAGTAGAGCTGTAGGCACTGTGAATAAACACTGTAGGCTGAATAAACAGCCCACAATTGCCTGGGGCAAAAGATAGAAGGTGAGGCATATGGATAAGGTGCCAAAAGCCTGGGAGGAAAAGCAGTGGAGCTTTTTGGGAAAAAATGGACATTGAAAAATGTCCATATATACTGAGGAATTTAAAAAAACAGGTATATGCCCAGGGGAGGACCCGTTCTCAGGAAAGACCTAAGAAAAACTGAAGCTTTCACTCTAGCTTGTCTCCAAGCACAATATAACCAGGAAGTGAAAGCTAAGGCAGAGTTGCAAATGTCCTGGCTAATTTTTGAAGGAATGTCATACCACAGAACCAATGCACAGAGACAGGAGATTTTTTTTTCTTCCCTCCTTTTTTTTTTGTTCTCCCTTTCTCTCTCTCTTTCATGGTTCCTGTCATTCAGAGATATATCTATCCAAATACTATCTGAACACAAGTTAAAGGAACACAGATTTCAGTACCACATATGATAAGGGATAGAGTTTCTACATAAATAGGTTGTAAAAGTCACTAAACAATAAAAAAGAAGGGATCCCTGGGTGGCGCAGCGGTTTGGCGCCTGCCTTTGGCCCAGGGCACGATCCTGGAGACCTGGGATCGAATCCCACGTCGGGCTCCCAGTGCATGGAGCCTGCTTCTCCCTCTGCCTATGTCTCTGCCTCTCTCTCTCTCTCTGTGTGTGTGTGACTATCATAAATAAATAAAAATTAAAAAAAAAATTCAAAAACAATAAAAAAGAGGAAACGTAAATGGCAAAGTCTGATTTTTTAGTTACTACACTTAATCAAATTTTGTTTTCAACCAAATATTACAAATTAAAAGGAAAGTGTAGTCTTTTTAAGTAAAAAAAAATAAATAATTGACAGAAATGATCACTGAGGAAGTCCAGATGCTGGTTATCAGACAAAAACTTTATTTTTTTTCTCATTAAACTTTTATTTTAATAGGTCTCAAAATTCTGTGACAGATTTTTGATCAAGTTGTTTCCATTACAAAGTACTGGTTGTAAAAACTAATAATTTAAAACTGCCAATCACACATACACACACAAAACAAATGGCCCACAAAAAAATCCTCCTTTCCTTCTAAGGTTTTCCTATGCATTGTTATCATTAACCAGTCTTTTACTATTAAACATAAATGGCCACTTGACACCAACAGTTCTGAGACCGTTCTTCCACCACTGATTAAGACTGGGGTGGCAACTGGAAAAAAGACAGTCTCTTCAATAAATGGTGCTGGGAAAATTGGACATCCACATGCAGAAGAATGAAACTAGACCATTCTCTTACACCATACACAAAGATAAACTCAAAATGGATGAAAGATCTAAATGTGAGACAAGGCTCCATCAAAATCCTAGAGAAGAACACAGGCAACACCCTTTTTGAACTTAGCCACAGTAACTTCTTGCAAGATACATCCATGAAGGCAAGAGAAACAAAAGCAAAAATGAACTATTGGGACTTCATCAAGATAAGAAGCTTTTGCACAGCAAAAGATACCTTCAACAAAACTCAAAGACAACCTATAGAATGGGAGAAGATATTTGCAAATGACCTATCAGATAAAGGGCTAGTATACAAGATCTATAAAGAACTTATTAAACTCAACACCCAAGAAACAAACAATCCAATCATGAAATGGGCAAAAGACATGAACAGAAATCTCACAGAGGAAGACATAGACATGGCCAACAAGCCCATGAGAAAATGCTCTGCATCACTTGCCATCAGGGAAATACAAATCAAAACTACAATGAGATACCACCTCACACCAGTGAGAATGGTAAAAATTAACAAGGCAGGAAACCACAAATGTTGGAGAGGATGCAGAGAAAAAGGAACCCTCTTACACTGTTGGTGGGAATGTGAACTGGTGCAGCCACTCTGGAAAACTGTGTGGAGGTTCCTCAAAGAGTTAAAAATAAATCTGCCCTACCACCCAGCAATTGCACTGCTGGGGATTTACCCCAAAGATACAGATGCAGTGAAACGCCAGGACACCTGCACCCCGATGTTTATAGCAGCAATGTCCACAATAGCCAAACTGTGGAAGGAGCCTCGCTGTCCATCCAAAGATGAATGAATACAGAAGATGTGGTCTATGTATACAATGGAATATTACTCAGCCATTAAAAACGACAAATACCGACCATTTGCTTCAATGTGGATGGAACTGGTGGGTATTATGCTGAGTGAAATAAGTCCATCGGAGAAGGACAAACATATGGTCTCATTCATTTGGGGAATATAAAAAATAGTGAAAGGAAAAAAAATAGTGAAAGGGAATAAAGGGGAAAGGAGAAAAAATGAGTGGGAAATATCAGAAATGGAGACAGAACATGAAAGACTCCTAACTCTGGGAAACGAACAAGGTGTGGTAGAAAGGGAGGTGGGCGGGGGGTGGTGGGGGTGACTGGGTGACAGGCACTGAGGGGGGCACTTGATGGGATGAGCACTGGGTGTTATGCTTTATGTTGGCAAATGGAACTCCAATAAAAATTTTTTAAAAAATGTTTAAATCTTAAAGAACTAAAAAAAGAAAAAAAAAGAATGGGGTGGCAGGTATTGGGGATAACATCCATTTAGCCTTCTGAGCTTTCTAGGCAGACTTGATGACCTTGCCCGCTCCAGCTGCCTTCCTCCTGTCCACTGCTTTCATGACACCCATAGCCACCATCTGTCTCATGTTACCTATAGCAAAATGGCCCACAGGAGGATAGTCAGAGAAGCTCTCAACACACATAAGATTGCCAGGAGTCATATTAACAATGGCAGCATGACCAGATTTCAAGAATTTGAGATGACCATCTTCCAGCTTCTTTCCAGAATAACTAATCTATCTTCTCCTACAGCTCAGCAAACTTGCAAGCAATGTGAGCTGTGTGACAATCTCACACAGGTGCATATCCAGCATTGATTTCGCCTCCATGATTCGGGATGATTACCTAAGCCATGAAGCCAGCTGCTTACATTGGTGGGTCATTTTTGCTGTCACAAGCCACATTGCCACAACGGACATCTCTGACAGATACATTCTTGACACTGAAACCCACAATGTCCCCAGGAAGACCCTCTCTGAAGACTTTATGGTGTATTTCATCAGACTTTACTTCTATTGCAATGCTGACTGGAGCAAAGGTGACTACCATGCCAGGTTTATGAACACCAGTCTCCACTCAGCTCACAGTACCAATACCACCAATTTTGTAGACATCCTGCAGGGGCAGACACAAAGGCTTGTGAGTTAGATGAGTTGGTCGCAGAATGCAATCCAGAGATTCAAGCAGTGTGGTTCCACTGGCATTGCCATCTGAATGAGGGACTTTACTTTTTTTTAAGATTTTATTTATTTATTCATGAGAGACACAAAGAGAGGCAGAGACATAGGCAGAGAGAGAAGCAGGTTCCCTGCAGGAAACCCGATGTAGGACCCAATCCCGGGACCCCAGGATCATGCCCTGAGCTGAAGGCAGATACTCAACCACTAAACCATGCAAGTGTTCCAATGGGTAACTTTCCATCCCTTGAAACAAGGCATGTTAGCACTTGGCTGCGGCATGTTGTCACCATTCCAGTCAGAAATTGACACAAATGGTACCTGTGTCAGGTGTATAGCCAATTTTCCTCATATAGGTGTTGACTTCTTTAACAATTTATTCATATTGCTTCTGGCTACAGGGTGGCCCAGCAAAATCCATTTAACACCAATTAAAATTGCTGTACACCCAGTGTGTAAGCCAGAGGGGCATGTTCATGGGTCTGCCCATTCTTAGAGATCCCTGCTTCAAATTCACCAACACCAGTAGCAAAAATCAGGACAGCACAATCAGCCTGATATGTGCCTGTAATCATGTTTTCATTAAAATCTTTGTATCCTCAAATATTTTGATAGTTCTTTTGTCAATCCCACCACATTTGAAGATCAGATGACCAGTAGTGGTAGACACCCAAATCTATGTGTCCAATGATGACAATGTTGATATGAGTCTTTTCCTTTCCCATTTTGGTTTAGGTTTAGTGGGGGTTTTCATGACACCTGTGTTCTGGTGGCAAACTCATTGTGAAAAAGCTAGGCAAAGACTTCAAAACAACTATTTTAAACATACTCAAAAAGCTAAAGAAAACTCTGGGCCAAGAACTAAAGGGAACCAGAAAAACAACATGTGAACAAAAGGAAAATATCAACAAAGACATAGATGTACAAAATGGAACCAGGTAGAATTTCTAGAACTAAAAAGCACAATATTTGAAATGAAAACCTCAGCAGAGGTGTTTAACATCAGATATCAGCAGGCAGAAGAAAAAAATCAATAAACTTAAAGATACAACAATTGAAATTATCCAGTCTAAGTGGCAGAAAAAAAAGAAGAGAGACAAACAAGCAGAGCCAGGAGACCTGTGGAACACCACCAATTTGAACAAAATACTACATTTTAGAAGTACCAAAGAAAACAGAAAAGAATATTTAAATATTTTTTAAAAAATGTTTTTACTTACTAAATTTGAGATAGAGAAAGGGTGCACATGTCAAGAGGGTACAGAGGGAAAATGGGAGAGAGGGAGGGAGAATCTCAAGCAGGTTCCACGCTCAGTCCAGAGCCTGATGTGGGGCTGAATCTCACGACACTGAGATCATGACCTGAGCCAAAATCAAGAGTTGGACATTAAGCAACCGATCTACCCAGGTGCCCCTAACTATTCTTTCTAAGAATATTTTTTAAACAGTAGCTGAAAACTTCCCAAGTTTGATTATACATGAATCTAAACATTCAAGAAGTTCAATGGACTCCAGGTAGGATAACTCAAAGAGATCCAAGACACATTCTAATCAAACTGCCAAATACAAATACAAAGAATGTGTAAAGCAGCAAGAGAGAAGCAACTCAACACTAAGAAAAGATTTTCAATAAGTTAACAGTTGACTTCTCATCAAAAACCATGGAGGCCAAAAGGCAATGTAATGACATATTAAAGTACTAAAAGTAAAGTAATGCTGAAAGTCAAGAATTCCCTATCTAGCAAAAACCATCCTTCAAAAATGGAGGTAAAATTAAGACATGCTTAAGTAAATAAAATCTGAGGCTATTCATTGCCAACAGAACTGCCTTACAAGAAATGCTAAAGAAATTTCTTCAAGCTGAAATGAAAGGATACAAGACAGCAACCCAGAGCCTTATGAAGAAATAAAGATCTCTGGTAAAGGTAGTTATGCAGGTAAATATAAAAGCCAGTATATAGGGGCAACCCAGGTGGCTCAGTGGTTTAGTGCTGCCTTCAGCCCAGGGCATGATCCTGGAGACCCAGCATGGAGTCCCACATCAGGCTCCCTGCATGGGGCCTGCTTCTCCCCCTGTCTGTGTGTCTGCCTCTCTCTCTTTCTGTGTCTCTCATGAATAAATCAAGTCTTTGGAAAAAAAAAAAGCCAGTACATAATATTATCAGTTTGTAACTCCTCTTTTTATTTCCTATATAATTCAAAAATCAAATGCATAAAAAGATAATTATAAATATATGTTAAAGGATACACAATGTACAAAGATACAACTTATGAGAAGAACAATATAATGTCCACTCAAATCAGATTTTGTAAATTTAGTACATTGATTTTATTCCCCAGGGTAACTACTAAGAAAATATGTAAAATGAATAAATAAAAGGAAATGATAAGAGAATAAAATAGTACAATACAAAAAAATCTATCAAACACAAAAGAAGAAATGAATGGAGAAAAAGAAAGGCAAAAGGGGTGTAAGACATACAGAAAATAAACAGCAAAACAGCAACAGTAAATCCTTTTTTTAAAAAGATTTTATTTATTTATTCATGAAAGACACAGAGAGAGAACAGCAGAGACGTAGGCAGAGGGAGAAGCAAGCTCCTGGCAGGGAGCCTGATGTGGGACTAGATTATGAGACCGCGGATCACGCCCTGAGCGAGGGGAAGGTGCTCAACCACTGAGCCACCCAGGCATCCTTAAAAGTAATTATTTTAAATGTAAATGGATTAAACTCTCTATCAAAAGGCAGAGGTTGGCAAAAGGAACTGAAAGTTATAGAAAGAAAAAGGATATTTCCTCCAAATAACGACCAAAAAAAAGCTAGAGTATCTAGCTATAACATTAGACAAACTAGAATTTAATCCAAAACCTGCTACAAGAAAGAAACAATGGCATTACATACACATATTTCTTACATTAATGCATAAATAATTTATAAATTATAAACATACACACAAAACAATAGAGCCCCATATATACGAAGCAAACATTGACAGGCTAAAAGACAGAATTAGACAGTTGTACAATAATAGCTGAAGAGTTTAATAACCAAGTTTCAAAAATGTACAAAACATCTAGAAAAAAGATTAATAAGAAAATAGAGGTCTTGAACAATATCTTAAACCTAGACCTAAAAGACAAATATAAGACACTTCACTCTAGAGCAATTACACATTCTTCTCAAGTGCACATGGAACATTCTTCAAGACAGAACCTATACAGACCACAAAACCAGCCTCAATAAATTAAAAAATATTGAAATCCTATGAAGTACATTCTCTAAGTACAATGGAATGAAGCTAGATTTCAATAAAAGAAGAAAAACTGGACATGAAAATTAAACAATGCACTCTTAAACAACCAAAGTTCAAAGAAAAAAATCACAAAGGAAATTAGAAAACAGAGAATGAATATGAAAACACAACAGGAACACCTGGGAGGCTCAGTGGTTGAGCATCTGCCTTAGGCTCAGAGCATGATCCTGGGGTCCCAGGATCCGGGATCTGGCCCCACTTCGGGTTCCTACAAAGAGCCTGCTTTTCCCTCTGCCTATGTCTTTGCCTTTCTCTGTGTGTCTCACATGAATAAATGAACAAAATCTTTAAAAAAAGGAGGAAAGGTCTCAAACAGTAACCTACCTTTATACCTTAGAAATATCAGAAAAGAAGAGCAAACTAAATGCAAAGCTAGCAGAAGGAAGTAAATTCTAAAAATTAGAGTGGAGATATGTTATATAGAAAATAGAAAAAACGATGGAGCGTAACAGCGAAACCAAAATTGACTCCTTAGAAACATCAACAAAATCAAACAAACTTTATCTAGACTGAAAAATTAGAGAAGATGTAAATAACTGAAATTAATGGAAGATGAAACATTATTACCAACTTTACAGAAATAAAAAAGGTCATAAAAGAATATTATAAATACTTGTACACCCAAAAAATTAGCCAACTTAGATCAAATGAACAAATTCTTAACACAGACTACCAAAACTAACTCAAAAAGAAATTGAGATGGAGCTAGAAAGTATTATGCTAAGTGAAATATGTCAGAGAAAGACAAATACCATATGATTTCACTCATATGTGGAATCTAAGAAACAAAAGAAATGAAGAGAGTGGGGAATAAGAGAGAGAGGCAAACCAAGAAACAGGCTCTTAACTCTAGAGAACAAACTAATGATTATCAGACGGGAGGTGGATGGGGAAGTGGGTGAAATAGGTGATGGGAATTAAGGAATACACTTGTTGTGATGAGCACTGGGTATTGTACAGAAGTGTTGGATCACTATATTGTATAACTGAAACTAGTATTACACTGAATGCTAAATAACTATAATTTAAATAAAAACTTAAAAAATAGTTGAACAGATAAAGAAGATGTGGTATAGAGAATTAAAAATTAGCCATTCCCACCAACAGTTCAAGAAGGTTCTCCTTTCTCCACATCCTCTCCAACACTTGTTGTTTCCTATCCTATTAATTTTCACCATTCTCACTGGTGTGAGGTGGTATCTCATTGTGGTTTTGATTTGTATTTCCCTGATGGCAAGTGAGGCAGAGCATTTTCTCATGGGCTTGTTGGCCATGTGTAGGTGTTCTTTGGTGAATTTTCTGTTCATGTCTTCTGCCCATTTCGTGATTGGATTGTTTGTTTCTTGGGTGTTGAGTTTAAGAAGTTCTTTACAGATCTTGGATACTAGCCCTTTATCTGACATGTCATTTGCAAATATCTTCTCCCATCCTGTAGGTTGTCTTTTAGTTTTGTTGACTATTTCTTCTGCTATGCAAAAGCTTTTTATCCTGATTAAGTCCCAATAGTTCATTTTTGCTTTTGTTTCCTTTGCCTTCACAGATGTATCATGCAAGAAGTTACTATGGCCGAGTTCAAAAAGGGTGTTGCCTGTGTTCTCCTCTAGGATTTTGATGGATTCTTGTCTCACATTTAGATCTTTTATCCATTTTGAGTTTATCTCTGTGTATGGTGTAAGAGAATGGTCTAGTTTTATTCTTCTGCATGTGGCTGTCCAATTTTCCCAGCACCATTTATCGAAGAGGCTGTCCTTTTTCCAGGGGATAGTCTCTCCTCCTTTGTCAAATATTAGTTGACCATAGAGTTGAGGGCCCATTTCTCAGTTCTCTATTCTGTTCCATTGCTCTAGGTGTCTGTTTTTGTGCCAGTACCACACTGTCTTGATGACCACAGCTTTATAGTACAACTTGAAATACAGCATTGTGATGCCCCCAGCTCTGGTTTTCTTTTTCAATATTCCCCTGGCTATTTGGGGTCTTTTCTGATTCCACACAAATCTTAGATTATTTGTTCCAACTCTCTGAAGAAAGTCCATGGTATTTTGACAGGGATTGCAGTGAATATGTAAATTGCCGTAGGTAGCAGAGACATTTTCACAATATTAATTCTTCCAATCCATGAGCATGGAATATTTTTTCATCTCTTTGTGTCTTCCTCAATTTCTTTCAAAAGTGTTCTGTAGTTTTTAGGCTATAGATCTTTTACCTCTTTGGTTGGGTTTATTCCTAGGTACCCTATGTTTTTGGGTGCAATTGTAAATAGGACTGATTCCTTAATTTCTCTTTCTTCAGTATCATTGTTAGTGTAAAGAAATGCCACTGATTTCTGGGCACTGATTTTGTACTCTGCCACATTGCTGAATTGCTGTATGAGTACTAGGAATCTTGTGGTGGAGTCTTTTGGGTTTTCTATGTACAGTGTCATGTCATCTGCAAAGAGGGAGAGTTTGACTTCTTCTTTGCCAATTTGAATCCTTTTTATTTCTTTTTGTTGTCTAATGCTGAGGCTATGACTTCTAGTACTATGTTGAATGTCAGTGATGAGAGTGGACATCCCTGTTGTGTTCCTAATCTTAGGGGAAAGGCTCTCAGGTTTTCCCCACTGAGAATGGTATTTGCTGTGGGCTTTTCATAGATGGCTTTTAGGATACTAAGAAATGTTCCCTCTATCCCTATACTCTGAAGAGTTTTGATCAGGAATGCAAACTGGTACAGCCAGTCTGGAAAGCTGTGTGGAGGTTCTTCAAAGAGTTAAAAATAGAGCTACCCTGTGACCCAGCAATTGCACTACTGGGGACTTACCCCAAATATACAGATGTAGGGAAACATCAGGACACTTGCACCCCAATGTTTATATAGCAGCAATGTCCACAATAGCCAAACTGTGGAAGGAGCCTCAATGTCCTTCAACAGATGAATAGATAAAGAAGATATATATATATATATATACACACACACAATGGAATATTATTCAGCCATTAGAAAGGACGAATACCTACCATTTGTTTCGACTTGAATGGAACTGGAGGGTATAATGCTGAGTGAAGTAAGTCAATTGGAGGACAATGATCATATGGTTTCATTCATACAGGGAATATAAGAAATAGTGAAAGGGGTTTTAAGGTAAAGGAGGGGAAATGAGTGGGAAAAATTAGAGAGGTAGTGGAAGGGGAAGTGGGCGGGAAGATGGGGTAACTGGGTGATGGGCACTGAGAAGGGCACTTGATGAGATGAGCACCGGGTGTTATAATATATGTTGGCAAACGGAACTTGAATTTTAAAAAAATAATAAATAAATAAATAAATAAATAAATAAATAAATAAATAACTAGGGCAGCCCGGGTGGCTCAGTGGTTTAGTGCCACCTTCAGCCCAGGGCCTGATCCTGGAGATCCGGGATCGAGTCCTATGTCGGGCTCCCTGCATGGAGCCTGCTTCTCCCTCTGCCTGTGTCTCTGCCTCTCTCTCTCTCTCTCTCTCTCTCTCTCTGTGTGTCTCATGAATAAATAGATGAAATCTTTAAATAAATAAATAAATAAATAGATAACAGCCATAAAAAAGAATGAGATCTTGCCATTTGCACCAATGTGTATGGACTTAGGAGCAATTATGCTAAGTGAAATAAGTCAAAGAAAGATAAATACCATATGATTTTACTTATACATGGAATCTAAAAAACAGAGAACAAACTAGCGGTTGCCAAAGGGGAGGTGGAAGATGAGCAAAATAGATAAAGGAGATTTAAACATACAAACTTAAGAGTTATAACATACATAAATCTCAGAGATGAAAATAAGCATAAGGAATATAGTCAATAATACTATAATAATGTATGGTAACAGATGGTGACTACACTTATTCTGGTGAACACTGAATAATATATAACATTGTGGAATCACTATGTTGTACACCTGAAACTAAGATAACTTCATATGTGAATTATATTTCAATACTTAAAGAAAAAGAAAAAAGAAATAGAGAATCTGAACAAGATTTTAACAAGAAACTGAATTAGTCATAAAAAAAAACTCACAAAAAAGTAAAATCTATAATCAGATAGCTTCATTGGCAAATTCTACCAAATATTTAAAGAAAACTTTTTTTTTTTTAAAGAAAACTTTAACACCAATTCTTCTCAAACTCTTCCAAAAGTAGAAGATGAGGTCACACAACCTAATTCATTCTATGAAGCCAATATTATCCTGATACCAAAACCAGACAAAGACAAACAAGAAAACTACAGACCAATACTCCCTATAAAAAACAGATGCAAAAAAATCTCAACAAAATACTGGCAAACTAAATCCAATAGTATACTAAAAGGATTATACACCATGACGTGGTGAAATTTATCCCAGGAATGCAAGAATGGTTCAACATAAGAAAATTAATTGATATAACAGGCCACATTAACAGAACAAGAAGCAAAAGCCATGTGATCATCTTAATTGTTATACAAAATACATATGACAAAGTCCAACACCCTTTCATGATAAATGCATTCAGCAATTAGGAATAGAAAGAAAACTTTCTTAACATGATAAAAATTATTTATGAAAAACTCACACCTAACTCAATACTCAATGGTGAAAGATTAAAAGCTCTTCCTCCAAGATCAGGTAGAAGATAAGAATGTTTGCTTTCATCACTTCTATTCAACTTGGTACCAGAAGCCAATGCCAGAGTAATCAGGTAAGGAAAAGAAATAAAATGCATCCAAATTTGAAAGGAAGAAAAAAAATTATGTCTGTTTCAGATGATGTGATCCTCTATATAAAGTCTTGAAGAATCTACAAATAAAATATTAGAGCTAATAAATGAGGTCAGCAAAGTCTTAGGGTACAAGATGAACAAAAAAATTGTTTCCATATAATCATAATGAACAATCTGAAAAGGAAATTAGTAAAACAATTTATAATACCATCCAAAATAATAAAATGTCTAGGAATAAATTTAACCAAGTAAATGAAAGACATGTACGTAGACAACATTGATGAAGGAAATTTAAAAAGACCTAAATAGGGATGCTTGGCTTTGTTGGTAAAGCATGTAACTCTTGATCTCAGGGTCATGAGTTCAAGCCCCACATTGAGGGTAGAGTTTATTTTTAAAAATAAAAGGGAAAAAAGATCTAAATAAATGGAAAGACAACTTGTGTTCCCGAATTGGAAGACTCAACAATATCGTGATGGCATTGCCACGTAAAGCAATCTACAGACTCAGTAAAATCCTTAACAAAATTTCAACAGCCTTTTGAGCAAAAATGGAAAAGTTGATCCTCAAATTCATATGAAATTACAAGGGGCCCCAAATAGCCAAAATATTCTAGAAAAGGTAAAGAAAGTTGAAGGACTCACACATCCCAGTTTCAAAACTTACTATAAAGCTATGGTTGGTACTGGCATAAGGACAAACTAATAGCTAGTGGAATAGAATTGAGAATCCAGAAGTAAACCCATACATCTATGATGAATTTATTTTTGACAATGGTGCCTAGACCATCTAATGGGAAAATAACAGTTTCTTCGACAAATAGTACTGGGACAACTGTATATCTACATGCAAAGGAATAAAGTTGTATCTCTACCTCATGACATTTACAAAAACTAATTCAAAATGGATCAATGACCTAAATACAAAATCTAAAACTATAAAAATCTTGTAAAAAATCATGGGAGTAAATCTTCATGATGTTGGATTTAACAATGGAATCTTAGATATGACACCAAAAGTATGAGCAACAACACCAAAAAGTAGACAAATTGGACTTCATGAAAATTAAAAACTTTTGTGCATAATAGGATATTATTAAGAAAGTGAAAAGATGACCTACAGAACGGGAGAAAATATTTGCAAATCATGTATTTGTTTAGTATCCAGAATATATACAGAAGTCTTATAACTCAGCAAGGAAAAGACTAACAATCCAATCAAAAAATAGGCAAAGGCCTTGAATAGATAATTTCCCAAAGAAGATATGCAAACAGGGAACAATCACATGAAAAGATGTTCAACATCACTGGTGATTAAAGAAAATGTAAATCAAAAAAAAAAAAACTACAATGAAGAATTTCTTCATGAACAAAATAAGATGGCCATAGTAATAATAATAGATGGCAATAAAACAAAATTTAAAAAAGATGGAGGAATTGGGATGCTCATGCATTGCTGATAAGAATGTAAAATGGTTCAGCCCTGTAAAAAACAGCTTGGTGGCCTCTCAAAAAGACAGGATTACCATATGGCCCAGTAATTCTACTCTTAGGTATATAACCCAAAGTATTGGAAACAAGTATTCTCTCTCTCTCTACACACACACACACACACACACACACACACACACAATGTTCATAGCAGTATTATTCACAATTGCTTAAGGGAAAACAGCCCAAATGTCCATCAGTAGATGTATGGATAAATAAAATGTAGTATATTCATAAATGCAATATTATTCAAATATAAAAATGAAGTGGTGGTAGATGATATGATGGGGATGAACCTCAAAAACATCATTCTAAATGAAAGAAATCTGTGCAAGAAGAAATGAAAACACCTTTTTAAGTGAAAGAAGCTAGACACAAAAGGTCACGTAATGTAGGATTCCATTTATATGAAATATCTGGAATAGGTTAATAGGCTCTGTCTCCACAGAGACAAAATGCAGATTGGCGGTTTCTAGAGGCTGGAGGGGAGGGGTGGAAATAGGGAGAAACTGCTCAAGTATGAGGTTCTATTTTGGAACATTAAAAATGTCTGGATCCAGATAAAGGTGGTGGTTGCATAGCATGGTGAATGTACTACATGTCACTGAATTATTCATGTTAAATGGTTAATTTTATATTATGTGAATTGTATAGTTATGTGAATTTTACATTATGTGAATGTAACAATAAATTCACGTAATACATGAAATTTGTGAATGAAATTCACAACAAATTTTTTAAAGAATTGAACCAGAATCCTATGTGCTGTACACAAAATAACTCTAAATGGTTCAAAAGCTAACGTATCAAATATATAGAAGAAAATAAGTGAAACTGAGAACTTGCATGTAGTTAAAGGCTTCTTATACATGACCAAAAAGCAATAATAATAAAAGACAAAATTGTTAAACTCAACTTCATCAAAAATTTTAAATACCTGAATTGAAACATACTGTTAAGGAAAATAAAATACAACCCACAGAATTATAAAACTACTGTGTGTGTGTGTGTGTGTGTGTGTGTGTGTACACATTTGACAAAGAATATGTATCCAGAATACAAAATTTTTTAATTTATGAAGATAATACACTTTTTTAAATAGGAGAAGATTACAGAAGACACTTCACAAAAGAAGATATCTGAACGGCCAACAACTACATGAACATATGTTCAGCATCAGGAAAATCAAAATAAAACAAGGTACTCCAACATATCCACTAGGATGGCTATGATTAAAAAGATCCAATACACTGCTGGTGGGAATGTAAAATAGTATAATTACTTTGACAAATATTTCAGCAGTTTCTTGTGAAGTTAAACACATTATACACTCCATTCCTCTATATCTACCCAAAAGAAATGAAAATTATGCGTATAAAATGACTTGTACACAAATGTTCATAGTGAAAGATAGCAGATCAGTGGCTTCCAGGGTACCAAGACAGGGCAAGATTTTACTGGAAAGGGACAGAGGTGAACTTTTGGGGGGTAATGAAACTATTCAATACCTTACCTATTGTCGGTGTATACATTTGTCAAAATTCAGGAACTGTACACTTAAAATGGATGCAGTTTATTGTATGTAAAATATTTTACATACAATAAATATATTGAAATATAAATTGAAATTTTGAAATAAAAATTTTGAAATAAAAATATTTCAAAAAAATTTGATTTAAAAAAAAAAATAGAAGGGAGGGCAGCCTGATTTGGGACTTGGACCTCTTCAGTAAGATTTCCACAGGCAACTCCCATGAGGGACGCTTCACTGAGGTCCCTGTTTGCGCCAAGGAATGCGGAGGCAAAACATTGTTGGAATAGCTAAGTTATTCACTTGTTCCCTTAAATTTACTAAATGGCATGCTGTATTTCCTGAAATATTCAAAGTATTTATTTAAATTTCCTTTGGGTAGAAATTAGTTTAGAAATAATAAACTTACATATATGTAACATATGCATACCAATATACATACACATACTGTAATTATCAAAATATTTAGTTTTAACCCAATAAATAATTTAATATTTAAAAACCTTAAGAAGCTTCCTAGGAAATCAAAGTGCTCAAAGCAGTTTTAACAGTTCTCCCCTATGACTACAGATAAACTTGCTTTCTTGTTTATGCATTACTTTTAATTTTTCCTTTATAACTACTTCCATTTCCCCATTTTCCCGTC
The DNA here is from genome assembly GCF_053574225.1 of Canis aureus. Classification (NCBI taxonomy): domain Eukaryota; kingdom Metazoa; phylum Chordata; class Mammalia; order Carnivora; family Canidae; genus Canis; species Canis aureus. Next base: position 42,049,160 of record NC_135649.1, read on the forward strand.
TCTTTTGGTCCATTTCATCTCTAGTCAGATCACACTATTTAAGGAATTGTATCTGTTTTTTAAATATACCAAATATTGGTGTATGCATATTTAACTGACATAGGTCTAGCCAATACCTTTAGAAATAGACTAAAAAAGTTCTTTTATCTTTCTACTTTGTGGTAAAGACCAAAGATGAAGAAAAATAATCAAAAAGGAAAAACAAATTACTATGCTTAAGGAAAAGCAATTAGATTTCACTGAATTGTATTAAAAGAGACTACAGATCCTGTGGAAAATTAGAGTTATCAATTATTTAACACTTACTATGTGGTACATATTAAGACACTTTAGGTTAGCATTATTAGCCTAATTAGTAGGTGGAAGAGTTATAACTTAAACCAAGCCTGATGTCAATGGCCATGCTCTAAAACAAATCATTACACTCTTCTACTAGAGTAACTTTAGAACCAACTTTTTTTTTAATCTTTTTTAATTTATTTATTTATTTATGATAGGCACACAGTGAGAGAGAGAGAGGCAGAGACACAGGCAGAGGGAGAAGCAGGCTCCATGCACCGGGAGCCCGATGTGGGATTCGATCCCGGGTCTCCAGGATCACGCCCCGGGCCAAAGGCAGGCGCCAAACCGCTGCGCCACCCAGGGATCCCTAGAACCAACTATTGAAGGGGCTCTGTACTGCCATTAAAAGAGAAGAATTTGTCCTGCTTACTGCAAACACTAAAATGCTAAAGTAGTCTATCATTCCAACTCCAGGCCCCTTGGTGTCCAGGCTAAACTATTGCAGCATTCTCTCTTTACCCCAATTCTGAAATGTAACCTAACTTCCAAATTCTGCTCCTTCCACTAATTTGCTGTGATAAAGTGCTACATTAAAGCAACAATGAGAAGGAGCTAAACGTACCTCCCACACTACTCTTTGACTACCTGACAAAGGAATGGCTTTAAAGAGGATGCAGAATCTTTAAAGAGGATGGATGTAACATGTCTAATGGCATGCCGCCCTCACTGTACCTAGCTGCAATCACCTATACCATCTTCTAAACAAAATCAGAAAAATCTCCATCCTCTCAGTAATACAAACCCTAAGAGTGTACCTCCCTTCTATAACTCCGTCTCTTTCAGCTAGGTTGGAGTCAACTCTCAACCACTGAGGCTGACACAATTTTCTTCTTTTTCAAATTATAACTTGGGGGTAGGTATCGGGACAGCAACAGGAAATATGATTCAATATTTCCAATCAATATTGGGATAAAAAGCATAAACTACTTAAAATGATTTTATTAAGTCTTTGGAATAAATTATAAAACTCACAAGTAATTAAAAACTAAGACACATTTTTGAAGCGTTTAGTAAAGAGTAACTACATGTTTTACAAATCCTGAATATCCTAATTCAACTACAAAACACTCAATTAAAACATAAAGATTTAAAATTCTTTTTTTTAAGTAGGCTCCACACCCAATGTGGAGCCCAATGTGGGGCTGAGATACAACCCTGAGATAAAGACCTGAGCTGACATCAAGAGTCAGACACTCAACCAACGGAGCCACTCAGGCACCCCTGAAATTCCTTTTTTTCTTAACCAGGAAGGAATTTGTATTTTATAGCAGCTTTGGTGTCAATTTATCTAAAGATTTTGGATACATTCACAAGAACCTAAAATAAAATCATAGGTTTCATACATATATTACATATTTTGCTCCAAATATAAGTGAAAAAGTTGGATCCAGTATTCAAAATATCACTTTTTTTAGCATTGACAAAGTAAAAATGGAAAGGTGTTTGTTACTCAGTGGAGGGAAAAGATAAGGAGAATACATGTTACACTTTACATGAAAGAGTACAAAGTAAAGATGACTCCTCTTCATTGTGTTCAATGACAGAATTATTACTGGTTTTAGGTTATTCTGTCAGCCTCTGGAATTTTCTACTTAAAAACCCACTGAAGTTCTATTCTAGAAAAGCAGGTAAAGGAAAACTCTAAAATTAATATGAAATGTTTATTAAAATAATAAAATCTTGTTTTAGTTTCATTAATTCACCTAGCCTTTTTTCCTTTAATAATGATGGTATAAAAATAGTTAACTCTAAAATATGTTAACCTGTTTAAATCCAAAAATGTTAAAATATACAGTAGTAAACTAATATTCAATATTTTTAAAACATTTTTATTGCAAAAGTAATAAACATTTACTATAGATAGCTGAGGAAATACAGGTAAAAAAAATCCTGTAATTTCACTGTCATACTCTAAGTCTTTTTTTCTCTATTAATTTGGAATAAACATTTATCATGGAGATGAAATGTTAGGCCCTCAAGTATCCTACCCAAAATGAACCAAGTTAATGTTCCTAGTAGTACACATTTCTATTAATTGTGATGTAAACAGAACCTATTTCTAGACTCTTGTTTTCCAAAATAATTTACATTTCTATTAATGTTTAAACCCAATAAAAATCTTTATAGAATTTTTAAGTACTATGAGGTAAGAATACAGATGGAAAAGTAGACAGGTTAAGAAAAATTAAGAAAAGGTTATAATCTGAAATGATTTAATCCCTTCCACCTCTTGAATATTTTCAGTTTTATTCAGATTAAATCAGGACCTGATTTTAAAACTTTCAGTTTTATTCAGATTAAATCAGGACCTGATTTTAAAACAAAGCCAGGAAAAAATAAAATATAAAATAAAATAAAATAAAATAAAATAAAATAAAGCCCGGGAACGCTAAGTGAAATAAATTGGACAAAGATAAATATACGTGATTTCACTTATATCTGTTACCTATAAAACAAAACATGAATAAACAAACAAAAAGCAGAATCAGACCTATAAATACAAAGATGAAACTGATGGATGCTAGAGGAGAAGAGGGTAGGGGAATGGGCAAAATGGGTGAAGGGGGGTAGGAGATGCAGGCTTCCAGTTATAGAATGAATAAGTCATTGGAAGAAAAGGTACAGCATATGGAATATAGTCAATGGTGTTGCAGTAGTGTTGTATGGTAACAGATGGCAGCTACACTTGTGAGCAGAGCATAACCATAAGAGTTATTGAATCCCTATGTTGTATACCTGAAACAAATGTAACATTATATGTCAACTCTACTCAAATAAAAACAAACAAAACCTGGGTAAATAATGTTTACAATGTCTCTTGAAAATCAGAAAGACCTGATTTTGAACTCACCATTGTTTTTTAGCATACCGACAAATTCAAATTGTAATGATTTAACCATTTGGAGAAAAAAATATTTCCCTTTTCTTACGTGTGTATCATGAAGTAGAGGGGAAAAATGAGAATATCGGTGCGAAAATCTATTAAGAAACAGGTAAGTTTATAAGACAATGTTTTTTACATAAATGTTGTCAGTCTATAAATTAAAATATGTCAGTCAAATTAGTCAGGAAAACAAATCCAAGCCCCTGAAGATGAAACTCTTTTCCAATCTCTAAGAAAGGTGACCTTTTTCAGTTTAGTCTCATTTGTTATTTTTACAACATTAGTTTGTGGTTTTTTCCATTATACAGTATACACAAATGAAGGCATGAAGGCAGTGATAAGGTCTAATAAGCTTGTGACATTACAAAAAGAAGTCTACTGCAACTGTGGAGAAAAATGAAATGCCCAAACAGGCTGTAAAAGATAAGCAAGCAAATAGAATTGAGAGAGCAAGAAATGAATTTATCCACTATTAACCAAATTACTATAAATTGAGTATACTCATTCTGAAATAAAATCATCTTTAAAAATTAAAAACCCGGGAATTCAACTGACCATAAGAACTAGGGGAAAAAAGCTGTTATTTTCCTTCTTCCAAAATGTATCCAGTATATCCTCAGGGAGTGAGGGGAATGGAAGATGGGGAAATCCACAACCTATGGAGATAGATTTTACCAGATAGTGGAAACTTTCAACATACCCACATGTGAAGAAAGTATACAGCTTATTTTACAAATCACAACATAATAAGAATTGACTCTTTCACTTTGAAAAAAAAAAACAAACAATGAAAATTAACATGACCTCAAAGCCAGGGCAAATTGGCTCATTAACAGCCAGCTAGGAAAACTACTCAGAAGGGATACCAAAGCTTAATAAATGCTTCACATTTCAAAAGACTTCCTGAAACTAAATTAACTCAGAATGGGTAAGGCCATTTTAAATAGGGTCATTGTTCAAGCATTTCTCCTACAAAGTCAAAATGAAAGAAGGTAGAAAAAGAGTCTTCCTCATTTCAAAATAATTGTATTTTTAAAATATTTTTATCAATGGCCAAATCTGGGACCTCTTATAGCTGAATTCTTTGTTTCCTACAATATTATCAAATAAGACAGTTAAATAAACAGAAAATAAAAACTATCATAATTATCCTAATTTCTCATCCCTTAAACTTCACAGGCAAGATAAGAAATAGCTCTATATTATTATTAAAGGGATAGTATGAGTATGACAAAATTAATTAATCCTAAAGACTTTACTTTCCATTAATTATATGAAAGGCTTTCTGCTAGATGATGTGAAGTATAGAAGTAGAAAATGATCACTGCTCTGAGATAACTCTTATATTGTAGATTTAGATAGATAAATGGATGGATAGATACATAGGTAGAGACATAGGTAAATAGATGACAAAATCTAGTTTTAGAAGTCTTTGCAAAGGAAATAATCTGAAATTCAAATATTTTTGTTCAAAAATTTTGACAGCTGTGATAAAAAATAAAAGCAGGCTATGGGTAGCCCTGGTGGCGCAGCGGTTTAGCGCCGCCTGCAGCCCAGGGTGTGATCCTGGAGACCCGGGATGGAGTCCCACATTGGGCTTCCTGCATGGAGCCTGCTTCTCCCTCTGCCTGTGTCTCTGCCTCTCTCTCGCTCTCTCTGAATGAATAAATAAATAAATCTTTAAAAAAAATAAAAAAATAAAAGCAGGCTATGTTGGATCGTTATTGGACTTACCCTCTTGCCATAAACTACCAGAAAACTGCAAAATATGTGGAACAAATATTTTCAGACATTGGGAAAAGTTAGCAAAGACTGTGGTCTCAATATTTATTTTAAACTTTCTCCTGAAGGCCCTAACAATAAGATAGAGGAGAAAAAAGAGTGCAGAGTAGAATAAAAGAAGTAAATACATCCTAATTCACAAAATACATAAGGACATTTTCAGATAATTCTAAGTAATCCATAAAAGAGCTACCAGAAATAGTAAAATAATTTAGCAAGGTCACAGCATACAAGTCAATAAAAACATCAATTGTATTTCTATATACTATCAATAAACAACTGAAAAAAGAAAAAAAATGCCATGAATAATACTATTCAAACACTTGAATTCTAGGGATGAATTTAACAAAGTATATATAAGACCTACACACTGAAAAATACAAAACATTAGAGAGAGAAATTAAAGAAGACCTTAATGAACAAACATATATAATGTTCATTCATTAGAATGCTGAATACTATTAAGACATCAATTTTCGCCCCAAATGATCTGCAGATTAAACACGATAACATTCAAAATTCCAGTTTTATTTGTATGAATTGAAAAGCTAATTATAAAAGTTATATAGAAATGCAAAAGAAGATTAGGAAGAAAAGGAGGAAGAGGAAGAGAAGATGGAGGAGAAGGAAATGAACCAAAAATTTGAAAAAGAGCGAATCTGGAGAATTTGCACTACTAATCCTTATTATAAAACTATAGTAATGAAGATAGTGTGGTATTAAGAATATAGACATAAGTTGATAGAACAGATTAGAGTCCAAAAATAGTCTCATACATATATGGTTTGTTAATTTTCAACAAAGGTACCAAGGTAATTCAATGTGGGAAGGGATCATCTTTTCAATAAATGGTGCTGGAACTAGCTAAACAAATGGGAAAAAAGGGATCCCTGGGTGGCGCAGCGGTTTGGTACCTGCCTTTGGCCCAGGGCGCGATCCTGGAGACCCGGGATCGAATCCCACGTCAGGCTCCCGGTGCATGGAGCCTGCTTCTCCCTCTGCCTGTGTCTCTGCCTCTGTCTCTCACTCTGTGATTATCATGAATAAATAAAAAATTTAAAAAAAACAAATGGGAAAAATTAACTGAACTAGTTTTCTTATCAAATTCCATACAGAAAATTACTAAATGTGTCAAAAGTTAAAATTATAAAAGCAACTTTTAGAAGCAAACATGGGAGAAAATCTTGATTACTCTGAGGGCAGCCAAAGATTTCTTAAAGGACCCAGAAAGCCATAACCATAAAAAGGTGATAAACTGGACTGTGCCAAAATTAAACATTTACTCTCTGAAAATACCAGTTACAAAATTGAAAAGGCAGCCACTAAGTAGAACATATCCACAAAATGTGTATGTATTAGTTTAGACAAGATGTTGTATCCAGAATACATAAAGAGCTCTTACTATGCACCTATAAGAAAAAAAAAGAAATGGCCTACAGAACACAACATGGATGAAACACAAATGTATAATGTTAATGAGAAAAAATCTAGACTCAAAAGGTTACATACTGGATGATTCAATCTATATGACATAATGAAAAAAAAGGTACAATCATAGGAAGAGAAAATAGATGAGTGATTGCCAGGAACTGAGGGTAGATTGGAGGAAGGGGCTTATTATAAAGGGGCCGCATAAGGACATATTTTGAGGTGATGAAACCTCTCTGAATCTTGATTATGATGGTAGTTACATGATTGTATGCTTTTATCAAAATTCACAGAATAGTACACCAAATATAGTAAATTTTATAAATATAAATAAGATAACTACAATAAAACTACCAGGTGATTGCAATACTCAGATATCAAAATGGTTAAAAATACAAAGTAACTATAATAATAGCAAATGCAGGCAAGGATGAGGAAAAACTAGAACTTTCATACACTGGTGGAATGTACAATGGTACATTGTAGACTTATGTAGACTTATGATACAACCCAGCAACTACATTACTTAATTATTTATCCAAGAAAATGAAAGCACATGTCCACACAAACACTTGTTGCCACATTCATAGCAGAGAAGTGGGGAAACTTTGAAGATGCTTTTCTCCATTCTGACTCAATATTCAGTACTTTTCCACTCCTAGTCTTTCTTCTGCCCCGGCCCCTAGGTCCATAAAACTGTGGGAGCTTTTGTTTGAGGCTTCTTCATCAGTGAGATGACCTGACCCTCAAGTTCATGCTTATCCACAGGATCTGGAGCCATCTCGTTGAGAAAAATGTAAAATGGGAGGGAAGCGGAGTAGGTACTGTTCCTGGTTTAGTCTCTTGCTTATACAAATAATAGTAAGCAATTAAAGACTTGACTGTAACTTTCATTTTGACTTGTTTTAGTTGGTTACTCAAACTTAAAAGCTCAGCTGAGCTCCTAATTTGATCATTTGAATAGGTGCAAATTATTTCTTGTTAAAATTCAACATTTTTTTAAATCTCAGGATATAGGAATGGAAAAGGACCTCCTCAATCTGTAAGTATGAAAAATTTAAAGCAAACATAAGGGCAAAATACTGAATATCTTCCCCAAAAGACGGAGTATAAAACTACATGCCTTCTTAGCATTTCTATTAAAGTTGTACTGGAAGTCCCAGCCAGTTCAATAAGGCAGTCAGCCCAAAATGGCATAGGAATTGAAAAGGAAAATACCTCTCTTTATTTGCCTATAATATAATTATGTACATGGAAGATACAAAGTAACTACTAGAACTAATGAATAAATTCAACAACACTGTTTTATAACTTGATTATATATTACACTTACACTATTGTATGGATTATCGAAACTCACAGAACTGTGTGTAAAATGGGTGAATTTCACAATATGTAAATCAAATCCTAGAAAAAAGAAAAAATTAGTAGTATCTTAGGATAATAAGATCAATATAAAAGTGAATTATATGTATCTTAGCAACAAGCAACTTAAAATACAATTTTTAAGCAACAGCACTTACTCTAAAAACAATCAAATGCATGGGAAGAAACTGAGCAAATACTGTGCATGATTCTATGATAACCCAGTTAAAGAATATCTAAATTAATCTAGAGATGTACTGTGTTTATTGGAAAATTCACAGATTTTAAGATTTCAATGAGCACTGGGTGCTATGCTATATGTTGGCAAATTGAACTCCATTTTTTTTTTAATTTTTTTTTTATTTATTTATGATAGTTACAGAGAGAGAGAGAGAGGCAGAGACACAGGCAGAGGGAGAAGCAGGCTCCATGCACCGGGAGCCCGATGTGGGATTCGATCCCAGGTCTCCAGGATCGCGCTCTGGGCCAAAGGCAGGCGCCAAACCGCTGCGCCACCCAGGGATCCCTGAACTCCAATTTAAAAGAATATGTAAAAAAATAAATAAAATATTTAAAAAAAGAATAAAAAAGATTTCAATTCTTCCTATATTGATCCACAGATTTGTTCCTATCAAAATCTTAAAAAAATTTTTTTAGTAGGAATTGGTAAGATGAATCTAAAATTTATATGGAATTAAGAAACAAATGAGATGAATGGGGAGGGGGTAGAAAAAGACAAACCATAAAACAGACTCTTAACTTGAAAACAAACTGAGGGTTGCTGGAGGGGAGATGGGTGGTAGGGTGAGTTAGGTGATGGGTATTAAGGAGCACACTTGTGATGAGTGCTGGGTGAGGAATCTCTAAACTCTAATCCTGAAACTAATATTACACTATATGCTACATAACTGGAATTTAAGAACTTGAAACAAAAAAAATACTAAAAAATAATAGTAATAAAAATTTAATATTAAAGATCAAAAAATAAAAATAAATAAAATTTATATGGTATCAATAACCAAGACACTACTCAAGATAATCATGAAGAACAAATTCAAAGGAGTCACACTACAAGGGTTAAAAAGTTGTTAAAATGCCAAAATAATTAAGACAATAGGATATTGGCATAAGGATATACAAAAAGATCAACAGAACAGACTAATGAGTTCCAACCAAGACATGTATACATATTCAACTGATTTTCAATAAAGTCATCAAAGTAAATAAAAAAAAATGAGGTCTTTTTCAATATATGGTACTGGAATAAATGGTTATCTATATAGAAAAAAATGGGCCTAAAGACAAAATCTGAAACTATAAAGATTGTAGAAGAAAACATATGATAATATTACTATAATCTTGGAGTTTAAGATTTCTTAGAGAAGACACAAACACCAAAAGGCAAGGGGTATGAGGAAGGTAGGGGTAATGGAAAAGTTCTATATCTTGCCCTGGTTGGTGGTTACCGCATACGCAATTGTTAAAAAAAAAAAAAATCAAGCTGTTCACCTTAGATCAGTGCATATAACTTTTTGTAAATTACACTTCAATAAAACAAGGGTTAAAATGCAAACATTAAAATGTTCGCTGCAGCTTCACCTGTAAAAGCCAACAACCCAAATGTCCATTAATAGGAAACAGAAAAACAAAGTATGGCATATGCATAGGATGGAACACTACATAGCAAGAAAATAATGATCTATGGATACATACCACAACATGGACAACTCTCAAATGCTGAGAGAAAAAAGACAGAACAAAGAATGTGTACATACTATATGATTCCATTTATATAAACTCTAGAAAATGAAACAAATGTAAAAAAGCAGATCAGTGGTTACTCAGGGGTGACGAATGGAAGTAGGAAGTGAGTGAGGATCTACAAAGAGGTATGGAAATCTTATATATGTTTATATATCAGTGATATAAACATATATACTATTTATAATGTATATAAATATACATTATATTTAATGTGTGAATGGTTTCACAGGCATTTACATAGCTCACAACTACTCAAATTGTACACTTTAAATATGTGCACTTTATTGTATGTCAGTTATACCTCAAAGTTGCTTAAAAACTATAGAGGTGCAGATTTGAGCTTAATAAGAAAGAACTTTCCTTCTAACAATCAGAACAATAGAATTTTAGAGTTAAAAGACACTTAACGGATATTGCTGACAGGGTAGCATACATTCCCTATTTGAGCACTTTTAGTAATGGGGCATTTCCATTATTAAATAGTTTAATTGCTAGAAAATTATTAATACGAAGAGCTCCTGTAACTCAATCCATTGATTCTAGGTATTGTCTCTGGTGCTAAATCTACCTACCCCCAAATTCAAAATGCATTCAACAACTAGCTACAGAGAACCAACTATATACAAGCAACCACTCTATATGCTGTGGTGGGTGAATACAAAGATATGTGAGACAAGGACCCTGATTTCATGGATTTTCCAATTTTGTACCTAAAAATAAATAACTCTAATTCATTGTACTTCATCATTGTCTCCTTTGCTGTGGTTTATATAGTGAGAATGCTTCTGACTTGGCAATTAGACTGTAGATAGTAGAAAAGATATGAGTACAATCTAGTATCACCATTTTCTATTTGGTAGTTTAACTGTGTCTACTTTTGAATAAAATAACAAAATCATATTAACAGTTCACAAATCCTTAAACCAAAGTGGTATACTGGAAAGAGGACTAGAATAAAATTCCTGTTATGCATCTGCAATTAACTAGATGCATCCTTCATCAAGCATTTCACTTTCCTATAAAATGATGGGAGTTGGTTTCTGTAGAGTAGTGGCTTTCAAACTTTTTGGTCTCCAGATACTTTTACTGCCTTAAAAATCATTGAGGACCCCAAGAACTTTTGTTTAGGTGGGTTATATCTATCAATGTGTACCATATAAAATAAAACTGAGTGATATTTAAAATAATTATTTATTCATTCATTTAAAAGTAACAATACTATGCACTGTAAGTAAATTTTAAATTAAAAAAATTTTAAATGACAATAATGAACCCATTACATGTTAACATATGTTATATATTTTCATGAAAACTAATTACATTTCAAAAGTACAAGAAAAGTGTAAAGAGGGATTATTTGGATTTTTTTTTATTTTTGGCAAATCTCTTTAATGTCTGCCTTGATAGAAGAGCTTCTTCATATCTGCTTCTACATTCACTCTGTTGCAATATGTTGTTTTGGTTGAAATAGTTGGATCTCCATATCTGCTTCTGCATTCATTATGTTGCAGTATGTTGTTTTGGTTGAAATATATGAAGACAATCTGGCTTCATCAAGTTATATATTTGGAAAATTGAATACTTTAATAGCCTTTTAAGATAATTGTGGATATTTTTTCATATTATGCCAAAGCTCTATAAATGGTAGACTCTAAAGTTAATTGCAACACAAAATCTGAAACCTTATCAATTAACTATTTGTACTCAATTACATTAAAACTCATTGATCTATCTTGCCTCTGAATGTATCTTTTATCCATGCATGATTTTGTAACACCATGTATTAGTCATTTGGAAAATATTAGTTCACTGAGATTTGTACAACTTCCGAATGTTAACACATTTCATTATACAGTATCAAAAAATCATATACATTAAATGATTACCAAACTCATTTGAAAACACTAAGATTTGGGGAACTATCAAGCTCATAGTAGTTGATTCAAATTCTAATTCTAATTCTTACTTGAAAAGTTCAATTGTGTTTATTGGCAACAAATACTGCCAGTAGCTTTCCTTTAAGTGATAGAGGCACTTTGATTATTTTCGAGAAAATGCCCGCCAAGTACCCAAGTCTGAATAACCAGTTATTCTTTCGATAAAAATGTATTACATGCAAAAATCAGTTAGTTCAATTTACAACTCAATTAGCCACACACTTGCTTTTTCTTAAAATAAGATTTTTACTTCAACATATGAAGTGTTTTGTGTATACTTCCCATTTTTTCATATAGAACATTAAAAAGATGTGCCCTCAAGGGTCAAGAATTAATAAAATTAATACTACATTGAGACCATTCGTAAGTAAAATTGGCTTTTTATCCCCTGAGCATATGAAGAATACAACTACTAGGACAATTTGATAGACTGCACTAGCAGTTTTACACATCAGTGGAAGTGCCAACACAGTGAAAGGGGCAAAAAAGTCATCATACACTTGTTAAAATAGTCCTCACGTTCCTCCTGATAGGATCTTAGGAATCTCAGGGGTCCAGAGACCACACTTTTAAAACCACTGACCTAAAAGATCTTTAATGTCCCTCTAGCTCTAAAATGTCCATAATTATGTAAATACTCAACATCTTTTATTTGTACAACTCTATAAAACATTAGTTTCCCTATGAAGTAATATATCTTACATTTAACAAATACATCGATTTCTTACAAATCTATTACTCAAGTAATCCCGAGGACAAAATCACAAAGTCATGAAACAGGAAGTATTTCTTCCTTCCTAAAAGAACCTTGCTTTTATTCAGTTTCCCATCCTCCAACTTTTCCAGGCACCAATGTACTTTGGAAGCAGGGGTGTTAAGTCACTGGTCTAACTCTGCTTTTATGGTCCTATTTCACTTGCCAATGTACTAGCATAAATATATACATACATTAGTTATAACCAATGTGGCATAAGGAATGTTTTCAGGGTGGAGGTATGGGACTTGAGAGGAAATAAATGAACAAACAGTTCATATTCTTCTTTTACTGGTCATTATGGTGTCTGCATGTGATCTCTGGAACTGCAGTAGCCATCCTGCTGGTATGAACGGCACTAATCTGAGTAAGCTGCTAGGCAGAGTACGACAGAACAGAAGGTGGAAAGAACCTAGGTCATTATTTCGCTGAACTGATAACCTTGGAGATACTCTACTTTAAACTTCTTGTTAAGTGAACTAAAATTTTTCTTTATTGTTAAGACAGCTGAATTAGGGCAGCCTGGGTGGCTGAGTGGTTTAGCGCTGCCTTCAGCCCAGGGCGTGATCCTGGAGACCCGGGATCGAGTCCACGTTGGGCTCCCTGCATGGAGCCTGCTTATCCCTCTGCCTGTGTCTCTGCCTCTCTCTCTGTGTGTCTCTCATGAATAAATAAATAAAATCTTAAAAAAGACAGATGAATTAGTGTTTTCTACCACCTTCAACAGAAAAAAAAACTTATCTAATATAAACAGGCACTATTATGACTATCTTTCATACATAAAATGTTTTACTAAACCAATTAGATTGTGCAATTATGGACAGAGAAGGACCTATCCCTCATTAGCAAAGTCCTAGAGAGCTCAAAATGCAGAATACACTAAACGATATTTCTCTAGGGTCCCACTCTTTGTATCATTTCCCTCCCCAAGTTCCAAGATCTCCTTCAGTATTCCATTCATATCATATATACATGTCATATATAAGAAATTTTTATAAGAAATTTTTGAAGCAAATCAGCCAGTTCTCATAACATATAGGAAGAGTGCTATTTGACTGAATTATAAGATGATGCAAATGCCAACAGGATTTCTTATAGTCTTATTTTTGTACTCACTGTCATAAAACCAATTCCATTAACCCGACTAGCATTTGTTCATAAGTGGTGCTTAAGTCTCCGGTTAATAAATAAATGTAATGTTTATATCAGATTCAGTAAAATTTTTAGAAAATGAATCAAGAAACGAATTTAGGGAAAGCCTGTTTCCTCATAACATTTGCCTTTGGTTAGCACATAGCAACTGATTTAAGGTTCCCACTTCAACAGTATAACAAGTACCATCACAGACAACACTTTTGGTTAAAGACCAGCAGGAGCAGGGGATCCCTGGGTGGCGCAGTGGTTTAGCGCCTGCCTTTGGCCCAGGGCGTGATCCTGGAGACCCGGGATCGAATCCCATGTCGGGCTCCCGGTGCATGGAGCCTGCTTCTCCCTCTGCCTATGTCTCTGCCTCTCTCTCTCTCTCTGTGTGACTATCATAAATAAATTTAAAAAAATAAATAAAAAAAAAAAAAGACCAGCAGGAGCTGCTAAAGGAACAAAGGGCAGTTGGACCTGGATAGATTATGAAGGTAAATAAACTCAAGCATTGAGGTATAAAATGAGAATCTGGTTTGTTAAAATTAAAGGAGCCTATGTATCAGAGATCAAACTAAAGATGCCTCTCCCAAAAACTTCAAGAATTACTGCTATTAAAAACAAATCTTTGTAATGAAGATTTAGTTAAGTGGCTGGGTGGTTCATTTATAATGTTAATTAGAGAGAATATATTTTCAAAAATTACTTCTGTTCCACGGTTGCTACTGTCAGAAGGGGATACAATAATGGAATCATTAAATTTTAAGAAGAAAATCATTAGAGGATAGAACCAAATCAACCAACCAACTGGCAATCAACTGAGCATCAATTCCATAGTCACTGTACTAGATAAAAAAAATTATTAAGGTTGTCTCATAAGCACTCATACACTACTGATAGGAGTATAATTGGTAAAACCATTCTGGAAAGTAATTCGGCAAGAGCAGATCCCTATCATTCAGAAAGCTTAAAGTTCAGCTATTCAGATGCCACCTGGAAAAGCCATAATGTGTAACAGTTTGTGATTTTACAGGGAATACATTTGAATCACACAAGCTACAGGCTGGCATAAAGGCAATGATGTCTCTTAGCTAGTGAGGAAACGCAAGAAGGTAAAGTGGGAGTGGTACAAAATGGATGGGGGACCTCTGATCCCATATATACTTACAAGTTTGTTTCTCAAAAGAGGAGATGGGGGCTGGAATAGCATCACCTCAAAATGAGAAAAATAGATTAGCAGTTAATGGAGGAAAGGTCCTGGAGCAACACTAAGGGAAAGATGAAAGCAAGGAACAGGACTAGACAAAGACACAGCCATTTAAGTCTAAGCATGATAGGCAGCTATGGGGTAAGGGCTGGTGAAGAGGGTGAGAAGGGAGAGCAGAAGGGGCTCCCATTTCGGATGCATTCCAAAACTCTCCTAGGGAAAGAGAAATATCAATGGGTTTGGAGTGTATTATATCCTTGCTATTGCTAGGAAGAGGTGTTGGGGGGGGGGGCAGTATTCATGAAGGGCAGGCTCCACCTTCTGTCCAGGGAAGAAAAGCAGAGGAATGCATAGTTTACAAAATTAAAATTTATGCCCTTGAGGATGGATAGCCTAGGCAATTACAGTAAAAAGTTATTAAAGAATGGGCCAGTGGTGAGTGTAACTAAAATCAAGTCAAGTGACCAGTCACAGGAAGGGGTTATAGACAGGGCAGTGGAAATTATTCAACTTTTTCAACATGACTTTATTTTTCTATATTATCCATCATGTATGAAATAGGGACTGAGGAAAAATCTCATGAGCAGGTTCTAAAGCTAGACCATTCTGATTCAAATCTTAGCCCAATTAACTTACTAATTGCATGACTTTGGACGAGTTATTTAACTACCTTGTAGACTTCAGATTCCTGAAATGAATAGTATTATCTACCTAACAGGTATAACATAGTAACCAGTAAAAAAGTTAGTTATCATAATTAATCTGTTGATATCACCTTTCTAGATGTCAGGGTCTACTGCATATACCAAAGACTTTGAAAATACTAATGGCCTTTAACCCATTAATTCCCCAGAAAGGAGGCAGTACTAATAGAAGAATACAAAATATGGAATAAAACTTGTTCATGGCAGTTCTTCTTACAATGGCTTTAAAAATCTGAAATTTCAAAATGCATTCTATAGGGACACCTGGCTGGCTCAGTCAGTAAGGCATGCCATTCTTGATATCGGGGTTGTGAGTTCAAGCTCCATACTAGGTACAGAGATTACTTAAAAAAAATCTTTAAAAATACTCGATAAAAGTAAATAAGGGAATGAAAACTAAAATAAGATAAAGACAGAGAGGGGGGCAAACCATAAGAGACTCTTAAATATAGGGGACAAACTGAGGGTTGCTGGAGGGGAGGTAGGTAGAAAGATGGGGTAATTGGGTGATGGGAGTTAAGGAGAGCACTTGATGGCATAAGCACTGGCTATTATATGTAACTCATGAATCACTAAATTCTACCCCTGAAACTAATACTACACTATATATGAACTAATTTGAATTTAAATAAAATTTTGAAAAAAGAAAAGTGAATAGGTAATTTAATTGTGGTGTGTACAAATATAAATTGTATACAGTTATGTAAAACTAGTATCTTTATTTTTTTAACATTTATTTATTTGAGAAACAGAGAGAGAGAGCAGGAGGGGCAGACGGAGAGAGAAATCCAAGCAGACATTCCACTGAGCATGGAGCCTTATGCACGGCTTGATCCCAGGACCCCAAGATCATGACCTGAGCCAAAACCAAGAGTCAGATGTTTAGCCAGCTGCACCAACAAGGTGGCCTTAAAACTAGTATCCTTAAACAGAGAATTTTAATAACATGGGAAAATGCATAAGTGAAAAAAGCATTAAGATATAAAACTGTATATAAAGTAATCCCAACTTTTAAAATTTTTAACCAATTTACCTTAAAAAAAGAGATACATGAGAAGGAAATTCATCAAAACAATAATCAAGGTTATTTCCATTCTGTTGATAGAACTGTAGACACATTTTTATTTTCTTCTTTATAATTTTCCGCATTTTTCAAGTTTCCAATACTGATTGTGTATTCCTTTTGCTATTGCACAAAATCAACATGTAAATTGGTTGAATGATTGAACAAATACACAATTCTTGTGTATAATCTAATAGGGAGAACAGATAAAATTTCATGAAAAAAAATGCTTATAAGACCAAATACAGGGACGCCTGGGTAGATCAGCAGTTTAGAGCCTGCCTTCAGCCCAGGGCCCAGGGAATGATCCTGGAGTCCTGGGATCAAGTCCCACATCGCGCTCCCTGCATGGAGCCTGCTTCTCCCTCTGCCTGTCTCTCTCTCTCTCTCTCTGTCTCTCTCTCTCATGAATAAATAAATAAATAAAAATCTTTTTTTAAAAAAGACCAAGTGGAGGGGGAGGAGGGCGGGGGGTGGGAGTGAATGGGTGACGGGCACTGGGTGTTATTCTGTATGTTAGTAAATTGAACACCAATAAAAAAAAAAAAAAAAAAAAAAAAAGACCAAGTACATTTAGGTACTAGACAGGAAGAGGTTAAATATTACAAATGTTCAAAGAAGGGTAAAATCAACCACTGACATGTAACAGGAAGGCAAAGTTTCAAGAAAGACTATTCTCACTAGCATGTAAACTTCATGAAGGCAAGAAACTAGTCTTATTTGGTTTTATCCATAGTTTCTACCACAAAATGATTTTGTGAAAAGCACATATCCAAGATGGTGGAAATAAAACAACACATACAATCCTTAATAACTTACAAGTGCTGAGTAACTATCTGCTGGATAAATATAAATATCACACTAAAACTGAGCAAAGATTTGGATCCACAGGATTCCAATCAAAATGAAAACATAAAATAATGGAGAGGTAAAATATGTATGTAGTGCTCAAGGGATTACAGGAAAGCTCACCTAGGCTAGCATGGAGAACATATATTGAAAAATATAGAAAAATTAAGGTTGGATGGAGGGAAAGATCATGCTAGACATTGAAAATCAGAAAATTTGAGAATTAAAGCATTAAGAAAAGGCAAGTCAATAGTTTGTAATAACAGAAATGAAATCCTAAATTAATTCACTATTTGTCAAGTACTATTCTAAATGATTATAGAAGTCCTCTCATTTTATCCTCAAAGCAACCTTGACATAGGTACCACCCACTCCCTTTTGCCAATAAGGGAATTAAGCTTAGAGGTTACCACTTAGTTGAAGGTGACACATCTACCAGTTAGATTCCACATCTGACTCCAGTGGCCAAGCTTTTAAAGACTCCACATAAGACCTCTCTAAAGCCCACAAAACATGTCTGAGGAGGGATACCAGAAAGCAGTGATCTTCCACAGCATCAAAGATGTATTTTTATTCTGTGGTCTTAGATTTATATCAGTGATGTCAGTACGAATTCATGTTTTTAATACAAATATATATAAAAAGAGATTGCAAAAAATAGATATAGATGTGGGTATGCATCTGCGTATACATATGTTTCTTAATTTTGTCTGCTGAGAAGGCATAGAAACAATGACATCTCAATAGCAATGAGCACACCAAGCAACCAGACCTTTACCTCTAAATACCATTATCCAATAAAAAGAATCAGAGCTCCCTGGAGAAATGGCTCATTCCAGAGTTGGGGCAGGGAAAGTAGAAAACTGAGGCTAGAACATCTTGTGGTACCAGAATGTAAGAGAATGCTAAAAAAATGAGAGACACACTGAAAAGACACAGGATCCAACTGGAAGAGGCTCCTATGGGCCAAATCTGGGTTAATTTCAGCAAAAATTAAAAATAGCAAAATTCATTGTAACTCATAGAATAAAACAAATATCCATAACTCCATACCACTTTAAATAACTGAATAGATAAGTAAATAGTAGAAAAGATAAAGTACTTTGTGACATAAAAGCAGAAAATGTTAAAAACTGAAAACCAACATTTAGAAATGTCACAGTAATAATTATTCAGGCCAGAATCCTCAATAAATGCTAATTTTAAGCAGGCAAAAGTGTGATGAGAAACAGGATATTTACATTGTCTCACAGTATTGCCTCACACAGTATTACAAGATCAGCTCACTTTGTAATTACAAAAAGAAAAAATAGTGACTTTATGGTGTATAAACCTGGCAGACATAACCTGAATCAATTATCAAGGTTAACTCAAGGTGAAGAATTTCATGTGTTTCATATACAGACATCAAAAGCCAAATAAAAACAGAAAAAAGCATACACACTCTTACACAGTCAAAGGACATATATGTATATAAATATATGCATGAGACTAAAGTTATATAGATAGTTGACTAAATAGAATTGGATATGATGGGTAGGTAAATTGGTAAAAACAACAAAAGTAAACTGGGCATCTTAAGCACAGTGCCACCATTTACACATATCCTGTTTTATCATAATAGACATGCTAATGAAAAGATCAGTATATTTAAAATTATTATGGAAACTGACTAATTAAAAGAAGAATAAAGCCATCTTTATTCAAAATATTCATCCACCACAATTTATAGTTGTTTTATAATTCTAACTTTTTATATGTGACTGTATAAATCATACAATCTACAACAATTGTTTCTAGACTGCCTTTAAATTATTTCTGTATATGTAGACATATGCACAGAAATCAAATGGATCTCTATTATGATCCCTTATTCTAAATCTATTTCCATTATAGATGCTATATATTTCCAAAAAGATGCTACTTTTCTTAACATCAGCAGGAAGAGATGTAATCCATTATCATTTTCATTTCACTTCCTGTATCTCCTCCACCAAAAAAAAAAAAAGTAGCAGAGATCCAAACATTCTGAAGATCAAATAAATCTCTATAGACCACATGCAAAGGAGGCAGTATAATACTGGCATTGAGGGTAAAGAATTTGAAGTCAAACTGTCTCAATTTCCAGCTCTACAACTTAGTAACTATGTGATTTTTTGAAAGTCACTTAACCTCTATAGCTTTCTTGATCTGTAAAGCGGGGATAACAATAGTATGTATCTCATAGGTCTCTTGTGAAGATTAAATATGATAATGTACATTGCCATATTACCACAGCCCTTAGCACTTAGTAAACACTCAACAATGTATGTTATGCTCACAGTGTCAACAAAAAACTTCTTATAGAGCAGTTAATTCATAGTAGACTTCAGAGGAAAAACTGTTCCTGGTAACAAAGGACACTACTACACTCAATGAGTTGTTGCCACTCGTCACAAAAAAAGATAGTACATTTAGAGAAACCTATCCACTGCACAAAAAATCATTTGTATTTGTATGGCAGGAGTAATACAATTTTACAGACCATACCTATAAATCTAAGCACATATCCTATTGACAGTAAGTGCGGGTATAATTACCTTTACATAAAAGTATGTTATTTCCACCATTAGAAATGACTTTTACAACTAACCTTTTCAGCATAAAGGTTACTCTATTCCACCTACTAAACACTCTACCTAAAGAAAAAAAATCTTCCAAATATTTGTGATATCCCAATTTGGCATGACTTCAGAGATAAATCATTTAACTATGAAAAATTAAAGCAATTTAAGTATCAATGTTCTTCCTGATATAAAAGTACCAGTACCAGACTACTTCAGTCAACCATCAGTCAACCCCACCACCATCCATTTTACTCTTCAGAAGTTCACCAATATCCCCAGCACTAATATGGAGGAAGATACCATCCATATCTTTGAGATGATTAAAACATTTCATCTAACTAGGATATTGATATGTTAAGCAGAAAAAAAACTGGCTTTCTTAGAGGTACAATGTCCTAATGATAGAGAAATGGGATATAAAATGTTCTTTTAAAATTATATAGAAAGAAAAAGGTAAAAAACTGCAATGGTATGTTCTGTAACTACTTCATGAATACTCAATCATTAGAGTCCAAGAAAACAAGCTTGATCCTACAGTTTGTCAACCATAAAAAAGAAATCTCACTTTTAATATAAATTGATCTAATACAAGTGGATGTATGGTATTGTTATACATACCTGTATGACTGGTATCGGGTGCACATTTACTAATAGCAACATCAGAGGAAAAAAATCAGAAATATTTAATCAAACATCCACAAAACCTTTGGCCCTGTGCCAAATATAAGCAGTAAGCACCAAAAAGATGTTTTTAAAAGTATTTTCAACAACACAATTGTAGTTTTATAGGGGACAGGGAGGGGATTCTATAAGCACTATTGAGTAGCAAAACCCTATTAAGATGCTCTGCATCAAAAAAAAGCAATTATAAAAAAAGCGATTCTAAGTTATCTCTAATTTTTCAGAGGAAAAATTACAAGTGTAGTTGAAATTCATGGTTTTCCAGCAGATTTGCTATTATAATTATGTTGTGCTTAGAGTAATATGAAAGTTGGTTTTCATGCCTTGAGTACACATTTTCTAGAGGATAAAAGGACAATGTAATCTGAGGTATGCTGAGTGTATAGAGAAACCCAACAGCTAAATTAAAAGTGAACCCAGATAATCCATAACATAGCAGCTGCATGTATAAAAAATTGGTAAGTCACTCAACCACAGAAGGCCTAAGCCATGATCTCACATTAAAATGTTTTTTTTAAAGATTTTATTTATTTATTCATGAGAGACACACACACACAGAGACAGAGACAGAAACACAGGCAGAGGGAGAAGCAGGCTCCATGCAGGGAGCCCGATGTGGGACTTGACCCCAGGATTCCAGGATCATGCCCTGGGCCTAAGGCAGGTGCCAAACTGCTGAGCCACCCAGGGATCCCCACATTAAAATGTTTTTAAAATCAACCATTATGATCACTCAAATATAACTTTTTAATCGTTTGTCCCAAACTTCACTCTTTGGAGGTTAAGTGAAATGAAGGATGATGGGCTTCAGGCTGGAGAATATTTTAACAAGGCCATTTTCCTTTACATCTGCCTCATCCCCAGAAAGATAGTGAGTGGGACTACCCAGAGATCCTTTGGCGTTTTACTGTACATTCCTAAAACTGAGTGGAACTTTTTGCTCTGTCATGTCACAGGTGCATCCTCCTTCCACTGTCCTTTAAATCAGTACACTCAATCTCCTTTCAAAACAGAGAATTCTTTTCTTTTCAATAGGTAATGGGCATATTCTCAATTTGTTTAGGTGCCTTAACAAGTTTCTTAAAAAAAAAAAAAGTAAACAACAAACACCCAGAAATTTCAAAGGAAGAAATAAAGAAGGAAAGCTGCAGAAAACCTGAACCTGGGGCCATCAGTGTTTACCTGCTTCTTTGTTGTTACCTGATCATTTGCCATTAAGGATGTCAAAAGGGGGACACAGTGTCTACACAGGTTTTAGTGTCAAGAGGTGGGCTCCTGTGGCTTGATGAAGGGGCAAAAGGGAAGCACTTCACGGGCGCGCCCCACTTTGATGTAAGCTGGATTTCGAAAAAGACAAAATAGTAAACTACAGGCCAGCTTTAAAGAGTGCGTGGGTTGGGTACAGCTAGTGTAAAGGTTAGCCGGCAGGCAAGGGAAACCATACGAGGGCGGAGGCTGGGAAGGAAAAGTTTCAGCCACTCTCCGGAGCCTAGCGATTTACCAGCGTGCGGACCCCCACCCAGGCTCTGCTCTGGCCCCCAGAGCAGGAAGTTGCTGGAAAGCAAGCAGCCCTATTTTTAAACGTACACCTCTCCCTTGGGCTGGAGAAGGCTTGAGTTACCAGAGTTGTAAATAATGTTTCTTCCTAAGCAAGTGAGGGCAGATTGGAATTCTCTAGCCAAGGCCGAGGAGAGAGGAAGGTAAAGGGACAAAAAAAAAAAAAAAAAAATTAAATTTAAATCTAAAAAAAATTTTAAGAAGTAATTTCTGCCCTGAGAGTGAGGTGACTGGTGGGGGGCGGGGAGGAGCGGGAGGGAGGTGGGAAGAAGGAAGGACTTACCGCAGCCTCTGCGGGCTGCCCCCAAAGACTCAGGGCCAGTAAGAACCAGCCGGCAGCCAGGCTGACTCCACGCAGTTTCATTCTTCTCCGGCTCCCGCAGCTCCTTCAGCACCCGCACGAGGTCTCTGGCTAGCTCTGACCAACTGACATAATCTTGAGTTTGTGGGGAGAGAGCTAGAGGCAGAGAGGAGCAGCGAGGGTGTCCCAATTGTGCCCGTCGGCTTAGGTGAGGAGAAAGCTTTTTAAGAGTGGAGGGGGTGGGGAATAAAAAAGGAGACGCTCTCCTTCCCTCCCTCCTCCCCTCCCCAAAGCCAGTCTCTCGGGAACACTTTTCCCTTCTGTCTGAACGTGGAAACTTTTTCCTCACTCCAAGTCGCACAGCTCAACTCTCCGCCCTCTCTCCTCCCGCACCGCCCCCTCCCCACCAGCACTTTTGAGGATCACTCCGCCACCGCTTCAGACTGCACCAGCAACCTGCGAGGGAGTGACGCTCAGTTATTTGGGGGAGGGAAACTTCCAGATCAGTTGGCTGAGCACTCTGACTCCAATCGGGAAGCTTTTCTATTCGTTCACTTTCACCTTCCGTTGGCATACTCTTCCCTGCCCAGTCCCACTCTCATTGGTGAGAGCACCAAAGCCAATTACAAATAGACCTGAGCTGGGACTATTTTTTTAGCGGATGGGTCTTAGAAGAACTGAGAGTTTTTATTGTTAATGGTTAGAAACAAATTTTGGTCGCCACTTCCTGGGCTGCTGGTGTGCTTTCCACCCACCTGGTCGCAGGACAGTTTCTACATACGGTAGAATGTGTGAATATGTTAGAACTGTAGAAATATATTTATGTAATCAAATGTATTCTTGCAACCGAAGAATTAAGAAAATGAACCTAATTGTGTGTATATGAAAACTTGATGCGTGTTATAAACGTCTAAAATTGAGAAACATTCAGTAGATACTGCAATTATTATGTGGTTGCATGTTATTGTAATACAGTCACATCTTTTTATTTAACTACATTGCTAAATGCTATAATTTTTACTTTTTATATTGAACTAATGTAAAAGATACTGACTCTTTGCAGTTGCGTTTCAGAAGGATTTAAATAACTTTCGCGCAGTTTTCTTTAAAACTGACACACACACCGAATTGGAAACATATATATAGAGTTAAGAGCAGTTGAATTGATGTTTCCGACATAAAGTAGACTTGAGCATTACTTTGGTAATCCTGATTCAAAGATCTGTTAAAGTACTAACAGGCCAGAAAATACTTTGTGTGGACTCCTTGGAGGGTCTGCCAGGAATTTGCTCAATATTTCTTCACAACATTTCTCTTATTTCAGACTCGAATCTGCCGCTTGAGAGGCTTTCAAGGCTTTGGACCTATTCATGGGGGCCTACTTATCCATAGATTCTAATCAATTTTGGGTAGATTTAAAACTCCAGAAGCTACCACCACCAGCAGCAAGAGCTGAATATACATACATATACATATACATACAATCAATATACATGTATTGTATATACATGTACATTGTATATACATGTATATACAATGAATATACATACAATCAATTGGAATAAGTGTTGTATGCATTTGGGCTAGCGTGCATGGGCACTTTGGGGCCCATTGGCAGGAGTCCTATGCCCTAAATCTATTTATGTGTAATAGTTAACAGTGGTTCATGGAAGCTGCATAGTTGCTTAGAACTTAGTGTATAGGTCTCTATGGGCCTGCGCTTGAAGCTATGGAGATGCGTGGGAACGTTAAGTGCAGAGGTGCCTGAAAGTGAGAAAGACGCCTGGCAGCCCAAGGTAGGGGGGATGATTGACGGCAGACAGCCCCGCCCCTTTCCCCTCCATTCCTTCCTCTCCTGGTGTAGGGAACTATCTTTTGAGTGCGGCAAGTTGTAGCGGGCACCGCTGTTTTCCTTTGGGCACTTCTATCGAGAAGCTGAGTTAGTTTCTTCCAAAATGAGCCACTTCGTCCCCCTGGCCCGTCCTCCTGAATAAGGAAGCAACCGCCAAGCATCAGCGGAGCCCTGATGAGCCTGGGCTGTGAAGTCGCTTAGCTGTCTCCCGGGACCCAGCTCCGGAGGAGCCGCAAGCATGCACCCTGGGTGAGCTGTTGCTGCGCTGAGTTCCCCTCCCTCTTTCCTACTTTGAGCTACTTTGCCTACCGGGACTATACTTGTACTTATGTCTTTGCAGAGAAAGTGGGGGCGGGGCAGGCAGCAAAAAGGGGTCGGGGACTATGGACATAGGAGGACCCCGGAACCTAGAGAGTCCATGTTACTCACCCTTCCTCCTGTTTCAGGTTGTGGCTGCTCCTGGTTACGTTGTGCCTGACTGAGGAACTGGCAGGAGCCGTGAGTCTCTTTTCCGATCCCTCTCCCCCCTCCTCCTTTGAACCCCCTCTTCATTCCAGCTCCTGTGTTTGTGTTAGGGGGTTGCCGAAGGTTGCACTGTGAAACAGAGCTCCCATCACTCTCCTTTATAGTGGGAGTTAATGGGGTTCTTAGAGAGGGATAGCACAGTGTCACGCTTATGCCTTGGTGACTCAGGCATCTTCTGCCACAAAACTTCCTAATGCGTGGGGAAAATAAAAGTAGAAGACACAAGAGGCAGGCACACATATTTGAGCCTCTTCCCAGATGACTTAAGATAACTGACATATGATGCCTTTCTCAGCATCTATCTCCAAGGCAGAAGAAATGTGAGTTTGCCTGGTCTACATGAACATGAATTGGCACACAAGTTTGAGAGTGGGAGGAGAGCACAAGGAGTGGGACTTGAAAGTGCCAGGAAAGATATGGAAGTTAAACTTAAGTATTTGCTTGGGAGTCCTTTGATAGTACCAGATGACAACATCTAGACTCTAACTACCTGAACAGAATAATACCACATGATGATGTTCAATTTCTATCTGCTGTTACCTCTCACGGGTTTTCTGCGTCATCAGAAAGTTAAAAGGTAGGGATCCCTGGGTGGCGCAGCGGTTTGGCGCCTGCCTTTGGCCCAGGGCGCGATCCTGGAGACCCGGGATCGAATCCCACGTCGGGCTCCCCGTGCATGGAGCCTGCTTCTCCCTCTGCCTGTGTCTTTGCCTCTCTCTCTCTCTGTGACTATCATACATAAATAAAAATTAAAAAAAAAGAAAGTTAAAAGGTAATGTTTAGAATAGAAAAAAAATATTTGAAAGTTAACGTTTCATAGGCTGCTTAGACATCATCCATCAAATCAGCTAGGGACTGCAGGCAAAGGAATTTCTGTAGACATTTGGTCAAGAAAAGTTAATGGACCCCCGAGAGTAAAGACATCTCCAGTGTAATTACGAGGATACTTTACCAAAGGTGGGGTGACCCGAATAATCAGAGATAGTGCAGTTTTCCAGTCTCACTAGCTACTTATGCTGGCAGAAATAAAGTTAACCGCTGAATTCATACATGAAGTTGTTTGACTATTGAGTCCTATTTCACTGCTGTATTTAATAAACTGATAATAGCCAGGGTCATGCTCCCTATAGATGACAGATTAATATATATTCCAAATATTTACCTTGTGGGTTTGACAATTTATAATGATTGGCTGTATTTCAAATACTTAAATATTTTAAATACTATTTATAGAGCCATACTTAATTCAACCCAATAAAATCAGCTAATATGTTTATTGGGGGAGGGGGGTGGATTACTTTGTCCTGGCAGATATCTTTAAGAACATGTCAGAATGAAGTGAAATGATTTATCTTGTGAAAAGAAAATGATGCCGGAATACTTGACTTTTAACATATTGTGACACCCTCTACCAGCCCCCCAACTCAGGACATCAGCTCTTATGTAAGTAAATTCTAGACTTTGTCAACAGGATTATTGATCTAGGGTTCTGTGTACTTCTCTGATTCCCCCAGTACACGAGTTTAGTTATGTGTTACCTAGAGGCTTAATACTGCATTTATTGGAAATGCCAGGTTTTGATTAGTTAACAATTTGTCTGGGAATCTTGCCACTTGTAAAAATGTTATGCTTGGGCAGCATACCTTCCAGCAAAGACTATTTTCAGACTCTAGATGATTGTATTCAGTGTACTTTTGGGGAAAAGCATTAACAAATCATTCTAGATGGCTAGAGACTTCCCAAACACTGCATCTTATCAGTTGATATCCTTAAAAGTCACTGGAGGATTGTGCTTTAATTCTTAGAAGTATTGAAGTGTGTCTCCAAAATCAAGCACTGCTTTGGTCTGTGGATTTCAGATTCTGTCTCATTGTTTTACGATTTCACCTGCTATGTCAGTGTGAGTGACCCTGGTAAGACTAAAATAAACCTTGAACTACACTGACAATATTTTTTACCTTATTTACATCCAGAGCTGCTTCATTCACTGTTACTTCTGAATATTTGGCAGTGTAAAGCTTTTTTTTTTTTTTTCATTTTGGGGAAAATGGCAAAGAAAAAGAGGAGTACCGCAGGATAAGATCTCAAAAGGTGACTTTCTTTTAAGAATTTTATTTTTATTTATCCATGAAAGACAGAGAGAGAGAGAGAGAGGCAGAGACACAGGCAGAGGGAGAAGCAGTTTCCATGCAGGGAGCCCAACATGGGACTCCATCCTGGGCCTCCAGGATCAGGCCCTGGGCTGAAAGGCGAGGCTAAACCGCTGAGCCACCTGGGCTGCCCCAAAAGGTGACTTTTTTGAAGGGAAGTTTTTTTGTTCCCATTTACTCTTTGTAGTGGGTTCTCATATATATTAGATGGTTCTCATCTCCTCTCAGTTCCAGTTTATCCTCTGGTTTGTAATGTTTTTTCACCTTTCAAATGGTTTTAGTTCTTTTAATTCTCTGTACCTTGTTTAACTAATATTAATGAAAAATAACTTACAAATAGATTTACACGGAGCTAGGTTGTGCTTCTCTATAAGAAAGTTTGTTTGCCGGCAGCCCGGGTGGCTCAGCAGTTTAGCGCCACCTTCAGCCCAGGTCATGATCCTGGAGACCCGGATCCAGTCCCACATCGGGCTCCCTGCATGGAGCCTGCTTCTCCCTCTGCCTGTGTCTCTGTGTCTTCCATGAATAAATAAATAAAATCTTAAAAAAAAAAGAAAATTTGTTTGCTGTGAGAGTTTGGATGCCAATAATAGAATATTGGTGAGCATTTGAGATGGGGTCTTTTAGGTGCTTTTGATTGTTCTTTGTCAGAGTTTATAAAGCAGTGTTATTCAAAGGGATGGGAAGCTAAATGTCAAAATCTGGGATTAAAGAATGAGTTTCCATTAAATTTCTTTTAAAAGAGTGATGATCTTCTTTGAGGTAAACTACTTGCACAATTTATCTGAATGAGATAGAGCCTAGGATTTCAGAATATCCATAATCGTTTTTGGTTATTAAGTGCCTGAGACACAGCACACAAAGATTTATTCAAACATAGTCTCTAACTCTCTAGGATGTTACTTTCTCAGACAATGATGGTCATTATGTTCCTTAAAAGATAAGATACCTAATGATAAATTACTATCTGTATGTGTCTGCATTGTGTTAATGTAAAAACTAGAAAGATTTGTATATCACCATGGGCCAACATGTCTAGCAGTTAAAATATGTGACCAAAGTAGTCAGGGTCCTTATTTTTTCTTCCCACTTTGCCCCTAATCTACTTTCATGAAACTTCTAATACAACCAAGCATCATTAAAGCCAAAGCCTAGCAAGAGTTATTTGGGTGGAGAAGAGGCAAAAGGGAGAAAATATATGTCTGGTTATCCCGTTCTGTAAAGAGCATACATAAAATGCCTTAGCCGTATTCATATCAAAGTCTGATTGAAATACAAACTTCTTTCCTTAAAGTTGTAATTTGCCCAAGTTGGTCCTTTCCACTGTGATATTCAGTCCTAATTACAGCCATTGAAGTATGAATAGAGTGCTCGAGTTTATCAGAGATGGAAAAAGTTTCTTCCTACTCTAAGGATCAAGAGGAGTATTTGCCTTGTTTAGGGCTGTGTCTCTAATAATTCTTTCTTTTTTTTGAAAAACAACTTATTGAGATACAATTTAAATACCATAAATTCACTCATTTTATGTATACAAGTCTATGATTTTTAATAAATTTACCAAGTTGTGCAACTGTCACCATATCCAGCTTTAGAACATTTTCATCACCCCAGTAAGATCCTTCATATCCAGTCACAGTTAATCCTCATTCCCACCCCTAACCCCAAACAAACATAAATCTACTTTTATACCTCTATAGATTTGTCTTTTCTGGGCATTACATATAAATAGAATATAATTCTATTTATATAGAATCCTATATAAATAGAATTATATATAGGATTATATAATATGTGATCTTTTGTGTTTGGCATCTTTTACTTAGTATAATGTTTTTGAAGTTCATTCATGTTGTAGCATGCATCAGTATTTTACTCTATTGGTATTGGCTTTTAATATAGGTATTCCATTATGTATATACCCCATTTTTTGTACATTTACCAGTTAATGGACACTGGGTTCTTTCCACTTTTTGGCTATTATGAATAATGCTATTTTGAACATTAACATGCAGATCTTTGTGTGGACATACAATTTATTTTTCTTGAGGAGATATATACAAATGGAATTGCTAGGTCATATGAAAAATTTATATTTATGTTTATTTAAATCTTTTGCCCATTTTAAGATTGGCTTGTCTCCTTATTGAGTTGTAAGAGTTCTTTTTTTTTTTTGTAAGAGTTCTTTGTACATACTGTATACAAGTCCTTTGCCATACATTACAACTTGCAAATATTTTCTCCCAAGCAGTAGCTGATGCCTGGTCTTTTCATTTTCTTAATATGAAATTTTAAAGTAGTCTTCTGCTTTGCATGCTAGCAAATGTCCTATATCAGTTAGCTATGAATAATCACAATATATAACATATGTGTGTGTGTATACAGACTATATTATCTTGGGATGACTAAGAATACTGATCCATATGTATGAGTACATCATCAAATGAATCTTCAAATGACTACATAAGTGGATAACACTTAGATGATAATGTAGCTACATTATTGACAGGTCAAATACAAACATATTTTGAAACAGGAGAGGAGGGGAAGTAGATATTATTTAATATGCTACTAAAGAAGGAGATATATAATTCCATATCACAAATTTGTTTTATTATATGTTTTGATGATTATATTTCAATATAATTCATTTCCACTGTAATCCTATGTATTCTATTGGATACATTAAAAAATATTATTCTGAAAAGGAGTCCATAGGCTTCACTAGACTGCCAAAGTAATCTGTGACATTAAAAAAAACCCTAGTTATAGTGTTGGATATTATTTTATTTTTTATTTTTATTTTTTTAAAGATTTTATTTATTTATTCATAGAGATGCAGAGAGAGAGAGGCCGAGACACAGGCAGAGGGAGAAGCAGGCTCCATGAAGAGAGCCTGACATGTGACTCGATCCAGGGTCTCCAGGATCATGCCCTGGGCTGCAGGCGGCGCTAAACCACTGCACCACCAGGGCTGCCCAGTGTTAGATTTTAGAATAAACAAGTTGTCACTTTCTAAGGCTTGTTCAGGGATGAGGGCATTTGTATTGACTATGAATACCAATAGTCTGTTAGATTTTAGGTACATTATGGAGTCTCCAGCAAATATTCCCTTAGGTACTATAATCTTATAATCAAGCCAGATCACAGGAGCTAAGTATGCTATTTCCCTAATGACTTCATTAATATAAGAATGAAACAATTCAACATCATCTTGTAAGTCCTTGCCAGAGTAATTAGGCAAAAAAAGAAATAAAGGCATCCAAAATGGAGAGGAAGAAGTAAAACTGTCACTATTTGTAGATGACATGATGATATATGTAGACCCTAAAGACTCAATCAAAAACCTGTTAGAACTAATGAATTCAGTAAAGTTGCAGGATACAAAATTAATACACAAAAGTATGTTGCATTCCTTTACACTATTAAAGAACTATCAGAAAGAGAAATTAAGAAAACAATCCCATTTACAAATACATCAAACAGAGTCAAATACCATGAAATAAGTTTAACCAAGGTGAAAGACCTGTCCATTGAAAACAAGACATTAGGGATCCCTGGGTGACTCAGGGGTTTAGTGCCTGCCTTCACGCCCAGGGTGTGATCCTGGAGTCCTGGAATGGGGTCCCACATCGGGCTCCCTGCATGGATCCTGCTTCTCCCTCTGCCTGTGTCTCTGCCTCTCTGCCTCTCTGTGTCTCTCATGAATAAACAAATAAAATCTTAAAAAAAAGAAAACAAGACATTAAAGAAATTAAATAAGACACAAATAAATGGAAACATATTCAGTGCTCATGGATTGAAAATAATTATTATTGTTAGAATTTCCATACTATCCAAACAATATGCAGATTCCATGCAATCTCTATCAATATTCAGTGGTATTTTTCACAGAAATAGTACAAACAATTCTAAAATTTGTATAGAGGGATCCCTGGGTGGCGCTGCGGTTTAGCGCCTGCCTTTGGCCCAGGGCGCGATCCTGGAGACCCGGGATCGAATCCCACGTCTGGCTCCCGGTGCATGGAGCCTGCTTCTCCCTCTGCCTGTGTCTCTGCCTCTCTCTCTCTCTCTCTCTCTGTGTGTGTGACTATCATAAATAAATAAAAATTTTAAAAAAATGTGTATAGAACCACAAATGACCTCAAATAGTCAAAGCAATCTCAAGAAAGAAGACCAAAGCTGAAGGCATCACATGCCCTGATTTCAAATTATATTATAGAACTCTAGTAATTAAAACAGTATGATATTGTCATAAAAACACATAGATCAATGGAGAGCCCAGAAATAAACTCACACATATATGGCCAATTAATCTCTGACAGAGGAGGCAAGAATATACAATGGGGAAAGGACAGTCTCTTCAATAAATGGTATTAGAAAAATTGGACAGCCACATGCAAAAGAATGGAACTAGATCAATATCTTAGAGCATTCACAAAGATTAGTTCAAAATGAATTAAACACTTAAATATAAGATTTGAAACCATTAAACTCCTAGAAGAAAACACAGGCAGTAAGTTCCTTGGCATAACTCTTAGAGATGATTGTTTGAATCTGACATTAAAAATAAACAAGTGGGACTACATCAAACAAAAAAAGCTTCTGCACAACAAAAGAAACCATCAATGAAATGAAGATGTACCTTACTGAATGGGAGAAAATAATTTCAAGTCATACATACATACTAATATCCAAAAAAATACAAAGAACTCATACAACTCAATAGCAAAAAAAAAAAAAACAAAAAAAAAAACAAAAAAAAAAAAACAAGCAATCCTATTTAAAAACTGGACAGAGGATCCAAATAGACATTTTTCAAAAGAAGACAAGACAGATGGCCAACAAGTACATACAAAGGTGCCCAGTATCATTAAACATCAGAGAAATGCAAATTCAAACCACAAAGAAATATCACTGCACACCTGTTAGAATAGCTAGTATCAAAAAGACAAGAGATAACAAGTGCTGACAAAGGTGTGGAAAAAAGAAAATCCATGTGCAACATTAGTAAGAATGTAAATTGGTGTGACTACTATGGAAAACAGTATGGAAGTTCCTCAAAA
The DNA here is from genome assembly GCF_053574225.1 of Canis aureus. Lineage (NCBI taxonomy): Eukaryota > Metazoa > Chordata > Mammalia > Carnivora > Canidae > Canis > Canis aureus. Next base: position 42,081,111 of record NC_135649.1, read on the forward strand.
AATTAAAAATAGAACCACCATGTGATCCAGGAATTCTACTTCTGGGTATTTACCTGAAGGAAATGAAAACACAAATTTGAAAAAACATATATACCCTCATAGTCACTGCAGCATTATTTACCATGGCCAAGATGTGCAAACTACTTAATTATCCATTGATTCTGAGTGGATAAAGAATTTGTAGTGTGTATATATATCTACAATGGAATATCATTCAGCCAAAAAGAATGAAATTTTGCCATTTGCAACAACATGGATGGAACTCAAGGACATTATGTTAAATGAAATAAGTCAGACAGAGAGAGACAGATATAATATGATCTATCTTATTATATGTGGAACCTAAAAAAAGAAAAACCAAGCTTATAGATACAGAGATCAGATCAGTGATTGCAAGAGGCATGGAGTAAGGGGTGGGAGGAATGGGTGAACTGTCTTTTTTTTTTAGTTTAAATAAATTGAATAAAAATTTTTAAAAGAATGAAGCAAATAGATTGACACCAGTTATCAATACGTGTTGGTTTTCACTTGCCTCGATTATGGAGATATTTCCATAATTTCACCCACCATGCTTGGAGTACAGACTTGTCCTATCCTCTATAGATGACAGGACATGCATATGTAGAAAGAATGTATTAGGAAAGGGCCATACTGTATTAAACTACCCAGTCCTTTTAAGCTAAGTGTCCCAGTGAGGTAGATCATAGGGCTCTAACTTGTTTTAAGATCTAATTAAGGGCAGCCCAGGTGGCTCAGCCCTTTAGCACCGCCTTCAGCCCAGGGTGTGATCCTGGGGATCCGGGATTGAGCCCCACGTTGGGCTCCCTGCATGGAGCCTGCTTCTTGCTCTGCCTGTGTCTCTGACTCTCTCTCTCTCTCTCTGCCTCTCGTGAATAAATAAATAAAATCTTTAAAAAATAAATAAATAAAATAAGATCTAATTAAATGTACATGAAAGGAAAAGCGTGCTCAAAGGAAAATAGTGATGGGAAAATTAGCTAAGAGCAATTATCCACTCTCTTACCATCCATCTTTAATTGATCCCTCTCCTTGACTTCTTTTCTGCTCTACAAACAATAGTAAAGTCTCCTCCATTATAAAAACAAGTAATAATAAAAAACATAGCTTTTTTCTCCATAACTCTAACCGCCTCCATCCAATTACCATCAAATTCCTGCTCATTGTCTACTCTTCTTCAACAACCATTTACCCTTAGGGGTAAAGCCTATTACAGTCTAGACTGAGACTACTCTCCAAAATTGCCCTCCTTCAAGTTACTAATGGCTTCCTAACTACCAAGCAGAATGGATTCCTTTCATTTTATCTGACTTACTTATTGGGGTTATCCCCCATTTTATTGAGAAATAACTGACCTATATCATTGTATAACTTTAAGACATACAGCATGATGGCTTGATTTATATATGTTGCAAAATGATTACCACAATACATTTAGCATCTTCTCATATAGATACAATTGAAAAAAATTAAAAAGGTGAAAAAGAAAAATTTCTCCTGATGATAACTCTTAGGATTTTTTCTATTAACACCATTCAGCAGTGTTAGCTGGAGTCATCATGTTGTACATTACATCCGTAGTACCGATTCACCTTATAAGAGAAATTTTGTGCCTTTGAAACACCTTCCTCCGATTCTCCCTCCTTCCATCCTCCACCTCTGGTAGCCACAATTCTGATCTCTCTACTGCAATGTTTTGCATTTTCCAATCATTCTGAAACTACCTTTCCTTCTTTGACTTTCAAGACATTGTGTCTCATTGTTGCTCCTAATACTTCTCTGAAATTTTTATTTTATTCATCCAACATTTATTTATTGAGCAAACACTGTATTCTAAATAGTATGCCAGACTCTGTTGACACAGTGGTGAACAAGGCAAGTATGATCTTTGATGTCATGGAGCTTATAAACTTCATTACTCCCTGGTCCTAAAATGGTGCTTTATTTCTCAGCATTTTATACTTTGCCTTCTTCTTGCCTCAACAGTTTTTAACTATAACTCCTATACATTGATGTAGAGTACAATTTATATTTCTAGCCCAGACATGTCTTTTGAATTCCAAACCTATATTTCCAATTACCTAGTCAGCGGGGATCTCAAGTAGTTGATACATGCAATGATACATACAAAGCATTTAAAACAATGCCTGCAGGTGCCTGGGTGGCTCTGCTGGTTTAAGCATGGACTCTTGATTTTGGCTTGGGTCATGATCTCAGGGTAATGCGATGGAGCCCCACGTCCGGCACTGTGCTGCTGATGGAGCCTACTTAGGATTCTCTCTCTCTCTCTCCCTCTGCCCCTCCCCTAGCACTCGCTCACTCTATAGGTCTTTCTCTCTCTCTCAAGTTAATTTATTTAAAAAAATATATAAAACAATACCTGGAGCACTCAATCAATGCCAGCTATTATTATTTTGTATTGCCCCAAATACAATGTGTCTAAAAATGAAACTGATTTCTAATCCTTTCCATGACACTCCAACTTCCTGCTCTCATTTTTTAATCTTTGTTAAATATCACCATCTACCAAGTTTCAAGCAAGAAACTATAAAATCAGCCACTAATTCTCACTATTTCCATCCTTCTCACCAAGCTCCATTAGTTTTACCAAAAATCTGTGGAATCTAGATTGGTTCCAAACCTCATAATCATATATCAATAGCCTCTTAACTAGTTTGTCTACCTCCTGACTCCATTCTAATCTCTACTCTGCCACCAGAGTTATTTTACTAGCAGTAAATCCAATTATATTATCTCCTGATTTCAAACCTTTGTTGGTTTCTTGTTTCTTGCAGTATGAAAGTACATACTCCTTAGCTTGGCACATTTAAGGGCCTTAATTATCTTGCCCCAACTACCTTTCCAGCCTCATGTCCATGTGTTTTTTCCTGTCAACCTTCCTTCTCAAGCTCATAGTGTACAGTACACTTCATTCAGATTGGACATCTCTCCATGTCCAAACTACCTTATATTCTTTCTTATCTCTTTGCATTTGCTTATGTGTCCTCCTTATCTGGAATGTCTATCTCCAGTATTTACACTCCTCTACCTAGTGAATTCCTACTCAATCTTTAATACCCAGATAAAATGTTATTTCTTCAGGAAACCATCCCAGACCTCCTCAGAAAGAATTCATTCTTCCTTAACCTGTGATTCCAAGTTTCTTTGGGCCTCTTTGGTAGCACCTGCAATGTCTATGTAGTCATGAACATTTTGTGCTTATATGTCTGTGTTGCCCTCTTCAGCCTTGTACATACAATGTCCAGGATATGGCCATGCACATAGTAGGTGATCAACAGACGACTTCCAAACAAATAAGCAGATTTATTCCTAGTGGCCTGCAACAAATGCCTTTTTCTTGTATATCTTAACAATTACTAATATCAATTCTAATAACAACTGCTTTGATGGCAAAATAGCAAACTTCTTCCATGGTATAATGTTTGAGAGAACGGACTCCAGAATCAGACTTTTGCTTGAATGCTGCCTCTGCTCTCTGACACTTCCTAGCTGTGTGACTTAAGGCAACTCATTTTACCTTTTATTTTTAATTTTTTTATTGGAGTTCAATTTCCCAACATATAGCATATCACCCAGTGCTCATTCTGCCAAGTACCCCCCTCAGTGCCCATCACCCAGTCACCCCAACACCCCAATGACCTCCCTTTCCAATACCCCTTGTTCATTTCCCAGAGTTAGGGGTCTCTCATATTTTGTCACGCTCACTGATATTTTCACTCATTTTCTCTCCTTTATTCCCTTTCACTAAGTTTTATATTCCCCAAATGAATGAGACCATATAATGTTTGTCCTTCTCCAATTGACTTATTTCACTCAGCATAATACCCTCCAGTTCCATCCACGTTGAAGCAGATGGTGGGCATTTGTCGTTTCTAATGGCTGAGTAATATTCCATTGTGTACAAGACCACATCTTCTTTATCCATTCATCTTTTGATGGACACCGAGGCTCCTTCCACAGTTTGGCTATTGTGGACATTGCTGCTATAAACATTGAGGTGCAGGTGTTCTGGCGTTTCACTGCATCTGTATCTTTGGGGTAAAGTCCCAGCAGTGCAATTGCTGGGTTGTAGGGCAGTTCTATTTTTAACTCTTTGAGGAACCTCCACACAATTTTCCAGAGTGGCTGCACCAGTTCACATTCCCACCAACAGTGCAAGAGGGTTCCCCTTTCTCCACATCCTCTCCAACATTTGTTGTTTCCTGCCTTGTTAATTTTCACCATTCTCACTGGTGTGAGGTGGTATCTCATTGTGGTTTTGATTTGTATTTCCCTGATGGCAAGTGATGCAGAGCATTTTCCCATGTGCTTATTGGCCATGTCTATGTCTTCCTCTGTGAGATTTCTGTTCATGTCTTTTGCCCATTTCATGATTGGATTGTTTGTTTCTTGGGTGTTGAGTTTAAGAAGTTCTTTATAGATCTTGGATACTAGCTCTTTATCTGATAGGTCATTTGCAAATATCTTCTCCCATTCTGTAGGTTGTCTTTGAGTTTTGTTGAAGGTATCTTTTGCTGTGCAAAAGCTTCGTATCTTGATGAAGTCCCAATAGTTCATTTTTGCTTTTGTTTCCCTTGCCTTCATGGATGTATCATGCAAGAAGTTACTGTGGCTGAGTTCAAAAAGGGTGTTGCCTGTGTTCTCCTCTAGGATTTTGATGGAATGTTGTCTCACATTTAGATCTTTCATCCATTTTGAGTTTATCTCTGTGTATGGTGTAAGAGAATGGTCTAGTTTCATTCTTCTGCATGTGGCTGTCCAATTTTCCCAGCACCATTTATTGAAGAGGCTGTCCTTTTTCCAGTGGATAGTCTCTCCTCCTTTGTCAAATACTAGTTGACCATAAAGTTGAGGTTCCACTTCTGAATTCTCTATTGTGTTCCATTGATCTATGTGTCTGTTTTTGTGCCAGTACCACACTGTCTTGATGACCACAGCTTTGTAGTACAACCTGAAATCTGGCATTGTGATGCCCCCAGCTCTGGTTTTCTTTCTCAATATTCCCCTGGCTATTCGGGGTCTTTTCCAATTTCACACAAATCTTAAGATGATTTGTTCCACCTCTCTGAAGAAAGTCCATGGTATATGGATAGAGATTGTATTAAATGTGTAAATTGCCCTGGGTAACATGGACATTTTCACAATATTAATTCTTCCAATCCATGAGCATGGAATATTTTTCCATTTCTTTGTGTCTTCCTCAATTTCTTTCAGAAGTGTTCTGTAGTTTTTAGGGTTCATTTTACCTTTTGGAGACTGTTTTCTCATCAGTAAAAATAGGATAATAATACCTTCCTCTAGAGAGTATTGTGCATTTAGAAGAAATAGCATATGCAAGATTACCATTCACAACGTAGGTGTGAAATTCCTACTCTGTCACCCCTACAGGTATTCTTTATTTCTTTTATTGCTGAGGGAAAATTTTTAAAAATCCCCAATTTTGTCAACTGATATATTGACAAAATGAGAAAAAGGGAGATGTCAAAGAAGACTCTCTCATCCATAGAATGTACGTCTGGGAAGATCGCTGTTTCTCAGTTGTCCTCTTCATCTCTTTTTCTCTCTTCCACCTCTTTAGTAATGACATATGATTTCTAGCGCTTTAAGTTTCCAGAGTATTTTCTCAATTATATTATTAGCTGCTCAAAGCGACCCTGCGAAATATATAGGGCAAATATTCTCAGCCTAGAGAGGCAAACTGATTTATTCAAGATCACAAATCCAGTCAATGGCAGAATTGGGGTTAAAACCCACTATAGTGTGCTGTCTCTCAAATTCAGGCATTTTATCATCACTTATCTGGACTCCTACAACAGACCTGATTGTTCTTCTTGTTTCAGTCTTCCACTGCCTCTTATCTTTCGTTCCTGATAGCCATCCTTTGTGCAGCAAGGGACCTATTCTAAAACACAAATATGATAGTGCCACTACACCGTTTGTGAAAGCTCCCTGTACCCATCATCATCTGGCCCTGCTCACCCATCCCACTCCATCTGCTGTTACTGTTCTCGTACTGATGTTTAGATTACAGTTATGCTTTTGGTGTTGGCTCAACATGCCATGCATAGTCACTCTTCCTGCTATTCCTTCTGTTTGAAACACCCTTATTTTCTCATCTTGTTTTCCTCCTGTCTTTGCAGATGGACATATTATTATTTCCTTAAGGCCCACTTTAGGGAATATTTTTCTGAATTGTCTCCTTTCTATTCTTCTGTCTCTCCCTCTGTTTTTCCTTTACTCCTTCCTTCAGAAAAATCTTTAGTGCCTACTAGGTGCCAAACACTGTGGTCATCCCTGTTGTTTGAAGAACCATGGCATGTACTAAACCAGTGTGGGTGGAATATGGGGAAGGGGAAGTAGAGGGAGGCTGGCAGAGCATGGTGTCAGATGACACTAGAGGAATAGGAATAGGAAATAGGAATAGGAAAGAGCTAGACTTACCCTGTACTCTGATTTACTCCCTGACTCTCCAGAGCATTTACCTAATGCCTATGGTAAGGTATATTTCTCTAAGTGGGGGATGATAGGCATTATAGTTATTGCTGCCACCTACTCGGTATCCAGCACTGGCAAACTTTTTATGCATGGAGGGCTCACTTCTGTGGCACACATCTGCTCATTCCAGGTTCATAAAATTTAGGAAGGCCACAAGGTATGTGTCTTTTCTCAAGCTCTTTTTGAATTCCATGTTTACGTCTGGAGGTCTATTTCCTGATTTTTTTCCTTTATGGATTATAGTGCAGTTAAAAAAATTTTTTAAAAGGGACACCTGTGTGGCTCAGCGGTTGAGTGTCTGCCTTTGGCTCAGGGCATGATTCTGGGGTCCAGGGATTGAGTCCCACATCAGGCTCCCTATGGGGAGCCTGCTTTTCCCTCTGCCTATGTCTCTCTGCCTCTCTCTGTTTGTCTCTTATGAATAAATAAATAAAGTCTTTAAAAAAATTTTTTTAAACCTCCAAACCTGGAGCCAAATGTTTCTAGGTTCAAATGTAGACTACAACACCAACTATGGCCTTAGGACAAATCACTAAATATATTATTAGCTGTAAAATTATTACTATTGTTATTCTTCTCTAATCACTCACTGTGACTGCCTGTGTACGAAAAATGAGTGGTGAGCCCATTTGGGGGACATCTGAGAGCACATTGCTTAATTATTTGTTGAGTTTGTTTTTCAAGCTTCCTAGGGGAGAAGAGTTAGAATTGTTACACTTGTGCCATTTTCCTTAAAGCTACCTCTACCTCTGCTGCCCTACCTTTGTGACCCTCTGTGGAGAACAGGGTCTCAACTGGAGATTATGTCTGAAGGGAGCTACCTAGGCATCCTTGAAGTCCCAGTTCCCCTTTGTCTAGCAACAGTAGGCCAGTATCTTTCAACCTGATTCACTCGTACCGAGGGGGAGTTGGTGCTCATCAATGGAAATTTCCCTGGCCATAAAGCTCTATGAGATCAGGCTTTCCCAGAAATGTCTGGGACTGCTGGCCAAGAGGCTGAAATGGTCCTTTGGGAGACAGATTTTCTGTTGAGGAGGGAATGAAAGTTAAGTAGTATTTCTCTTGCTCTCTAAAGCCTTGAGTGACTACTTTTCCTGACCCAGAGAGAAGAGGGTTAGCAGAGAAAAATCTAAAATGCCTAGAATCTCTAAATTCTTTTGTGAATGTAGCAGATCCCTTAAAGATGAGAATTAACTTTAGACTTATAAGATTTATGTGACCCTGCCTTGGAGAAAAGATTAAGTTGCATAAATATGTACCAGCATCTAGCATGCAAGTAGATATCCAGAGCATGCTCAGATATAATAATGTTCATGTTGATGTTGATAATGATGAACAAAAATAATTACTAGAGCATTTTTCAAGATTTACAGCAGTTGACCCTTTTCTCCCCAAACAAAAATTCATTTGACTCCCAATATAAAATCCCAACCAAAATAGCTGTTTTTCCAGTAAGTCAAAGGTTGGTTTTTATTTTTTAAATGTTTATTTATTTGTAAAGTCAGTAAAAAGGAAGAAACTGAGGGATCCCTGGGTGGCGCAGCGGTTTGGCGCCTGCCTTTGGCCCAGGGCGCGATCCTGGAGACCTGGGATCGAATCCCACATCGGGCTCCCAGTGCATGGAGCCTGCTTCTCCCTCTGCCTATGTCTCTGCCTCTCTCTCTCTCTCTCTCTCTCTCTCTCTGTGACTATCATAAATAAATAAAATTTTTTTAAAAAAGGAAGAAACTGAGAGAAAAAACATAAAAATCTGAAATTAAGAGCTATTAGTAGTCTTAGTCTCCAGTTACTGTTTTTTTTTTTTTTTTTTGGTTATATAGTATGGAGAACATACTGATGCACCCAAATAAATAGTGGAGGGATCCCTGGGTGGCGCAGCGGTTTGGCGCCTGCCTTTGGCCCAGGGCGCGATCCTGGCGACCCGGGATCGAATCCCACGTCGGGCTCCCGGTGAATGGAGCCTGCTTCTCCCTCTGCCTGTGTCTCTGCCTCTCTCTCTCTCTCTGTGTGACTATCATAAATAAATAAAAATTAAAAAAAAATAAAATAAAAAAAATAAATACTGGACATTGTAGGGTGAGGACTTTTTTGTTTAACGCTTAGTCTGCTGTCAGGATACACCCCAGTTAAACAGATGTAGCAAGAAAATCTGTGTTTCCTCGTCAACAGACACTGCTTTCTCTTTTTTTCTCTCTCACACATGCGTATAAGTACACATTGTTAACTTGGCAACATGCATTAACACAATCAGTGGTGATTTCCGATGAGTTAATGTTTGCTATGCAACCCATTTGAATGCTGCATGCTTTGTTTTATTATAGTTTTTAAATAGTTTAAAATATATTTTTCAAATGAAATTAAAATCAAATGTTGCAGAACTATTAAAACACCCCCCACGATTTTATTATTTTTTATTTTTAAGAAGATTTTATTAATTTATTTGACAGAGAGAGAGCTCAAGCAGAGGGAGCAGCAGACAAAGGGAGAAGGAGAATTCGACTCCCCACCAAGCAGGAAGCCCAATGTAGTAGCTCCATCCCAGGACCCCAAGATCATGACCCAAGCCGAAGGCAGACGCTTAGCCAGCTGAGCCACCCAGGCGCCTCACCTTCATGATTTAAAAACACCAAATTACATAATAATTGGGCATTAAAGTTCATAGGACAGAATGAGGTGAAAGATGAAAGAGGTCCATACAGGTTGTAGTTGGGGAAGGCTTCACAGAAGTAGGATTTGTGCCAGGCCTTAAGGGACTACCAGAAAATGAGTGTTAAGGGTGGATACTGTTTGTTCTCCATGTTCCAGGACATCCCTGATTGCAAATTTTCTTCTCTAAGTCTTTATAAATATGTTTGTCGGAAAAAATGATTCATCTTTGATTTAAAAAGGTAGCCTTGTTGAATCATCAGGTAGACAAGCTGATCAGAGCATGAGCAAGAAGACAGAGGCGGTAACAGGGTGCAGCATCTTTCAGGCAATTAGGAAAAGGCCCTTTTGTTAAGCAGTCACAGCTCCCTGCCATGTCTCACTGCTTGCTGAGTGGTGAGCAGTCTAGATTCCAATTCCCACTTGTGCCCTCAATCAAGCTTCCTTTTGCAGTGGACCCTATGAGCAATCATACACTGTGGCCCTAGCAAGAATGAATATGTTTAAGTGGGGGACAGTGAGAAGAGCTACCTGGCTACAAAGTATTGTTCTGAATGCTATAATCAGTGGATCTTTTGCTCGTTCTTCTTATGTCAGACAATTTGCCTGTACATATAATCCCCTATGTCCTATACATAAAACATAAACATACATAATAAGAATCTTCTTTATTTACATTATTATAAAGACAAATACTAGCTCTAAATGGTGGTTGAGTTTTGTTTTTTGTTTTGTTTTGTTTTGTTTTTTTGTCTTTAGTTTTCTTCCTCTCTATACTGTGCTCCTAAATCACCACTTTTAACCTTCCTTTGCTTAAAAAGTTGTAACATTACCTAGATGCCTACTCAATTAAAAAACTCTGCTTCTCCTCCTCCCCCCCCCCCATTTCTCCCTACTGGACTACCAGAATTGAAGGCACAGTGGTCAAGTTGGAAAAAATCCATAGCTTTTTCTGGTTTGATGCCCAGCATCTGTTTGGAAGCCTTCAGCTTGAGCTCTCCAGTCTTGAAGCCATGAGAGAAGCTTGAGGCTGAGAGAGATTGCTGCTTCTTTGACCACTTACTCCATTTATACTCTCCAAGTCAGAGTTTAAGTCAGTGGGGAAAGAAAGTTTTGACATAAAGCATTATTCTGTAGAGCCAAACTGAAAACAGTTCCTTTCTCTGTTTTGAAGGATCACTCCATGCATTTTTATGTGGATATTTCTCTGTAAGTTTGGTTATGCCCTCCTGTATACCTGTGAGAATATGTCTTTATTTGAAAGTTTTTTTGTTTTTCTTTTTAGGGTTAAGCATCATTTACTGTTTTTTTTTTTTTAATTTTGAAACAATCTCAGTATTACAGAAAAGTTTCAAGTATGGTGCAAGAAAAAAATTTTTTTTAACATTTTGAAAGTAATTTGCCAACACAATGCCACATCACTCCCTAATACTTCAGTGTACATTTCCTACAAAGATATTCTTCTATATAATCATTTTTTCCATTTAAAAAAATGAGGCACCTGGGTGGCTCAGTGGTTGTGCGTCTGCCTTTGGCTCAGGTTGTGATGCCAGAGACCTGGGATAAAGTCCCACATTAGGCTCCCCACAGAGAAGCCTGATTCTCCCTCTGCCTATGTCTCTGCCTCTCTCTGTGTGTCTCTCATGAATAAATAAATAAAATCTTTTAAAAAATAAAAAGTGAATAACAAGACAAAATGTTTTATGTAAAATATTACATAAAATGATAAAATGAACATGCATAATAATGTAATGGACAGGGCAACTGGCTGGCTCTGTTGGTTAAGCGTCTGCTTTAGGTTCAGGTCATAATCTCAGGGTTCTGGAATCGAGCCCCATCTGGGGTGGGGGGGGTGTCCCTGCTCAGCAGGGAGTCTGCTTCTCCCTCTCCTTCTGCTGCCTCCCTGTTCATGCTTTCCCTCTCAAGTAAATACATGAAATTTTTAAAAAAATAATGTAATGGACATAACATAATAAATTAAGTGAGCATTTCCAAGCTTAAGAAATAATATATTACTGGGGCACCTGGTTGGCTCAGTTGATGGAGCATGCAACACTTGATCTTGGAGTTGTGAGTTCAGGACCCACGTTGGGTGTGGAGATTACTTAAAAATAAAATCTTAAAAGAAAAAAGAAATAACATTACCAATGCAGTTGAAACCACCTGTGAATCACTCCCATAGGTTCACCTCCACCATCTTAAATTTTAATATATATCATTCATTCCTAACCTGGAGTTTCTATGTGGGTTTCAGGCGGATGTATGAGTGCCCTAAAACTGTATGTAAAATTTTCTGGTGGAAAGATCCATAGCTTTGATGAGATTTACATGGATATAGGTAAAGTGTGTGCAAAGTACCAAATTTCATGAAAAAATAGTTTACAGTTAGTGCACATCCTTTTCCACCACTCATTTATTATTTCACTCTCTGTATTGTGGCTTTCTTCCCAACCAACTCACTGAAATGAATTTATTTAAAGTCACTTCTTAATCACCAAAATTGAACTGCTACTCTTGAGTCCTCTATGTAACTACCAGTAGCCTCTTAACTCTTGACCCATTTGTCCTTCTAGACTCTCTCCTTCTGCACTTTCTCTTTTTTTTAAGTTTTTTTTTAAGATTTTATTTATCCATTCATAGAGACACAGAGAGAGAGGCAGAGACACAGGCAGAGGGAGAAGCAGGCTCCATGCAGGGAGCCCAACGTGGGACTAGATCCCAGGTCTCCAGGATCACACCCCGGGCTGCAGGCGGCGCTAAACCACTGCGCAACCAGGGCTGCCCTCCTGCACTTTCTTAACATTCTTCTGTCTCCTCTTTTGAAAAATATCATGGCTACCTCATATGGTTGTGAGGATTTGCTATAATGGTCATAAAGCACCTGGTTGTATGGGCTTCAGTGGATTGTAGCTATTACTGGAAGTTCATTCTCATAGTGCTGTGGTGCAGCTCATCATCTCAGTCCCCCATTTAAAATGTTGCTAATGGGATCCCTGGGTGGCACAGCGGTTTGGCACCTGCCTTTGGCCCAGGGTGCGATCTTGGAGACCTGGGATCGAATCCCACGTCGGGCTCCCTGCATGGAGCCTGCTTCTCCCTCTGTGACTATCATAAATAAATAAAATCTTTAAAATAAAATAAAATAAAATGTTGCTAATGGACAGAGGTCATGCCAAGAAGACAGCTTCTAATTACCCCCAGTTTCTGCAGTGCTATTTGCTAGCCTCCTCGTAGCCCTATACCTATTATTAATAGTTCTGGGTAGGGTAGGATCAGTGATCCTTAGAATCTTCAGGAGAAAATAATTTATTTTTTTATCCTTTTTTAGATTTTTTATTATTTTTATTGGAATTCAATTTGCTAACATATAGCATAACACCCAGTGCTCATCCTGCCAAGTGCCCCCATCAGTGCCCATCACCCAGTCACCCCCACCCCCCGCCCACCTCCCCTACCACTACCCCTTGTTCATTTCCCAGAGTTAGGTGTCTCTCATGTTTTGTCCCCCTCACTGATATTTTCACTCAAGGATAAAATAATTTATATGGAGATGAGTTAGCCTTACATTAATATAGGGACACACTTTTAATTTCATCCCCCAAAGTTTGTAATATTCCTCTCAGCCTGGTCACCTTTGAGGGCCTCAAATGGTGAAAAGGTAGTTTTTCCTTCCTTGTTCATTCAGCTTTTTGCCTACTCTGCTACTAAATAGATGGACTAGTGAAGGTGCCAACTCTATTATGGAGGACACCTGCTGGCTTCAAACTGGCCTAGAGCCTGCTATTCTGAACAGGCCATTGAAGAGCCGTATGATTTTTAGTCACTATTTACTTGGAACAGAATGAGAGGAAGGATTTATATCAAGTTACCAGTCCCTTGAACCTGCCCTGTCCTGAGTTGTCCTCTTTATTTTTCACGTACTATTAGCTGCCAGTAACAGTGACATACTTCTGTTTAGATCCATAATAGAACCTTCCAATATTTCAGGATGCAAGTCTCTCAGAAGCACCAAGGCCCTTAACTGAGGTTCATCTGCCAAGCAAAAAGCCGTGAAGCTATTTTTCCCCTCTGTTGGGTAGAGTGTTTGACCTCATAACTGCCATCCCTTCAGTCAGGATAGGATGGGTTATGTTGCTATAGCAAACGACTCCCAACATCACAGTGGCTTAAAATAACAAAGGATTATTTTTTTGTTTACACTGCGTGTCCATGATGGGTCACATAGGGGATATTATGTAGCCCTCAACCTCAGACCCAGATGGAGCAGCCACCATCTGTAACACTGCTGATTGTTGTGGCAGAGGGAAAGAGAGCTCTGAGGGTCTCATCATGCACCACCGATTAAATCTTATTTCTGCCGCTGATGCATGTCACTTTTTTCATTTATCATTGGTCAGCTTTGATCAGAGATCAGTTGAAGGCCAGAAAGTACAATCCTACCACATCCCCTGAAGGTGGAGAACTGGAAATATTCAGATCAGAATGTGCCCTGTGGCCCTATCCCTTTTCCTGGGATCATGTTGCTCAATCGATGCCTTTCAATTGCGCTCATTCCTGTTTTCTCGCTTTTGCAGAAGTCAAGCTACTTATTATGAATTAGATAATTACTGTCCTAAGTGTAGGCAGTGTTGTTTAATGCAAGGTGTTTTAATGCCCCCACCCTTGATTTGAATCCCTTCTGCCTCTTTGGTGTCCTGTAGCTGTGTGTTGCAGTGATATACACAGGTGTTAATCTAGAATAGTTTTGTTTCAATGAAATGCTCTCTTTTGGACTCTTCCTCACCTCCTGCTGTTTACTGTTAGAATAACAGAATAGCTATAAGTCTGTGATTTCTGACCATAAGGATGGGGTTAAATGACTTGCCCAAGGGTAGGTAGGTAGTTGGTATTAGAGGAACCTGAACTAGAACTCAGGTTTTCTGACTCAGAGTCTGTTTTCTTTTTATTACACCTATTACTCCTATTATAAAGAAAGCTGTAAAACTGATGGCTGTGTAATTTACTCCCAGAGATGACTAGTAACAACAGAATTTGGTCTTTAATCTTGAACAGAAGGAATTTTCCACTTAACTGTCTCCTTTTGAATATTTTGATGAATTCTATGTCATAAAATCAGATTCCTGGGATTCCTCTGCCAGTACATTTGTATTCTTTCTTGAAGCAAACAAACAACTAGCCGTAAATGAATCAATGACATGATCCTGACTATCTGTGAAACTCAAAAAAATCAGGAATTTCACCACCCCTGCTGCATTTCAATCTAAAATAAGGCATTGCATGCATTGTGTTATTGCAGGTTTGTTTCTTACTAGTGTTTAGGATGTGAGACAATGTGCAAAAATTAAAAACTACAAATAGCATCAAAACCATAGTGACAGGGGCAGGCGCCTGGATGGCTCAGTGGTTGAGGGCTTACCTTCCACCCAGGGCGTCATCCTGGAGTCCCGGGATTGAGTCCCACATTGGGCTCCCTGCATGGAGCCTACTTCTCTCTCTGCCTGTGTCCCTGACTCTGTGTGTGTGTGTGTGTGTCTCATGAATAAATAAATAAAACCTTTAATAAAAAATGTAGTGACAGCACTAGTGTGTATGCTGTGTCAGCCCGCCTCAATTTGGAGGTCCTTTTTGTGTGAACTGCTGTGGACTTTTCTCATGTATAGTTTGCCATAAAGCTCTACAATGATACTTCTTGTCTTTTTTAAAATTTTATTTATTTATTCATGAGAGACACAGAGAGAGGCAGAAACATAGGCAGAGAGAGAAGCAGGCTCCCTGCAGGGAGCCTGATACGACACTCCATCCCAGGACCCCGGGATCACAACCTGAACCAAAGGCAGATGCTCAACCACTGAGCCACCCAGGAATCCCTGATGCTTCTTGTCTTAACCAAATTTACTATTGCGAATGACTTAAGAAAAAGCCCTAGCCAATGAGACTGTCACTAAAAATCATGATGATAAAGGAAACATCTCTAATATAAAAGCAAATCTTTTTTTTTTATTGGTGTTCAATTTACTAACATACAGAATAACCCCCAGTGCCCGTCACCCATTCACTCCCACCCCCCGCCCTTCTCCCCTTCCACCACCCCTAGTAAAATTTGACTTTCTTTTTTTTTTTTTTTTAAATTTGACTTTCTTATGTCATTGTTTCTCAAATAGATCCATGAATCCATTCTAGAGTTCCTTGGCATTCTGAAGGATGAGAAATACCACTCTAAGGGAAGAACATAGAGTTTTATCAAACACGTTGCTATGGAAACAAATACATAGGCCCCGAAGTTTATACTAGTGCGTCCTCAGTAAACAGAATGTGGACATTCTGGTGAAGCAAAAAGCTTTCTGAAGAATATGAGGTTGAAAGAGGTGGAAAATAAGATTAGAAAGGTATATTGGGACTGTATTATTTAAATCAAAGCATGACATTTTACTGTAAGATTACTGTACTTTTGTATTTTCTATCAGTGAGATATTGTTTTATATGAGATGAATAAGGGATGTTGTAAATGTGGGTTCTATAAACTTGGTAAGTTTAGTAGGAGAATATTTTGGAAGTCATTTGCTGCTCTGCATGTACAGTGTAGAGGCCTGATTCAAAAATTTAGGTAGGATTCTGTACCAGGTTTTAATAATGTATAAGTAAAATAACATTCACTTTATTTTTGTTTCCATTAACAAAGCATTGAAATTGACAACAGTGAAGGCTTTAGTCCCTTTTAGTCATCCAGAACTGAACATTATCTTAATTTTATACCTATGTTACAGGGAACAATAATCAGCTAGGGGGAGGACTCCCCTCTGCAGACACATAGGTTACTTAGTGGCAGTCAGAGGATTCCAAGCAGGCTTTGGAATGGAAACTTACTAGTGCTTTCATTTCGGACTACAGAGCTCTTAAAAACAAGACCATAGCTTAAACTATTGTATGGGAATGCCTGCTACTACTACCAATATGATAACAATAGCAAAACAAAGATGATGCATCTGCCAGTCATTGTACTAAGAACCTTATTTACAATTTTATTGCATCCTTACAACAACCCAAGGGCAGTAGGGTGGTAGGATTTTCCTTCTTTGTTTGCTTGAGGTGCTGTTGATATCAGATAATGTACATTAGTGGAAGCTCCTAGAGCTCATCTGTTTGCATTTCATTCTGGCAGTTTCTCCTTTCTCATCTTCTGGTGTGGGTTGCTACTTCCATAATACTCACTCCCATATCACAGTATGAGCATTTCGTCAACATCTAATATTCATATGCAGTTAACCAAATCTTTTCTATGTGTGCTATCTCATTTGATCCCGGCCAAGAACACTATGAAATAGGAAAGGAAAATTTTATGGAGTGCTACACTCATTTCGGAAGGAAAAATAGAGGCTCCGGTACCTTATATTTGCTCAAGGTAGAAGTCTTCGTCACATTACCTTCTGCTACTGTTATACTCAATCTTGACCCTTGAGTTCTTTTGAACTGTTGAAAGTATATTTTCTTTCTTCTTTCTTTCTTTCTTTCTTTCTTTCTTTCTTTCTTTCTTTCTTTCTTTCTTTCTATCACTTAAGAGGGAGAAAGAAACTAATCTTTATTTACTATATCCTTCAGCCAGCATGATGTCAGGCATACAACAGGCATGTACTAAATGCTTGTTGACTTGACATGTTAGATTTTATATTTAAATGGAGGAAGGGCTAGGAGCATAAAATAAAATTTAGGTAAGGCGTGATGTTAGCATGTGGCTATTTATTAAGCTGAATAATCTTTAAATATTCCTAGGAACTCCTTGCTACACAAAGGTCCCAAATATTTTACCTGCCATTTAATTACACTCTGTCTAAAATTAGACTATTATAAATTCAGTCCTTTGGCCACTGGTGCCCCTAAACATTATCTTAATATATATATCTGGAAAGTATAGGTCATTTACACATTAGTACAAAATAGCTTTTAAATTTTTGCTGAGGATCTGGCCAGACTAGTTTGGAAAGAGGTAAAGGACCGTTTGGG
The DNA here is from genome assembly GCF_053574225.1 of Canis aureus. NCBI lineage: Eukaryota > Metazoa > Chordata > Mammalia > Carnivora > Canidae > Canis > Canis aureus. The sequence continues at coordinate 42,098,289 of NC_135649.1, forward strand.
GGCATGGATCACTACTGGGCAGAGTTGTGAAAAGTATATTAAGAGATTGTTTATTATCAAAAAAAAAAAGAGATTGTTTATTATCTACTATAACAACAATAACTAATACTTGTTAAGAACAAATGTGTGCCACATTCTGCCTTATTTACTATTATTTCCCCATTTTACAAATGAGATACTGAGATTGAGAAAAGTTGTACAGTTTGCTGAAGGTCATAAAGCTAGCAAGCAGCAGAACTGAGATTTAAACCTAGGTCTGGCTAACCCAAATCTGCCATTCTTAATCATTACTCCGCACTACCTAATCAGTGGGAGTAAAGAGAGGCAAGGAAGAAGAATGGAAAAGAATACATAAGTGGTTGCTAGGAAGATACCATAGCCATTTACTAAAGTCACAATGGAGACTGCAAATTTGTGAACTTAAGTCCTATGGCAGGTATTTTGGCCTGAATACTTGTAAGTAATCACCTCCCTCTCTTCCAGCATTACTGGCTACTTTGCCTTTATTTGTGCTTATTTGGTTACTCTCTTTGGTCTTCACTGTTGTTGCTTCTCAAGTGGAGCCTGAACAATATAGTCAGATCTCCTTTGTATAAGTCTTATCTCCAAGGTGCTGCTCAAAATGTGTTACTTACAAGTTTTCATGCAAGGCAACCAGGAGCATTGAATAATAATACATAATGAGAGTTGCTTTTTGCAACTAGTAAATTGAAAGGTTGTTCTCTCAGAGTGAACTTTAAACAACTCATTCTTACACACTGGAATGATTAATAATAATAATAATAATAATAATAATAATAATAATAATGGCATCACCTTTACACTTATGTTAAGAGCTTTCATATGTTATCTGATTTGAGCTGCTCACCAGTTATATGAGATAGGTAGGGATTATTATGCCCATTTTATAGATGGAAGGGACTGAGGCTTATTGATTTTAAGTGGTTATCTGGCTGATAGGTAGCCCGAATCCTGTGGTCTTCCAACAACCCCACATTTGCACAAAAAGATCTGCTATGTTATTGCAAGCCTCTCTGTGAACCAAATAAATGGTACAGGCAACTGAGTCCTAGAGTAGTCAGTTAGGGTGACTGAGGGAAGAGCTCATTTAGGGAGAAGTTAATCAGGAAAGTTTCCTTGGAGGAAATAAAATTTGAGTTGTGGGATGGTTTATCAAGTTCCATCCTTCTCTGATAAATCCTGTAGGTGGAAAAGGGATCCGTTTTCCTGATTCTAAATTGATGGGTTATAGGTATGTGCTGATAGGGAATGTTGAGTGTGTGTGTGTGGGGGGGGATGTTTGTAGATCTTTCAAAAGTAGGTTTACATGAAATGAAGTAGTTGGGGAGAAGAGAAATCCTACTCAGATGCCAATATCCATTCGAATTGCATTACCTTGGCAAAGCATGCTATAACCATCCTTTTCTCTGAAATTCTCTAATAACTGCAATCTAGACTAGAGGTTACATACTAGTGACCCATGGTTCAAAGACAGGTTTTGTTTTCCCTGGCAGTGATGTGTGCTAGTGTAGGACTTTATTGGCTTTCTTGGAGAGGAGGGCAGACCTTTGAGACCACAAGGCCCTCCAAATGCTCTGGTGTGATGAAACACAACTCTTCCAGGGTATTCAGATTTCAGCAGTTCATAGCTAAGGACACAAGTGGTTTGCTGAGCAAGATGACCCTCTACTTCCTCAGCATCCATGTAGAATATCCTTGGGAATTGTCTCAGTATCAGTGTCTTTCCAATTGGAGAGAAAACAGAAAATGGTATCAAGCTTTCTGAGAGATTAGATCACTGTCCTGTTATATTTATTTCTTTCTGCCTCAGAGCATTTTCCACTGAAATTGATTAAAGTCTTGTAGTTAACAGGCAGATTGAATATAATCTTTTCCTCCTCAACCTATTAGTCACTGACTACTGAGCATAACTCTGAGAGGTTTGATTAGAGAGTTCTATTAAAAATCATCATACACTGCATTTTCCATGTCTTTATGAATTTCCCTTTGCTCAGTGCAGTGGCCATAAACTTAACCCTCCACCCATATACTTTGTAGCAAATGAGATGGGGAAAGAATGAAACCTTTCATTAGTGTCTCTTGAGAATCTGATGGCTCTGAACAGCTTTGCATAGGTGAGACCCACTAGATACTATCCACACTTCCTGAAAACCAGTAGTCACAGATGTTCAACTCCTACATTGGATTTAGTCTTTGTGAGTCTCCAGAGTGCCCATGGACCTAGGCTGGAAATCCAGTTCTGCCTTGAGTACACAGGAACCAGGCAAAGCCAGTACATCGTATTGCTAGCAAAACAGGGGAAACTGCCTAAATGCTGTTAGAAGCATGGCAGATCAGGTTATTTCTTCACTTTGGGATCCTGCAGAGCATGCTGAATCAGCTCAGATGGACTGGATTGACCCTAGATCCCAGTGTTATGATTAATTTTGTAAGCCAGGCAATCCTCATTTCCCACAAATAGATAATTTTCTTTCTTTAAAAATATGTTAAAATTATATCTACTGGGGCACCTGGGTGGCTCAGCTAGTTAAGGGTCTGCCTTTGGCTCAGGTCTGATCCTGTAGTCCTGAGATGGAGACTCAAGCCTTGCATTGCATTGGGCTCTGTGCTCAACAGGGAGCCTGCTTCTCTCTTTCCCTGTGCCTGCCGCTTCACCTACTTTCTCTCTCTCTCTCTCTCTCTCAAATAAATAACTAAATCTTTAAAAAATTAAATGTCTTTTTACATCTGAATTTTAACATTCATACTTTCATTTGGAGATTCACGTTTTTACACAATAATTGTGTGTGGGATTGTGGTGATTTTCTAACATGACAATCCCCAAATAAATCCTTTTACCTTGTGTTACCTTAATGGATGTAGTAATCCTCCTGTGTGCCTTTAAGGCTACTAAATATTCCAAGTATATATTCTACTCTTCCAATTCCATAATAAGGTATTACCAACTTCAGCTTTCCCCCAAATAAGAGCTAATGGGTCAAATAATAGACTGCCCAGCAGTGACTAACAAGATCTTTCAAAAGAAAAGTCACTTTCTTAGCTTTGATTATTTGGCATGCACACCTCAAATCAATTTCACAGGACTCCAGGCTGTGCTGATGTTTTGGCTGTGCCAGAATTTTGTTGAATCAGCTGTAACATGAAATTCACTGGGTTCTTTCCTAGATCAGGGAACTGCCTCTGTTATGTGTGATTGTTTGGTTAACAGGTGTGTACCCACTTGAATCATTATATCCTGGCTGTCAGAATCCCAGAAACTTTTCTATGTCAACTGGGCTGCCTTTTCATTCAGGGAAGTTGGTCTCTGAGGTGGTTGGGCGCCAGAAAGTCACAGGAAAGGCAAAGTTAAATTAGTGGGGGAAGGGGTGGAGTGGAGTGATCCCCACAAATCTACAAACCCAAAATGGCCCTCAAATGGCACATTATGATGATGATGCTCCCTGACCTCTTACCTGTGCTTCCTCATTCCTTCTGAATTTATGGCAGTCCTGGATTTGGTAGAGTGCTGCTTCACATAATAGGCTTAAGACATGTTAAGCAGTGAGAAACTCTCTCTGCTTTCAGATTTCCAGTGAGAGAGACAGAGAAACTCTGGCCAGTATGTTAATACTGGATCTGATATTTCTGAGAGAATATAAATATTTGTTTGTCCTGTGTTGTTCCAGATCCTCTAACTAATATAATTAGAGTCAGTAGTAATAAACCAGTATTTACATACAATAGTTGTTTGGGGACAGCTAGATAAGCCTACAAATCTACTGACACCATCTCTCACTCCTTTTCCTGGGAAAGCATTTTGGATGGGCCCCAAAACACATTTCCTGCTTTTCTATTAAAACAAACACTAATGTTATTCCTGTGAGTATTTTCTTTTTCCCTGATAAGGCTTATCTCTTGCTCCTCTTCGTTAAGATCTAGGTATGCCTTTGTCAAAATGCCTATTTTAGCATGTGAAATGCAGTCCCCCCAGCACGGCAGGCACTCCTATTGTCTCCTTTGCATGGGTTCCAGATTCTCTCTTCCTTCCCTCCCTTCCTACCACTATGGTCAACATTGAGCATCCCCTCCTTCTGAAAAGCAGTGGAGGGGAAAAATGAAATTAAGGAGATGCACTTGAAATGCCTACAGCTTTTAAAAGAAAAAATGCTCTAAGCCATCAGCTTTGGCATGCACAGATGCCCTGGATATACAGGTCTCCAATACTTACAGTTTGAAAGCTGTTCAAGTGCATCTCACTCTTATTTCTGCTGTTAATATAGAATATCTTGGATAAATTAAATCCATAAATGACAAAAAATGACCTAGTACCATTATCTAACCCTTTGTTTTGAGGAAACAGAGGTAATAGAAACTCATTGGGTACCAATTGAAGGACTTCTGGCCCAACCATGGTGGCCTTAGTCAATTCACTTCAACTCTTTGAGTTGCTTCATTTGCAAAACGGCAATAACAGTATCTGCCCTGAGCACCTCCCAAAGTTGTAGGCAAGTTCTCACGTAATAACAGACATGTACTCAAGGTTCCACAGAACTTTAAAAAATTACATTATTTCAGACAACTCCCTTCCCTATCACAGAGTAGACAAAATTGCATACCATTTCCTATCAACTGGCAACTAGAAGAAATTAAAGGGTACACTTATGATAATCATCAGTCTCTCCTGTAGCTTTATTATATTTTTAAGGCCCTATCCACTTGCCAAGTGAAAGATACCTCCTCAGAAAGACTTTATGATCCTGGTATGTAATTATGATTTACTGGCAAGATTTTTAAGAGAAGATATTTACTAGTGCCTGCATTGGCCCACGCCTGGGCTTATCTTTCTTGTGCATTAATCATCATATTGAAGTGCAATTTATTTATTTTTTATCCACCTTTGCTGTGCCCAAATCTTTGCAGATGTTGATTGTTTTACCCTCCGACAGATTCCCCCCTCCCTTTAGTATGAGTTGATGTCTAGACAGATAGCAGTTATTAAAAATTGGGGAAATGATTGTTGTCCTAGGCGGGCTGGTGTATGGTTTGTTTAGGAGAAAACACTCTCTGTTTAAGCCTTAAAGAAGCACATCTCAGTTTTCATTCATACAAGATGGAAATTAAGTTCTTGGTGCAAATGTCACTTGAGAAATGGAAATACAGGGTAGTGAAGTGACATAAATGGCTGGCGTCTTGCTGGAGAGGGCCCAAAGCAAGCTTTTGTTCACCCTAAAATGGTGATAACCAGTTGTTGAAGAGGTATTTATTGATCAATTATTTTAATTATGCATGTATTCAGAACCCTCGGAGAACATATTGATCACTGCTGAAACACCCTCAGACATGCTGCTTGACAGCCACTTGAGAAACTCTTTCCTTATTTTCAACTTCTCACTTTCCCCAAGGAGCACTCTCCTGGATGATAAAAGGAGGATCCTGGAGAAGACTTTAAGGGACAGGCCTGGAATAAGCTGCTTGAGATACACAGAAAAGTTGATCATGCCCAACTCATGAGAAACCTTGTTGGGGGCAATGTCATTAGCCTTTCAGTGGAAAAACGAAGATCATTCTCCACCCTTAATCATATATATTGCCACTATTATCTTTGAGAAGAGCATAGCTTTCCACTAGAAATTTGGTCTTCAACCCATTTTCTGCCTGATGCCATCTTTTCCTACTACTTTTGAGGGGCTTAAATTAAAGAGAGCTGCATAGTGGAATTTTTATATAGCTGACTGGGGGGCAACAGGCTGTTTGCCATAGTGGTTAAAGGCAGAGGAGGAAGTGCTGGACAGACCTGGGATCCATTCCCACATATGGGATTGTTTTGAAGAATAAATGAGATAATAGATTTAAATCACTTAGCATAGTAATCACTTGATTACTGCTGATAGTTGTTCCCAATGTCATAGTTTCATTATAATTATTATAATATATAATAACTTCCTCTCTTTGTGGCCATTATGGAGGGTCTCCAGGAAGCTCTGTTAGCCATGGCTTATGAAGAACAGCTTGCTAGATTCCTCTCCTCACATACTCTGGCCAAGTTGCTTCTACCCAAGGTAATTACGCCTTCTGTGCATACAGATTATTTAAATGTTAGGCATTGCAACCACAGAGTTCCCAGCTATGGAGACCAAACATCCTACACTTTTCAGTTAGGCTGCATCCCTTCTTAATTCCCAAAGTCCAGTCCTTAAATGGTGCAGACCAATGTTTTTCTTTCTTTTTTTTTTAAAGATTTTATTTATTTATTCATGAGAGACACAGAGAGAAAGAGGTAGAGGGAGAAGCAGGCTCCATGCACAGAGCCCAATGTGGGACTCGAACCTGGGTCTCCAGGATCATACCCTGGGCTGAAGGCAGCGCTAAACCACTAAGACACTGGGGCTGCCTGGACCAGTGTTTTTCAAAGCTTTGGAACAAAAACTTCCATCTTTCCCCAAGTGAAACCATACAAAGAATCACAATACATAAAGTGTGTAAATGTAGTATTCTATTTGTGTGAAATTTTTCATAGGTTCATATATATATATATATATATATATGGTGTTTGTACAGTTAACCTTTGAACAATATGGAGGTTAGAGGTACAGATCCCCTGCATCATGAGAAATCCATGTATAATTTTGACTCCCCCAAAACTTAACTGCTAATAGCCTACAGTTTGACTGGAAGCCTTACTGATAACATAAACAGTTGATTAAAACATATTTTGTAGGTTGTATGTGCTGTGTAGTGTATTCTTACAATACAGGAACCTAGAAGAAAAGAAAATATTATTAAGAAAGTCATAAGAGGGATCCCTGGGTGGCGCACGGTTTGGCGCCTGCCTTTGGCCCAGGGTGTGATCCTGGAGACCCGGGATCGAATCCCACATCAGGCTCCCGGTGCATGGAGCCTGCTTCTCCCTCTGCCTGTGTCTCTGCCTCTCTCTCTCTCTCTCTCTCTCTCTGTGACTATCATAAATAAATAAAAATTAAAAAAAAGAAAGTCATAAGAAAAAAGAAAATCATAAAGAAGAGAAAATACGTTTATAGTATTGTACTGTATTTATCAGAAAAAAAATCTGTGTATAAGTAGACCCATGCCGTTCAAAACTGTATTGTTCAAGGATCAACTGTATGATTTTCGGTGCACAAAATTAAACTAGTGCTATGGATAACAGTTGTAGTCTTTTATCAGTGTCTCCAATACAATTTGTTTTTGCATTTTGTTTTCTGTCCAGTAGTATTTAAAACGTGCAATTCATACAGATGTAGTAATTGCAAATGGCTTCAGGGTTTGTTTCAACAATTGATCCAGAAGCTTAAAAGAATATTACTAGAAAATATTTGTGTGGCCTTGTATAAGCTACTTAACTTCCCTGAGCCTTGATTTCCTTATTCGTCTAATAGTACCTATCTCAAAGGGTGGTGTAAGTAAGATATTGTATACCAAGTCTTTGAGGATTTTGCAGACTTTTCAGAATGTCTGGCACATGATAAGCAATCAGTAAATACTACCTGGCAGTCTCATGATCATTACCATCACCACCACCAGCAGCAGCAACATTGGCTTGGATTCCTTAAATCATACAGCAATAAAATTTAGTCAATAAATTCCTTAGCTCTTCACTGTTGGGCGGGAAACACTTTTTCAAATGAATCATACAGCATTGAAAATGCTTAACCTTAAATGCTCCGCTAGGTCAGATACTAACTTTAGCTTCTGTGGTATACAATTTGGAAACCACTGATAGAGATGACTGCTACAGTTTCTGCAAAGTCCTTGCCTGGCAGGTTATAAGCTCTTTAAGGGCAGGGTCTCATTTATTTATTTATTTGTATATTCTCTGTGATGCCTGGGACAGCAGATGTTCAAAAACTACTTCATGGATTACATTCAAGTTCTCTGGGTTTTATTTTTATTTTATTTTTTATATGTACTGCTTTATTTTTTTATAAATTTATTTTTTATTGGTGTTCAATTTGCCAACATATAGAATAACACACAGTGCTCATCCTGTCAAGGGCCCACCTCAGTGCCCATCACCCAGTCACCCCCACCCCCCGCCCACCTCCCCTTCCACCACCCCTAGTTTATTTCCCAGAGTTAGGAGTCTTTCATGTTCTGTCTCCCTTTCTGATATTTCCCACTCATTTTTTCTCCTTTCCCCTTTATTCCCTTTCACTATTTTTTATATTCCCCAAATGAATGAGACCATATAATGTTTGTCCTTCTCCGATTGACTTATTTCACTCAGCACAATACCCTCCAGTTCCATCCACGTCGAAGCAAATGGTGGATATTTGTCATTTCTAATGGCTGAGTAATATTCCATTGCATACATAAACCACATCTTCTTTATCCATTCATCTTTCGATGGACACTGAGGCTCCATCCACAGTTTGGCTATTGTGAACATTGCTGCTATAAACATTGAAGTGCAGTTGTCTCAGCGTTTCACTGCATCTGCATCTTTGGGGTAAATCCCCAGCAGTGCAATTGCTGGCTCATAGGGCAGATCTATTTTTAACTCTTTGAGGAACCTCCACACAGTTTTCCAGAGTGGCTGCACCAGTTCACATTCCCACCAACAGTGCAGGAGGGTTCCCCTTTCTCCACATCCTCTCCGACGTTTGTGGTTTCCTGCTTTGTTATTTTTCCCCATTCTCACTGGTGTGAGGTGGTATCTCATTGTGGTTTTGATTTGCATTTCCCTGATGGCCAGTGATGCAGAGCATTTTCTCATGTGCGTGTTGGCCATGTCTATGTCTTCCTCTGTGGGATTTCTCTTCATGTCTTTTGCCCATTTCATGATTGGATTGTTTGTTTCTTGGGTGTTGAGTTTAATAAGTTCTTTATAGATCTTGGAAACTAGCCCTTTATCTGATAGGTCATTTGCAAATATCTTCTCCCATTCTGTAGGTTGTCTTTGAGTTTTGTTGAAGGTATCTTTTGCTGTGCAAAAGCTTCTTATCTTGATGATAAAAACTTGATGAAGTTCATTTTTGCTTTTGTTTCTCTTGCCTTCATGGATGTATCTTGCAAGAAGTTACTGTGGCCAAGTTCAAAAAGGGTGTTGCCTGTGTTCTCCTCTAGGATTTTGATGGAATCTTGTCTCACATTAAGATCTTTCATCCATTTTGAGTTTATCTTTGTGTATGGTGAAAGAGAGTGGTCTAATTTCATTCTTCTGCATGTAGATGTCCAATTTTCCCAGCACCATTTATTGAAGAGGCTGTCCTTTTTACAGTGGATAGTCTTTCCTACTTTGTCGAATATTAGTTGACCATAAAGTTTAGGGTCCACTTCTGGATTCTCTATTCTGTTCCATTGATCTATGTGTCTGTTTTTGTGCCAGTACCACACTGTCTTGATGACCACAGCTTTGTAGTACAACCTGATATCTGGCATTGTGATGCCCCCAGCTACGGTTTTCTTTTTTAAAATTCCCCTGGCTATTTGGGGTCTTTTCTGATTCCACACATCTCTTAAGTTATTTTGTTGCAACTCTCTGAAGAAAGTCCATGATATTTTGATAAGGATTGTATTAAATGTGTAAATTGCCCTGGGTAACATTGACATTTTCACAATATTAATTCTGCCAATCCATGAGCATGGAATATTTTTCCATCTCTTTGTGTCTTCCTCAATTTCTTTCAGAAGTGTTCTATAGTTTTTAGGGTATAGATCTTTTACCTCTTTGGTTAGGTTTATTCCTAGGTATCTTATGCTTTTGGGTGCAATTGTAAATGGGATTGACTCCTTAAATTCTCTTTCTTCAGTCTCATTGTTAGTGTATAGAAATGCCACTGACTTCTGGGCATTGATTTTGTATCCTGCCACACTGCCAAATTGCTGTATGAGTTCTAGCAATCTTGGGGTGGAGTCTTTTGGGTTTTCTACGTACAGTATCATGTCATCGGCAAAGAAGGAGAGTTTGGCTTCTTCTTTTCCAATTTGAATGCCTTTTATTTCTTTTTGTGGCCTGATTGCTGAGGCTCGGACTTCTAGTACCATTTGAATAGCAGTGGTGAGAGTAGACATCCCTGTCTTGTTCCTGATCTTAGGGGAAAGGCCCCCCAGTGCTTTCCCATTGAGAATGATATTTGCTGTGGGCTTTTCGTAAATGGCTTTTAAGTTGTCAAGGAATGTTCCCTCTATCCCTACACTCTGAAGAATTTTGATCAGGAATGGATGCTGTATTTTGTCAAATGCTTTTCTGCATCTATTGAGAAGATCATATGGTTCTTGTTTTTTGTCTTGCTGATATGATGAATCACATCGATTGTTTTACGAGTATTGAACCAGCCTTGCATCCCAGGGATAAATCCTACTTGGTCATGGTGAATAATTTTCTTAATGTATTGTTGGAGACTATTGGCTAGTATCTTGTTCAGAATTTTTGCATCCCTGTTCATCAGGGATATTGGTCTATAATTCTCCTTTTTGGTGGGGTCTTTGTCTGGTTTTGGAATTCAGGTGATGCTGGCCTCATAGAACGAGTTTGGAAGTACTCCATCTATTTCTATCTTTCCAAACAGCTTTAGTAGAATAGGTATGGTTTCTTCTTTAAACGTTTGATAGAATTCCCCAGGGAAGCCATCTGGCCCTGGACTTTTGTGTCTTGGGAGGTTTTTGATGACTGCTTCAATTTCCTCCCTGGTTATTGGCCTGTTCAGGTTTTCTATTTCTTCCTGTTCCAGTTTTGGTAGTTTGTGGCTTTCCAGGAATGCGTCTATTTCTTCTAGATTGCCTAATTTATTGGCGTATAGCTGTTCATAATATGTTTTTAAAATCGTTTGTATTTCCTTGGTGTTGGTAGTGATCTCTCCTTTCTCATTCATGATTTTATTAATTTGAGTCTTCTCTCTCTTATTTTTAATAAGGCTGGCTAATGGTTTAACTATCTTATCAATTCTTTCAAAGAACCAACTCCTGGTTTTGTTGATCTGTTCCACAGTTCTTCTGGCCTCTATTTCATTGAGTTCTGCTCGAATCTTTATTAACTCTCTTCTTCTGCTGGGTGTAGGATCTATTTGCTGTTTTTTCTCTAGATCCTTTAGGTGTAAGGTTAGCTTTTGTATTTGAGTTCTTTCCAGTTTTGGGATGGATGCTTGTATTGCGTTGTATTTCCCCCTCAGGACTGCTTTTGCTGCATCCCAAAGATTTTGAATGGTTGTATCTTCGTTCTCATTAGTTTCCGTGAAACTTTTTAATTCTTCCTTAATTTCCTGGTTGACCCTTTCATCTTTTAGCAGGATGGTCCTTAACCTCTACATGTTTGAAATCCTTCCAAACTTCTTGTTGTGATTTAGTTCTAATTTCAAGGCATTATGGTCTGAGAATATGCAGGGGACGATCCCAATCTTTTGGTATCGGTTAGGACCTGATTTGTGACCCAGTATGTGGTCTATTCTGGAGAAAGTTCCATGTGCACTTGAGAAGAATGTGTATTCAGTTGAGTTTGGATGTAAAGTTCTGTAGATGTCTGTGAAATCCATCTGGTCCAGTGTATCATTTAAAGCTCTTGTTTCTTTGGAGATGTTGTGCTTAGAATACCTATCGAGTGTAAAAAGTGCTAGATTGAAGTCACTAAGTTTAAGTGTATTATTATCTAAATATGTCTTAACTTTGGTTATTAATTGATTGATATATTTGGCAGCTCCCACATTCGGGGCATATATATTGATGATTGTTAAGTCCTCTTTATTGATGATTGTTAAGTCCTCTTTCTCTGGGTTTTTTTTTTTAAGAATTTTATTTATTTATTCATGAGAGACACACCCAGAGAGAGAGGCAGAGACACAGGCAGAGGGAGAAGCAGGCTCCATGCAGGTAGCCTGACGTGGGACTCGATCCTGGGTCTCCAGGATCACACCCCGGGCTTCAGGCGGCGCTAAACCGCTGAGCCACCGGGGCTGCCCTCTTTCTCTGGGTTTTAAATAAACTTATCATCCCTAGCCATATTCTCACGTAAAAGTAAATTTTCTTCTTGGGGCCCCCCCCCTCACTATTTTTTTCTAACATTGCTATACATTTTTTGGTTGTCTTCTGAATTAAGGGTTTCAGCCCTTTAGTAGGTAAAGATTTCCTCAGTTTCTCAGCTGGAACCTCCAGATTGTGAAGTCCTAAATATCTTCTAAATAAGTGAAGCGAAGTATCAGTGCTTAACAGTCACTGAAAGGTCACTGGCCCACCTTCTCACATCACAATTTGGTGTCCATCTGAGAGTTTGTCATTTAATGTTAATCTCTCACGGGAGAGGCAAAAACATTGTATTTTTTACTTGACCATTTCTAGTTATAAAAGATTCTTTTAGCAGTCATAGCAAAGCCATTTGATTACGTATATGATTTATTTCCATAATTGAAGTTTCCCATAGTAAAATCACAGATGCAATAAAATCTTGAGTGCTGTGTATTAATACAACCTGCCCTTACGATCCAAGAGGCAAATTTAGATTGCCATTGCTCAGAGTTAGAGAAGTCCTGCCTCGTTTTCTGCCTTCCTTCCACAGATGTTGTGTAACCACAACCACTACCACCACCATTCAGTCCTTGCTCGAGGAGTAAAGATCTAGCAGGAGAGACAGAAACCATAGATTTCCTTTTCATTCATTGCATGGCATTCTAATTGAGATATGCAAAGGATGTTGTGAAAGCACATGGGAGGGAGGTATCTAAAGCAGCCTTGATAAGACATCTGGAAAGATAAAGAGGAGTTTCCCAAGAAAAGAGGTGAAGATGTAAAGAAAGACTATTTAAGGCAAGAGGTTGTTGCACTAAGTATAAAACCAGAGCAAGAACCAGCATGGTGTGTTTGGAAAACCACAAGCAGTTTGATGTTAGAGAAGTATGATGTACCATGTAGAAATCAATGCAAAACAAAGCTGGAATAAGTATGCAGAAGATCAAGAAGGACCTTGGATAACATAAGCCTGGAATTTATCAGGTAAATGATAGTGATCTACTAGAAGATTCTAGTATAAGGATGGACACTGGAAGGTGCATGGAATGGTTTGGTGACTATTTTTGCAAATGGTCCAGTGAGTAAGAGGTGATAAGAGCAAGAAGTGGGCAAGGATTGTAGAAGTGGAGGGGAAAAAACAGACTCAAGAAATACTTAGGAGATATAATTGGCAGGATTCTGTGATTTAGTGCACAAGGGGCCAGAAAAGAGGGAATTACTAAGGGAAACTCCTGTCCTAGGTATCAAGCTTAGTTGTGATAATGACTGACATGGACAACATGGTAAGACGAAGAGATGTAGAAGGAATTGAACCTGACATCATTTTAGAAGTCGGAGATGCCCAACCTCCCTCCCTTGCTCCATGCAAGCAGAGATAGCCATAGGCAGTTGGAAATACTAGTTCTTGGTAGAGGTTTGGGCTAAATATGGATATAGGAATGGTGGATATTTTGATGGTAATTGAAACTATGGTAACAGATGAGCTTACCCAAGGAGAACATGTGGAAGATAAAGGACAGAAATCTAAGACTAGAACCCTGGTGCAACACCAGTATTGAACAAATATTTCCTGAGTGTCTATGCTAACTATAGAAGGGATGTCGGGATTCCTGGGTGGTACAGCGGTATAGCGCCTGCCTTTGGCCCAGGGCGCGATCTTGGAGACCCGGGATCGAGTCCCACGTTGGGCTCCCGGTGCATGGAGCCTGCTTCTCCCTCTGCCTGTGTCTCTGCCTCTCTCTCTCTCTCTCTCTCTCTGTGACTATCATAAATCAATAAAAATTAAAAAAAAAGAAGGGATGTCTATGCTGAACATAAAGTGCCCTGACTTTAAGCACAACCTAGTTAAAGATGATACTGAATTTCAGACTGCTCCTCAAAGTGCCAAGGTTCCGTGCAGCTACCATCCAGGCGACTACATGAGACAAGGAAAGACAGAGCAGCCCTCTCACTCGTACTAGAACATGTTTCCATAAAGCATGCTTAACTTCTGTGTGTATGTGTGTATGCACACATGTGCGTGTATTTTTTTTTTTCATTGTAAGCTTGGCTTGTGTGGGATTGGGTAGGAAGAACCCTACTGTTAAAAAAAGAGAAATGTGAAAAAAAATTTTTTTAAATTAAAGAAAAAGAGAAATGTGGCCACCAACTCTCTAAAGGACTGATTTAAAAGTAATCAAAACCCGAGGGCAGCCCGGGTGGCTCAGCAGTTTAGCACCGCCTTCAGCCCAGGGCCTGATCCTGGAGAGCCGGGATCAAGTTCCACGTCAGTCTCCCTGCATGGAGCCTGCTCCCTCTGCCTGTCTCTCTCCCACTCTCTCTCTCTTTCTCTCTCTTTCTCACTCTCTCTCTCTGTGTCTCTCATGAATAAATAAATAAAATCTTTGAAAAAATAATAATCAAAACCCAAAATATGTGAAATGGATACATGTTTCACACTCTACTTTTGATGAAAAAGAGGGATGATATCAATGTTAAAAATTGGTAATGATACATGTCTGGCATTCCATTCTATTTTATTCACTTCAGCATCATTAAATCATCACATATTGGGGCACCTGGGTAGCTCAGTGGTTGAGCATCTGCCTTTGGCTCAGGTCGTGATCCCCAGGCCTGGGATTGAGTCCCACATCAGGCTCCCTGCAGGGAGCCTGCTTCTCTCCTCTGCCTATGTCTCTGCCTCTCTGTGTGTCTCTCATGAATAGATAAATAAAATCTTTAAAAAAATAATCACATATCGCTAACTATGAAATAATGTATGAGAGGTGAAATACATATTTGTTAGAAGGCACCTGCTAGATGAAGTATTGGGTACATGAGACAGGCCAAGCAATGTAGATTCTTAAATATTACACTATTGAATTTGGGTGTGATTAGATGAATAATTAGAAGCGTTTGTTTTCTAGTGGGCTTCTGCCTTATGTGTCTTTTAGAATGATCAGTTTAACTTTTTCACTCACCACATGTGACGCATAAGGTCGATTGACATTTACCATTCCTTTTTTAAAAAAATTTTATTTATTTATTCATGAGAGAGAGAGAGAGAGAGAGAGAGAGAGGCAGAGACACAGGCAGCGGGAGAAGCAGGCTCCATGCAGGGAGCCCCACATGGGACTCGATCCTGGGCCCCCAGGATCACACCCTGGGCCAAAGGCAGGTGCCAAACTGTTGAACCACCTGGACGTCCCAACAATTACCATTCCTAAATGCTGAAATTTCCAGAAACTAAAAATTCTGCTGGAATGTTAGTGTTTCTATTGAAAACCAAGGATAAGCTGTATATGCAGGCAATAGTTTCTGTCTCCTCTCCATCCCACTCCAGTAATTAAGCATCAAGATGTATATCAGGCTTATATTTTATCAGCAGAGGAACTAAATCTCTTGAAATTAAACATTTAATCAGTGTTTTTTATTTTAGCCATTCTGACAGGTGTGAGGTGATATCTCATTGCAGTTTTGATTTGTATTTCCATGATGACGAGTGATGTTGAACATCTTTTCATGTGTCTATTAGCCATCTGTATATCTTCTTTGGAGAGATGTCTGTTCATGTATTCTGCCCATTTTTATTTTCTTATTTTTTTAATATTTTATTTATTTACTCATGACAGACACACAGAGAGAGGCAGAGACATAGGCAGAGGGAGAAGCAGGCTCCCTGCGAGGAACTTGATGCGTGACTTGATCCCAGGACTCCAGGATCTTGACCTGAGCCAAGGCAGATGCTCAACCACTGAGCCACCCAGGCACCCTTTCTGCCCATTTATGAATTGGATTATTTGTTTTTTGGTGTTGCATTTTGTAAGTTCTTTATAGATTTTTGATACTAGTCCTTCATTGGATATGTCATCTTCTCCCATTCTGCAGGTTGTCTTCTAGTTTTATAGTTCTTTGATAAGAATAGATTAATAGAGTTTACATACATAAAAAGTGAAAAATAAAGAAGTTATTGCCAAGCCTTTATTTATTATAATAAGGTATAATTGATCCATTGAAAAATAAGTGTGCTTATTTATTATATTATTATCATGAAAGCTTCTAAGTTTCCCTCCATTTGTGGAAAACCTGTATTCTAGTCAGTTTGGTTGTGAAATGAAATTTCATAGATCAAATATTGTAGCAGGAGCAGAGGGAGAACTTGAAGGGGGCCATGAGGAGTAGGGTGGGGAAAAGATCCACTCTCAGCAGGCAGCTGAAAAGGGAGTCAACTTTTACTTGCTTGGGTTTGATAAGCTCAGAGCAAATAACTTTTATATGACTCTCTGCCAAGTCAAATATCCAGGTAAGGCAGATGACATTTGTTGCTGAATTGTCAATTCTTTAAATTTAGTAATTTACATAAGATTAAGGGAAAACAAATTATGAATTTTAGATTATTAGTGGTCAGAACATAATAGTTTGTAGTAATCTATCTGAGCCTAAGAATAAAGGCATTTAATATAGTTATTGGGCATAAAAATCTACATTGCCTACACTTCTTCTCCTAGTCATATGATGTAATACACAGACTGGGAGTATTCTCTAACCCCAAAAATAATAAGGTCCTGGATAAAATATAGTTTTATGCATTTCTGGGATTCCAAGAACCACCTCAGTTCCCCAAATTGAAAAGAAAAAACCATGAACTAAAACAACAGCTGAGAGTAAGAGCAATAAGAAAGCCAGACATATAGAAATTGCCTTATGTGAAAATACCTATTGTAGTTCTGCTTTGGTTTCACTAAGACCTGGAATAGCAGCAATGTTGGGGGCACAGAGAAGGGGACTCTGAAATTGAGACTCCCTTATTAAAGCAGAACCGCCAGCATGGTCCCAGGTTAGTAGAGTCCTTCCTCCCCAGGAGAAGCAGACAAGAACACCCTTTGAAAAAATCCCCAATTTAGGCCTGCAGTTCTATAACACATTATAGACAAGCATCTGTGAGTTCTCAATAATCAAAGATCACCAAGCACCCGATGAAACAAGATGCCATAAGCAAGAGTCAGTAGAAACAATAATGAGCAAATTTGTATTCCTAAAGACTGAAGATATTCAGAATACCTATGCATGAAATGTTTTTAAAAATTAAGGATATATCACAAAGATGAACAAGCAATAAGAGACTAAGAAATTACCAAGAAATTTTGAAAAATAATTAAATGGAACTTTTAAAAATGAACAATATATTGATCGAAATAAGAAATACAGTGAATTGTTAAAATAACATTTCAGACCATAGGTTAAGAGACAATTGCTGAACTAGAAGAAAAATCTAGAAGATTTATCAACAAGGGACACTAAATTCAAGGAGTTGGAGTATGAAAAAAAATGAGAGGGATCCCTGGGTGGCGCAGCGGTTTGGCGCCTGCCTTTGGCCCAGGCCGCAATCCTGGAGACCCGGGATCGAATCCCACATCGGGCTCCTGGTGCATGGAGCCTGCTTCTCCCTCTGCCTGTGTCTCTGCCTCTCTCTCTTTCTCTCTCTCTCTCTCTGTGACTATCATAAATAAATAAATAAATTAAAAAAAGAGAGATACAGAGTATAGAATGAGAACTCTTACATCTGATTAGAGCCCCAGAAGAAGAGAATAGAGGGAATTGAGGAGAGGTACTATTTGTAGACATAATCACTAAGAATTTTCCAGAACTGATGAAATACATGAATTCTCAAATTCAGGAAGCACAGCATATACCAAACAGGATGAGGGAGGTAGAGAGATACAGAAATAGACTGAAAGAGAGAGAGTGAGAACCCTAGCCTACATGTAGTGATGAGATACATGTAGTGAATCTTCAGGGCACTACCAACAACAACAAAAAAAACTTAAAAGCAGAAAGGCAGATCATTTACAAAGAAGCTATAGTTAGGGTGATAGCAGATCACTTACCAACCAAATGGAATACAAACTTTAATGGTGATGTAGGAAGAAATTCACAAATTTAACATTTTAGAGGTAGATTACAAAATACTTCCCTAAATTATCGAACTTAAAGCACCTAAGAACTTAGCAAAACTAGAGAACATTTGAATAACCTGCCTGATTACAGTGAATTAACAAGCTAAATACAATGAATGTTGTAGAATACTGTACCCAGCAATTAGAGAATACATATTCTTTTCAGGCACACATAGAACATATGTAAAAATGGACCTCATATTGTGCCCTAAAGCAAATAATGACAGAATTCAAAGAAATTTTTATCCACAGAACATGTTCTCTAGATGCACTGAAATTTAGCTAGAAGCCAATAACAAAAAAATAATTTTGTCATCTTCATACATTTAAGCATTGAAAACACACATTAAAAAGGAGATAATTAGTAAAGTAAACATGAGAATTAAATGATAATGAGAATTCTACACATCAAAACTGTGAGATGTAGTGAAAGGTATACATAGAAGGAAATCTATAGTATTCAATGCTTATAATACAAAAAATAAGAGATTGAACATTAATCATATAGGCATTCATCTTAAGAAGTCAAAAAAAGAAGTACGGAATACATCTAAAAGTTTGAAGAAAATAAAAGTAGGAACAGAAATTAATGAAATATAAAATAAACAGGCAGTGGAGAACATCATTAAAATCAAAAGTTGGTTCTTTGAAAGGAATAATAAAACTAAAAAGCCTCTGGCAAGGAAAAAAGGTCCACAAATATGAGTAAAAAGAACATGTAACTACAGATGCACTAGATATGAAAAATATAATAATAGGATGTTATAAACAACTTTATGCCAATAAATTTTGATCCCAATGAAATGGATAAATTCCTAGAAGACTAATTATTTTAAAAATGAGTTCTGTAGTAAAAGTTTTACCAAATTGTCATGAAACAGATTGTCCCAATCTTTATACAAATCCTTCCAGAGAATAATAGTATGCCCCCCATACCCAACTCACTCGATGAGATCAGGATAACCTTTAAGGGAAAAAAGAGATAATGGCAATGAGAGAGAAAAATTACTGGATAGTTTCTTTCATGAACACAGATGTAAAGGTCCTAAACAAAACATCAGGAAATTAAATCCATCAGGATATAACAAAGAAAAATCTCATGACATGTTCAATTGATTCCAGGAATGCAATAGTATTCTTAACA
The DNA here is from genome assembly GCF_053574225.1 of Canis aureus. Lineage (NCBI taxonomy): Eukaryota > Metazoa > Chordata > Mammalia > Carnivora > Canidae > Canis > Canis aureus. The sequence continues at coordinate 42,117,321 of NC_135649.1, forward strand.
TCAGGACATATATAAATGTAACTTACCATATTAATAGATTAAAGAAGAAAAAATTTTCTGCTCTTCGCAGTAGAGAGATTTTCATACAATAATACATGGATAACTTCTTGACAATTGATTTGACCTTCTTAGAAGTTGAAACATTTTTAAAGCAACAAGCAATAAACTTCATGTCTCAAATTTCACTTTGGTTACTTTCTGTCAACATGTATATACTGTGAATTTTTATTTTATTTAAAAATAAAACATAATTTCCTGATTGCAAAATATATATCTTTGCTATAGAAAATAGGAAAATACCAAAAAGCACAAACAAGAAAACTGAGATCACCCAAAATTCCATAATCCCCACCATTTTAGTACATATTCTTCCAATAGTTTTTGTGTATGTGTGTATGCTTGTAATTTACATCAATGTAATCTTAACTGTTACATACTACTTTGTTATAACCTCTTATCTTCATTTACCAAAATTATAAATATTTTTCAGATTATACCCCTCATGGCTTTATACATAGTATTGTAATGACTACATTGTATCATATAAAATAGCTATACCATAATGTGCTCAGGTACTCTCCTTTTTTAGACATTTTAGGATGTTTTAAATATAAGTTCTTATGGTTAATGCTCTGATTAACATCTCTATACCTGAGGCTTTACACTTATTTATGATTTTTCTTAGGATACATAACTGCAAGTAAAATTGCTAAGTTAAAAGGATGTGCGGATATGCACATTTCTAAAGACTCAAGAACTTGAGCAGATTGCTAATCTGCAATTGCTAATTGCTAATTGCTAAGCAATTTCAGACACATATCCAAGTAGAGATATGAAGATAACATCTCAAATCAGTTTTTTATTTTTTTATTTTTATTTTTTTCAAATCAGTTTTTTAGATAGTTTACTAATAATTTTGAAAAATTCAAATCTGTATTGTGTACAATGCACGAAGATATATGCCAGGTATAATAAAGTTTTAAATGTAAGAGATAGGGCAGCCCTGGTGGCGCAGCGGTTTAGCGCCGCCTATAGCCCAGGGCATGATCCTGGAGACCCCGGATCGAGTCCCGCATGGAGCCCGCTTCTCCCTCTGCCTGTGTCTCTGCCTCTCTCTCTCTCTCTCTCTCTCTCTGAATAAATAAATAAATCTTCTAAAAAAAATGTAAGAGATAAAAACTGCAAAACTCCCAGAAGAGAATGTAGAGAAATATTCTCATAAGCGTAAAGTAGGAGATAATTATTGTCATAAAGATCTGAAAGCATAAGGGAAAATATTGATATATTTGATCACTTTCTAAACTTTTTGTTTTAAAAATATGTCATGAAAAAAATTAGACAAATGCCATGTACCAGAAAACATTCACGTTGCAAAAGAAAAGCATAATTAATTTATCACTGTGTAACAAGCTGAAGGCTACCTATTATTTATATGTTCATGTGTGTTTGTAAATATAAACATACATGCACACATACTTGCTTGGGTCTTTTCCAAGGAAGAGAAGTCAGCTTTCTCTTTTGGCCTTTTTCAGGCTCGTAGCTGGAGAAGAGATATTTCTGAGACTAAAATGTATATTACAAAAGGTTTCTTACTCTGACGTTCTGGTGAGGTGAGGCATAGCAGTTTCACCCTGCTATACTCGAAGCCCATATAGAAGGCATATTTCTTTCATCATTGCTGTGAGTTACAGCTCCAGTCTTGAGCTAAGGGCAAAAATAAGTGGGCTATGAAAATCTGGGAGTCACTATTTATTTATTTTTTAAAAATTTTTCAAAGATTTAATTCATATCCATTTGACAGACAGCACAAGCAGGGGGAGCAGCAGGCAGAGGGAGAGGAGGAAGCAGGCCCTTCACAGAACAGGGAGACTGATGCGGGGCTCGATCCCAGGACCCTACGATCATGACCTTAGCTGAAGGCAGATGCCCAATTTACTGAGCCACCCAGGCGCCCCTGGGAGTGATTATTTAAATGCTGATAATCTATTCCAAGCTAAAATGAGCAATGAGACAGTACCACCTCTATGTGATTTGCATGGCCAAAGTCTTTATACACTCACTGTAAACGAGAAGTCTTATATTTTAAGGCACTCTAAGGAGAGAGGGGAAAGAAGAGGATAGGAGAGGAGAGTCAATCTACAAACCTAGAGACTTTTCCTAGGGGTAGTAACCACAAAATATTAGCCAGGCAGTAAACGTGACAGAGAAAGCATTTCTTACAAAATTGTCTTAAACACATTTGCCTAGCAAATTCTAACTTTTACTAACCTTCATCTCATAATAAAGGAGGCTTAGTGTTGGTCTTCAGAAAAGAAATGTTTTATTGGCAGCCATGTAGTCTGGATAGAATGTCTTATAGAAACCATAAAGCATGCCTTGACTGGTAGTAATGATGACAATGATAGAATAGCTTTCAGGCACTGAAAGGAGCACAGAAAACTCCCTGAAATTTGCCATCTCCACTATCTTCCTCTGTGTGATACTGACTATCCCTAACTTACAAATCAGTATGACCTCTATATTAAAGAAGTAGGAAAACAGAGTAGGCTTGGGAAGTTTGGAAGTGTCTCCATTATCTGGGTTTATATACTTGCATGGACTTTTCCATGATCCTTTTTCATTATCAAGCTTTCAAAATGATTAATAATGAAAGATGCTGGGGTGAATCATTGGGCTATTCAATAGTTATTAAAATCTGCTGCATTCCCTGGGTGTCTCATCTTCTATCCAGCCATAGCATTTTGTGTGTTGAAAAGAACATTGCCTGAAGGGGAAACACTTGGACAAACAGTATGCTTGGAAATAATCCAACTAAAAACTTTGAGGCATGTTCCTGACCCAAATAGGAACATATCCTATTGTCTTTTTGCCCTAGTTTTGCTTGATTTATAATATCTAAAGAGTTGGAATTTTGAATAAATTGCAGTCTAACTTATACCAACCTAGAATGTAAATGTAATTTGGCAATTTGCAAATTAGACAGGTCTAGTACTTATGAAAGGCACAAAACAGAATCTTAGAGACTATTGAAAACAATCAACTGGGGCAGACTCTAGCATAGTACATTGAAACTAATAGGCCTTTAGTAAACGTTTGCTATATCAAACTGAATGAAACCATAAAACAGCATTTTCTCTTAGTGTCTTGCTAAACAATCTTTAGTGGTTTCCTATTAATAAGAAATGCAAGTTCAAAATCCTCTTCCCATTCCATACCTAGCAGTAGTTACTGGCTTTATTTTATACTGCCTACTGGCATGCTTCCTTCACCATGGCCAAACAGATAAAAAGTCTTTCAAGCCCTTTACTAGCCATACTATAAGAGGAACACTCTCCCTTCAACTTATCCAAACACTTCACATCTTCTTTTTTTTTTTTTTTTTTAATTTTTATCTATTTATGATAGTCACAGAGAGAGAGAGAGAGAGGGGCAGAGACATAGGCAGAGGGAGAAGCAGGCTTCATGCACCGGGAGCCCGATGTGGGATTCGATCCCGGGTCTCCAGGATCGCGCCCTGGGCCAAAGGCAGGCGCCAAACCGCTGCGCCACCCAGGGATCCCCCACTTCACATCTTCTATGTACAGCATGGATTCCACATCCTCTACTTATTCTGCCCTGATACTCTAGCTCCAAAGTATTTTATTCCCACTTTTCTTTTAGCTTTCCCAATTGTTTGACTCTTATCATGTGTCCTTCTTGGTTTCTTCAATTTTCAGGCTTTCCAGGGTTTTTTTTCCCCTCAGCCAGATTATTAACTCTTAGAAATGAGGAACTCTATCTCATATCTTTTTAGATTCTCCACCTCTTTTTTTTCTGGCTTCTTAGCCTAGAGAGGGGAATCCCTTAATGGTCTGTGGATAGAACTGTATTTCTTTTCTTTTTTAAGATTTTATTTATTTATTCATGAGAGAGGTGTAGACATAGGCAGAGGGAGAAGCAGACTCCTGTGGGAAGCCCAATGCGGGACTTGATCTCAGGACCCCAGGATCACCACCTGAGCCAAAGGCAGACACTCAACCACTGAGCCACCCAAGCATCCCAGAACTGTATTTCAATGTGACAGATATTTTTGTAATGCTACATATTATTTATTTCTGAATTTTTTCATTAAAATAGAACATGTATCCATAAAAAATGCACAAACCATAAATGTACAGCTCAGTGAATTTTTTACAAGGTGAACATAACTATATGTAATTAGCATCCAGAACAAGAAACAAAAGTCTTTGCTGCACTCCAGAAGGGCCTCTCATGCCTCATTCCAAAAAGAACCCCCAAGAGTAATACTTATCCAGACTTTGACACCATAGATTACTTTTGCCTGTTCTTGAACTTTAAATGATAAGAACCACTTTTTTGTGTTTTAGTTATGCACTAAAAAACATTATCCTGAAAAGGTGTCCAAAGCCTTTGCCAGATAGTCAAAAGGGCCATAGTGCATGCATATGTGTGAGTGCACATGCACACACACATGAAAGTGCAGAACCCCTGGACAATCTTTTGACAATCAATCTTCCTAGTTCTAGATTTCTAAAAGTCTGATCTTTACATAAAATGAGGGGAAAATTGCAGAACTAATTGCAAAAGTACGGTGACTCAGAATCTGATAATGCCTAAAATAGATGGGCAGTGCCCTAAGGTTTGCAAAGATTGATTCATCATTAAGTTAGTTCTTGCTGTAAGGGCAGGGTGGAGAGAGTACTTTTTGACTGAGGAAAATGAGCTTTATTTAACTATTTTATCATATATTGCTCATGGCTTTGTGTGTTTTTTCTTTCAAAATAATTTTCAGTATTGTCACCTGTTTTGTGGCTATTCCATCTAGCCCAGGGTCTTCCATGTAAAAGGAGCTCAATAAATATCTGATTATTTATTTTGTGCTTCAGTTGGCCATCCTGAAACAAAATGTCAGCCAATTAAACCTTTCAAAAAGGTAAACTTGTCTAATTGGCAGTGTGTGTATGTGTATGTGTATTTGTGTTTAAACAAACCAGTGGAATTTGTTGGCTTGGTGTCTGTTGTAGGGAAATATGTTTGCACTGAGGATAGATCTCCAAGTATAAGCAGAGACTAATTTACCTGATCAAGAAAAGCTACAAATGAGCATCAGTTCCTTGCAATGTTTTCATGACATGAATACATCACTATACTTATCCATGTGTTTTGCTTTGGGAGTTAGATGGCTCCTATCTGCATGTTCTTTTTGCCTAGCAGTTTTATTGTCTTGAACATCTTACACATATTCAATGCTATTTTTAGAGTATTTACTATGCACATAGCACTGCGTTCAGGGGCTGTGATAGATGAAACAGAGAAGATGCTGACCCTATCATCCAGTAATTTAATACCTAGTTTGAGAAACAAAATATAATAATAAAAAAGAGCTTAAAGAATGTGTAAGGCTGACTACATTTAAGCAACAATAATAAGTGACAATAAAATCATTGAATGTTAAGTGAATAATCTCTTTTGTGGGAGGTTGGAGAAAAACCTCAACGAAGAGATAGATCATCACCATTGTGGCTGATCCAGGACTTCCATATGGGAGAGGCTCAGGGGGTAATAGTCTGATAAGAAAACAGTGGGATGAAGGACTTGGCTTCAAGATGCATTTACATTAGCAAATGCTATATTCTTATGTGGATGATATGTTTATTTTTTTTCGATATGTTTATTTGTAGTAGACCTTGGAGAATAGATGGCGTCTGGCTAAGTGAAGGGATGAGGTTCTTCTTGGTTGAGGATTCGGAATCTGCTTGGGTGCATAACCACCTTTGCAGAAAATATAATGCGGAACACAAGGTTTCTGTAGTCTCAAGAGAGTTGTAACATGTATGAAAAGGTATGACATATCTACATGGAAAATCATTGCAAATAGAAAGAATTTTAAAATAAATGCTAAGTTCAGGTGATGAGTGATCAAAGGAGAAAGCACTCAGCATTTGCCTTGGTGGTCAGGGGAAGACTTCCTGGATCAGATGGAACTTTAGCTAGGCCTTAAAATAGACATGGAAATTGAATAGACAGAAGAGGGAGCCCAGGTCGATTTACCTTGATTGTCTTTTCTGACTTCTCAGTCACCACTGAACTCTAATCCTGTGACTCACCTTCTTTTTTTAAAAAAAGATTTATTTATTTATTTATTTATTTATTTATTTATTTATTTATTTATGATAAACATAGAGAGAGAGAGGCAGAGACACAGGAGGAGGGAGAAGCAGGCTCCCTGCCGGGAGCCCGACGTGGGACTCGATCCCAGGACTCCAGGATCGTGCCCTGGGCTAAAGGCAGGTGCTAAACCGCTGAGCCACCCAAGGATCCCCCTTGACTCACCTTCTGAATGACATCATTTTCTAAACCTTAAGTGAACAGTGCCTTGAATTGTTTTTGAGCCATGAGCCTTATGTACCAACCCCAAATCCAGCCTGGTGAATGATGATTTAGCATTGGGAGCTGAAGCTGGACCATCCCTTTCTGTCCTGAAAGAGTTAACAGGGCTCCTATAGGTATCTCATTGCCAGGAGTTCAGGCAGTGGGCCACAGACTTTCCATAAGAGAAATGCCTTTGTGCTGGAGTGCACTTACTAAGAGAGAGCACCTCCATCCCAACACATTTGATGAATTCCCCCAATATGGGAAAACCCAAGCCAGGGCACAGCAGAGACGTTAAGATGAGTAAAGAAAAAGCTCTGTTCACTTTCTTCATTCCAATGATATGAACTCATTCTTGGGAGGCCTTGAGAAGGGAGGGTAGAAGGAGTAGTAGGAGGAGGAGACCTGGGGGATACAGAGTTTCTGACCTGAATTCCACAACAGAAGAATGTGTGAACAGTGAGAGCACAGGTACAGGCTAGTGTTCTCACATACCTAGGGAAAGCAGCTTTTTATCCAACTCCCATTTACTCCACAGACAGTTGACGATTTGCTAGAGTGTATACTCTTTTCTTCTTTTTCCCCAGAGTTTTGGGGACTGGGAGAGGGTGCTATGAAAAGGGAGGAGAGAGAAATAACATTTAAAACAGTTCTAGGGATCCCTGGGTGGCGCAGCGGTTTGGCGCCTGCCTTTGGCCCAGGGCGCGATCCTGGAGACCCGGGATCGAATCCCACGTCGGGCTCCTGGTGCATGGAGCCTGCTTCTCCCTCTGCCTGTGTCTCTGCCTCTCTCTCTCTCTCTCTCTCTCTCTGTGACTATCATAAATAAATAAAAAAAAATTAAAAAAAAAATAAAACAGTTCTAAATATCTCTAGAATGACGATGTGAATGGTTCAATGCTAGTTAAAGCTGTCCTGGATCAGCCATGTTTAAATGAGGAAGACAAAGAACATGACTCATGTTCATTCTGATTCATCACAAAACTACAAGATAGGCAACTGGGAGAGAAACTGAGGTCAGCCCCCCTTATTAAAAATCCTTTGGAAAAGCTAGATTAATGTATTTTGAACTGTCTTAGTGAGAGACTCTTGGGTCAGGAGTTAGGTTTAGGAACTTCAAAGTGTCTGCTGGCACAAGCATAGTTCATGTGGCCAGGCAAACTGTAAGGGTAAATGTAAAATATCATTCAGGGCACATAGAAAAGTAAGGGAAATGCACAAAGTCCTTAATCAGAACAACAGGATAAACCGAAGTCAAGTTGCTTCTATTTTATCAGACATAATGCTTTCTAGATATGAGGTTAAAGAAAAATGTGAGATACCTATAGTTACACTATCTGCTGATTGTGTTTTTGTTCCCTTCCATAGTATTTTTCTTTGTGAATGAATACTGTCGGGGGGCTTTCGCTCCTCACATAAAGACTGATTCTTTTTTTTTAAAGATTTTATTTATTCATGACAGATACATACAAAGAGAGGCAGAGACATAGGCAGAGAGAGAAGCAGGCTCCCTACAGGGAGCCTGATGCAGGACTCGATCCCAAGACCTCGGGATCATGACCTGAGCCAAAGGCAGACACTCAACCACTGAGCCACCCAGGCATCCCAAGATTGATTCTTTTAGCTGAGGGAGCACATTTCATAGTTCATGCAGGATCTGCCATCATAGAGAATAGTCTCCCCCAACCCTCAAATGTATATTCTTTCCTCTTTAGACCGTAAGTCAGAATCTGATGCTCCAGAGGTAGCATGTGGAAGGTTAGTAACACGTTGTTAGCCTTTGATGGAAGAGCTGTTTATAAACTTTGCTAGTAAAGGGTAACCTTGTCCTTACTTTTTTCTGTAACGCATTAAGAGACAAAGACAAGCAGTAGTAAATTGGATGATGTTCAGGTGGGAATGGTGATAATATTAATATAAAAAGCAAGCTTTGAAAAAAAAAAAAAGCAAGCTTTGGGCCATCTGACTGGTGCAGTCACTTAAGTGTTCAACTCTTCGTTTCAGCTCAGGTCATGATCTCGGGGCCGTGAGATCGAGCCCTGCATTAGGCGCTATACACTCAGCACAGAGCCTGCTTGAAATTCTCTCTCCTTCTCCCTCTGCCTCTCCTGCTCATGTTCTGTCTCTAAAATAAATAAATCTTTGGGGAAAAAAAGCCTTCCTCAATAATCTGCATAAATATACTTCTCTAAAGAAAGTGGTGTTTAGGACAGCCCAGGTGGCTCAGTGGTTTAGCACTGCCTTCAGCCCAGGGCCTGATCCTGGAGACCCGGGATCAAGTCCCACGTCGGGCTCCCTGCATGGAGCCTGCTTCTCCCTCTGCCTGTCTCTCTATCTCTCTCTCCCTCTCTGTGTCTCATGAATAAATAAATAAAATCTTTAAGAAAAAAAACAAGAAAAGAAAGTGGCGTTTAGCAACACGGAACCTCAGAACCTGAATTCGTATATGGATCATTTTTAGTGTCAATTTTTTTAATATTTTTACATTTATTTATTTATGATAGTCACAGAGAGAGAGAGAGGCAGAGACACAGGCAGAGGGAGAAGCAGGCTCCATGCACCGGGAGCCTGATGTGGGACTCAATCCCAGGTCTCCAGGATTGCACCCCGGGCCAAAGGCAGGCGCCAAACCGCTGCGCCACCCAGGGATCCCTAGTGTCAAATTTTTATTGAGGAATAATACACATTTAATAAAATATAAAAACTTTAACTGTTCAGTTTAACATATAAAACAAACACTTAGGTGAAGATATAGAACATTTCTAGAGCTGCACAAGATTAGTTTCTATTGGGACGCCTGGGTGGCTCAGCAGTTTTGCGTCTGCCTTCGACTCAGGACGTGATCCTGGGGTCCTGAGATGGAGTCCCATATCGGGCTCCCTGCATGGAGCCTGTTTCTCCCTCTGCATGTGTCTCTGCCTCTCTCTCTTTGTGTCTTTCGTGAATAAATAAGTAAAAAAAAAATTTTTTTAAAAGACTTGTTTCCATTTAACTTCTATCACCATAAATAAATTTTGACTGTTCTTAAACTTCATAAAAATGGAATCAGAGTGTGTACTCATATATGTCTCACTTTTGATCTCATCAGGTCTGTGAAATTCATTCATATTATTTTAAGTAGCATTTAGTGCTAAATTGTGCTAGGTACTAGAAATCCATAGCCCAGACATATACGGCCCCTGCCTTCAAGGAACTCACAGTTTTAATGAGTAAGATAGGTTAAAAATGATACTATAGCCACATCAGCTTTCTTGGGATTTATATTTGCAAGGGGGACCTTTCCCATCCTTTTATTTTCAAGTGACCTATGTCTTTATAGTTACTAGGTAACAGCTTTATTGAGGTATATTTCGTGTAAGAGCATTCTACTCATTTAAAGTGTGCAATTCCATAGCGTTTAGTATATTCACAAATACATGCAACAATCACCACAGTCAAGTCTGAAACACTTTCACCATCTCAGAAGTAGTCTGGTATCCATTAGGAAGCACCCTCCCATGATCTCATCTGCCCAAATTCTAAGCAAATACTAATCAATATTCTGACTCTAGCAATTTGCCTATTCTGGACATTTGATATAAATGGAATCATACAGACTGTGACATTTTTAACTAGGTTCTTTCACTTAGCATAAATATTTTCAAGGTTCATTAATTTGTAGCATGAATTAGTACTTCATTCTTTTTTTGTGGTTGAATAATGTAACATCATGCAGATATGCCACATTTTGTTGATCCATTCATCAGTTTAAAGACATTTGGATTTTTCCCACTTTTTGACTATTATGAACAGAGTTGCTATGGACATTCATATATAAGTTTTTGTGTGGACATGTCTATGTCTTGAGCATATATATATAGGAGTAAAATTTGGGGGATCAAATGATAACTCAATGTAAACTTTTTAAGGAAATGTTAAACTATTTTCCAAAGTGGTTACACCATTTTACATTACCAGAATGTAAAGGTTTCAATTCTTACGTCCTTGTCAGTACTTGTTATTATTTGACTTTTGGATTACAGCTATTCCAGTGGGTATGAGGTATCTCATTGCGGTTTTGATTTACATTTCCCTAAAAGCAAATGATGTTAAGCATCTTTCCATGTGCTTATTGGCCATTTATATATTTCCTCTGAAGAAACGTCTATTCAGATCATTTGTCCATTTTTAATTGTGTTATTTGTTTTCTTATTGAGTTGTAAGTGTTCTTTACATATTCTAAATGCAAAAACCTTATTAGATATATAATTTGCAAATATTTTCTCCCATTATCTGGGTTGTCTTTTCAATTTCTTGATAATGTCCTTCGAGGTGCTAGAGTTTTTAATTTTGACAAAGTCCAATCTATTTTTTTTCTTTTGTTGCTCATTCTTTTGGAGTCATATATAAGGATCCATTGCCAAATCTGAAGATTTATTTCTGTTATCTTCTAAGAGTTTTATAGTGTTAGCTTTTACATTTAGGACCTTGATCCATATACAGGTAAATTTTGTATTTGGTGTGAGGTAAGGATCCAACTTCATTCTTTTGCATGTGGATACCCAGTTGTCACAGCATCATTTGTTGAAAAGACTTCTTCCCCATTGGATGATCCTGACACTGTCAAAAACAAATTGACTCAGATGAATGGGTTTATTTCTGTAGTCTCAATTCTATTCCATTGATCTATATACCTATCTTTACACCAAAACTACACTGTCTTAATTACTATTGTTTTGTGGTAAGTTTTGAAATCAGAAAGTGTGAAACCTTCAACTTTGATCTTATGTTACAAAACTATTCTGTCTATTCTGAGATCCTTGCAATTCCATATGGATTTTATTTATTTATTTTTAAAGATTTTATTTATTTATTTATGATAGTCACAGAGAGAGAGAGAGGCAGAGACACAGGCAGAGGGAGAAGCAGGCTCCATGCAGGGAGCCTGATGTGGTATTCGATCCCAGGTCTCCAGGATCACACCCCAGGCCAAAGGCGGCACTAAACCGCAGGGCCACCAGGTCTTCCCCCATATCGATTTTAGAATCAGCTTGAAGTTTTCTACAAAGACACCAGCTGGGATTCTGATGAGATATGAATTGACTCTGTAGATCAATTTGGGGAATATTACCATCTTAAAATACTGCCTTCTGATCATTCAACATGGATGTTTTTCTACTTATTTAGATTAAATTTTTTTCAAATATGTTTTATTGATTTTAGAGTATAATTTTTTATAAAATTAATTCCTATGTATTTTATTCTTTGGATGCTATTACAAATGGAATTGCTTTCTTAATTGCTCACTTTACAATTATTCATTGCCAATGTATAGAAATATAATTGGTTTTTATGTATTGATCTTGTATCCTGCAATTTTGCTGGGCTCTTTATTAGTTTTAATAGTTTCTCTTTTACTAGGTTTTTTCTTTGAAGTAGCCTCCACACCCAGCGTGGAGCCCAACATAGAGCTTCAACTCACTACCCTTGAGCTGAGATCAAGAGTCAGAAACAACCAACTGAGCCACCCAGGCACCCTTATTTTTTTTACTAGTACTAATGGCTTAATTAGGACTTTTATGTACAAGATTATGTTATTTGTGAATAGAGATAATTTTGCTTCTTCTTTTATGTGTATGACCTTGATTTCTTTTTCTTACCTAAGTGCTCTGGCTAGAATTTTCAATACAGAGTTGAAAGAAGTGATAAGAACAGACAGCCTTTAAAAAAAAAAAGAACAGATATCCTTATCTTGCTCTTGATCATAGTAGGAAAACCTTTAGTCTTTTCCAATTAAGTTTCATGTTAACTGTGGATTTTTTGTACATATCCGTTATTAGATTTAGGAAATTTTCTTTATTCCCAGTTTGTTGAGTGTTTTTTTTTAATTTTTTTTCTTTTTTTTTTAATTTATTTTTTATTGGTGTTCAATTTACTAACATACAGAATAACCCCCAGTGCCCGTCACCCATTCACTCCCACCCCCCGCCCTTCTCCCCTTCCACCACCCCTAGTTCGTTTCCCAGAGTTAGTAGTCTTTACGTTCTGTCTCCCTTTCTGATATTTCCCACACATTTCTTCTCCCTTCCCTTATATTCCCTTTCACTATTATTTATATTGCCCAAATGAATGAGAACATATAATGTTTGTCCTTCACCGACTGACTTACTTCACTCAGCATAATACCCTCCAGTTCCATCCATGTTGAAGCAAATGGTGGGTATTTGTCATTTCTAATAGCTGAGTAATATTCCATTGTATACATAAACCACATCTTCTTTATCCACTCATCTTTCGATGGACACCGAGGCTCCTTCCACAGTTTGGCTATGGTGGCCATTGCTGCTATAAACATCGGGATGCAGGTGTCCCGGCGTTTCATTGCATTTGTATTTTTGGGGTAAATCCCCAACAGTGCAATTGCTGGGTCGTAGGGCAGGTATATTTTTAACTCTTTGAGGAACCTCCACACAGTTTTCCAGAGTGGCTGCACCAGTTCACATTCCCACCAACAGTGTAAGAGGGTTCCCTTTTCTCCGCATCCTCTCCAACATTTGTTGTTTCCTGCCTTGTTAATTTTCCCCATTCTCACTGGTGTGAGGTGGTATCTCATTGTAGTTTTGATTTGTATTTCCCTGATGGCAAGTGATGCAGAGCATTTTCTCATATGCATGTTGGCCATGTCTATGTCTTCCTCTGTGAGATTTCTGTTCATGTCTTTTGCCCATTTCATGATTGGATTCTTTGTTTCTTAGGTGTTGAGTTTAATAAGTTCTTTATAGATCTTGGAAACTAGCCCTTTATCTGTTATGTCATTTGTAAATATCTTCTCCCATTCTGTAGGTTGTCTTTGAGTTTTGTTGACCATATCCTTGGCTGTGCAAAAGCTTCTTATCTTGATGAAGTCCCAATAGTTCATTTTTGCTTTTGTTTCTTTTGCCTTCGTGGATGTATCTTGCAAGAAGTTACTATGGCCGAGTTCAAAAAGGGTGCTGCCTGTGTTCTTCTCTAGGATTTTGATGGAATCTTGTCTCACATTTAGATCTTTCATCCATTTTGAGTTTATCTTTGTGTATGGTGAAAGAGAGTGGTCTAGTTTCATTCTTCTGCATGTGGATGTCCAATTTTCCCAGCACCATTTATTGAAGAGACTGTCTTTCTTCCAATGGATAGTCTTTCCTCCTTTATCGAATATTAGTTGCCCATAAAGTTCAGGGTCCACTTCTGGATTCTCTATTCTGTTCCACTGATCTATGCGTCTGTTTTTGTGCCAGTACCACACTGTCTTGATGACCACAGCTTTGTAGTACAACCTGAAATCTGGCATTGTGATGCCCCCAGATATGGTTTTCTTTTTAAAAATTCCCCTGGCTATTCGGGGTCTTTTCTGATTCCACACAAATCTTAAAATAATTTGTTCTAACTCTCTGACGAAAGTCCATGGTATTTTGATAGGGATTGCATTAAACGTGTATATTGCCCTGGGTAACATTGACATTTTCACAATATTAATTCTGCCAATCCATGAGCATGGAATATTTTTCCATCTCTTTGTGTCTTCCTCGATTTCTTTCAGAAGTGTTCTATAGTTTTTAGGGTATAGATCCTTGACCTCTTTGGTGAGGTTTATTCCTAGGTATCTTATGCTTTTGGGTGCAATTGTAAATGGGATTGACTCCTTAATTTCTCTTTCTTCAGTCTCAGTGTTAGTGTATAGAAATGCCATTGATTTCTGGGCATTGATTTGGTATCCTGCCACGCTACCGAATTGCTGTATGAGTTCTAGCAATCTTGGGGTGGAGACTTTTGGGTTTTCTATGTAGAGTATCATGTCATCGGCGAAGTTTGACTTCTTCTTTGCCAATTTGAATGCCTTTAATGTCTTTTTGTTGTCTGATTGCTGAGGCTAGGACTTCCAGTACTATGTTGAACAGCAGTGGTGAGAGTGGACATCCCTGTCTTGTTCCTGATCTTAGGGGAAAGGCTCCCAGTGCTTCCCCATTGAGAATGATATTTGCTGTGGGCTTTTCATAGATGGCTTTTAAGATGTTGAGGAATGTTCCCTATCCCTACAGTCTGAAGAGTTTTGATCAGGAATGGATGCTGTATTTTGTCAAATGCTTTCTCTGCATCTAATGAGAGGATCACATGGTTCTTGGTTTTTCTCTTGCTGATATGATGAATCACATTGATTGTTTTACTGGTGTTGAACCAGCCTTGTGTCCCAGGGATAAATCCTACTTGGTCATGGTGAATAATTTTCTTAATGTACTGTTGGATCCTATTGGCCAGTATCTTGTTGAGAATTTTTGCATGCATGTTCATCAGGGATATTGGTCTGTAATTCTCCTTTTTGGCGGGGTCTTTGTCTGGTTTTGGAATTAAGGTGATGCTGGCCTCATAGAACGAATTTGGAAGTACTCCATCTCTTTCTATCTTTCCAAACAGCTTTAGGAGAATAGGTATGGTTTCTTCTTTAAACGTTTGATAAAATTCCCCTGGGAAGCCATCTGGCCCTGGACTCTTGTGTCTTGGGAGGTTTTTGATGACTGCTTCAATTTCCTCCCTGGCTATTGGCCTGTTCAGGTTTTCTATGTCTTCCTGTTACAGTTTTGGTAGTTTGTGGCTTTCCAGGAATGCGTCCATTTCTCCTAGATTGCCTAATTTATTGGCGTATAGCTGTTCATAATATGTTTTTAAAATCGTTTGTATTTCCTTGGTGTTGGTAGTGATCTCTCCTTTCTCATTCATGATTTTATTAATTGGAGTCTTCTCTCTCTTCTTTTTAATAAGGCTGGCTAATGGTTTATCTATCTTATTAATTCTTTCAAAGAACCGACTCCTGGTTCTGTTGATCTGTTCCACAGTTCTTCTGGTCTCGATTTCGTTGAGTTCTGCTCGAATCTTTATTAACTCCCTTCTTCTCTTGGGTGTAGGATCTATCTGCTGTTTTTTCTCTAGCTCCTTTATGTGTAAGGTTAGCTTTTGTATTTGAGTTCTTTCCAGTTTTTGAATGGATGCTTGTATTGCAATGTATTTCCCCCTCAGGACTGCTTTTGCTGCATCCCAAAGATTTTGGATGGTTGTATCTTCATTCTCATTAGTATCCATGAATGTTTTTAATTCTTCCTTAATTTCCTGGTTGACCCTTTCATCTTTTAGCAGGATGGTCCTTAACCTCCACGTGTTTGAGGTCCTTCCAAACTTCTTGTTGTGATTTAGTTCTAATTTCAAGGCATTATGGTCTGAGAATATGCAGGGGACGATCCCAATCTTTTGGTATCGGTTCAGACCTGATTTGTGACCCAATATGTGGTCTATTCTGGAGAAAGTTCCATGTGCACTTGAGAAGAATGTGTATTCAGTTGAGTTTGGATGTAAAGTTCTGTAGATGTCTGTGAAATCCATCTGGTCCAGTGTATCATTTAAAGCTCTCGTTTCTTTGGAGATGTTGTGCTTAGAAGACCTATCGAGTATAGAAAGAGCTAGATTGAAGTCACCAAGTATAAGTGTATTATTATCTAAGTATTTCTTCACTTTGGTTAATAATTGATTTATATATTTGGCAGCTCCCACATTCGGGGCATATATATTGAGGATTGTTAAGTCCTCTTGTTGAATAGATCCTTTAAGTATGATATAGTGTCCCTCATCATCTCTCACTACAGTCTTTGGGGTAAATTTTAGTTTATCTGATATAAGGATGGCTACTCCTGCTTTCTTTTGAGGACCATTCGAATGGTAAATGGTTCTCCAACCTTTTATTTTCAGGCTGTAGGTGTCCTTCTGTCTAAAATGAGTCTCGGGGATCCCTGGGTGGCGCAGCAGTTTGACACCTGCCTTTGGCTCAGGGCGCGATCCTGGAGACCCGGGATCGAATCCCACATCGGGCTCCTGGTGCATGGAGCCTGCTTCTCCCTCTGCCTGTGTCTCTGCCTCTCTCTCTCTCTGTGTGTGACAATCATTAATAAATAAAAAATTAAAAAAATAAAATAAATAAAATGAGTCTCTTGTAGACAGCAAATAGATGGGTCCTGCTTTTTTATCCAGTTTGAAACCCTGCGCCTTTTGATGGGGTCATTAAGCTCTTTCACATTCAGAGTTACTATTGAGAGATATGAATTTAGTGTCATCATGATAACTATTCAGTCCTTGTTTTTGTGGACTGTTCCACTGAACTTCTTCTTAAAGGGGAATTTTAAGAGTCCCCCTTAAAATTTCTTGCAGAGCTGGTTTGGAGGTCACATATTCTTTTAGTTGCTGCCTGTCTTGGAACCTCTTTATCTCTCCTTCCATTTTGAATGAGAGCCTTGCTGGATAAAGTATTCTTGGTTGCATGTTCTTCTCATTTAGGAGCCTGAATATATCCTGCCAGCCCTTTCTGGCCTGTCAGGTCTCTGTGGAGAGGTCTGCTGTTACCCTAATACTCCCCCGCATAAAAGTCAGGGATTTCTTGTCTCTTGCTGCTTTAAGGATCTTCTCTTTATCTTTGGAATTTGCAAGCTTCACTATTAAATGTCGAGGTGTTGAACGGTTTTTATTGATTTTAGGGGGGGATCTCTCTATTTCCTGGATCTGAATGCCTGTTTCCCTTCCCAGAGTAGGAAAGTTTTCAGCTAGAATTTGTTCAAATACATATTCTGGCCCTCTGTCCCTTTCGGCGCCCTCGGGAACACCAATTAAACGTAGGTTTTTCTTCCTCAGGCTGTCGTTTATTTCCCTTATTCTATCTTCATGGTCTTTTAATTGTTTGTCTCTTTTTTCCTCAGTTTCCCTCTTTGCTATCAACCTGTGTTCTATGTCACTCACTCGTTCTTCCACCTCGTTAACCCTCATCGTTAGGACTTCTAGTTTGGATTGCATCTCATTCAATTGATTTTTAATTTCTGCCTGATTAACTCTAAATTCTGCAGTCATGAAGTCTCTTGAGTCCTTTATGCTTTTTTCTAGAGCCACCAGTAGCTGTATAATAGTGCTTCTGAATTGGCTTTCTGACATTGAATTGTAATCCAGATTTTGTAACTCTGTGGGAGAGAGGACTGTTTCTGATTCTTTCTTTTTAGGTGAGGTTTTCCTTCTAGTCATTTTGCTCAGTGCAGAGTGGCCAAAAGCAAGTTGTACTTGATAGAAGCGCGAACTCTTCTCACTGTAGCGTTCCAGGTGTTCTCTCTTTAATTCTCAGGCCGAATTCATAGATTTTCAGGATAATTTGAAGGTTTTCTAGGTAATTTGGTGGAGACAGGTGATTTGGAGACCCTACTCTTCCGCCATCTTCAGTGAGTTGACCTGTTGAGTGTTTTTAACATAAAAGGGTGTTGGGTTTTATCAAGTGTTTTTTCTGGGTCTACTGAGATAATCGTGTGATATAGTATATTACACTGATTTATTTTAATTTTGTTTACACTTCCTTTTTCTCATTCCTTAAAAATGTAAATTTAGATTATTGATTTGATATCTTTCTTAATACAATTTATATTTGTATATTTATAAATTATATTTCATATTTTATATAATATAAATTATATTTATATTTTATAAATTTATAAATTTATATTTATAAATTAAAACTATAAATTTATAGTTATAAATTCCTCTTTAAGCACTGTTTAAGCTGCATCCCATAAGTTTGGTAAGTTTGTCTTTATTTTCATTTATCTCAGAGTATTTTATGATCTCTTTTCTTATGTCTTCTTTCATCAATTGGTTATTTAGGAGTATATGGTTCAATTTCCACACATTTGTGATTTTCCCAAATACTTTCCAGCTATTGTTTTCTAATTTCATTACATTATAGTTGGAGAACATACTTTTTTTTTTTAATGATAGTCACACGCAGAGAGAGAGAGAGAGAGAGGCAGAGACACAGGCAGAGGGAGAAGCAGGCCCCATGCACCGGGAGCCCGATGTGGGATTCGATCCCGGATCTCCAGGATCGCGCCCTGGGCCAAAGGCAGGTGTCAAACCGCTGCGCCACCCAGGGATCCCTGGAGAACATACTTTGTATTACTTCTATCCTTTAAAATTTACTGAGTTTTGTTTCATGGACTAGCATATGGTATGTCCTGAAAAATGTTCCATGTGCACTAAAAAAGAATATACATTTTGCTGTTGTTCAAAAGAGTATTCTATAGATGTCTATTAGGTCTATTTGTCTTACAGTGTTCTTCAAGTCCTCTATTTTCTTACTGATCTTCTGCCTACTTGTATCCATTAATTTTTTAATATTTTAAAATATGTATTTATTTACTTATTTGAGAGAAAGAGAGCACTGGTGGGAGGAGCAGAAAGAGGGAGAGAGAATCCCAAACAGATGCCCCACTAAGCATGGAACCTGACATTGGGCTCGATCTCAAAACTCTGAGATCACAGCCTGAGTCAAAACCAAGAGTCAGATGCTTAGCCATCTGTGCCACACAGGCACCATTGTATCCATTATTGAAAGTGAGGAAGTGAAGTCTTCAGCTATTATTGTCAAATTGTTTAATTCTCCATTTCTGTCAGGTTTTGCTTCGTGTATTTTAGTGCTCTGTCAAAATGCATATACGTTTATAATTGTTATAGCTTCCTGAAGGATTGACCCTTTTATCATCATAAAATGCCCTCTCTTTACCTCTAGTAACACTGTTTTAGAGTCAATTTTACCTGATTTTC
Source organism: Canis aureus (assembly GCF_053574225.1). NCBI lineage: Eukaryota > Metazoa > Chordata > Mammalia > Carnivora > Canidae > Canis > Canis aureus. The sequence continues at coordinate 42,136,323 of NC_135649.1, forward strand.
TCTTTATTTAAAGTGTGGCTCTTTATACTAAAATTGTGACTCTGTAATTGAGTCAGATGGGTCTTGCTTTTTATCCATTGTGGCAACCTTTGCCTTTAAATTGCAGTGTTTAGTACATTTACTTTGAATACGATAATTGTTATGGTTGGGTTTAAGTCTACTTACTTGCTATTTGTTTTCTATTTGCTACCCACCCCCATTCATTGTTCCTTTGTTTTTCTACTCCTGTCTTCTTTTGAATTAATCAAGGGTGTTTTTAAATTTTGTTTTGTTTGTGCTTTTTTTAAGATTTTATTTATTTATTCATGAGAGAGAGAGAGAGTGAGAGAGAGGCAGAGACATAGGCAGAGGGAGAAGCAGGCTCCATGCAGGGAGCCTGATGTGGGACTGGATCCCTGGACTCCAGGATCATGCCCTGGGCTGAAGGCAAGCGCCAAACAGCTGAGCCACCCAGGCATCCCTAAATTTTGTTTTGACCCATTTTATCTCCTCACAATATTCACTTCTTAGTTATGGCTCTTGGTTATTGTGGGTTTTTTTTGTTGTTGTTGTTGTTATTGTGGTTTTTAAGAGGGAGGTTGTGTGCAATGCTTGCTTTAGCAATTACAGTTCATCACAATATATATTTTCATGAGTAGAGAGGTGAGGAATAATCTGGCATGTTTGGAAACTAAGATGTTCTTTGTAACAGGATCTCAGAGATTAACGTAGAGGTTAATATAACCATTAATCAGACTGGACTGATGATAATATAGCTATCAAGTATTGTTATGTGCCAGGCACTATGCTAACTGCTTTATACACATTAAACCAAATCATTTAATACTGACAACCACCTAATGGAGTATATATGAGAAAACTGAGGCTTGGTAATCTTCTAACGTTCACAGAACAAGAAGAGGTTCCAGGATTAAAACACTGGTGGACTAGTGGAGATAAAAGAGAAGTTATATATTATTGCTGGGGTGTGTTTGAAGGATTTCTGAGGAGAGGCAAGATGTGAGTAGAATTATATTTTTTAAAGATTTTATTTATTTGAGAGAAAGAGAGAGCACCAATGGGAGGGAGCCTGACATGGGGCTCGATCTCACAACCCTGAGATTGTGACCTGAGCCAAAATCAAGATTCGGACAATAACCAACTGAGCCACCCAGCTGCCCCTAGAATTGTATTTTAAATCACTCTGGCTGCTGATTGGAAATGGATTGAAGGATACCATACCTAGGGCTGAGAAACCAGTGAAGACACCACTGCTATCACCTAGGTGAAAAATGATGAAGGCCTAAAATCAGACAGGAAGAATGGAGATGAAAAGGAAAATTCGCATTCAAGAGAAAAAGAGAAAGTAAGAAAGTATGCACTAGAATCAATATAACCTGGAATTGCATTAGTTATAAGGAGAGAGAGAAAAGAGTAAATTCGAGAATGAGAAGTCCTTACTTTGTGCCTAGTACTGTGCTAAACTGAAGAAGAATAAGTAATAATATCAATTATTAACTGCAATATGATTAATTCCATACAATGACATAGATATGCTAGACATTATACCAATGCTGTTGACATTAATAACATTATTGTTGCATTGTTAGTGACACTCTTGTTACCAATAACTTTTTAAATGTATATGGTTAGGATTAACGTTTACTAAGTGCTACCAGTGTGCTAGGTACTGTTCTAATGGTATTCTTTACATACATTGCCTCATTCAATCCCCCATAACAGCCTAAGAGTTAGATATGTTTTTCTCATTTTGCAGTTGTGGAAGCTGGGGCACAAGGAGGTTAAGTAACTGCCTAAAATCACCCAAGCAAGTAAATAGCAGAGCTGAATCTAGCCTAAAGTTGTAGCTATCTTTTATTTGATCTGTACACGTTTTTACATTAATTTGCTTTTTACATGTAGACAGAAAGGCAATTCACATTTTTTAAAGGTACAGATTGTTCAGCTTCTTTTAAAAAATATGCTAGAATCGGGGATCCCTGGGTGGCGCAGCGGTTTGGCGCCTGCCTTTGGCCCAAGGCACGATCCTGGAAACCCAGGATCAAATCCCACGTCGGGCTCCCGGTGCATGGAGCCTGCTTCTCCCTCTGCCTGTGTCTCTGCCTCTCTCTCTCTCTCTGTGTGTGTGACTATCATAAATAAATAAAAATTTAAAAAAAAAAATATGCTAGAATCTAGCTACCCTTGGCTTGCTTTCCCACATGGCAATATTCAGCTGGGCTTAATGAGCTTCCCCTTCATAGACCTCTACACCTACATGCAACCTGCTTAACTCCTTTATGTTATTTGACTATTCCTCTGGAGATACGAGTCATGAACCTGAAGATATAAGAACTAACCTACAAAAAAAAAAAAAAAAAAAAAAAGAACTAACCTACAGTTCTCAGGGAATTTTGGAGGTAGACACACATGGATCAAAAAATAATTAATTATACAACTGAAAATTGAAGAATACACTCATGATTGAAGGTAACAACGTTTTAAAGGGATAGTGATGAAGTGTAGCATTTTAATAGCAGATGGCTTACACTGAAGAGTGGATGAAAATAAAATCATAGGTGGAGTTGATATACTTTATGGAAAGTAACAGTCTAATAATAATGCTGCTCACCATGTCCCAGTCATTGGATGTAATTGCTTTATATGCCTATATCTCTTTGAATCCTTTCAACAGCTCTAAGAAGTAGATGATTATTATCCTCTTTCTATGGATGAGTAAACTGGAGCCCATACCAGTTTGGCGATTTGTTTAAGGACACACAGCTACTCAGTGACTCAAGAACCTTGAACTCCTGACTTCAGTGTCCTTCATAATACAGTTTCAAAAAGAGTTGAGAATCTAGACAGTTTTCCCATTCTCATAGACAGTTTGTAAACTGAGGTGGTAACAGTGTTGCTGAGACTTTGCAAGTAGGATTTGTCTCAGGTGTACCAGAATTGTCTCTAAATTTCTTTCAGGGAACTGTTGAATAAAAGATGAGACAGATCAGGAGTGGTGAAAGAGATCCCCAAAATTAATCAATACCACAGATTGTTCTGGATTGAAATTGATGTTATTGCCTTGTGGAGAAGCTCCTGGCCCAATATGTATCCAATGTTCTGTCCATTATGAAGCTCAGTAAATAACCTTTAGGCCAATGGAGACCTCACTATTCACTCTGGTTAGTACATAATCAATGTGTCTAGCTCTGAAGAAATCCAGTTTCCAAAAAGTGATTTAGTTAAGCTTTTTTTCTTAAATGACAATTCAGCTATTTATGTACTAGTTTACTCAGATAATCTCCTTAAACTGGAGCAAGCAATTTTTATAGAAAGAATATCAAAGGATCCCTGGGTGGCGCAGCGGTTTAGCGCCTTTGGCCCGGGGCGTGATTCTGGAGACCCGGGATCGAATCCCACGTCGGGCTCCCGGTGCATGGAGCCTGCTTCTCCTTCTGCCTATGTCTCTGTTTCTCTCTCTCTCTCTGTGACTATCATAAATAAATAAAAATTAAAAAAAAAGAAAGAATATCAACAATGATCTTGATTCACAGAAGTAAAAAATAGCATTCTTAAATTTAATCCATGTTAACGAAATATATTAAGATATCCATTAGCTTCTGTTCTGGAAATAGATTGATGCCATTGCCTGGTTAGCTGAGTGTAAAGTAGAAATTTGTCTACTGAAAAATCTCAATAATACATAAACCCAGGAGATTCCATACTGAATCTTTAGTGTGTTGAGTCAGTTAGCAGATTCTTGAGATCATTATCAAATATTGGTGGCAAAGGGATTTGTAGGACAGACCACCAGGTCAAGCCTTTTGAAGAGCTCTGAAGAGCTGTCTCTGGTCATTGGCAATAATGGAGAGAGGTCAAAAAGAAAGCAAATATTTAATTAAAGGTTATTGAGTGCCAACAGGAGACAAAATAGACTAAGTTCCTTATTTCATGGAGTTTATATTCTAGTGGGAGCAGAGGGAATCAGCAGGTAAAATAATCAGCAAATAAATATATAATGTGTCAGTTGGTATTAAGTCCTGTGAAGACAAATAATAGAGTAATGTGGTATAGAATGGCAAGAATGCATATAATATTTTAAGTCGAGTGGTCAATGGTGGGTGCTGGTTGCTTTCTGATATTCACCCTTCTTTGTTTTGTTCTGTGCCTATGGAATAGACAGTCTCCCAAGATGACATACAGTGAATCTCAGCTCCTGCTATTCACAACCTTGTATGGTTATCTCTCACATTGACTCAGAATCTCTGTGACCGACAGAATATGGCAGAAGTGACAATATGTGATTTTCAAGGCTAGGTTATAAAAGATATTGCAGCTTCCACTTTGACCTCTTGAATCACTCACTCTATGGGAATCCAGGTACCATGTCACAAGGACAGTCAAGCAGTCCTGCAGAGAGGCCAACTTAGGAAAGAACTGAGGTCTCTTGCCAACAACCATCATCAGCAGATCAATCCTGTGGGTGAGCCACTTTGAAAGTGAATCTTCCAGCCTTCAAATGACTGCAGCCCCAGCCGACATCTTAACTACAGTCTAGTGTGAGACCCAGGGCCTATACCACCAAGATAAGCTGACCCACAGAAACTATAAGAGAAAATAAATTTTCATTGCTTGAAAAGAAACTCAAGTGACTGTGATTCTTATTTGGGTTTAGAAACCCCAGGATTTAAGCTTTCTTCTCAATTATGTTTCTTTATAAGCCATGACATCCAGTGAAAATTCACATGCATGACACATAGAAATTTTTAACAGTGGCTCATTCTGAGGAAGGAGCCTAGAATGTACCTGTGGGAAGGGTAGGAGATTTTATATATTTTTTATTTTTTATTATTTTTAAAGTAATTCCTACCCCCAATGCAGGGCTTGAACTCAACTACCCCAAGATCAAGAGTCCTGTACTCTGAATACTGAGCCAGTCAGGCACCCCTGTGTATTTTATATATGTGTATAAAAATATGTATGCATTTTATATATGTAGATATATACTCCAAGATGCATTATTTCAACCCTATATACATGAGGATATCAAGTTAAGGATACTAGGAAACTTAGGCAACATGATGGAAAGGCTACAAAGTGGTGACGGGTTCTCTTCTGGACTTACATAGCACCTTAGGCAAAAGTCTAGCTTTGAACACATGCTGATATTAGATGATATGTCAGAAGCCTGACTAAGTTGAGCTGTCTCCAAGGCCTAACTAAACTACCTAGCACATAATAGATGCTAATTAAAGCTTGCTGAAGTTAACTGAATAGAAGAGCCATTGAATTATGAGGACCAGAATACAGTTAGGGCCAAACCAGCAATGATGGAGATGTTGCATTGAGTGTTAGGTTAGAGTTGAATTAGACCTCTTTAATACTCCCTGTCTCAGCTATTATTTAGATTTATCCTAGGGGTTGGAACATAGTTGAGGCTGCAGATGAAAAGAAAATGGCCTCAAAAGTGAGGACTGAGAAGGCTAGAAGCCAGGTAGGGGCCTGACTGGATAAGAAAAGGTCGTACGGAGTAGGTAAGGTTATCTATTCTATACCAGCATATGAAGAAGGGTATTAAAAGCAAATCGTTGGGGTCCCTGGGTCACTCAATCATTTGAGCATCAGACTCTTGATTTCAGCTCAGGTCCTGATCTTGGGGTCATGGGATCGAACCCCACATCAGGCTCTGTGCTCAGTGTAGAGTTGGCTTGAGATTCTCTCTCTCTCTCTCCTACCTCTCCTGCTCCTCAAATAAATAAAACCTTTGAAAATAATTTTAAAAAGCAGGGCGTTGATACCATTTTCTAAGAATCCCAGATAATCATGTTAAGTTTAACTCTCACTGTTCCTGCTTATAAAATGTCTCCTCCCCAGGTAGCTCAGGAAAAAAAAAAAGTATTTTAGGATAATACTATTTTTCTTTCATCTTCCAGGAAGGTTAGTCCAGATTCTTGAGATCAGCAATTTGTAGTCCTTTAAATGTTAAGGAGAAGTATACCAAGCATGTCAGATTAATGCTGTTCACCAAAGAGGTAGATTGTAACACCTACCCACAGAGTTGAGCATCTTTCATTAAATATCACATTTGAAAAAAAAAAAAAAAAGCTTAATTCCTGAGACAAGCATCATTGAAATGAGTGAAAAAACTACAGTCCAAATCATTCAATTCTTAATCCCTAGAGATGCTCTTCCCCTACAACCTAGCTGAGTAGAAAAGGCACTTCCCTGGAGATGGCAATTAGATTAGAAAGCCTGGAGCCTTCCCCTTGATTACTTAGAATGATACTAAGTACTTGAGCTAACTTAGATTGATGGTAATGGTTTCCAGGGGACAGACAACTCAGAAAAGACAACTTCATTGCACTTCCTTTCCAGTTTACTTACTAAATGCTTTGGAAACACTTCTGTAAATTTTATTAAAGAGGCTGCAAGCCTTCTTAAAATGGATCAGAGAGCTCTCTTCTGATTTCAAATAGCTGAATGAAATTCTGCCAAGTACTGATAATAACAATCCTTCTGTGTCAGGGATGGTCAACCCTTACTCTCACCCTTATAGTGAGTGTGAAGTTCTAATCAGTATAATGAATGAAGTAGTTATTAACGTCTCAAAAAATACCCGAAATTGCTGCTCTTTTGTGAATTATATTGGTAGATTCTAGCTCTTTTTCTTGGGTCAGACTGCTCGTCCAGGGACTCAGTGATTAAAAAGGCAGGAAGTTATTTACCAAATGGATAAATGAGGGGAGTTGTTTACTAAAGAAGTCACAACACTGGGAACATTCTCTCTGTATTGAAAATAGGATTTGATTTATACTCCTTTTAAAATTACCTTTGAAGACTAAAATTTGAGGCACACCTGTGTTTTAGAGACAATCCTACAAATGTGTAGAATATCCATTTCAGGTATGTATACCATGGACATCTTTAGGCCCCTACAAATCACTTTAGCCTGGCTGTCTCAGTTTCCCCGTTGGTTAAGTGTGATAGTAACACTTTGCTTCCTCAGAGAGGTCTTTTGATAAGTAATCAGTTAGTGGGCTGCTTTAAAGATGAACTACCATTCTTTTGTCATCTCTTTGCTTCTAGTCTAGCTCGGTTGCTACAACGGCTAAGTGTATAATGTTGCAAATAAGCGATGCTTGGTTTCCCTATAACCCTACTGTCTTAAAAACAAAATTTGCTCAAAATATTTTCCTCCTTCTCTGCCTTGGGTCTGTGTGGGGCTTGGGGTTAACTAGTATCCACAGGCTCTTAGCTAAGCCTTTTCGAAGGGCTAATTAACTAGTGTATACTTTGTCAAATTCTAATGAGAACTGATAAGGAGTCTTCTTACTTGGTTTTCTCTTCTCTTAGGGGAGGATATATTATTTTAGAAAACATTTGTTTTTTAAGAGACAATATTTGTTAATTTAACTGATGTTTGCTAAGCACCTTTAAGGCCTCTGGGGGATACAAAAGATGATGAAAGAGAAATTTTTAAAGGAGATGATGGATCTGAGAAGGTTAAGCTGGCTACAAAAAACTGTAAGCCACAAACATTATGCATATGTGTGAAGGGACTCTCCAGTAAATGAGCACTGAAGTGGGCTTTAAGTAGACAGGCTTAAAAACAAAAAAGGAGACAGGCTTAACAGATGTAGAGGCCTTGCTTTGGATAGTAATGAACAAGATGAAGTACATAGGATGGACTTGGTGGGGGAGATATAATGGCCTTAATCAGGGAAAGAGAGCTTAATCAAGGAAAAGGTTGGGAAAGCAGGGAGAGGCAGGCTATAGGGGAAAAAAAGTGCCGGACTGGGATTCAGGAGAACACCCAAAAGGATATATAGGTTTGCCTTCGGGTACCATATTGTGCTTGATTTCAGAGTCTGATCTTGAAACAGCCACCTAAACAAATTCAGAAGACATTCTATGAGGAAGATCTAAAAGCATCAAAACCTGAAGAGGGGCTCACTTTGCCTTCTCCCTTCTTTGTTCTCTACTCAGTAAAGCTGGGCAGTGTCAGCCCTCAAACTGACTCGAAAGAGAAGCTTAAGCTAGGTGGAGCTGCTCTCTCCTTTCCCCATTCTCTTCCCCCTCTCATTTCAACAGGTATAGAACATGATTGGCGCTGAGTCTAGCATATAGGAGGTGCTCAGTCACTGATAGCTAAACCCTTCTTGATCCCCTTCCCTGCTTTATTTTTCTTTATAACACTAGTTGCCATCTGCCATGCCGTATATTTTAGTTTCTTGATTGTACACACACACACAATGTAGGCCAAGCAGAGGCAGGAGTTTTGGATGGTCACTGCTGTATCAGTGCTATTAGCCCTTTGGATAGTACCTGACGCTAGGTAGTTGCTCAGTACATACTTTTTGAATAAATTAAGTAGCTTTTGTCTGTTTGCTCTTCTCTGGGACATTTGATTAAGTGGATACTCTGTTGATGACCTTAGTGAGCTCACTTCTTCCAAGTGAGGAACTGCCCCCAAGCCATCTCGCTATTGGTGGCAACTGGACCTGCAGGAAGGTGAGGAATCACCCACCTCAACACCAACAATGACAGTAACAATTCAAAGCTGTTTAGTCACCTAAAAGTGCATTGCTCTCAAATGCAGGTTTTTGTTATTGAGATGTCAAGATCATTTGATAAGATGAGGGGCACCTGGATGGCTCTGCCATTTAAGTGTTCAACTCTTGATTTCTTTCGGCTCGGTCATGATCTCAGGACCATGAGATGGGCCCCATGTTGGGCTCCATGCTTGGCCTGGAGCCTGCTTAAGATTCTCTCTCTTCCTCGCCCTCTGCCCCTCTCCCCACTCGCATATATGTACATGCCCCTCACCCCCCAAAAATTGATAGGATGAGGCTGCATTTCCCTAGAGAAGATAGATCTTTTCCCAGAAGATACATGATTCAGGACAGATTTGGAGGCTGGCTGAAACAATGGTCCAGAAACCTAAGAAGGCAATCGGCTAAGCAAGGTCAGGAGAAGCTTAGAGAAAGCTGAACTCTTACTTCAAATCTGAGTGACTTCAGCTGCTCCTGTGAAAGAATGGAGTGTTTTTCTTGTATAAAATCTCTAATTCTGCATCTGGCTTTACTACTGTCTTGCTTTGCTTTGGCTCAGAGATGCTGCTTTGAATGGGAAACTTTCTCTTTGAATGGACTTTCACCTGAAAACTTCCAATTTATTGGGGCCAATTTTTGAAATTTCACAGGATATCAGTATCTCAAGGTTGAAAGTTTAAGAGGGTGTTTAGTTAAGTGGTTTTCAAATTGTACTTCATGAATGTAAGTTAGGTATAATCTCTTTCTTTGGCAATTAAAATGTTGGCTTTGGCCAAGTGTTGTTGAGTGTGGGAAATGGTCACTTTCATACCTTGCTGGTGGAAGTGGAAATTGATGTAACTTTTTTGTGGGGGTGATGTGGCAACACATGTCAAAAATTTAAATTCAGGGGGAACCCGGTTGTACAGTCAGTTCAGTGTCTGACTCTTGGTTTCAGCTCAGGTAATGATCCCAGAGTCCTGAGACTGAGCAACTGCGTTGGGCTCCGCGATCAGCAGAGTCTGCTGGAGATTCTCACTCCCTCTGCCCCTCTCACTTGTTCTCTCTCTCTCTCTCAAATAAATAAATCTTTAAAAAAATTTAAATTTACATACTCTCTGACCCATCAATTCCACTCAGATTACTTCACAAATATACCATATTTCATCAATTTCAAAATGCACGTTTATTTTATAGATGTGTATTGTTTTTTAAAGATTTTATTTATTTATTCATGAGAGACACAGAGAGAGAGAGAGAGGCAGAGACACAGGCAGAGGGAGAAGCAGGCTCCATGCAGGGAGCCAGACGTGGGACTCATTCTGGGTCTCCAGGATCACGCCCTGGGCCGAAGGTGGTGCTAAATCGCTGAGCCACCCAGGCTGCCCTATAGATGTGTATTTTGTGCACATTTAAATATCTCTGAAATTTGGGTGCATTTTATTCAATATGGTACTTTCACATATTCACAAAAAGTTACTATATGGATTTTTATTGCAGCGTCACTTGTAATAGTAATATTGAGAAAAGTATAAATGCTTATGGATAGGAGACTGGTTAAGTAACTTGCCTTCATCCCAAATAATACCCTATGAAGCTACATAAGAGAATGAAATTGATCTGTAATAATTTGAAAAAATGTGTGACATATAATTAAGTACAAAAATTAAGGTACATAATACTGTGTTGAGAAAAAACTCTTGTGCAAAAAAACCTATTTTAATAAGATCCGGTGTATATATATAAAAGTTCTGACATATATGTACAGATGTTTTTCTGGTAAGAATCAACTGTTATCAAAAATTTCTTCTTGGGTGAGGGTTGGCTAGTGGGAGACTTTTACTTTTCATTTTGTACTTTTTTGTACAGTTGAATTTTCTCACCATGTTCATATATTGCTTCACTTTCTTAAGGACTAAATGAGGTTTCTGGGAGATGAATTATAGTCTTTTTTTCCCTTTTTATACTTTTCTGTGTTAAAAACACACAATAGATGCTATTTTACAAAGGAAACCAATAAGACAACTCCTGTCTCAGTAGAGTTCATAGTGTGAAAAATCAGAGAACAGATGCTTTACTAGGTCCAATAATAGAGATTTAACAAAGTGCTGGATGGGGAGAAGCATGGAGGGAAAACTATGACTGTTTCAATATCTGGATTCAGTGTCTCCAGAGGCATCAGGGAAGTGTCATAAAAGAGGTGACATTTGAGCCAAAACTTAGTAGAGCAGAGGACACATGGTGGGAATCAGTCCAGGAAGAATGGGCAGCACATGTAAAGGCAAAGTGGTGTGTGTGGAAGGGCATGGCTTGACCTGGAAGTGTTGAAAGGTTCTGTATGGTCGGTGTCTCTCTGTGCATGAGCATATGCAGGAAATTGGTGAGTAACAAAAACAGATGAAGGCATAATTTATTCCATTAATGCAGTGTTTAGGTGCTAGGCACTGGGCTAAGTGCTTTCAGCTTTTCACCTCCCATCCTTAGAAGAGTGTTCAAGAATCTGTGGCTTTAGGGCACCTGGGTGGCTCAGTGGTTGAGCATCTGCCTTTGGCTCAGGTAGTGATCCTCTGGGGTGCTTGGATCGAGTCCCATACCAGGCTCTCCCTCTGCCTATGTCTCTGCCTCTCTGTGTGTGTGTCTCTCATGAATAAATAAAATCTTAAAAAAAACTATCTGTGGCTTTGAGAACAGTAGTAGTAAAAACAGCCCAGGGTTGCAACATGGACCAAACTGGGTTCCAATCCAAGCAATTTAGTCTATCTGATTTTTTTTTGAGAGAGAGAGAATGTACGTTTGAGCTAGGGTAGGGAGGGGCAGAGGGAGAGAGAGATCTTAAGCACGCTCAATCCCCAGCACAGAGCCCAATCCCAAGACCCTGAGATCATGACCTGAGCTGAAATTGGTTAAGAGTCAGATGCTTAACCCACTGAGCTACCCAGGTGCCCCTGATTCTTCCTTAAAGTGTTGTGATGAAGTTTTAGGGAAGTTGTATATAATATGCTTGGTGTATACTCAGAACACACAAATTAACTGCTATTAATATTCTCGTCCTTATCATTCATTCCTTCCTACATCTAGCTTAGTGATGCATATATACAGTGGGAACTTGGTGAACCCCTGCTACAGAATGATTTGTGAGAGAGCTGTGTAAGGTAGGGCACAATATGACAGAACTGTCACTTCCTATTCCCCCCACTCCATCTAGCCCTCAGTGCCACAGAAGTTAGAACATTTTGCCAAACAGAACCTAGTATATGCTCTCTCTGAATATATAAGGAAGCAGAACTCTAGGAACCTGAACAAAATTGAGGGATTTGTATATTCTCTCTGTGAAGCTGATGACCCCAAGGCTTTTAAACTACATGGATGACGGAATAAAAAGTAAAAGTTAAAAAACACCAACACGAATCAAATCTAAGTCCCTTAGCATCAATAAACAAGGCAGTGTAGTACCAACACCAGGACTTAAAGTACACAGACCATAAAAAATGGCTGCCATGGTGTTATGGGAATTGAAGTGGGAGGTTGAAAGTCTCCACTTGGTCACTTATTAGCACTGTGACCTCGCACATGCCATTTCCCCTCTAGGGAAACAGTCCTTCTCTGTTCTCACCTATTAAATATGTGGGAGTTGAGTTAGGGTTGGATTAGTTGGATAAGGTCAGCAAACTGCAGCCAAATCTAGTCTGCTACCTAGTTTTGTGAATAAAGTTTTATTGGAAAACAGTTATACCTATTTGTATGTAAGTATTGTCTATGGTAGTTTTGCACTACAACAACAGAATTGCATAGTTATGACAGAGACTATATGACATACAAAGCCGAAAACGTTTGCTATTTGGCCCTTTGCAGAAAAAGTTTGCTTACTGCTGATTAGTATGTAAGGTCTTTTCCACCTTTGACATTCTGTGATTATCTGTGCTACTAAAGGCTTGATACATGAGATCATCCATAATCATTAGGTTCACCTTGGAAACCTTTATGAAATTCGGAAATGTTTCAGAGGTTCCATCTATACATTTATTATTAATGCTGCAAAACTTTTTAAGACATTTGCTGTTTCCCATGGACCATGCTGGTCTCTCCGTGTCTCTCAAAAATAAATAAATAAAATCTTAAAAAAAGAATACAGTATATAATCATATAACATACAAAGTATGTGTTGACCCTTCGTGTTATTGGTAAGGCTTCCTGTTACCAGTAGGCTGTTAAGAGTTAAGTTTTAAGGGAATCAAAGTTATATGCAGATTTTCGACTACAGAGGGGTTGGCACCCTGAACCTCCCATATTGTTCAGCAGTCAACTGTATAATTACAATTTATCAGATAACACTGTTGTTCTCCAGTTTCCAGTCTTTAAAGATGGTGGGATATGTTCTTTGGATCTTTCTAAGTTTCCTTTCATTTATGTTCTTTTCAAAGAAAGCGTGAGTAAGTGGGAGAATACCAGCCACCATTTCCGGAGTACTTACTCTGGTGCCAGACATTGCACAAAGTGCCTTGTGTGTATTATACCATTTAATCTTCATGGCAATCCTACAATAGGTACAATTCATCTTCCCCTTTTGAGATGATAATATATTTGAGGCTCAGAGGGGTTAAAAGACTAGCCCAAAGTCACACAGCCAGTAGGAGTTTTGGAGTTTTTTTCATTAATAATTAGTAACAAGACAAACACAAATAACCTCAATTTGATAGTCTGAACATTCAAGAGACATGATAGAAATTCATCGAATTTAAAACACTGATTGAGAACCTGCTAGGTTTCTAGCACCTGTTTGATAATACAAGTTCTGTACATCTTTCAGTTGAGTTCGTCTCTCTTATCTCCTTTCGAGAAAAAGCATTTTCTAATTCCCCGAGCAGCTTAGTTGGAATTGGACCCGCTTAATTCCAATGTGACAAAACTCCGTTCTCTACAAGTGAAAAGAAAGCATTGGAAAGTATGACAGTGGTGTTATACTATCAGTCCCCTGGCCCTGAAAATCTCCAAAACATAATCTCTAAAGAAAGGAAATTTGGGAAACAGTAGATTCCCATAGGATCATAACAGGCAACAACAGAGTGATCACATCACCAGGTTGGGAAAACAAACAAAATATGCATGGCAAGTGAAACCACAGTAGCAAGACCTCTAGGAGGAGATCCTGATCTTATTAAGAGACTCAAAGTGGTTTCTTTTAAATTTCTCAAAATAGAGTAGCAGGTGTCTCCCAATATTTTTACGTGGATAATGTCATTCTTCTTCAACATACAATAAGAATAGGCAGAGATAAATTCCTCAACGACTTAATAGAAGGAAATTAATAGCCTTTTGGGTCGGAGAATTAGAATTCTGAAGGCAGATTTCCACTCGCCAGATAATGAGCTGCAGTTAAAGAGAAGATTGGAGTAATGTGAAGATAATTTCGTAAGTGCCCCCTTTTAGGCCCCTCTGTTTTAGAATAGCAATCTGCTGCAGTATTTGATGAACAATTACTTTGCACTGGGAGTCCTACAAACTTGGTGTGGCTGCTGTCTCTAATCCCAGGTTTGAGTAACCATGGGAAAGTAACTTCACCTCCACAAGCCACAGTTTCCTTGTCCTGTAAAGTGGGAATGAAAACAAGACACCTGACCAACACTGTTGGATGAGGATGTTGTAAGGATCAGATGACAATGGTCCTTAGGAAAATGTCTGTTATAAAGTGAACATTTCGACAACAATATACAGTGGGAAGATGATATATCAAGTTCTTGCTCAAGAATTTACAATGAGGGATCCCTGGGTGGCTCAGCAGTTTAACGCCTGCCTTTGGCCCAGGGCGCGATCCTGGAGTTCCAGGATCGAGTCCCACGTCGGGCTCCCGGCATGGAGCCTGCTTTTCCCTCCTCCTGTGTCTCTGCCTCTCTCTCTCTCTCTCTCATAAATAAATAAATAAATCTTAAAAAAAAGAATTTACAATGAGGGCAGCCCAGGTGACTCAGCGGTTTAGTGTCGCCTTCAGACCGGGGTGTGATCCTGGAGACCCGGGATCAAGTCCCACATCAGGCTCCCTGCATGGAGCCTGCTTCTCCCTCTGCCTGTGTCTCTGCCTCTCTCTCTCTCTCTCTTTCTGTGTGTGTGTGTGTCTCATGAATAAATAAATAAAATCTTTTTAAAAAAGAATTTACAATGAGGGGCACCTGGGTGGCTCCCATCAGTTAAGCATCTGACTCTTGATTTCAGCTCAGGTCATGAACTCAGGGTAGTGAAATCGAGCCCCAGGTCGGGCTCCACACTGGGTGCAGAGCACACTTAAGAGTCTCTTTCTGTCCACCTCTCCCACTGCCCCTCCCCCGGCCTCGAAAATTAAGAATTTATAATGGAAAGTCCAAACTCCCCACTCAGAGTCTTTGGTATGGTTAATAATGTGGCCCTACCTAATCTTTCCAGTCTCATCACTAATTACGCTCTTATAAGACCTCTCTGCTCAGTTTATATGGTTCCATTTACTCTCCTGCAAACAAAACATTCTCTTACTTCAGTCACTTTATTTGTGCTGTTCTTGCTTCACCTCCATTATTTGTAACCTAACTAAAACAGGTAGGAAATGCACCTAGCTTAAGAAGTGCCTCCTCCAAGAAAGCTTTCTATATCCTTGCTACTCCTCAGAGTATGGTACTCACATCAGCAGGATCTGCATCACCTAGAAGCCTGTAAGAAATGCAGATTTTCAGGCCCCTCCCAGACCTGCTGAATCAGCTTCTGCACTGTTACAAATTTCCCACTGCACATTATAGTTTGAGAAGTGCTATCCTACACAGCTCCAGTCCTCACTCACTTCTTTCCCTGAACCTCTAGAATACTTGGGCTTGTCTGCCTTGTTACTGAATTGCTTTCCAGTTAAACTATTCAACTGTGAAACTGTAAGTACTTGGGGACAGTTATGTATTTAATAATTTCATATTTAGAAATCATTTTCTTTACTGCTTCCAATTCCACAGAGGTTTATTATGTGTTTGCTTCATGTGTATTTGTGGGTACAAAAATGAGTCAGATGTACTACGTACCCTGAAGAAGTTCAAGGTCTACTAAAAGAAGGGATTCCTTCCTTCCTTTCTTCTCTCCTTCCTTCCCTCTTTCCTTACTCTCTCCTTTTCTTCCTTCTTTCCTTCCTTATTTCCTTTGTTCAAGTGCTCAACACTTCCCAACCATGATGCTGTTCCAGACACTGCACTAGTTGTTGGGAATATGAGGATAGCCAGGACAAAACCTCTGCTTTTGAGCCTAGTGTAAATAAATACATATACATAAGCAACTTTAACAAATGTTTGTTAATGCTCTAACAGTGTTGTCTGAAGCATGCGATTGAGTGATTAATCTGGGAATTGAGGAGGTAGGAAAGGCTACAGAAAGAAATTATGGTTAAATTTGGAAGTTGAGTTTGAGCCTCTAGGGAAATGGGTCTCCCACACAAGGAACAGCATGAGTGGGTGCACCTCACACACACACACACACACACACACACACACACACACAAACATGTGGTATGTTTAAGGAATAGCAAGTAGTCAATTGTGGCTACATCATGTGGAAAATGTGTGTGTGCTGGGGTAGGGGGCAGAGAAGCCTGGATGGCTGGACAGAAGGCTCAAAATTAGGCCGAAAGTCACAATACAAAAAAAGCCTATATAACATGTATCACACTAAGTAACTTAAGGGTTTTTTTTTTTTTTTTTTTTAACTTAAGGGTTTTTTCCTCCATTCATTATACAATGGGGATTTCTTAGTGATTTTTCAGATATTATCTTGTAGCAAGTGCTCAATAAACTTCCTTGAATTGATTGTAGAAAGAGAGAAGAGTCTCTTCAGGGGTATAGGCAAAATGTCCCTTAATTTGCTCTGGATTTTGCAATCTTGATTAGGATTGTCAAGAGGCTGCCCTAATGGGGGAAGAAACTGTGCCTGACTGAAGAGACCTCCCTTTCGGAATAGCAAAGTCAAAGCACAGCTTTGTAGGTTCAGAACAAATTAATCTGAATAAAATATGGGTTATTATGTCATTGAAACCCAGACAGAATGTCTGATGTGACAAAGAACTCTTCAAGGCCTCCGTTACAGGTAGCAGGCATTTAGGTATCTGTAAAGTGAAGGTGCAAGTACATGTGCTTGTTGTTGAGATAAGCTCACAGCTGCGAAGATAAAGACTGGTAGTTTGGAGTCTGTACACCAACTTTCAAGCCTTGCTTTTCTACTTACTGGTGCTATGTGATGTTGCAGCAAGTTATGCCTGTGCTTGGGGGCTAAAAGTAGGCCCACACTTTCTATTTTTATCACCTTCTTCCCTATTTGGGAAAGATCTTCCTGTATAGAACCCTCAGGGCAGCTGTGGTGTTATACTACTAGCGCCTGCACTAGTTTCCGTGCAGGAACTTGCTTTATTGACTCGACTTTTGAGGACCCTCTGAAGGGGTTCTGATCATCCCGGGTACAGAGATTTATGGGAGATTGCAGGATGTCAGTTGATTCACAGAATCTGGATTTCTTTTTAAAAAAAATATTTTTTTTATTTATTCATGAGAGACACACAGAGAAAGACAGAGACATAGGCAGAGGGAATAGCAGGCTCCCCACAGGGAGCCTGATGTGAACTCGATCCCAGGACCCCAGGATTATGCCCTGAACTGAAGGCAGACACTCAACAACTGAGCCACCAGGCATCCCAGAATCTGAATTTCAAGGCTCATAGGGAATGGGGAAAATATTGCTGAGCCCACCCAACTCCCTCTACCATATGTGCCTACCAAGTAATAATCTCATTTTGTGTTTACGCTCTTCCAATGGACCCACATCACCTCCAGCTATACAGTTCTCTCCTATGCTACAGTAATTCTCTTCAGCTGCCCTGAGTTTGAGGAGGTTCACCCTTGTTTGGAGCTACTGTAATATTACATTGCATAAGTAGGAATAAAGATAGAAGACTCTCTAAACCAAGAGACTCGATTGCCCTGCATTGTCCTGCAAAGGTTTTTTTTTTTTTTTTTTTGTATATTTTTTACTGGAGTTCGATTTGCCAGCATATAGCATAACACCCAGTGCTCATCCCGTCAAGTGCCCCCCCTCTCAGTTTGAGGGGAGATCTGGGCTGTGAGGTTGAACACATATGTAAGGCAACTGACTTGAGACATAAAGGTACAAGTGAAGGAACTGGAGCCTGTTGACGCTGGAGAAGAGGAGACTTCTAGGACAGGTTAGCTGCCTTTAAAGACTGGGAAGGCTGTGGTGGGGACGAGGATTCACCTTTTGCTGTGTTGCCACAAGGACTAGAGCTAGGGTCAATTGGTTGAAGCTCCAGGGAATAAGTCTCAGCTCAAAATGGAGAAAAGCGATCTAACCATCTGAGCTCTCTAAAGGTATGATAGGCCACCTTTGGGAGGAAAGGACTTGCCAGTAATGGCAGTTATTCCAACATTAGCTGAATTTCAAAAATAGAAGGGATGTTGTAGAGGACATTCCGTCATTGAATCGGGTCCGTTTGGTAGACCCTGACATGCCCTCAAGGAACCTTGATAATTCATGGAGTCATTTGAAAACCAACAGTTCAGGTGACCTTTACAACTAGCTTATCCTATGATCATGCCTCAATATACTTGGTGATTTTACCCATTTGTCCAAGTTCTACCCTCTTCACAACCCGCACCTTTTTTTTTAATTTTTTTATTTTTATTTTTTAAGTGAAAAACAAATTTTATTTTTTTATAAATTTATTTTTTATTGGTGTTCAATTTACCAACATATATTTGACAAAGGAGGAAAAACTATCCACTGGAAAAAAGTCTCTTCAATAAACGGTGCTGGGAAAATTGGACATCCACATGCAGAAGAATGAAACTAGACCACTCTCTTGCACCATACACAAACATAAACTCAAAATGGATGAAAGATCTTAATGTGAGACAAGATTACATCAAAATCCTACAGGAGAACACAGGCAACACCCTTTTTGAATTTGGCCACAGTAACTTCTTGCAAGATACATCCACGAAGGCAAAAGTAACAAAAGCAAAAATGAACTATTGGGACTGCTCCTTTTTTTAAATGTTTTCTTAAACTTGTTCTACGTAGGGAGCTCGGTGCTGTCTAGTAGATTGTATTTCTCAGGTTTCCAAATGGGGACTTGAGCCAAATGACCTGTGACCACTCCACACAGTTACTAAAGTTATTATAGTTATGTGTTACATTCTTTCTCCCTCAACCTGTGTCCTACCTCCTCCCCCACCTTCACACACACACACACACACACACACACACACACACACACACACCTAGTTAGATGAAATTGAGATCCACAAATGCCAAATGACTTGTCCAAGATCATACAGCTACTGAACGTTAATTAAAATCCAGAAATGAAACCAGAACAACATGCTCTTAATTATTAACAGTGTGGCTGGAATTTCTGAAAAGATTTAAAACCCTTCTCCCTCAGTGTACTCCTGCTAAATATTTATTGAATTAATTTACTTGGAAGTATATGGTAGTAAGGTAAATCTATGGTTTCAAGATATAAAACAGTATCTGATGGTATTTTAGACTTCTTTTCTCTCAAATCAGTGAGGCTTCACTAGCCTCTAAAGCTACTGTGATCTGAATGCATGAGACTTAAGATGACTCTGAACACTCCTGTTGCTCCCAGGCTCTCTCCTGTGAAAATATTCTGGGATGTTCTTTATGCATGCTGTCCAGGTTTTATGACTTGGAAGTTCCATCCAGCTTCCTTTAAAATCCCTTAGCTAAAATGAAATGCTATCCCAGGAATGACTTAGTGTCCTGAGCCTGGGAGAGAGGGATTCCTCTCTTGGATTGCTGAGTAGCTCCTTTAATCTATTTACCGCAAGTGTTCATTGCTCTGGGGCTCTGGGATTCTTCAGGATGAAAGCTCTCTATAAATATTTGTTATTGTTATGATAACCAGTGTGGCTTCTTGAGTGAGATAAATTTGTCTTCTGCTTCTCATAGCTTCCTTCCCTCTCCTTTTATTTCTCTCTCCAGATAATTTTTATATTAGAGAAACAATCTATTTGTGCAGTTAATTAAGCTGAGTGCAGTGGGATAGGCATTAGTGACTTTTCAGGTTGTGAGTGCTAAGGGCCCAAGAAAGGCTTTGAAGCTGGGGAGTTCATATCATAAATATATTATTTTAATCAACCAGCAAAAAAGATCTTTGAAAACAGAATTTAAAGTGATAGCAGAAAAATAATTAAATATTGCACAGAGAGGTCATGGGGACTGGTTTCTACAAAATTAAAAATGGTAAATCAATGTTTGCAATATCCTGTAGACTATCATCATGATAGCTCTGGCTTTCAGGTTCCTATAGGATGACAGTCAGACTGCTTACTGGGAACATAAAACCTCCCTGATCTGTCCTCAGACTAGTTTTCCAGGCTCATCCATTCCTTCTCTCTCCAATGAGTCATTCTCATCCCTCATTGCTTATCAAGCCCTCCCCCATTTCTTAAATCACAACCATGGTGGTCCTTCAAGAATTCAGGTGACAACTTCTTCATGAAACAATCTTGACTCGTCTTACCCAAAAACATCCATCTCTCTGCCCTCTCTTCTGAAATCCTGAACACCTGCCTGCATTCTCATCTGTTACATCAGTTTGGGGTAGCAAATTCTAATAATCTCATATGTTATTCTTGTCTCCCAAATGTTAGTGGTTTGTAAGGTCCTGAGAGATGGAGCCTATTGCTGCCTTTTATGATATATTCTTGTGTTCCCAACAGCACTATGTGTGTAGTAGACACTAGATAGGTTAATAACTTCATGTTGAGGAGAGTCGTAGTTGAACAGAATAGAAAAGTGAGACTCGCAGTTGGATATTGGCATGAATGAAAGGATATGGGTACCCTAGCAATTGAAATGAAAGAAAATGATAGATCTCTAGGGCTTGGGATTATTTAGTGGTGGGGTAAGGGCATTTTCTGGAGCCACAACATAGGCTAAAACATCTGGTTGCCTCCAAATATGATTGACACAGCTGTTGGTGTGCTTAGAAATACTTCATTCCTGAAGTTAATGACTTTTGTCCAGCTGTGTCCAGTCTTCTAACAGCTGCTCTGAATATAGCAGTTCTGGATTTCATCTGTTGACTCTACACAAGTAAGATATGTATATGGAGCTTCTTTTTTTTTAAATTTCCGTAACTACAAATATGTTTGCAAGTGGTAATTTCCTGAAACCTGCACTTCCCAAAGGCAAATGGCGACAGCCTCTGTCACCAGTCCTTTAAATTTCCTGAACATGTGAACATTTAAAATAAATCCCATACATTTGCTCACTCACACCTACTCCGCACTGTCTTGCATTCCATATTTGTACATTTCTCCTGCTCTGAGCCAAGAACTTGTATTGGGTTCTGAAACACAGAATGGGTACCTACTAGGCACTTAATACATTTTTCCAG
Organism: Canis aureus; assembly: GCF_053574225.1. Taxonomy (NCBI): domain Eukaryota; kingdom Metazoa; phylum Chordata; class Mammalia; order Carnivora; family Canidae; genus Canis; species Canis aureus. The sequence goes on from NC_135649.1 coordinate 42,157,266, forward strand.
GTTTGGCTGATTTAATTAAAGATCTGCTAAATAGAGCCTAAAGGCTAAACCATGTGTGTTTAATTCTAAGAAGAAATGCTCAGAGATAGACATGATCATGAATCTCCTGGTACAAGGTAGAGTATAACATGGGTAGTGTAGGCAATTGTCCTCCATTATTTTGGAAGAAAGGCAAATAGGAACAAACCTGCAGTTGCAACTTGCCTGAGTTAGATAAGAAGGGAAACATTAGCAGAGTGGTTAAAAACTAGGACCTTGGAATCAGGCAGCTCTGGATTAAAGACCCGGATCTGGTCACTTACTAGCTGTATAGCCTTGGGTATTTTATATCATTCCCTGGCCCTTGATTTTCTCATTTCTAAATTGAGGATAGTGATATTGCCTACCTCATGGGGTTGGTTTGAGAATCAAATGAAATGATGCAGGAGATGTGTACATTTTGTAGGAGGTGGGGAAAGAGCCAGTAGAGAATGAGAGGCTGATGATATAGGAAAGGGAGGGAATCGCTGCTGAAAGAAAACTTGGAGATAATATCCTTTGATTGTAGTGGATAGATCTGCTTCCAAAATGGTTTGGGGTTCTGTTTTGTCTTAAACCATGTCAAACTGGATATCTCTACTATGGATCCAATCCCTATGATTCTGAAGCTCTTTCCACTTTACACGGTCTCCACATGCCTGATCTAGAAACACTGCCCTCTAGAAAGGATCTGGAGTCCCAACTTTCCATTTCAGCTACTTTATTCCACCCATATTTAACCTTATGCTGTGTTGCCAGCTCATAGAATTAAAAAGAAAGGGTTACTAAGGCAAGCCTCTGCCCGTATTATGTATGTAGCTCCCATATCAAAAAAAGTATTAAGTTCTATGATAACCAATGGAATTAAAAGATGAGACAGTTTCTTGAGAGCAAGCATCTATCGAACTTAGGTCTGCTTAGATGTGTTAGGTAAAATAAGGTGGAGCCATCTTGGTCCTCAAAGGAATTGTTCCTGTTTTCTTAGTTACTTTACCTATCAGTGCTTGTGCTCCCATTCAGCAAATGCCTACTCTGTACCATGTGCTGTGCCTGACACTGGAAATATAGAAATGAATAATATGTTGATTTGCTCTTGAGGAACTCATGGTCTATCAAGGGAGACAGGTAAGAAAACTGATAGTCTTAGTGCAGAGTATGAAGTGCTAGGTATAGGGGTGTGGTGGGAGTCTCAGGCACCCTAAATTGTGTGGGAGGTGTCTGGCAAGACTTTTTGGGGAACCTGAATACTAGTGATATTATATGGGAATGACCTTGAATATGCTTTCAATCATTTGCAAACTTGGGGACTTTAATAATTCTTTGTAACAGATTATTTGGATATAGCCTACGACTGATTTTTTTAAAGATTTTATTTATTTATTCATGAGAGACACACAGAGAGAGGCAGAGACACAGGCAGAGGGAGAAGCAGGTTCCATGCAAGGAGCCTGATGTGGGACTTGATCCTGGGACTCCAGGATCATGCCCTTAGTTGAAGGCCAACGCTCAACTGCTGAGCCACCCAGGCGTCCCCCTACGACTGATTTTAACAGACTGATGTATTATGAAGATTAAAAATATATAAGATAGGGCAGCCCCGGTGGCTCAGCGGTTTGGCGCCGCCTATAGCCTGGGGCGTGATCCTGGAGACCCGGGATCGAGTCCCACGTCAGGCTCCCTGCATGGAGCCTGCTTCTCCCTCTGCCTGTGTCTCTGCCTCTCTCTCTCTCTCTCTGTGTGTGTATTCTCATGAATAAATAAATAAAATTTTTAAATATATATATATTATATAAAATACCTTTCAAACTAGGAACCTTTCCAGTTCCTAGCTAGCCCTGTTCTGGACCATCTATACTTCATCGCCAGAGTTATTCTCCCCAAAGTCCCCAAAGTGTAGTTGGAAAGTTGGAGTTATCAAGAAAAGGTGGAGAGGGAGAAGTAAGGAGAGAGAGAAGGATCACATTGCAGGGAGAAGTAACAGTGTATGTAAAAGGACTGGGATGAAAGGGGCAATTTTTAGTATAAAACAAGGTTGGTGGACATGATAAGAGAAGGTGGTAGAAGCAGACATAGAGGGCTTTGTATACCATAGAAGGAAGTTGGACTTCACCCTGTAATGAGAAACCACAGAAAAACAGTTTACATAAGAGGGACCATCTATGTGTTGCCAGTGTCCTATCTCAATGGTTATTGAATAAGAAAACTGAGGCAAGGAGTATAAGTGGAATTTTTACCAAATTCCAGGTTGGAATGACATTTTAGGGCCAAAGCTTCTACAGAGTCAAGTCATTTTCTAATGTCTCTCCTGAGAAGTCACCCAGCTCTGGGCTATTGACTATGAAACAGCAAGTAGAGGAGGCCTTGCTTATTTGTTGCAGTGTTTGGAATCTTGTATAATCCCATTTCCAACATGTATAATAAAACTCTGCCATATGTCTTCTAGTTCTAACATTCCTTTTTCTCTTGTCCCAGTCCTATATATTGCAAGCTCTCTGCCCATCATTGTTAAGCATTCACTGAATGAAGTATCTATACTTGTCTGTTTGTACGTATGTATGTCAAGAAGATAATACTAAAAACCGTGTGACAGCCAAAAAAGAATAAAGGACAATCTAGAATGAGTGGTGTGGACAAAAAGTATTTACAGTTCAAAATCCTTCTTTTTTTTTCCCTCCTTACAAGGAATTGAAAAGACTTTTCGGCACTCTGTGGCTATATCTTGAGAACAATGAGTCAATGCTTGCAGGCATTTTTTTTTTTTTTCAGATTAAAGGTGTCACTTCTGCTTTTATTATTTCAATAGATAAAGTATTGCAGATGAAAAATTCCAGGGAAATGAAGAATGATGATTACACCCATGAACCAACTGTCTGTATTGATGACATGTTGCCAGCTTCTTCACAGTTATCTCATTTAATCAGGCTGTTTTTCTTGGAGAGCTCTTTAGGTAGGTGACGGAAACTTGGATTTATGGTAGTTGTTTATGAAGAGGGTTAATATTCCTACACTGTGGTATTTCCTGCCTTTTTTTTCTGATGCTTCTGAACATTTTGGAAAAGTTTAAGTCTGGATGCTCAGGCATAATTCCATAGACCAAAATTCCATGTTTCAAATCTGATTCAACATGGAATGCATTTGGTCACTGCTCTGACCCTACCCATTTCCTCGCACCCTGTTATGAGGTGAGCTCCAAAGCCATCTAGGTTACTTTGTAAGACTTTTCAGTGTGTGCTATACAAATTACTACCTTAAGGATAGATTCTGGTATTGCTTAAACACCTCTCTGCTATATGGTTGAGATATGGAGTTTGCAGCAGGAATGTTGAGATTTCAGTCCTAGACCTGCCATTCACTAGCTATTAACTTTGGGTTGGTCTTGCAACCTCTCTTTGTCTCAGTTTCTCCCTCTGAAAACTGGGGTTATTAATAGTATGGACTTCTTGTGGTTGCAGCGACAATGAAGAGATTTCGGTAAGCAAATCATTCCGACAGTGCCTATCACATGGTTAATATTATTTACCATTGAAACTCCATATTTGCATTCCCTCTATTTGTAACTTTCTTCCCTAAGGATATGTTGGCTGACTCTTCACCATCATGCCAACATCCACCCCAATGTCATCTCATCAGGATGTCATTCTCTGGCCACCTAAAGTACATCCCTCCCTGCCATGCTCTATCATATCACCCTGTGGTTTCCTTCATTGTCTGTATCCAGTCTCTGAAATTATTTGGCTTCCTTATTTATGTATTGTCTGAGTACCCTTACCAGAACATAAGCTCTATGAGGACAAGGACCTTGTCTGCCCTGTTCACCAATGTATCCATATAGTAGTGCATACCACATGGCAGTGTTCAATTAATGTGTGTTGAATGAATAAAAATTACAGTGATTCTATTTTCTGAACCAAAACTGTGACACCTCTTTTATCTGAGAACCTTTATATGTCTGAAGGTATAAGAAACAGTTGGAAGATGTACTTTGAATCTTAAAATATTGAAATTTCTTGCACATTTTTGATGGTTTAGGTGGGGCTAGGACAGAAAATATCATTAGCGTTGGTGTAGAAAATCCAAGTGTATGATCTCTAGCAATGGTAGTGTCTTCCACAGTGATCATTGCAAAATGGGTACCTAATGATGTTGGTCGCTTCCTTTTTTGTTTCCATGGGTCTGCCTGGATAGATCTGACATCTCAATGGGTAAGACTTTGCCATTTTTATGATAGTATCCCTAAAGTATTTAGCACGTGATTTGCACACAGTAGGAGCTCAATAATTGACCACTCCATTTACATTTACGAATGTTCACTTTTTCTTCAGCATCATAGCTTTACCTGTTAATGCGACGTGGGAAGAAAAGAGACCACTTGCATAGGAATTTCAAGAGTCAGGGCTTATAGTTGTGGTTTAAGAAGTGGATACACTAACCACTGCCAACCTCTTTTTTAAAGTATTTTTTAAATTTTATTTTATTTACTCATGAGAGATAAACAGTGAGAGAGAGGCAGAGACACAGGCAGAGGGAGAAGAAGGTTCCATGCAAGGAGCCCGACGTGGGCCGAAGGCAGGCGCTAAACCGCTGCACCACCGGGGCTGCCCCACAGCCAACCTCTTAATAAAAGATTGTCTAAACCAGGCCTTAGAGACTAATCAAAGAGACCATTGTTTGGTGATTTAAAGGTGGGCTCCCTCTCATACTTTCAGGTTGCCATAGAGATGGCATGTTTTTCTTCCTCAATGATATTTGCTTGTAATCTCAGAAGTCTGTTCAGCAAATTAGCACAGGTGATTTGGGAGTGGGGAGAGGGTGACTATGGACGCTTTGAGACCTTGCTACCCTATAAAGGCCTCATTTGTTAAATGAAGTGAAGAAAGAGAATCTAAAGACCATCCTATAAGAAAAGCTATTGTTGGAAAGCCCTTCTTTTCCCTTTTAGTGAGTGAGAAGTATGAACATGAGAAAGAAGGAAGGGTTCTGGTCACTGGGTTCAAAATTCAGGGCTGCAGTGTGCCCTCGGTAGTTGTTGCCCCAGAAAATAATATTTGTGTGTTGGGGGGAGTGGAAATGCATGTTCAGAAGTTGTTACAGTCAGTGTCCTATAATAAAGCACTTGTAGTACTGTGCTAAGCAGTATAGAATCACTTTATGGTGTTTCTTGGTTTTAGTTTATCTGAGTATATGCTTTTTGAGGAAAAATAATATATTAACACTCCTTTTGCATCCTGCATAGCACCTTATTTTGTTTCATTTGCAAGGTTTTCTCTCTTTTTCCACTCCCTGGTATAATTTTTCTAAATCACTTCTCCAATAGCTTCACTTTCTATCAAAACATTTAATGGCCTGCCCCGCTGGTTGAATAAAGCCAAACCCTTGAGTCTGACACTAAAATCCTTTCAAGATCTATCTTTCTAGCTTACTTTCTCACCACTTCCATAATATATTCTAATCTCAGACATCCTGGAGTACTTATCTTGCATTTCCTGGATATGCCCTTTGGCTCAATGTTTCCCACCACCCCTCCCCCACCAAATGTTTGCTTATACTGTTCCTTCCCCCTGGAATGCCTCTCTCTCACCCTATAATCTCTAGCTAATGAAATTCTTCCCGTCCTTTAAAGCTCATTTAAATGCCACCTCAGTGGGAAGTGATCTTTTGGTGTCCTGCATTCTTCTAGCCTTTTCTCCTAATCTTCTTTTCATCCTCCTGAGGCTTAACACAAAGCCTCCATACAGGTATTCAGATATTTGTGGAATCATAAATGAACTGTAGGCTGATTCACATATATCCCAAAGCCAGAGCAGCAGAAATGATGGCTGTCTAGCAAGGCTTGCCAAGACGTATGCTATGGAGTGAAGCCTATTTTCACATTGTCTCCCATGATAAAAAGAGAAGATGAACTTGGAGATTGAGAAGTGATAATCAGGCAAAAAGAAGGCTCACTTGTCTACAATTGGGAAGGACTTTCTGAGATGGGGCTTGTCACTGCACCCAGGAGTAGAACACAGGCCTTATGGGGAAGAGTATCAGAACCAAGAAACACTGAGAACTGGGGCCTTGTTTAGTGTTTCTTATTTCTTGCCACCATTACCCTGTGTAGCTCAGCCATATTATCAGAAAATTCCATGCCTTTACCATTACCTCTTCAACCAGTGGCTTATCACCCCTGATGCCAAAGAGACTGTGTAATGGGATTCCACAAGGAGGGGATTGATAAGAATCAAGAAAATCACTATTTATCCCCTTAATAAAGACATTCTCACAAGGAAGCCCAAGTTCTAGAAAATCTCATAAGATGGTAGATAAGAATTGCCTTGTTTAGAAGTAGTATAGCATAAGGTAATGCCAATGATGGAAGACCTAAGCACAGACCACTTAGAGACCTTGCCATGGTGCTCCAAACCACGTACCAGAAATTTGACTCTCATGTTTTATCTTAAAAATCAAGACCTATTTTGTGGCCTCCTCCATAATATAATTGTGGGGTTTTTTTTAGTATTTTAAAAAAGATTTTATTTATTTGAGAGAGAGAGCGAGCCAGAGAGTACAAGCAGGGGGATCAGCAGAGGGAGACCGAGAAGCAGGCTCCCTGCTCAGCAGGGAGCCGCAATGTGGGTCTTGATCCAAGGACCCTGAGATCACGACCTGAGCTAAGGCTGTGGGTCTTGATCCAAGGACCCTGAGATCATGACTGAGCCACCCAGGTGCCCCTTTTTTTGAGTATTTAAAATAATTTTTTTAAATAATATTTTAAGTTGAAGTTGATGCTCCAAAGATGTGTCCTAGGTTTATGCTGCGGCTCTCCCAGAATTACCTGGCACACTGCTGAATGTTACAAGAGTATCGTTAACTCTGCTGTAGTGAGGATTAAATGAGATAATGTATGGAAAGATAGCCCAATGCCAGACACATAGTAAGTGCTCCATGCATGAACCCTGTCTGTAGTTAATTCCTCTCAGGGTACAGTGTTTTACCCATTAAGCAATTGATATCTTCCTCAAAGGTTTGTTACAGGGATTCTATGGAGCATGTATGCAAAACACATTGGCTCCTTGCTTCCTGACAAAGCAAAATCCCACTTTTGAGGGGAGTGCTTTGCTGTTCACACCTTCCAGAGTAAAATGTTGGGTTGTACTCACATTAAACACACTTTTAGCATTTGCTTCTGATGGGCCAGGTGTGTCCCTTATTTTCTATCTGGAAATAGAGGAAGGGAAACAGAGGCAACAGCCAGGTGAGGAGCATGCATTCATGTGTGTGCATGTGCACAAAGATATATACACACACTTGATAATAGCCTCACCAAAACCCCTCCTAATACCTATGTTTACCAAACTCTAAAGCAAGGACTGTAGGCCAGAGCGTTCTGACCAAGATTCTTATGTACCTTGCCACATTGATGGGGAAGAAGAGGTTTTATAATAGCGTGGCAATTATCCAGGCAATTTGCAGAGGACATTTTATCTGCCAGTATGCTCTCTGGCAGAAATGATCTCTGATTACAAGCCTTGTGCAGTGAATATATAGATAGCTTGTTTCACTATCTTGCCTCTGTGTGTGTGTGTGTGTGTGTCTAATTTATGTGTTTCCTGCTACCTGAAAAAATACAGCTTTAGTGGTTTCTCTTTGCACTATTTATCCCAGTCGGAAATGACTTTATTTTGTTGTTCTTGCTTTTCTCCCCTTCTTTCTGCTCCTCTACAAGCAAAGCATCCTTGTGCATCCTGTAAACATCTGCCTTTAAGATCAACCTACAGTCTTATAAGAGTATTACCATCTGGGATCTGGCACAGAGGCAATGCAGCCAGGTGCCTTTAGCAGTAGATCATTACTACAGGTATTATTTGCTCAAAGTGTGGCTCTGAGAGTCTTCCCAGCCACCCTTCCAACACACACACACAACCATCAACTTTTTTTAAAAATCCTGCTTTGTTTTTATGTTTAAAAAGATACAAATGCAATGAAACGCCAGGACACCTGCACCCCGATGTTTATAGCAGCAATGGCCACGATAGCCAAGCTGTGGAAGGAGCCTCGGTGTCCAACGAAAGATGAATGGATAAAGAAGATGTGGTTTATGTATACAATGGAATATTACTCAGCCATTAGAAATGACAAATACCCACCATTTGCTTCAACGGGGATGGAACTGGAGGGTATTATGCTGAGTGAAGTAAGTCAGTCGGAGAAGGACAAGCATTATATGTTCTCATTCATTTGGGGAATATAAATAATAGTGAAAGGGAATATAAGGGAAGGGAGAAGAAATGTGTGGGAAATATCAGAAAGGGAGACAGAACGTAAAGACTGCTAACTCTGGGAAACGAACTAGGGGTGGTAGAAGGGGAGGAGGGCGGGGGGTGGGAGTGAATGGGTGACGGGCACTGGGTGTTATTCTGTATGTTAGTAAATTGAACACCAATAAAAAATAAATTAAAAAAAAATAAAATGTAAATTTTAAAAATCAAATCATACTCACTGCAAAGCAATTTATTTTTAAATTAAAAAACTGCAGGTAAATAAAGAAGAAAAGACACCTCTCCACAAAAAAAATAGCCATCATTAACATTTAGAATAGTGGCTATTATCTTTCCAGAACACGAACTCATTTAATTTCATTTTAGTAAAGAAAAGTAAGCTGTCAGTAGGGCATAGTGCTTTTGGGGATGACAGTAATGTAACTTGCAATTGAACAAAGTCAGGGTGTTTAGATGTGCACCTGAGAGCTGGATGGAACCCCTGAGGCTAATCTTGGCTCCAGCAAAATTTATGGTGGATAAAACAGAATTAAGTGCCAGAACAGAAGCCATTTCTGAGGGATTGACTGTCCTTGCGGAGGCTCTGTAGTATAAGCAAAACTTTCCCTGCACATTGTTCGCTAAAACCTTGAGTTCTGGCTCTTGAGAAGCAAAGAGGTAGATTTTGACAGTCACCTGCCCCCAAACCAGAAACAAAGTCAACACTAAGTACCAAGGTCCTTTGAACATCATTTATTTTTCAGTAACCACTCTCAAAACACTCAATTACTGGGGCTTTTGGGAGAGAGTTAGGATGTGTGGCAAAAAGACGTAAAACTCCATGTTCTGCAAGACTTAGTTGTTACTTCTAGAAATATGAATTATTTAAATCTTTCTTAAAGCTGTAGCACTTTAAGTATTCACTTATATTGTCACCACCTATAACCATTCAGGACAACATATTTATATGTAAAGATTTCCATAGACACCTAAATCAAATTCATTTTTTCCCCATTTTTTTTTCCCAACTACCCAGACAACTCTGGTTGTCAAACCTTGGAAGCACCTGAAAGGCTTGGGAGAAGCAGGGGGTTGCTCCCAAGTTTCTAACTTAGTAGGTTTGGAGTGGGAGCCTGAAAATTTGTGTTTCCCACAAGTTCCTAGGTGATGCTGATTTGGCTGGTTTCAGGACCAGATTTTAAGAACTGGTCAAAAATGTATAGCATTGCCACACAAAAATGTATAGCAATGGTCCTATCCCAAAATATTTCAGAAAGATGAAACTGTGGCAAATTCCCAAAATATTATTCTCAGTGCAGGCTAATTTTATTTTAAAAATTATTGGATTTAGCCACCACTACTCCACCACTCCATGCCTATTGCAGATTTTATTTTTTAGGTCTGTGATAGCATTTTTGTTCCAGAGTTCCTTTTTATCTACCCCTACCTTGTAATCAACAAAATTGTTTCTATGTTTTGTGTTTCTGAAAAAAAAATAGAGTCTTCCTGTACCTTCAGGTAATAACGTGGGCTAGTCTCTTTTGAGGAGGATTTCTGGCTCAGGGGGATTATTAGCTGTAGATCCTTGAGCAAATTACCTACCATCTCAGAACTTCAATGTCCACGTCTGTAAAAAGGACAAAACCCAAAACAAACAGAAGGACACCTGACTCACATAGGAAGTATGAGCATTAGACAAGACAAAGAAGATATAAAAAGTCTAGCATGGGGGCAATGAGTGTTAGAGCCACATACCCCTTTTATTATCGATATTTATGTTGCAAGTGATTCTCTACTGCAATCTCCAGTGCTGATTAATCTGTAATAGGTCATAAATATCTACCAAAGCCTGGGCAACATTCAAAGACAATCATAGCAAAGGAAGTTTTCTCTATAGTTTAAAGGCATTTTCGTGTCAGGAACAAGCAAGAACAAGTTCAATGATAATAGCGTTTATTGGTGCCTACTACTGTGATTTCTGAGAATGATCTCATCTAAACCTAGAAACTACTATATAATGAAGGTATGATTATTATTATCATTATCTTGCAGAGGAGAAAATGGGGCCCAGAGAAATTAGAGTAACTCACCTGAGCTACCTGAGCCAAGATTTTTTTTTTTTATTGGTGTTCAATTTACTAACATACAGAATAACACCCAGTGCCCGTCACCCATTCACTCCCACCCCCCGCCCTCCTCCCCTTCTACCACCCCTAGTTCGTTTCCCAGAGTTAGCAGTCTTTACGTTCTGTCTCCCTTTCTGATATTTCCCACACATTTCTTCTCCCTTCCCTTATTTTCCCTTTCACTATTATTTATATTCCCCAAATGAATGAGAACATATAATGTTTGTCCTTCTCCGACTGACTTACTTCACTCAGCATAACTGAGCCAAGATTTAAACCAAGAGCTGTCTTCTCTCCAGTCTGAACTTCTAACTGCTGCCTCTTCAGCTCAGGATCATAAGTTAGTCACTGTCTGGAAGGGACATTAGTCCTCTCATTGTAGAGATGAAGGAACTAAGGCCCCCAATCCGGGATCAGGAGGTGGCAAGATGCCCCCGCTGACTTAATAGCAGAGTGAAGAGCTAAACTGGGGCTGAATCCAACCTCTGCAGTTTTTATAGCAATATACTTTTGCTTTGGTGCAAATAAAAGTTTCATTTCCCAACTCAAGCATTGAATAAACAATGGCTCTGCTGAATTAGGAGGGGAAGTTAGATATTCCCATGTTTAACAGCCAGCTCCCTGTGGGAGGAAGAGAACGCTCTGATTTGTTGCATTTGCCAATTTACTCCCACCAAGGCCGATTTCAAGCTATCAATGTGATGTCACCGAATGCAGAGTTTGGGAAGAGACGCACACAATTTCAAAGTCTTAAACTGATGTGAGCTGGCTCTAGTGTACCTCTGCCTCCCTCTTTATAGAGAATGACAAACCAAACCCTGAGTGTTGTTCCAAGGTAAGATTCCAACAGTCAAGGGCGAAAAAAAAAAAAAAAGAGTGTTTCTTATATATGCCAGGATTCTGCAATTCAGTAGAATTGGTATTCTGGCCAGTTCTTCTTTTAGAGTTTAGGACTGGCTCTCTTACTGATATTGAGGCCCTTCTAAGGGCCTCTTGTGACTTATTTATAGAATCTTTATTTTCCCAAAGGATACATGAATATATTGTGTCATGCTCTATCTTTAGAAATGCAAATCCCTTTTCTCAAATGGTATCTTTGAGATTAAGGATAACTAAAACACTCATAAAACGTTGTTTGCTTGTTTTTACTTAAAATAACTCTACAACAACCAAAAGCCTTTTTAAAACTTATAACCTCAGGAATACATGTTTATTTTAGGAAATTTAGAAAATTTAGAAAATGCAAGCATACAAAAGAAGGCAGGTAAAAAAAATCATCTGTTATTCTAAGATCCAGAGATAAAAGTTAACATTTAAGCGTGGATAATTCTAATATTTTTCTCTTCTTATATGCAGATAAAATTTTTTTAACGGTTCTACTGTAAAGGAAATCCATTTACAAATGAAAAGATATCACAGCTTATTATCCTCCTCGTACAGGTCCTGCCACTCTTTGTATTCACGGAAATGATGTGTTAGCTATATTTATGCTGATGTTCTACATGCATTTGAAGATAACACTACTAATGGGGATTGTTATCTGTCAGGACAGATGGGGCTAAAACAGACCAGGGTGACAGTCTCAGCCTTTTCCAGTCCGTAGCCCACTGTTCACACAAGGACTGTTTTTGAGTTACAATTGCAGCTGTGCCGATATGGCTCTTGATTGGGACTCTGCCTCAGAGGCCTGAGGTCATCCTGGAGCTCAGAAAACAACCCCCTCCTGCACTCTCTTATTGCTGTATCCAGCCTGGCCTGCCTGCTGCTTGTTTCCTGCTGCCTGCAGCTAGGCCCCATTGTTTGAAGTGGGGCCTCAGAGCCACTTTAATGGGTTTTCTTCTGCCCTCCCATTGGGGTTGCCTCACTACAGCTCACCATACAACAGTCTGATCTGGTGTCCTGGGGCCATCCATCCTTCACACATGTCCAGCCCAGTGGGGCACTGTTAGGAATGGAATTTGTTCATTCCCTCCACTTAGTCTTGATTTTAGGGAAACAATACCCTAGAAAAATGTAACCATCATGATAACAATGCTAGATCCCTGACTCTGGGAAACGCACATTTCTTTATGGAATAGATGCTCATTATTAAGTTAGGGAACAGCAGCCAACAGGAGTGGCCAAAAGGTAAGGTAAAGTAGCTGACCTCTCTGGAATCTTTGCCTTTGGTTCCTTTGGCTCGCAGTCTCAAAGGTGGATTTTCTTGACAGATCCTCTTCTGTCATGTTTCCTGAGTTTGATTGCCTACTGGGAGGCCCAAGGTGATAGATGGATGACTGCAAAGTGCTTTGGGAAATGTAACTCTTAATTAGGAGCTTCTTCAAGTTGCAGTAAATTGCATAAATATAAATGGGTGCTCTTTGGTGGATTTAGGCTGACGTTTTTGTTACAATGCATGGTGATTGGTGAGGGTAGACTTCCAGGCTCTCTCCAGAGAGAAGAAAGCTTTTTCACTCAGAAAACATGACAGAAAGAGAACTCAGGCCTGTGGACACTTCCTAAAAGAGAAAGTATGTTTTTAATTTCAGAGTTGTTAAGGAGTAGCTGTGTAACCTTAGGAAAGTCACTTTACCTGTCTGGGCCTTACTTCCTCCTTAGTAAAAAGGCAATAAAAATAACATAGCCCTCAGAAAGATGTTATGAGGATTGAGTGAGATGGAGTGCCTGAAGTACCTCACACACAGTGCCTAGTACAGAGTAAATGCCCGTTAAAGGCTGGCTGTTCTCTACAAGAGGTAGGCTGCGTCCTCAACCCCTATAAGGTAGCAGTCCCAAGGCAGGGAGTTCAATGTCGATGCCATGGGGGGGGGGGGTGTCGTTAGCTTTCCCCACTGTGTTGCTTTGATTCCTTGTGAACCACATTTATACCTGTGGTTCTCAACCTTAGCTGTGCCTTGGAATGACCCGAGGAGCTTTAAAAAAATGCAGGTGCCTGGGCCCTACCTCCAGAATAGAGCTCTACCTCCTTAGTTCATTTATGGTGGGGCCTGGATCATAGGGTTTTTCAGAACTCCCCAGGTGATTCTAATGCACATCAAAAAAGTTGAGAACTACGTGATTTTCAGCAGATGCTACACATCTGTGATAAAGATGATGAAAATTAACATCATGCTATTGAAGGCAGCAGCATGCCCACCACTGCATCTACAGCCTTGATCATGAGTTTTTCCCAAATCTCTTGACCCAGGGCAATAATCACCAATCCACAAAATTTTCATTGTAGTTACCAGATGTCACCTCTGGCCACACTGTACCCCTCTCTATTTAATCTAACCAATTTGATAAGGGGGGAAAGAAAGTTCACACCTGGACTCATAATTAAGCTGAATAAACATATGACGGTCATCTAAGAGTTAATCTCATTAATGCCGAGCTCTTATGCTTGGGCTGTTAGCTATTGCTCAGCTTTTATTAATTTAGGCTTCAACATGTATCTGCCTTGTCCACAATTCCAGATGGTGCTATAACTCATACCCTTCTGTCGGTTCCAGAAGATGACTACATGTGTTTTATTTTTTTAAGATTTTATTTATTTATTCATGAGAGACACACAGAGAGAGGCAGAGACACAGGCAGAGGAAGAAGCAGGCTCCATGCAGGGAGCCCCGATGTGGGACTCGATCCTGGGTCTCCAGGATCATGCCCTGAGCTGAAGGTGGCGCTAAACCGCTGAGCCACCAGAGCTGCCCCATGTGTTTTATTTAGATAAACTGTAATTATGCCGACTTTCAACTGTTTTGGTAATTTTGGCGCATTCGTGGATGATAAGTGGTAAAATCCACTCTTCATTATTACATACTAAAACTCACCTGAAAACAGATTTTTCTGTTTAATGAAGTCTTATGGGATGGGGGATATAGGAGAGGGAGCAGCACTTGAGGAGGTTTTAGTTAAGTATGGATTAAAAACAAGTAGGACAACTTTTGTTTGCTTGGAGGGTAACAAAGCAACAAAAACCTACCTTGGGAGGGCAGCAGTTAGGAACAGGTCCCCACCCTATATGTCTATGATGTATTCTACCTTAGTGTAGACACTTAATCCAGGGTGGGGCCTATTAGTATCATAGGTACAATAATTTCCCCACTTACCCTCCATGGTTAGTATTCATCTGGGTAACAAGCTCAGTTTACAGTTAATTTCTATGTAAGATGGAAATATAAATCATAACCTCTCAAATACTTACATTTACACCTGGATTCTTCCTGTAAAAGTCTCATTGCCCTTGATGGGGGGGAATGTATATGGTTTTCACACAGGGGCAAGATTTATGAAGCCACTATCTAAACTCCAAAAAGCCTAGTTGCAGATGACTTAATCAGTTTGCAATCAAAGGATCTTGGACCAGAAACAAATGACAGCTGATCATACAATACTGTATTAATTCAAAGAATTCTTTCCTCATAAACATTCACTGGAAGTGAATTATTAATAATATGGTTTTTATTTTTGTATTTTTTGATCATATGTTTTTAACGTGTGACTTCAATTGCTGAAGGGAAGTTAAAAGTATCTTTTTGAAATGTTAAAAAAAATGCCTTCTGGAAGGGCTTTAGTGCTGAGGCTCAGCAAAATTCAAGTTTTATCTTAAGCACAGATCTTTTGTATTCCAAAATCTTCCCCCAAACCCTGAGATTCTGCCAAGTAGGATGAAGAAAGCAGGGAGGATAGTTGGGTTTGTTTTGTTTGTAAAGCTGTTCCCTTTTTCTTGTTTATTCTTGGTGGCCAGGAGAGAGGTCCTGGGCTGCTTTGTTCTTTGGCTGGGATGACTGTTCTTCCAAAGGAAGGGTTTTGACATCTTTAGTCTGCTCCCTTGGAGTGAAAGGCAGAGGCAGCTTTGCCTCTAAGTAGGTTCTAAGTGGAAATTCATGTTTTCGGTGTTTGGAGGGGCTGACTTTAGACACGGAGTCTCGCCTTGGAACTTTTCATGTAGATCTGAGTCTTTAAGAAACATTCCTTTCCGGAATGGAGTTGATTTTATTCTTGGAGTATGATAAAAATGTGTACAGTACTTACTAGCATAATTGGTAAAGTGGATCTTTATAGACAGAACATTCATGAAAGCGAAAACAAAAATCAAGCTATTGTATTTTATCCCTACAACTTGGTAAGAGGAAGTTAGGGTTGTCTAATCAATTTCACTGTTGCTGCCCTTCCACACTGCCTGATAGGGCCATCTTTGGTTAATGGCTAGATATGTTTAAATGGCAGGCAACTTAACTCTCCCCAGTCCTTCCTTCAACTCTCCCCCTCCACCTTTTTTGGCTTTTTGCCTTTGCAGCTAAAAATAACTGGTGAATTATGTTCATTTCATCCTAATTTGAAATGGAAGGATAAAACCAGTCACCCTGAACATTTATTGAGTGTCTGGATAAGGAACCCTCTGTTTTCTATTTCAACTAAGAGTTAATCAGTGAAATCAAATCTCAAATTTGAGATCCCTTCCAATCTCCAAATCCTGTTCATCTCTGATCCCAAACCTATATGCCACTATAGCTAGGAATGCTTATTCTTCTTAGGTAATGTGTTTTTTTGTTGTTTTTCTTTTTCTTGAAAGAAAGGAGCTGTTTGAAAAGCAGTGACTTCCAGTGTGTAATTAGTCCATACAACCAAAAATAAACCTAGAGAACTTAAGCCAATTTTTTGCTACCCTAGATTGTCTTCCCAAATATCCTGCCACTCTGCTTTCCTGTCCCCCGTGTTTATATGGCATGAAGACAGGAGCTATATTTTGGTGGCTTCCACATAGCAGATGTCTGTTCAGTTGAATTTAGTCTACCTTGTATTCTATGGGTATATGGTCAATCCCCACCTTGCACATATATAGCAGGTGCTCAATAAATCTTGGTGAATTGAGGTAATACTGTGTGTTCAAACTGGAATAGGGTAGGAATTGGAGAATTACTTTGGTTAGAATATAACTTGCAAATAAGCTTATGTATTTATGATGTATCCTTTGAGCCATATACACTCTGCCAGAAAACCAGATTACTGCTAAAGTATTCATATTCCTCAATTTAAAAGTATAGTGCAATTTAGATAAAAAATCCAATAAGTTAAAATTTTTTTATCATCATTTTTTGATATTTACATCAAAAAATTTTACATTTTTTCATGTAAATATTTCAGTATGTATCTCTAAAAAACTTTTTAATATTACTGCAGTATTATCACAACTATAAAAATTAGCCATATATTTTAAAAGTTAGATGTTCTTAACTATTTTTCAAAATTACCAGCTTCTACCTTTATTTTGCTTCTTCTACTCTGTTCTTTTGCTTCCCCAGAAAAGAGAGTCTCATGCAGTTTTTGAAGGAGCATGACCAATGCTTCTCAATCACCCATTGTGGGGTCCTGAGCTTGGGAATGTTTTTCAGGCAGATTTCTTGGGCTCGGGGAATATGAGCTTTCTTATGTGTGGATATTGGACCAGGCACATGAGTTGTCTCCTTTAATCCTCACATTATCCCTGCCAAATAGATTTTATCAACAAATACCTGATAGTTGAGTTCTGTGAGTCACTTTTGGACACTGGATAGGAGTTTATGCAGGTGACCTGGACAAGGCAGAAAGAGGAGTAAAAGAGGCCAAGAAGCATTTATTAATCACTTGCTATCAGCTGGGCACTATGCTATGGACTTTTTATGTATTTCACTTGACTCTCTAATAACCATAGGGCTTAATTATTCTAATCCCCAGTTTATAAATAAAGAAACTGAGATTCAGAGATATTAAATATTTTGCTTTTTTTAGACCTTTAGTTAAAAGAAAAATCTAAAAAAAAAAAAAAAAAGGAAAAAAAAAAGAAAAATCTGAAGACCCTAAAGGCATGAGATATGGGTAGAGTTGTTTAGAATAAGAAAAGGACTAAATGTTCTAGGCACACCTGTGCATGATTCATCACATATTCTCACCAAAACCCTCTATGATCTGTATCATTTATCCTCAATTTAAAGATTAGGCTCAGCAAAGTTAAATCACTTATTCAAGGCATAGCAGGTGATACAATAGTGTAAGGGGAACTTGGATCCAGGCCAACCCCAAAACTTGTGCTTGTCCCTTGCATTGCTGTGCTATTTCTCCAGCTACTGCTAACTGAACACAGAACTGTTTTTGCATCTTACTTATTAGTGTGCGTTATTAACATGTATTACTTCATATTCTCATGTGTGTATTATAGCTAACTGTATTCTCAGCTGAACTTAAACTCCATGAGGGCAGGGACCTGGGTCTATTTTGTTCATTGATAATATCCCCCAGGCCTAGAACAATGCTCGATATACAGTAGGTGTTAAATAAATAATTATTGAATGAACATGTGTAATTTTTCCTCCCCTAACATATACACTTTTCTGGGGTAAGTGAATCTTATGGCCATCTAAGACAGCAACTAGCACAGTGCCATGCACCTAATAAGCAACTAGTAATAATGCCTTCAATTTGGGCTTTATACTTACCAAAGTGTTATCATGTATGTTAACATAAATGAAAATCCAAGGCCAATTATTTATAGGAGATGGCAG
This sequence comes from Canis aureus, assembly GCF_053574225.1. Taxonomy (NCBI): domain Eukaryota; kingdom Metazoa; phylum Chordata; class Mammalia; order Carnivora; family Canidae; genus Canis; species Canis aureus. Next base: position 42,175,167 of record NC_135649.1, read on the forward strand.
GAGTTCGAAAACGGTGATCCCCAGAAGAGGCTGTGAGACTCTGAATGAGGGAAGGAAGAAGGAACAAGTGCCAGGGAAAGAGAATGAGCTTTTCTCCTTCTGGGGAAACCAGTAAGGGTTAGCAACTTTAAGTCTTACACAGACTTGCCTTGCATGTGCAAGGCTAGGGGGAGCCACCAATCCTTTTGTGACCTAGGGAAGCAGAGAGGGCCTGATCTCAGCCAGAGTACCCATAACCTCACCCTGTCTAGACCCTCATTCCCACTCCACCGCCAACCTGCCCTACAACTTTGCCAGTGACTACGGAAAGAAGATAAATATTTCCCACCTGCTTCCAAGATTTGGTGGGTGCTAGAAGGGGAGCTGGGGAGGAAACAAACTTCAGTCCCATTTGGGGGGTCATAGAGGGAACCAGTCAGCTCTTTCAAGTCAGTTCTAACTAGGTAGGCTCAGAAGCTGCTAGCAGAGAAGTTGTCACCTCCTCACAGTCTTGCAAGCCAGTGCAGGGGAGAAACATGGTAGTCAGTACACGGTAAAGGGACAGCAGGAATGGCGTGCTGTAAAGGAGAACACTGCATGGGAAGTCCCACGGTCCTGATGCAGATCCCTCACCTAACTTTTGTGTGCGTGTGTGATATTGTGTTAATTATGCCTCTTAGTGCAACTTGGTGGAAAAAACAAGTTTTTGTATTTCAGACATCCCCCGGGATGCTGAGAAAGGAAGGCCAGCCCAGACTGTATTCCATGAAAGTAATGTCAAATTGCATGGATGCAAGACCCAGACACATTCACCATTTAATTTGATCTCCGTGCTAATCCTGTGAATCAGAGCAGCTATTCTTATCCCCATTTTCTAGATGGATAAGCTGGATAACAAGGAAGGTAATTGGCTTACCCAGGAACATACTGTTATGCATTGGTAGTCTTCTGATTATAATTATTTTGTTCCTTCCCCATCTTTTCTCCGTAAATATTGAATAATTTTTTGTAGGAGCATTAATCTGGTTTTGGTATAATGGATATAAGGGAAAAATGAAGAGTCAGAGGACAAGGTGTTATTGCCAGGCAGCTGCAAACATCTCTGTAAAAGATAAGGAGCCTGTACTGTTACCAAATAAATTGTACCCAAGTCCCATGGTAACTTCTGTCCCTCTTATTTTTTTAAAGATTTTATTTCTTTTAACCTTTTTATGTAATCTCTACTCCCAATGTGGGGCTCGAACTCACAACCCTGATATCAAGAGACCACATGCTCTATGAACTGAGCCAGCCAGGTGCCCCTGTCCCTCATATTATTGGACCCCCTTTTAGTACTCAACAAAGTTGCCTATTCTTTCTTCTCTGGAAGTTCTTTCCTATTCTACTTTAGTGGCTTAGTTCCCTCTGACCTCTAAATGTTGTAATCTCCCAGGACTCGGCCCCAAGCCTTCTCTTTTCTTTGTATCCTACTCAATCTTAAGCATTTCCATGGCTGGCATTAGTGATGTCATACATGCTGATGACTTCCAAAATTATACCTCTAGTCCAGAGCTTTGTTCTGAATTCCAGATCCACTTTTGCATTCATTCATTCAGCAAATATTTATCAAGTGCCTGCTATATGTAAGGCACTGTTCTAGGCACTGTGGTTTCATCATTGAATAGAACTGACAACAGCTTTTATTTCATTTACACTGAGAAAGGAAACAGACAACACATATAAGAAGTTATTTGTATAGTATGCCAGAAGGTCATAGGTGCTATGATAAAAAGGAAAGATAGAGCAGGGTAAAGGGGGTTGAAAAAGCTGTGAAGGAAGTAGCAATTTTAATAAGGTGGTGAGGATTGGCTTCATTGAGAAAGTGAGATGTGAGCCAGCCCTTGAAGGAAATGAGAAAATTAGCCATTGGTTATCTAGAGGAAAAGTGTCCCAAGCAGAAGGAAGAGCCAGTCAGTGCAAAGCGCCCCCCCCCCCCCCACTGGGAATCTGGCAAGGAGGCCAGTGTGAGTAGAACAAAGTGAATGGGAGGTAGAGTTGTAGATGAGGTTAGAGGGTTTTTAAAAAATATTTTATTTATTTTTATTCATTCATGAGAGACACACAGAGAGAGGCAGAGACATAGGCAGAGGGAGAAGTAGGCTCCATGCACAAAGCCCAATGCGGGACTCGATCCGGGGACTCCAGGATCACGTCCCGAGCCAAAGGCAGACGCTTAACCACTGAGCCGCCCAGGCATCCCAAGTTAGGGGGTTTAAAAATAGAGTGTGTCAATCATGCACAGTCTTGTAGGCCATTGTAAGGATTTCAGCTTTTAGTCTGAGTAAAATGGGGGCCTTTGGAGAACTGGGGGCAGAAGGCAGATATGCAGTTATGTTTTCAAAGGATGAGTGGTATAGAGGGGCAAGAACAGATGGAGGAAGACCAGCTAGGAAATTATTGCAATCGAATTGTCTACTTGATAGCTTTTCTTGGATGTCTCAAAGGTATCTCAAACCCAACAAAAGACACCTGGCTTCCCCATTCCTACAAACACCCATCCTGGCCCTCCTCCATTGGTTTTTATCTTAGTGAATGTTCTACCACCTACCTAGGTGCTCAAGGAGAAATCAACTTATCCTTGATTCCTTCCTGTCTCCCACATCTACAAACCTGTTCTTCACTAAATCCTGCTGATTTTTATCTCATATTAAATTTCTCTAATCTGTCTTCCTCTCTTTTTACTCATTGTTCAGGCCACCATCCTCTTTAGCTTGGATTACTGCAATTGCCTCTGAGTGGTCTTCCTTAGCCAGGACAGCCACTGTTGTCTTCTTGTGTATTCTCTGCAGGGCAGTTAGAATGATCTTTTTTAAATGCAGATCGGCTCAACTCAGTGTCATTGCTTAAAACTCTTCACTTGCTTCCCACAAGTTTCAGGATGGCCCTCAAGATTCTGCGTGGTCTGGCTCTGCTTCCATCTCTGGGCTCAACTCAGCTCATCCTTTTCCCTCACTTACTACATTATAACTCTACTTTCTTTTTTTAAAGATTTTATTTGTTTATTTGAGAGACAGAGAGAGAGAGAGAGAGCACAAGCATGGGAAGGGCAGAGAGAGAAGCAGACTCCCTGCTGAGCAGGGAGCCAGATGCAGGACTTGATCCCAGGATTCTGGGATCATGACCTGGGCTTAACTGACTGAGCCACCCAGGTGCCCCTCTAACTCTACTTTCATTTCCTCCACAGTACCAAATAATTTCCCAACTGGGACCTGCACATGGTTTATTCCATTGTCTGCAATGCTCTTTCTCTCATTTGTTTCTTCCACTAACTACTACCTCGAGGCTCAGCTTAACTAACTTTACTCAGGAAGGCTGATCATCCCTGAAGTACTCATCTAATTTAAACTCTTTCATTAATCTTCGTAGCCCTCCTCTTTTTTCTCCACGGTGTTTATTACAATTTCTAAATGTATAGATTGATAGAAACTGCACATATACATACATACACTGCTGCTCAGTACTTTTCTATATGTTTGGAACAACCCTATGAGTTATGTAAGTTCCGTTAGGGTGAAAGCCACATCTGTCTTGTTTTCACTATATCCTCAGCATATAATACAGTGTCTAACATATATCAGGCACTCTTAAATATTTTTGTGAATTAATGACCAAAGTCCTTTTTTTTTCTTCTTAAACCAACTCCATACAGCTCTCTCACTATTACCATTTAGAGGGCATGTAGAGTCAAAGTTTCATTCCTTGATTATCTATTGGGTGCTTACCTAGTCCAAGTCCAAAGAATTTGCAAGCCCAAAGAATTTAGCAAAACATGCCTGCCCCCTTTTTTTTATGCCTGCCTTTTTTAAAGAAATATTTTATTTATTTATTCATGAGAGACACACACAGAGAGAGGCAGAGACATAGGCAGAGGGAGAAGCAAGCTCCATGCAGGGAGCCTGATGTGGGACTCGATCCTGGACCCTGGGATCACACCCTGAGCCAAAGGCAGATGCTTAACCACTGAAACACCAGGCATCCCAAAACATGCCTGCCCTTGAAAAGCTTATGCTTAAATAGAGATGCAAGGCACGCCTATCTAGCAAGACTTCTGCCTAAAATTATCCATAAAATGTGTCATTTCTTTTCCCATTCAATGAACACTATGTATTTTTTTCTCAGAAGGGGTAAAAGCATAGGAGGGCTCTTGGGGGAAGGTTAAATGGCCCTTTGGGTGGCACCTTACTTATTTCCTCACATTTCAGAATCTAGCTCTAAGCTTTGCCTACTTGGGAAATGAATTTTGTCCCAGAGGGACACCCAGAGGGAGTGTATCATCTTCTTAGGACACACCCACAAGAGCCAAGTTCCCAAGAAGTGGAAGTGGAAACTAGAATACCAATTTATTGATTTAGCATAAGAAGAAATAACTCCTAAGAACAACCAACTAATCACATGATTAAGTCTTCAGCCTGCAGGAAAATCCATGTGGGAACCCAAAACGTAAAAGGAAGGCTGCTTGGTGTGTAGGCACCACAGCAAGGTGAGTTGGTTGTATAATCCCAATATTTGCTGGGCGCCAATGCTAATGGGCTGATCCATCCATTTTCAGGATGAGGATGTGCTGACCTCAGTAAATGGAAAGTAGCTTTCTTGAGCCAAAGGTTCTTCCTAGCCTTGGCAGTGCTGCCTTGCCAAGGATTTCCTTTTGAAAAATCCCCATTTTCAATATTTCCAACTGACCTTCTCCCTCCCAATGGACTCTCTTTCTTTAGATATGATAATAATATTGATTGGGTTACTGTCTGGACTGGCTCTCAGCCAGGAACCTCTGCAATTTCTTTTAAGATGGCTTTGCATCTCACTGGTCTTATCGAACATGCTTTAATTTTGCTCATCAAATTTTTAGAGTTTGGTGGGTGCTCTGTGGATTCCTAATATAATTTAGTACAACTCTCAGTTGGGAAAGTGAAATGCATTTCTGACCCACTGCCATTTTTTTCAGGTAGAAGAAAGATTATTAAGTAGTAGGAGTAACTAATTTTGTCTTGTGCAATTAAGAAATGCTTTTCCAGAAGAGGTGACGTTAGAACTGAATCTCGAATTAGAATCTTTTGAGAGTAGGGTGGAGAATATGGTAAGTTCAAAGTAAGCTCAAAGTATCAATGTTGTATGTTATATATAATATATATATGAGTACAAATGTTCTCGCATACCTATAAGGTATTAGGGTAAATAAAACACAGCCTACTGGGAGTTGGAGAAGTCTAATGGCAGAGAACTCAGAGGATCTTCTGTCCCACGGCCCTCAGTCAGCCTTACAAAGTCAGCCTCTGTGACATAGCAACTATTGACTCTTCTGCCTGAAACACTGCACACCAGCCAAGCCTGGAGTGTTGAACTGTCAAAATCTCTTCTAAATATGCAATGACAAATATGAGAGTCCTTTCCCTACAAGCTTCTCAAAGTTTTTTTCTCTTCTCATGGCCTTTACAAAGTATAGTTATTTATGTAAATATACATATTTGACTTGCCCTCCTGTCCATCCCCCCTACTGGTAGGGGGAGTAAGTCCCAGAAAGAGAAAGAACTTGATTTTTTAAATGGACTGTCTCAGATATTTGTCATTCCTATGCACGTCTTTCTATTTTTACTATATTCCTCAAAAACATAGAGTATTGCTGGGCATGTTATAAACTACATGTAAATGATATAAGACACAGCGTTCTCCAGCTTGCTGTTTTCATTCAACATAGGTTTTTTTCTTTTTTTTTTTTAGATTTTATTTATCTATTCATGAGAGAGAGAGAGAAAGAGAGAGAGAGGCAGAGACACAGGCAGAGGGAGAAGCAGGCTCCATGCAGGGAGCCTGATGTGGGACTCGATCCTGGGTCTCCAGGATCATGACCTGGGCTAAAGGCGGGGATAAACTGCTAAGCTACCTGGGCTGCCCCTCAACATAGGTTTTAAGGTTCATCTATGTTAGAGTTCTCTTTCATTTTAACTGTTACATAGTATCCCATGTATGCATATAATCACAGTTTAATTTTTTTGTCTCTTGTTGGATATTTAAATTATTTCCCCCCCTTTTTTTTGGATAACACAGATAACCATTTTGAAAACCATTGGGCAATATCTAGTAAAGTTGAAAATGTACATGCTCTTCTACCCAAGCAAGTCCATTCCTAGATCTGTACACTAGGTCTACGCTATTCAACATGTTAGCCTTTAACCACATGTGGTTGTTTAAACTTTAATTAACTAAAATGAAGGAAAATTTAAATATTAGTTACTTGGTTGAACTAGCCACATTTCAGGTGGTTACTAGCCACATGTGGCTGGTGGCAACTGAATTGAACTGCACAGATACAGAGCAATTCCATCATTCTATTGAACTCTCTAGTGTTGCCTCAGAGAATAACTTCATTTGCATATTTTCAGGATACCATGAATGCAAAAAAGTACTTGTTGTTTGTGCAATGAATGGATGTAAAAATATTACACAATGAGGCTGTATATGGTAAGCGTTAGCTGAGTTCCAGAAATAACAGCTAACCCACGTTTCAAGGGGATGGGGTTTGAACAGAGTTTCAGGGCCCTGTGCATGAGGTTGGAGAACTGAGTAAGGCGTTCTTACTTACTTACTGTACTTACAGGGCAGTCTAGGGCAACGTAGCAAGAAAAGGAGTTGGAATCATTATTGCGGAGGAAATCAGATAGCCCCGAAACAGAGAAACTGTAGCAAGAATCGGATCCAAGGCAAGACTGTGAGTGGGGAAAATGAGTCATGAGGTCAGAAGCCAAAAAGATTCAAATGAGGCCAAGAGGTAGAGTCAAGGCAGGTCGGAGAGAGCAGTTCAGGACAGAGGCTGTGAAAAATGCAAAGCTCTGAAGCCTGTGCTCCTGGCTTTGAGATCAAAATCTGTTCATTTCCTAAGCAGATTGCCATCACTCACAAGAGGGGGAGGCCTGTCTACTTTAAGTGGAAGCTATGGTGAGGAGAGGGTTATCTGTAAGAATGTGGAGGAAGATTAGGATTTGGCTCCCACAACAAGTAGCTGTGAACATTTGGAAGGGTGAGGGTGGGGACTGCACCTGGCTGCTAAGAACTGCATTTCTGAGAGTGTAATTACTCTAAGAAGAGTGAGAGACAAGGGAGAGAGGACACAAGTGTAGTAAAAGAACAGATCAAAAAGGAGAAGGAGTTAAAGGGGGCAAGGGCCAGACGAAGACAGAATGCAGTGAGAGAGGATATTAGATATGTTTTAATATTGGTTTTCAGTTAACTGTAGAGGTCTTTCAATAAATTTTAAAAAAAAAGAACCAGCAGGAATGTGGTATGAGATTCAGAAGCCATGGGCCTGACTTAGTCAGAAAGTACAGTTCTAGCCTTAGGCTTTTGTCCAGCTCTGGAGCCGCTCTGTAGTCCATCCCTGGCTTTTTCTGAAAGTTTCTCCAGCCACCCACTCCCACCCCCACCTCTGTACCTCCCCTACCCCGTTCACTTCCACAAGTTAGAGGTAGTGATTTTTAAATTCTGGTTCATTTTTGGCGGGGAGGGGACAGGTGTGTGGCCACAGGGAACTCTGAGGATGAGTGGAAAATTAGAGATAGCCATTGTAAAGTGCACGAGTCAAGAAGGATATCTTGTGTCATTCTCTGATATCTTGTGAAGCTTAGCTTGACAATAAAAAGCCTCTCTCTCCTGGCCACCTCATACTATAGATAGTCCAAATGCAGTTAAGATTCCAGTTACCACTTTCAAAACTCAATAACCAGATCTGTGCCTACCTTCAAAAGAAGTAAAACCTATTGGAGGGCCAGACCAAATACAGTGTTTATTTGCTTGGTTACAGAAGTACAGACCTGTTTTTAAATAATGGAGAACCAAGGACTAGAGGTGCTAGAGATAGTTCACCCAAAGGGGCAAACAACCCTATCTGACCTTAGGAAAATAATTGTTCAAGTGGAGATTGTGCATTATGAGAGTAGCCAACTGTCCACCAACAGTGGGTTTGTAATCCCAGAAATCTTTCCCAATGGCTTTCTATACCCTCTAGCAATACTGACAGGGGTTTGGATTCCCCAGCAAGGCCAGTCTGAAAGAGCTGTGTGTGTGTGTATTGCTAATTCTTTACAAAGATTACAGTCCTTTAATTCCCAAGGCCATTTCTTGTTCTGACTCCTCCATTTCTTTCCAGCTCATGTCACTCACTCTTCAGCCTCAAATTCCTATGCCCAGGCATGAGCCAGTCTACTGAAATGTGGGCAACTGTCTTGGCATGCATGGGCAATCATATGTTTGAAGAAAATTGATGAATAACCATGTGTCCAAGAGATCCATAGGGCTTAGGGAATTAAAAGGCTTATTCTTGTGGTTAAACACTGGGAATGCCATCTCATTCTCATCCACTGATTTCTCTATTATCAGCTGGTAAGCCACAAACAGATCCCTTGTTCATCTGCCAGCATGAAAACTAGCCCTTCTTTCAAGTCCCACTTTTGTTCTCAGGCTTAGGAATGCTGCAGTTATTCCAAAAGGAATCTGGCTGGCACACTTAATTGGACTTATTAGGTCATAATCACAGTATCACAGCATCAGCCTGCATTTTCCCAGATTTGATTACTGAACCTTCCAAATATATATCTTTGAGTCCTGATGGTATCAGGACTGTATGGCTGAATTTACCATACTATAAACTACTAGGCTCAATGCTTCCCTGAGCCTTAGGTTGATGAATAAACTGTTTCCTTAGGAAGGAGGTTTAGGAAAGCAATTGATCATCACAAACACTAACATATGTTGAGTGCTTGCCACGTGTCTGGCACTATATATTATCTCATTTAATATTCACACAACCAAACAAAGGCAGATACCATTATTAATGTCTCATGTTTACAGATGAGGAAACAGGGGTAAGGTACCTTGCCCAAGATTATGCAGACAGTAAACACATAACTGGAGTTTACTCCCATATCTGTTTTGGTTCAGAACAAATGCTCTTAAATACTACATTATTTTGCCTCTTGGGAAGTGTCTGTCTGCTCCTTGCTTCAATAGTAAGAGCTCATCTGATTCTAATTTGTTGGAAACTGGAAGAAAGTAGAATAAACAGATGTTTCTTTTCTGATGGAGTGATGGGTTCCACTGTCCTATTGTGCATGTCAGCAGTGGATTTGAGGCAGATGTAGAAACAGGTATTGCCATCAAGAAGCGAGTATCTTACCAGGGAAATAGTGCTAACCCCCAGCAAACCCTCCCAAACATATTTACACGTACATAAAATAGTATGCCAACTCATGTGAAAACTCTAAGTGCTCTGGGAGACAGTGAGGTGTTCATAGAAGGGACACTGGCCTGAGAACCAAAACGTGTTATTTTCAGAAACAGTTGCATAATGGTAACCTTTAATGTGAATTCAAAAATAAAATATGCCTACCTAGGTTATTTTGGGTTTCTTGATCAGAAGCAGAAGTGAAGAAATGATCAAGGAAGTTCTCATGGATGAGCTGGACTATGAAGGATGGTTAAAATTTGAAGTGATAGGGAGGAAGGAGGAGACTCCAGGTTCAAGGAGGAATAAGGAAGGAATAGCCAGAGTATGGCAGAGAGGGGTAAATGAGCCTAGAGTGTTTATAGGCCAGCAGAAAGGAGATACTTGTAAATGCTTTAAGGAACAAACCCCACAAAGTTAGGCATAAGGGAAATCAGAGACCAGTGGGCTGATTGTTGATTGACTGATTTTTATTGTGGTAAAATACACATAACATAAAATTTATCATTTTAACCAGTGACATTCAGTGACATTAAGTACACTCACAATGTTGGGCATCCATCACTACTATCCAGTTTCAGAATTTTTCACCACACCAGGGGGATCCCCATACCCATTAAGCAGTCACTCTTCATTTCCACTTCTCCCTAGCCCCTGGCAATCACTTGACTCTTTTTATCTCTTTGGATTTGCCTGTTCTGAATATTTTATATAAATGTAATCACACAATATGTGGCTTACTGTGTCTGGCACTTAGCATATATTTTAAAAATTCATCCATGTTGTAGTAGGTATCAGAATTTCATTTCTTTTTATGACTGAATCATATTTTGTGGTATGAGTATACCACATTTTGTTTATTCATCTGTTCATAGATATTTGGGTTGTTACCACCTTTTGGCTATTGTGACTAGAACCTCTATGAAGATTGGTGTGTACATTTTGGTTTGAACACTTATTTTCATTTATTTTGAGTACATAACTAGCTGTGGAATTGTTAGATCATATGGTAGTTCTATGTTTAATTTACTGAAGATGGGACGCCTGGGTGGTTCGGTGGTTTAATGTCTGCCTTCAGCTCAGGGCATGATCCCGGGTTCCAGGATCAAGTCCCACATTGGGCTCCCTGCATGGAGCCTGCTTCTTCCTCTGCCTGTGTCTCTACCTCTCTCTGTGTGTCTCTCATGAATAACTAAATAGAATCTTTAAAAAATAATAATAATTTATTGAAGAAAAACAATGCTTTTCATGAAAATCTAGTATAGTGGTTAAAAACAAGGGCTTTGTTGTTTGAGTTGAATTATGGCTGTGCTACTTACTACTTCTATGACTTTGAGCAAGTGATGTAATCTCTGAGCCTCAGTTTTCTCATTGGCTGAATAAGGTTGTTTTGGGGATTACCTGGCATAGGGCATAAAGCTCTTAGCACAATGCCTGGCACATATCTAGTATCCTACTAGATACATGGTAGCTACTAAAGAATTCCCTAAATTGGTCTCATGCTAAATGTAATATATAGCCAACATCACAGATTAAATAGAGACCTAGCCCTCTTTTTGGCTTTGCTAACTGCCCCTGCCCCACCTTGCAGAACTCAGGAAGTGATCTGAATTTCTAGAAAAATGAGCAACTTTGGTTCCTTAACTCCCCAATATACACACTACATATTCTAGGGAAAAGGTTTCTTCAAAATGTCAAAAGTGTGTGTGTGTGTGTGTGTGTGTGTGTTTTATAAGATACTTGCTAAAAAGAGGCAATTCAATGTAGTAAAGAGCCTATGTTCTTGTCAAAACAGACGTGAGAGTAAATTCCAATTCTGTGTTTACTAGATGTGTAATCTTCAGCAAGTTACTTCATCCTGCTGAGCCTCATTCTCCTCATCTGTAAATGTGGGATATTAATAATAGTTCCTATCCTTGTTGACTTATTGTGAGTATTAAATGAGATAATGTAAGCATAGTATAAGGCACACAGCAAGCACACAACCTTCTGTTGTTGCAGGGATACCCAAAGCCTTGACCTTCCTTGCTTTCCAGCACCCCCACAAAGCCATCAAAGTAGCCCATGGGAGTCAGAGCCATGGGAGTCAAAGACCCAAGCCAAAGAGCCAGACCTGAAAGAATACCACATGAATATTCTTTACAAATGACATGAAATTCCATTATAACAAAAGCAGCTCAAGCCTCTGTAATCTCAAATGTATCTTTTGAGTTTCCTGGTTATGATTAGTCTCTCTGTTGGAAGTTGTGTTTTCCAAGACAGAATAGCTTTCCACCTACACAGAACAGAATCATATAGTATTTGAGCTGAAAGGGGAAGGGGCAGTGGAAAGAATTAACATCTATTGTACCCTGTGCACCCAATTTGTCTTGTCTGATCTTCAGAACAACCCTGTTAGTGAGATAAGTAGTATCCGTATTCCCGTCTTACAGGTGCAAAAATGGGCTCAAAAGTCATTCATGCAGAACTACTAGCTGTCAGAACCAAGGTTTGAATCCAGAGTTTTCTAAAGCATTCAACTTATTATACCACATTTGCTTTAAGGAATTTCTGAGATCTTGCTTTGCTGTTGGCAAAGCAAAAGCAGCAAAGCAAGAGCCAGGAAAGGTAAAATGAGTTGCCCAAGGTGACTTAGCCAGTTAATGATAAAGCAGGGGCTAGGAACAAGTTCCAAGAATGCCAGATCATGTTGCTTTATTGCCTCTTAATGGATGAATAATGTGGTGATTCATCAGTTAAAAAATGATTAAAATATTGGAGCAAATCTGGAAATAAATTCCATCTGTACCTTAATTACTTCCATTTCATGTTTCACAGGCTTAATTGAAAACCTTTTTTTCTAGTCAGAAATGAACCAGTGCCCTGGTATTCCTGATGTTTATGTGTCCACTGTATTTGCTACTCAGTGTTCAGAAGTAGTATGTAAATGCAGGCAGTCCACAACTGATTGCAATTCTTTTTTCTAATCAGATGTTGAAGACTTGTGGTGGTTTATTTTATGTGTTAACTTGGCTAGGCTCTCGTGCCCAGATGTTTGGTCAAATACCAATTTAGATGTTGCTGTGAAGGTATTTTTACACATGACTAATATCTAAATCAGTAGACTTTGAGTAAAGCAGACTACTTTCTATAATATGGATAGGCCTCATCCAATCAGTTGAAGACCTTAAGAGAAAAAGACTGAGGTCCTCGGAGGAAGAAGAAATTCTGCCTCCAGACTGCCTTTGGACTTGAGACTGCAGTGTCAGCTCTTCTCTGGGTCTCCAACCTCCAGCCTGCCCTGCAGATTTTGGACTTACAAGCCCCTACATTGTGTGAGCCAGTTCCAATCAATCAATCATATAAGCGTACATGTGCACTGCATACACATGCACACACACACACACACACTTTTAGTTTTATTTCTCTGGAGAACCTGACTAGTACAACTACTTAATAATATACTAGGCTCTGAGGATATAGAAAGAGGTCTCTGTTCAGAGATTTGTACAATATGGCAAAAAATGAGAAAACACACTGACTAAAGTAGGGCAAGGTGGGAAACAAAGCCACGAGGAAAACATCGAGGTGTATTTCTTGATGCTCTTTACACTTGCTGATAATACTAATGATACTCAGGCTTTATCTGTAAGGGGACAGTTAATTCTGAAGGAGAGAACTTGACACTGGGCAAAAATAGATTCTCCTCCTCTTAGACTCTTCTGAGAGTTTACATCTATTGATTGAATTTATTAATTCAGTAAACAGGCACCTGGGTAGCTCAGTGATTGTCTGCCTTCGGCTCAGGTCATGATCCCAGGGTAATTGAGTCCCACATCAGGCTCCCCGCAATGAGCCTGCTTCTCCCTCTGCCTCTCTTTGTGTGTCTCTCATGAATAAATAAATAAAATCTTTTTTTAAAAAAGAATGTATTAATTCAGTAAAGATTATTGAATCATGGATTCATGCATGGTGTGTAACAACAAAGTGATGATGGTCTGAGGAGCCTCAAAGTTACTAGGGCCCCTTCCTAATCTTGGCCTAATCTCTAGTACCGAGGCTAAGGACGGAGAAGTTGCTTGATTAGTTGCCAGAGAGACAAGTGGAGTGAAAAACAGGCACATGGAAGCTCCTGATCAGCCTTCTTGTCTCTCTGGCAACTTGATTTGGGCCAGATTAGACAATGCACCTATGAGCCAGACAGTAACCTGTCCCCAACCTTCTACCTCCTGGTTTCCAGGATAGCCTCCTCAGTTTTGAGGCTTTATCAGTGCTGACTCTGCATGAACCACCCATCAAAAAGGCTGACCCCCTGGGTATTTTAGGGAAGGCTTATGCCTTTAAAATGTGAATTCCATGTTTAAAGTCAAGTCCTATAAGTCTTAAAGCTTTGTTTTTCCATTTCAAAATTGTTTTGGGGGGTGTCTGGGTGGCTCAGTCGGTTAATAATCTGCCTTCAGCTCAGGTCATGATCCCAGGGTCGGGGATTGAGCCCCACATCAGGTTCAATGCTCAGCAGGGAGCGCGCTTCTCCCGCTACTTCTGCCTGCTTTTCTTCCTACTTGGTCTCTCTCTCTCTCTCTCTGTCAAATGAATAAATAAAATCTGAGACATACAGAGAAAGAGAGAGGCAGAGACATAGGCAGAGGGAGAAGCAGACTTCATGCAGGGAGCCTGATGTGGGACTAGATCCCAGGACTCCAGGATCACGCCCTGGGCCAAAGGCAGGTGCCAAACTGCTGAGCCACCCAGGGATCCCCTAAAATCTTTTTTTAAGTGGTTTTGGCTATTCTAGGTCTTCTAAATTTCCATATACATTTTAAAACTGCATTAAAGCAAATGGTGGGTATTTGTCGTTTCTAATGGCTGAGTAATATTCCATATATATACCACATCTTCTTTATGCATTCATCTTTTGATGGACACTGGAGGGTATTATGCGGAGTGAAATAAGTCAATCGGAAAAGGACAAACATTATATGGCCTCATTCATTTGGGGAATATAAAAATTAGTGAAAGGGAATAAAGGGAAAGGAGAGAAAATGAGTGAAAATATCAGTGAGGTGACAAAACATGAGAGACACCTAACTCTGGGAAATGAACAAGGGGTAATGGAAAGGGAGGTGGGCGGGGGGTTGGGGTGACTGGGTGATGGGCACTGAGGGGAGCACTTGGCAGGATGAGCACTGGGTGTTATGCTAAATGTTGGCAAATTGAACTCCAATAAAAAAATTTTAAAAATACATAAATAATAAAAAATAAAAAATAAAATAAATAAAACTGCATTGAATGTATTATGATCAGTGGGGGGGAGAAACTGGTTTTAACAAAAGCTTTCCTTTTTTTTTAGGTCTTCTTTAATTTTCTCAGTAATTAAGTTTTCAGTGTACAGGTTTTGCATATGTTTTGTTAGATTTATCCCTAAGCGTTTCATACATTTGATGCCATCATAATCATATTTTTTATTTCAATTTCCAATTGTTATAATTTTTTTAAAGATTTTATTTATTTGTGAGACACACACAGAGAGAAGGAGAGAGAGAGAGAGAGAGAGAGAGAGAGAGAGGCAGAGACATAGGTAGAGGAGAAGCAGGCTCCATGCAGGGAGCCTGATGTGGGACTCAATCCTGGGACTCCAGGACCACACCCTGGGCTGAAGGCAGGCACTAAACCGCTAAGCTACCCAGGGATCTCCTCCAATTGTTATTAATATCTAGAAATACAGTTTATTTTGTATATTGATCTTGTATCATCAAATATTACTATACTTAATTACTTCTAGTAGCTTTTTTGTAGATGTCATATGTTTTATACATTAGCATGTGTGGATAATGATAGTTTTACTTTTTCCTTTCAAATTTGGACATCTTTCCCTACCATGCTTTATCAGACTGGCTAGAACCCATAGTACAATGTTGAATAGATGTTTAAATGTGGGTATTTTTGTCCTGCTTCCAATCTTAGTGGAGAAAGCATTTGGACTTTTACCATAAGGTATAATGTTACCTGTAGGATTTTTCAAAGATACTCTTTAGCAGATTGAAGAAGTTCCCTTCTTTTCTAGTTGGCTTTGAATTTTTATCAGGAATGGATGTTGAATTTTGTCAAATCATTTTTCTGCATCTATTGAGATAATCATGTTTCTTTTTTCCTTTTTGGTCTGCTGACATGGTGAATTATACTGATTGATTTTTGAATGTTAAACCAACCTAACATTGCTGAGATAAATTGTACGTGGTCATAATGTACCATAATTTTTAATATATTGTTGGATTCAATTTTCCTAAATTTTTATAAGAATTTTTGTATTATACTCCTGAAAGATATTCTGTAATGGTAATGCTTGACCCATAAAATGAGTTAGAGGGTAATCCCTCACTTTCAATTTTCTGAAAGAGTTTGTATAGGATTGGTATTACTTATTCCTTAAATATTTGGTAGATATCACCAGGTAGACTAGCCTAGGAGTTTTCTTTGTGAGGAGATTTTAACTACAAATTCAATTTTATGAATCAAGTTAGGACTAGTCAGATTATCTATTTCTTCTTCAGTGAGCTTTGATAGTTTGTATATTTCAAAGGAATTACCAAAAATGCAGTTGAGGCTTTGCCGCAGATGAGCTTTCTGAAATCAGTTTTTATTTCAATTTGCCTAGAAACAAAAAGAAAAGTAGATGAGTTTCAATGCTTTGAAACAGAATCAGAGACAGAAACACTGGACCACTCCTTTGCTTATGTGTTTTGGCTAAGGCCAGAAAGTTTGAACTAGAGTTTGAACTTTGCTTGTGACATATAGTGCTGTACTTTTTTTAAGTATGATTCTTTTTAAAGTCTGTTCCCACCAACCAAGTAGACTACTTGACTAGTTTCTATTTTCTGCATATGAGAAGGGATTAGGTCTGTTTTTCCTAATTTTAGAAATGCAGGCATACGTGACAAGTTGGTTTGTCTTGTTCACCCTGCAAGCAAAATTAAAATTAACTTCTGAAAGGATTTACAGCTTAAAACTGCAGCCATAAAATTAGGTAAAAGTAACATGCTGTTCTTGGCAAATGAAGACAGAGATCCTGGTCTACTCTTTACTGGGTTTTGGGGGAGGGGGTTTCCCTCTCATTTTCCTTCTAGTCATGAGGGATGGATTTGCTACAAGTCATACTATTTTCCTGGTTCAAATCCTACTCCCCATTCATCTTTCCTCTTCTCTGAGCATAGCAAAACATTAGCCTCATCTACATCAGTGGGCCTTAGAGACATTAAGCTAAATATCTAGCTATATATTATCTTTATGGAAACAGCCTGTATTTGTCTCCCATTCTGTCTCCTTTTCATAGTTGCTACTGCTGGTAAACTCCACATGGACTTACCATCCATCTTACCTGGGCATTTGTTAGACTCCCTTCCTCTAGTACAAAATAAAGAAATGGCAGTGTACTTGATCATTTGGACTTGATAACAGATGAGTCTGTCTGTCAGAGTATTTCCAACAAGATGCAGCCTCTGTCCTAGAAGTCCCAATCCTTCCTATTTCTGTAGGTTTGAATCTTAGAGAGCTTATCAACTCTTCCATCCTAACTTAGGCTCCCAACCAGAAACCCTAAAGTATTTTGTTTTCAAATCCTTGGAAAAATTTTCCTAAAGACATTCTATAAATGAATAATAAGGCTCTGGGTTAAACCACTAAAGCCCATGACACTGTATACCTAAGGTCTAATAACAAGAGTAGGCTCACAAAAAGTAGGAGGATATGAAGCCTTACCATGCATTGCACAGCTGAGGAAAATCTGAGGATCAGCCTAACCACTCAAAATAATCTTGTGTATTATTATTTTAAAAACTATCATCACAATTTATATGAAGTAATCAAAAGGGAAAGCTATTAGAGTGGACAATGAACACCATAATGCAACAAAAATAGTGCTATTATTGGAAAAGAGATGACATTTAAGAAAGCATGTGTAAATGTATCATATATGAATTATATCTCACTGAAATTGTTTCAGAAAAGGAAAAGAAAGGATGTGACTGGAATTTTCAAAGAAATTGATGGGATATGGGAAGCATTTCATTAAAATGGATCCTCTGATAAATAGACCTCAGGAAATGGAATAATCGAAGTGATAGGTGGGTCTGCAATGGTCAGTTGAGCCTGATCTAGAAGGGCCTTTAAATGTTCTACTTGGATTTTGAGCTTTGCAACTTTGCAGGTAAGAAGGAATTATCAAAGGTTTTTGAGAGAAGACAGAACATAGCATAGCATCTAAGTTCTAGAAAGGTATCTCTTTACCTTTTCCAATGATACTTTTCACTTTGGTCTTTAGATTATAGTTACTCTTACATTAGGTTTTAAGTTCCTCGAGTACAATAAATGTTTTCTAAATATTTGTCTTTTTCATTTTTTTAAGATTTTATTTATTTATTCATGAGAGACACAGAGAGGCAGAAACACAGGCAGAGGGAGAAGCAGGCTTCTGGCGGAGAGCCCAACATGGGACTCGATCCTGGATCCCAGGATCACGACCTGAGCCAAAGACAGAGGCTCAACCACTGAGCCACCCAGGCATCCCTATTTGTCTTTTTCAATAGTGTCCAACAGAGTGCCTTGATACACAGCTGATGTGCATTAAAGGTTGTCCTCAAGTCAGTGAAGTGGGTTTGGTGTAAGAAAGCCTTGGTTCTAGTCTTGTCCCTTTCCAGCCATGCTCCCTCTATTTAATTATGTCTTAGAGCCACTCACTTCTCCCCATCCAGCCTCCATAACTCTGGTTCAGGCCACCACCACTTCAACGATCTCTTAATTGGTCTCCCTGCCCCTCCTGTCCATGATCCTTACTGCCATTAGAACATTTTTTTCTCAAATATCAATCTGATCAAGTTATTTCCTTCTTTAAAATTATTCAGTGACTTCTTGTTGCTCTGAGGATAAAAACTGACCTCCCTAACATGGTCTTCAAGACTCTATATGAGCAGGCATTTCTCTGCCTGTATAGAATCATCTTATGTCACTCTCACCTCTACTTTCTTCTTTCAGTCACTCTGGCTTTCTTTATGTTCCCATACATGCCATGCTCTCTTTCACCACAGGGCATATGCCCATATTGTCTCCTCTGCCTGGAAGATCCTCTGCCTCACTCCCATTCCTTGACTTAATTCATGCCATCTCATTCTTCGGACCTTAGTTAAACTATACTTTCTTAGATAAATCTTTACTGATCCCACCATGGAGGCCAAGTGCCCTATTATATGCCCTCATGTCCTTCTGTTGGTGTCCTTTGTATCATATAACACAGTTTTGATGAAAAGATTATTGTTTACTCTCCCAATGCCTGTCTCTTCTACAGGAATATACAGCAAAGAAGGAAGTCTGTTTTATTTAACAGTATACTCTCAGGGTATAATCCAGTGCCTAGCACAGGGTAGGTGCTCAGTAAGTCTTCAGTGAATGAAAGCATAATGTTTATGTCTTAATGACTTAAACATTGCAGATTTTCCTAACACCTTGTTTTTCTCTGTCACACTTTTCACAATTATTATTCTTTGAGTATTTGTATAAGTATTCATCTGTATTCCATATGAGAATATAGCTCCATGATAGTGGGGGACTATATTTTTTTAAACTGAGTTATTGTTTACAAACAATGAAAAGTACAGATTATAAACATATACTTTCAGGTACCTGGGTAGCTCAGTTGGTTAAACGTTCAACTCTTCATTTTGGCTCAGATCGTGATCTCAGGGCTGTGAGATTGATCGAGCCCCACATCAGGATTTATGCTCAGTAGGGAGTCTGCTTGAGATTTTTTTCCTCTCCCTCTGCCGCGCCACCCCCTTGCTTGTGTGCATGTGTACGCACACTCTTTCTCTATTTCTAAAAATAAACAAAACTTTAAAAATGTTTTTTAAAAACCATATGCTTTCATGAGTTTTGACAAATGTGTACACTCATAAACATCACTCTAAACAAAATATAGAACATGTCTGCCTTCCCAGAAAGCACCCTTTTACTCCTGAGTCAACTTCACCCTCCCACCCCTGCAGAGATAACCACTATAATGATTTCTTTTCTCTCAAACTTGCTTTGCCTACTCTAGAGCTTTGTGTAAATAGATTTATGCTAAATGTGCTCTTAAAAGTCTGGCTTATATAATATCTGTGAGACTCATCCATGCAGTTACATGTCAATAGTTTGTTCGTTTTTTTTATTTTTGAATAATGTCCTATTATACAAATATACTACAATTTGTTTACCCATTCACCCACTGGTGGAACTTTGAGCTCTTTCCACTTTAGGGTTATTATTAATAAAACCCTATGAACATTCCTGTACAAGTCATATTCAATGTTTTTATCATCATATTCCCACTACCTATCTCAATGCCTGGCACTCAATAAATATTCTTTGAGCAAATGAATAAATCTAATCCTCGCATTATCAGTTATAACTCTACCTTTACTTCTTGCTTTGGATATTAGAATGCAAATGAGGAAGAGTAACCCAATCACAGAAACTTGAGTACCCTCTTAATTTTCTAAAAAGTACATTGCAGAGTTTGTACCTTAAATATTGGTACTAGCAATTCCTTTAACACACCTTATAACCGACCATGTCACACAAGTTTGTGATATCATGTGCCACTTGTAGGATTTCCAAATTAAAAAAAAATAGGACATACAGTTAAACTTAATTTTCAGATAAATAACAAATAGGTTTTTCATTTAAGTGTATCCCAAATACTGCATGGAACATATTTATGCTAACTGGGGACATGCTTATAAAAAGTGTTTCCTTTATCTGAAATTCAAATTTAACTTAGCTTTTGGTATTTTGTTTGCTAAATATGGTCACCCTACGTGTGATCTGTGGGACCTCTCATCCATAGGCCCTTTCCAGCCTTAAAGCTTAAAGATTCCTCACCTGCTTCTAGTGACTGGCCCTAGGAAATGCTGTTCTTTCAACAGCTGCTTGGTAAGTACTTACTGGCAAGGGAAAGGGAGGCATCTATTTTAAGAACATTATGGACAACATTTAGTTTGTCTATTTGTGTGTTAAGCATTTGCTTGGCAAATTCATTTCAAGGTCTAACTGAACAGTACATCCCCGCAGGCCTTGGTTCATTCTGGCTGGCTAGGGTTTTTCCAAGTGAAATCCAGCATGGCTGTTTTCCTGCCTACCCGCTACCCCCATTAGTTGTGTTTGTGTATGTTTGTGAACACAGACAGATGTTGGAGGGAAATGCCTTCCTGAACTACTCAGTAATGTCTGGTATCAGCTTCTTCCTTAAAATAAAGTGTGGGTGATAAGTTCCACCTGGTAGGGAGCCAACTCCCACAGATCACTTCCTTCTTTCCTCAGAGCCTTTCATTCATAAAATCAGAGGGAGCTGTTTTTTTAATATTTTATTTATTTATTCATGAGAGACACACAGAGAGAGGCAGACACACAGGCAGAGGGAGAAGTAGGCTCCATGCAGGGAGCCCAATGTGGGACTTGATTCCCGGACTCCAAGATCACTCCCGGGGCCAAAGGCAGGCGCTAAACCACTGAGCCACCCAGGGATCCCCGGGAGCTGTTCTTAAAAGGCAAAAGCACGCTAAATACGGGACAAGACTCAGCTTGGTTTAATGTGTGTATATATGTAAATTTCAACGAACAGGTTTTGTTTTAAAATTTCTCAAAGTAAAGACAGGCTCTCTGTATTATTAGCATAAAGTTCAGAAACCTAGACTGATGCTAAAGGCCCATGGCTTGGTAGAAAAGCACTAGTCATTGTCATGAATGTGGCCCCGAAAATAGATTTGATCCATCCAAAGAGGCCTCTCTGGGTTTCTGGGCCCTGAGACCACCCACAACTGGAAAAATGGCACTTCAGTGTCTTGTATCACTTTTCCCTTTTAGAAGTTTAGCTGTGCACTAAAAAGAGAAGCCCTGGCTTTGAGTCTTTGCTTTGTAACTTAACTAGCAAGTAACACCAGCTCTCTGAGATTCAGATTTATTTTAATCTGAAAAAAGGACATATAAAACTTCTTTTGTATGTTCCAAAAATATTTGAGAAACATATATGAAGGTTGTTTATAAAGTATAGAAATGGTACAACTAATATTGTAAAGTAAATAAAACAATGTTAAAAAATGCAAAAGAAGGAAAAGGACACCTCTTTCTTGACCCTTTTTTTTTTTCATTTCCTGACTCCTCAATTTCAGACTAATTCCTGAAACTAGTAGCAGTGAGTCTGATGGGGGAAAAAACAAAAAACAAAATAGACAGTGAGGACACCAGAGTACTTATCCCAACTCTGACACTGAACTTCCTATATCAAGGAAGTCACTAACAGTTGAGCCTCCATTTCCTAATTTTGAAAATGCAAATCAGGGATGCCTAGGTGCCTCAGTGGTTGAGCGTCTGCCTTTGGCTCAGGGCGTGATCCTGGGGTCCCAGGATCGAGTCCCATATCAGGCTCCCTGCATGGAGCCTGCTTCTCCCTCTGCTTGTGTCTCTGCCTCTCTCTGTCTCTCATGAATAAATAAGTAAAATCTTTAAAAAAATAAAAAAAATAAATGAAAATGCAAATCAATCATTGAGTAGGCACCCGTGGGGTATGGCAGGCACAGTACTGGATACCATAACTATAAATACCAGCTAACATATGTTGAGCATACTAGATGTGCCAGGCATTTTGCTAGGGGAATCATCTCTAACCTCACAAAGCCCTGTGAAGTAAAATACTATCCCTATTTTATAGATGACAACATTGAGGCTTAGAGGGTTGGTTTTAAATTGATTTGCCTTATGGTGAATAAACCAAAGTCTTCAATGTCAGAAGAACTTACTGTCTAGGAGGGTAGTTGAAGATATGAAGAAATCAATGTAATACTGTATGTGGATGTATGTTCCTACACATACCTGTATATCTGACATACCCATTTCAGACTTGTGGTAGGAAATCAAATGAGAGTTGGTGTGAAAGGTGTTTTGAAGAAACCTCGTGTTATGAAAACAAATAGTTCTGTTATGTTGTATGAAATCAGGATTGAGCAACCATTTCAACCATTTACTGGGTTACCTCAAAGAGTAATTTATTATATTCGAAGGGGAATCTCATTTTCCACTATGGAGAGAATTAACAGGGCTGAGGCACCTGTTAACAGGGCTCTCTGTAGAACCACCTCTTCTTTCTTCCAAGATCCAGTCACAATTCTAAAACCCACACATTTCTTCAACTTCACCGGGATCAATCATCCATTGATTCTACTACCTTTTTCACTGCCCCTTACCCACTCCCTGCCTGCACTCACTTCCCTTCTTAGGAAGTCTAGATTCCATGGTCCACCATTAATAATTCCTTTTTTCTGCATGCCTTTGAATCCCCTGCCTTTCTTGTCCTTTATCATTCTCACCTAGCAGAACCCAACTTTGATTAAATCAAATTCTTCCAGTAATCTGCATCTGCACCCACATGGCTGAACAAGGCTAAAGAAAACTTCACAATATTGATAACTGCTGTTCCTTTAAGTTCATGACCACTAACCTCAAGTGGGTCCTTAGAGCTGCCTTGCAGTCCTACCACATTTCCCTTGTTCTCCTTCCTGAAATTGCTGTGGTCCAGATTATCACATTGCTAAATTCATTGGTATGTTCTCATCCCTCATTTTACTTGACTTATCAACAATTTAGCACAGTCTGTCACTCTTTCCCTACATTTACTCCCTTAGGAGTATCACTAGTCTTGTGTCTTTATATACATACCAATTGTGGCTAGATGGTGCTCACCAAATAATCCCTGTTCTCTCCTACTTTCCATGCTCTTGGGTCATGCACTGTGTCTAGTTCTTGCAAAGGGGAATATGAGCACAGTAGGGGGAAATTCAGAGAAAGTATAAGCATCTGAGATAGTGAAGTTGCTACACAGAAGCAGCTTGAAAATCCAAGTCACCTTGGAAAAAAGGCCACTAAGGAGACCTGCCTACCCCTCATTGGATCGTGACAGGAAAAAAAAATCTTAGCTGTCTTAAACCACTGAGATTTGTAGTTTGTTACCAAAGCATAGTTGATTCTGTACTGACTAAAGCACCACATGTATATATCCAAGGTAGCCATTCTTCCTGGGACTCCAGATTCCATAGGTAGCTAGACTATGGAATCTACTAGCTATCTGATTTCTCCACTTAGATGTCTAATAGACATCTCAAAACCAGAATTCTTAAATGTATTAAGATTTTATTTAATTGAGAGAGAGAAAGAGAGAGGAGAGAGAGAAAGAAAGAGAACACAGGTGAGGGAGGGGAGGAGAAGAAGGAGGGAGAAAAGAAAAATCCTTGCTGAGCAGGGAGCCTTATGTGGGGATCGATCCCAGGACCCCAAGATCATGACCTGACCCAAAGGCAGATGCTTAACAGATTGAGCCACCCAGGTGCCCTCAAAATCAGAATTCTTGACCTTCCACTCAGAGCCAGCTCCTCCAACAGGAGATGTCATTCCTGGGCTCAAAACCATTTTTTAAAGTTTTTATTTATATTCCAGTTAGTTAACATACGGTGTAATATTGGTTTCAGGTGTACAATATAGCGATTCAACACTTCATACAACACCTGCTGCTCATCACAACAACTTCACTCCTTCAGCCCCTCACCTGTTTCCCCCATCCCCCCACCCACCTCCTCTCTGGTGACCATCAGCATTAAGAATCTGTATTTTGATTCGTCTCTCTGCCTCTCTTTTCCCTTTGCTCATTTGTTTCCAAAGGCAAAGTTCTTACAGTGTTCTCTAAAATCTTTCATGATCTGGCTTCTACTACATCTCTGACCTCATCATCATTTCTATTCCCTTTACTCCATTCCAGCACTCTGACCTCCTTGCTGCTCAGCCAAAACATCAAGTATATTCTCTCATCTACCGCCTTTGCTCTTGCTCTTCCCTTTGCCTGGAAAGCTCTTACCCCAGATTAACTACCTAGCTCACTTCCTCATTTTCTATAGCAGGGTTCTTAAAATTTTCTGTGCAGCAGAATCACCTGAAGTGCTTGTTAAAACACAGATTGCTGGGCCGCACTCTGAATTTTATGATTGATTAGCTCTAGGAGGGGGCAGTGATTTACGTTTGCAACATTTTTGGATTTACAGTACCCAAATCCAAATCAGTGATTTACATTTCTAGGGCTAATGACACTGGCCCAAGGACCATGTTTAAAAGAAACACTATTCTCTGCTCAGAAGTTCCCATATGAAGAAAACCTTCCCTGAACTTTCCTATATAAAATAACCTGACTACAACACTTCATGTCCTTCTTACCCTGCTTTATTTTCCTCCATAACACGTACCATCTGAAAAATATGGATGCAGTGTTTCTTTGTTTACTGTTTGTCTCCCCCTCTGGATTGCAGACACCATAACAGCAGGGATTTAGTTTCACCTGTGGTTGTATGATACAGTCTCTAGCTCCCATGTCTAGCACAATACCTAACACAGAGTGATGATTAATACATATTTGTGGACTGAATAGTCAAAATGTTGCACAGCCAGTTTTCTGTGATTGAAGCTTCTGGAGGAATCGCTCACAAGAATAACTCACTTTTGCTGACCATTCAGTCCAACTAAGCTGTTCTTTCATTCTTACATTACATCTCTTGCTTCCTGGGTTACCTTTTGTGTCATTGTCATCCCTGCCACCACTCCTGACAGAAAGCACTGGTGATGCCTGGAGAAACATACTGGCTTCTGGAAGGAAAACTGTGATGTAAATCTATATTTCAGAAAACCAGAGGGAGAAGGAAGATCCTAAGTGGAGCCAGTCTAACACTTCTAAGTCCATTGTCCTGAGAGCAATTATTTCACAGTTCTTTACTTGAGTACCTGCTTGTGTAAGGGCTACAGAGAAGAATAAAACAGAGTTCCATTAGCAGTCTGATGGCAGAACCAAATGAACTGAATCAAATATGGCAAATCACCATTAGCAAAGAGGAGGGAGTAAAAACTTCAGCCTGAAATTGCTGAGAGGGGAAAATTGGTGTTGGGGCAGCAGGGGTGGGGGGTTTCTTCACCAAGACGTTGGTGTTTGAGCTGGGTTTTGAAGAATGCATAGAAGTTTGGTTTGTGATAAATGGGAAAACAGGGTAGGGAAGGCATTTTGAACAAAGAACCAGCATCAGCAAATGGATAGATGTGATACTGGTGCTATTAAAAATATTAAACAACCAATTATATACAGACATCAACAAATCCAAATGGATGTCCCAACCAAGCTGACTGGATAGACAAACTGGCATGGATATATTCATTGCATAGCACTTGACTCAGCTCCAGAGAGAGGCCAGGGTATTACAGGAATGCCGAAGAGTGTGACATAGCTAATATTAGTGTAATAATAATAATAATAGCTGACACCGAGTGCTTACAGTGAGCCAGGCACTGTACTTTGAATGCTTTATCTTATTGAATCATTCAGTCAACTCTTAGACAGTAGATATTGTCACCATTTCCATTTGCCATTTTAAGTAACTTGTCTAAGATCAATCCCAACTAGGCTGGGATATAAACCTGTACACATTGACTCCAGAACTTATAAACTTATCTAAGGTATACTGCCTCAGGTAATGGCTAGAACATAGGTTGCCCCTCTAACACTGTGGGAATATATAAAGAAGTAAAATAGGTTGGCCTTTCCCTTATCAATGTTATTGTTTGGTTGAGGAAACAAGACTCTCAACCATGCAACCTAGGAAACATTGCAAGGATGGTCCCACAGCAACAGGTGACACTTGCCCAATGGGTGGGGGCATGTAGTGCCTGCTGTGTCTTTTTACTGAGCTGGAGTGCTCATGGAAGAAATGGAACTTGAACTTGGCCTTGAGAGGTATGGAACAGTGGGACATATATGGAATTAGGATCAGAAGTGTGATGGTTCACTCACTAACAGTGTGACCTGGACCAAAGTTATTTCTTTCAGTGTTATTAGCTGGAAAATGAGTGATGTGGATTAGATTTCTAGTTCTTACCAGAAGTGCCTTACCCTGTGGAGGTATTTTGGAAATTGTGAGGGCGGTTTGTGTTGTTAAAATGATTGGTGGATGGCTCTTCGGTAGGAGCCAGGAATGATAGGCGTCCTGCACAGTATGAAAAATTGTCTTGTATTTTGCCCTACATTTAGAGGACCTCTGGACATTCGTGGAAGTGAAAACCCTGTTTATAAATGCCTGAGCCCAAAACATAACCACATTTTACATATTGAGATGAATTTTTTCATGGTTTTATTTTTATTGATTAAAACTACACCATAAACAAAAGAAATATTGAATTTTTTTCAGAACTTTACTATGAGTTATTACTGTGTTCATGGTACTTGAGTCACCAATACCACACCCTAATGTCACTCTGCTTCAGAAGGTCCCATTCATAGTGATCCTGTACCAAGCTGCTATCCTCTGATAACTTTGTCACATCTTCTAACATAGCAATGTATGACCATTTGCATATTGGCATACATATTGTTTCATTATAAATGACTTTAATTTTTTGCTTTGCTGTAGAATTATGGCATATCTGTGCTTTTTTAAATACTGTTTACATCTTTATTATAACTCATTCCGATGAATTTTCTTTAAGGATAGCAAGAAAGAACAATAAATACTTAGAATAAAAAATGGCGTGACGATCTGATAGATTTAAGATGAATGGATAAAGAAGATGTGGTTTATGTATACAATGGAATATTACTCAGCCATTAGAAATGACAAATACCCACCATTTGCTTCAACGTGGATGGAACTGGAGGGTATTATGCTGAGTGAAGTAAGTCAGTCGGAGAAGGACAAACATTATATGTTCTCATTCATTTGGGGAATATAAATAATAGTGAAAGGGAAAATAAGGGAAGGGAGAAGAAATGTGTGGGAAATATCAGAAAGGGAGACAGAACATAAAGACTGCTAACTCTGGGAAACGAACTAGGGGTGGTAGAAGGGGAGGAGGGCGGGGGGTGGGAGTGAATGGGTGACGGGCACTGGGTGTTATTCTGTATGTTAGTAAATTGAACACCAATAAAAAAAAAAAAAAAAAAAAAAAGAATGACTGTATTGGATGATCTCTCAGGGCCTTTCCAGTTCTGATTTTCTGTGGCTGTAGGGAGGGATTGGGTTTTGAGAGGAAGCAGAGACCATTCCAGGATGGGAATGACACCAGTGATGTGGCCTGGTTGAGCAGGGGTTGGAGTATCCCCAGACAAGCCAAGATAGGAAATAAACTTCCTCAGAGCCTGGTCTTGTCATGTTCCCTGGAAGCCACTCCTTTCATTCCTCCTCCATCCCCTCACCTCCCTGTAACTGAAGACTCCTGGGGAAACTGCCAGGGCCAGAATTACAGGAAATTGCCTTGTGGCCAGTGGGGCTTCTCTGGTTACTTTCCTCAGTGACAGAGGGCAATGATGGCTTCCTGTCTGTTAGCTGGGTGTCTTTGCCTCCTTGTTCTGCCAAGTTCACAAGAAACCTTAGCTTCTTTTCCTTACAGTTTTGTTCAGCTCCTATGAATGGGATTTCATCCCCTATCTTATCCAGCTGCCTTGCTCCATACTAGTGATCTGGAAACTTTTGGTCCATGATAGACAAATTTTATGGGACACCCAACAGGCATTGTTTGGAAGTAGGCCATAGCTCCAGACGGATACCACTTCAGCTCTGGCAATGCCTGTTGTGACTTTTATCATTTAGTAACATAACTGTTTTTCTTCTTATTAATTATATATGATCACTGAAGACTACTTGAAAAATACAGAAATATATGTGGAAGCAAATACAGATTATCTGTTACCCACAAGAAATATAGTACTCAGCATTAGACAGAGGTGACAGCATAGGTGAAGGTGAAGTTCAGTGCTGGTCTGTCTCTGTTCTTTACACTATGCCAGCCCACCTCCCCTCCCCACCGCCCTGCTTCCTTCTCCCACAGAACCTCTTGATCTCACCCTAATGAATACTTGCCTGTCCTATATACCATAAAATGGAGGGCAAACTGGAAAGTGTACAATAGCACTTACCACGTCAAAGGCATATAAGAGAGATAAAGTATCTCATATCAAGAAGGTGTTTGGAATCTAAAATAGCAATATTTTGTCATAGCTCTGCCATCACTACCTTATTACTGAGGTGTTGTGGTGATAAAGTGTTGTGGGAATGTCTAAAGAGATAAGAGACCATCTGAGAAATTCACAGTGCTCCCTGGAAACTGGGGAAAGACTCACAGTACAAAGAGGCAAGAATGATTAAGTACGAGGCAGGCTCATAAATATGCCTTTCTCTTTTGAAAAAAAAAAAACAGCCAATATTAAACAAAAAAAGTTGGATGATACTAAATCCATCCCAGAGATAAAGTTCTTGTTACAGATAATAGTTAGAATTAATGTTTTACGTTTTTTCCTCCAAGGTGGATAGGGTTAGAATGGCAGTTTCCTTATTTTTTGAGCCCTTGCATTGAGGCTCTGGTAGACAGAGGACTTGGAAAACTCTAAGACATAAGGGTTAAGGTCAGGGCTTTGGCACTAGTAAGACCTGGGTTCAAATCCCAGCTCCATTCAGATGGTACTCAAAAATTTCTATGTGCCATCTGCTCTTTTAGACATTGGAGATAAAACATTGGGCAATATAGATAAGGTAACTACTTATATGGAGCTTACATTCTAGTGGGGGGAGAAAGAATGTTTAATGTTGAAAGGATAGCACAGTGATATGATTGGAAGTAACTGCAGGCTGCCTTAGGTTGAGTAGTCAGGA
Source organism: Canis aureus (assembly GCF_053574225.1). NCBI lineage: Eukaryota > Metazoa > Chordata > Mammalia > Carnivora > Canidae > Canis > Canis aureus. Next base: position 42,204,126 of record NC_135649.1, read on the forward strand.
AAGGTCTCTCTGAGAGTAGACAATTGAACAAAGACCTGGATGATGAAAAGAGGCCAGCAATAAAAAACATCTAGGGGAAGAGCATTCCAGGCAGAAGTAACAGCAAGGGCAAAGGCCCTGAGGCAGGAACAGGCTTAAGTTTTCATAGAATGAATACCAGTGAGATTGAAGCAGAGTGAGCCAGGAAGACAGTGAAAGGATGAGGTTACAGAGGGTCAGTACATGTCAGGTCATGCAGGGGCTTTGTAGAAATTCTGCTAGTAATCATCATCATCATCGTCATCGTCGTCATCATCATCATCATAAAGCAGATAAGAAAAAAAAGGAAATTGAACAGTTTAGGGTATACTGTATGATACCAACTGAGGAATTTGGATATGACTAACTAGAGCACAGAGATGTTACTGTAAGGTTTGAATGATGTGTTGAAAGTAGAGCCTGAGGAGAACAATTCTGAGAGCAGAGTACAGGGTAGCCATTTTCATCTATCATTACATTTCTAGCACTTGACTTTCAAGTTCTCTGCTACAGCTCCTGCTTTCTCAGTGAATGCCAAATACACAAGTCCAAAGTGACACATGACACCATCAAATGAGATGATTAATATACTCTAAATGTACTTAGTTAGGAGGAGTGTGGCAAAAGGTTAGATTCCCTGGGGCTACATAGCTTCTTGGTTCACATGGTTTACTAACTTTCTCTCTCTCCCTCTCTCTCTCTCTTTTAATAGGGAGAGAAGAAGTCCTATGGAAAGCCATGTGGTGGCCAAGACTGCAGTGGAGGCTGTAAATGCTTTCCTGAGAAAGGAGCGAGAGTAAGTTGCTTCTTCCATTGCTGAAAGACACATAGTCAAAGGAGTTACGATCTGGAGCATGTGTGTTTTCTTTAGAATTCAACTGATTAGAATTTACTCTTGTGACTTCATGGTACAAGCAAAGTGATGAGGAGCAGCTGGAAGGAGCTTTGCTAACCAGATGAGAGGCAGAACTAGATTGGTCAAGGTCTCTGAGGGACCAGGAAGAGGTTTCCTTTGTTGACTTCATGTCAGTGTTCCCTCAAGGTTTCATCTGGAGTATTTCCAAAAGCCAATTAGGTTGTGAAGAACCAGAAAATGTCTGTATATACATGTAAATTTTCATGGCTCATTTTTAGCTACTTGGTTCTTCCCTCTGGGGAGCAAGCAGTCCATTTGTTATCTACAGACCAGGGGTGTGACTTGTCAAAAAGCAAGTTATCAGGGTACCCTTAAAGTTCGAAGATACAAGAGATTGCACATAAAGGAAGATTTATAGATATTATATTAAAATTTAGGATTTGTTTAAAAACATTATGGGATATATTCAATATCTTGTTCCATCTTTGCAAGGCACAGCTCAAGTTGTGCAAAGTGCAATGAACACTGTGCATTGGCAGAGCATCTCCATCAACCCTTGTATATGTATATGGGAAACATTGGACCAGGTGATTTGTACCTCTGATTCTCACAGAATAAACCTACATCTTTAGTGTCACTCAGAAAAAAGTATTCAAGAGGGTTCAATCTTTGAAAAATAAAATATGATTTATGTTCCCGGAATTTATGGCCACTCTGTAGAATTCAGGTCTTCTGACTTTCAGCATTGCGTCTGCACTCTGATCATACTCAAACAAGCCTAAGCGCTTACACTGTCAAAGAGAGAGAGAGCATAAATGAATCAACCAAACCCTCAAAAACATAGCCAAACAGAGAATGGAGTGGCCACTCCACCTTCTCTTTCTTTATCTTCCATTTGGGGTAAAGTGACATATCAAACTATGCCAGAATTTGAAGGAAGAGAAAAAGCCATCTCCTCATCAAAAGGGACCAGACCCATTATACATTAAAGGCATAGACTTATAGAATCCTAAAATATCAGAAAGTATATTAGTGAGCTTCTCATCTTATCCACTGATTGTACAGAGAAAGCAGACTCTGAGAAGGAAAATGACTTCCCAGGGTCACACAGCAAATTGATGACAGATTATTACCTATTACCTGGGTCCTTTGATTTTATGTCAATTTACTTTTACCTACTGTTGCCTCCCAGAGAAGTCATGTTCACTGTAGCCACCAAGGCCCATGCCTTTGCCTCTGATCTTCAACCAGGAAACACTTTAGAAAAAAAGATAGTGCTATCATAAATATATGAATACATTCTTAAACAATATGCAAGCAATAGAGGTGAAGCAGAAGTCTCCTCTGAGACTCCAGTCCCTCTGTTGTCTTTCTAGTCTTTTCCTGTGTACAATACTCAGAGATATGTAGAAACATGAATAAACATAGTTTCATTTTCTGGTCTTTCTTCCCTAAAATACAATCATAAGTATATATTCTGTGCCTTGTTTTGTTTGGTTTTTTTTAAATAGCCATTTAATATGTCCTTAAGATCTTTTTCTCTACCCCATAGTTTAATCTAGACATTCGTTTCCCTTTTGATGAACACTTAGGCTGTTTCCAAATGTTTGCTATTTTAAAAAGTGGCAGTGCTACAGTGAAAATCCTTGAACTAACCTTCTTGGACTTATCTCTAGCATAGGTACTAAGGATCAAATTTCCAGATACAAGGTAATCAACATTTTTAATTTTCAAACCTATTGTTTAATTACCTCATAAAATATTCCAATTCACACTCCCATCAGCATTGTACAGGAGTGCCCACGCTTCTACACCCTTGCCAACACTTGATATTTTTCCTAATATGGGTGAAAATCATCCCACTTCCCAGACTACATGTGAGTTTAAGTGTCTTTCCACATATTCATTCAACATGTATGTTTTTTCTGTCAATTTCCTGGACATGTCCTCTATCCACTTTCATGAGTGATTCTTATTGACTTACCTTTCCTCTGCAGAGAAAAAAAAGTGGCCCAAGCGGAATCAGATGAGATTTGCAGTTTGACACAAAAAGTCATTTCCTGGCAGGTTGTAGGGGATATGCGTGGTGGGTTAGACCCCACAACCAGGGAACTGAGAATCAGCAGATCCAAGTTGCTGGTTGGGGTGCAGAGCCTTTATTTACTTTTTTTTTTAAAGCTAATAGTTTTTATTGTGTTTTAACATGTATATAATCAAACAACTTCAAGATCCAATTTCTACAATAATGACCTTATTATATATTGGAACAGAAGGTAGTCCCACACCAGGCAAACATGCAGAAGATGACCTCATCATTTAACCTCTGGCTGAGATTTTGATCTTTGAAGATGGAAGGCAGTGGAACCCTCTCATTTGGGTTCCAAACATCTGGAGCCCTAGGCCATCTTCTCCTTTGAAAACTTGAGTGGCTAAAGTGCTGTGGGACTGGGGGAAACAATATCGCCACACTGATTTTTTTTCAATATTAAATAGATTCAGAGTCCACATGGTTAAATGTGGTCTAAAGTTTACCAGTGAAGTCTGCAGTTGCTGGGAATGTTTGTCCAGGTTATTGAAGCAGACCAAGCTCTGTTTCATGAGTCATGACCTGGGATGCCCTATTTCCCAGGCAGATCAGGAGGCCAGCATGCTCGGGGCAGACCTGTGAATGAGGATGCTTGAGGCCGCCTGGGCCACCAGATCCATGTTAGTCCTTCTCCCTACCCTCCTGCGTTCCCAGGGCAAAGTGAGATTGTTTAAACTGGCCCCAGCACTGTTGACCCTGCAGGGCAGCCCCTCGGTACCCCCTTTGTGCAGATGTCAGAAAGATTTGAGACTGTTTTCCTTAGCTGAGCAGCGGGCCCCATTTGGATTTCAAACTGTTCCCCCTCAGCTCTGAGAGCTGGGAGGGGAATGGAATGTCGGGTCACCCCTGAGATATGCTGCAGCCCTTGGCAGGTCTGCCTCTTGCCTTGAGGAAAACATCAAGTACATAGTTTGCTGGGCAGTGTGTACTTTTTGTTTGCCAGAGGCCTCTTGAACTAAGACGTTTACACAACACCTAACACTCCTGCACAACAGCAGTCCAACCCCTTGCTGGCTCCTGCACTCTCAAACTGCTTTCTTGAATGCCTGCCCTGCATGGTAAAAGCCTTTGCCTAGCCTTAGGGTACTGCTTTTGTATTTTTCAAAGCATCTTTTCACAGGGTCTGTATTATCTGTATGCCACAAGTAAAGACACTGCTAAGTGTCTTGGCCATGCTCACGAGCCTGTTATTGGCTAAACTTACTTAGCATACTTTAGGAGAATGTCAACTTTGAAAGACAGCATACCTGCTAATGTTAAAGAAAGGGTTTCTTTTTTATTCCCCCCTGACATTGAATTATTGACTTATTATTTGACTTTTAGTTTTCTCTCTTGGGGTGGGGTGGGGGGTAGTATGTTTTATTACCTGGGAAGACCATTCTCTTTTTTAAAAAATTTCATTTATTTATTAATGAGAGACACAGAGAGAGAGGCAGAGACACAGGCAGAGGGAGAAGCAGACTCCCTGCAAGGAGCCCAATGCAGGACTCGATTCTGGACCCTGGGATCATGGCCTAAGCCAAAGGCAGACGTTCAACCGCTGAGCCACCCAGGTGTCCTTGGGAGGACCCTTCTTTAAAGTTTTTCCTCTCCCCGTATATTTTTTGAAGGGGAGGGGGCATTAGATTGAACAAAATATATCAGTTTTCCATCTCTGTCTCTTCTCATTTTTTCCCCTACTTGGATTTTCAAGTTGTCTCTGCATTGTACTGCATCAGTGTGTGTCTGTCTGAGTGGGGAGCAGGAGGGATTGTGTGTTTTGTTCAGAGCCTGCTATATTCCTTAATACTGTTTCAGACTTTTCCCCATTTTAAGAGTGTTCTGGCTGGTGTTTGTATATGGCATGGTGAGTTCCTCATTGTTCATGCCACCTAAAGGAGCATTATCATAGATAATCCCAAGCCATGGGGAATATTGGGATCCCTCCCCCCTACCCCGAGATCAGGGCTGTTTGCCCATTTTACAGCTGTGTCCTAGCTAGAAAGTTTTATGTGAAACACCCCAGGTCTCTTATCTCCTCATCTGCTGCCTGCTTCCTGCCACTTTTCTGTCAAAAACTGTGTGTATACCATGAATTCCAGGCCCAGTTGCATTAACCACGAATTTTGTTTTTTGGGGGTTTGGTTTGGTTTTTTGACTCTCCTCCTGCAAACAGCTGGTGCTCCCCGTGTCAGCTGACTGGAGCCAGAGCCACCAAGAGGCCTTCCCATTGGCTCCTGATTTGGGCAATTATTGTGTACATCTTTCCCTTCTCCCACACCCCATGCCCCTACCCTGACCTGCCACTACCACACATATCAATGTCTTCATCCTCTCCTGCCCCCAAGTCAAAGCTCATGTTGCACATGAGCTCCTTGGGTGGCCGGGCCTTACTCCAGCTGCCTGTATACAAGCTGCTTGGCTCCATTGCCCACCCACTCCTCAGCCCTCTGCAGGCTAGCCTCACTGCAAACACTGGTCACCAGTAACCTGCTAATTGCCAAATCCAGTGGACATTTTTCATTCTTTATCGGCCTTTGTTTCTCTTCTACATCAGACACCTCCTTTCCTGAAACCCTCTGTTCCCTTGGATTTCATGATGTTCTTCCTACTCTGATTGGGATTCCCCAGGGTTTTGTCCTCATCCCACTTCCCTGCTCATTGGAGGCCTCTCCTAGTTTATATACCACCCACACAATGATACATATATCTCTACCCTTAGCTCAGACCTTTCTCCTTAGCTTCAGGTCAGCAGTGTCAATTCCTCATTGGCTATCTCTGGTTGGACTTTTACTGGCACCATAACTCCATTTCATACAGAATTCCACCATCACTGCCCCCCTCCCACCAGACGTATCCCTTCCTGAGTCTTAGCTATGTCTTTTCTATCTCTGCAAATGGCACCAACTAGCACTTTATTGCTCAAGCCAGAAACCTTTCTCCACTACCACCTCCAATTCATCGTCACATCCTGTCCATTAATCTTCCACAACAAAGCCCGAATCCATCCACTCCTCTCCATACCTATTTGTCCAGTCCAGGTCTGTACGCTGTCTTGCCTGAATTACCATACTAGCCCCCACACTGGTCCTCCATCCACCAGTCTCACTCTTCCCTGGCTCTTTGCCACTCTACTGTCATAATCTTTCCAGAACATGAATATGATCCTGAGACTCTTGCTTAAAATCTTTTGATGGCTCCCAATCCATCTCACAGTAAAACCTTAGCTCTAGGGACACCTGGGTGACTCAGTGGCTGAGCATCTGCCTTCCACTCAGGGCATGATCCCCGGGTCCTGCACTGGGCTCCCTGTGGAGAGCCTGCTATTCTTTGTGCCTATGTCTCTATCTCTCTGTGTCTCCCATGAATAAATAAATAAAATCTTTTAAAAAAAAACCTTTAGCTCTAGTTGGCTTATAAAATCCTCCGTGGTCTGGTGCTTGACTACCTCACCAACATTAGCTCTCACCACCAGGAGCCTCCTCCTTCAGAAACAGAACCAAACCATACACATGAACTGAACTCTTTATAGTTCACGGAATCTGCTCTGTTATTTATTTAGTAGGCTCCAGGTTTTATACTTGCTACTCCATTTCCATGTACTCTCCTTCCGCCAGCTCTTCCCTCTCTGCTGACTTGCTTCTATTTACCCATCCTTTAAAACTGAACAAAGGCTTCACCTCCTTGTGGAGCTTTCCATGATCCACAAGGCAGAGGGTCTCTCTACTTTCTCATCATTGCTCTGGTGCTGAATTATAGCAAGCTATTGATTTGTCTGCTCTCCACTAGCTTATGAACTCCTAAAGGTCAGTGACTGGGTCTTCTTAGATTCTGTAGGGGCAGTAGGCACTACAAGCTGTTTCGTGAAGGACTAACTGACCAACCAATTTGGATAGGTATGGGTCCAGCCCTACTCTCCACATCCTGGATTAGCTGTGAGGCTGCTGTGAAGCAGGTGAGAGTCCACTGTCTCAGGAGAAATCCCTTCTGCTAAAAGAAGGCAACGAGCCAGGGCAGTCATTTCCTATTGTTTTTAGATCCTGTTAGCTGTAAGGTCTCCTGGTCTATCCCACACTCTGGTTCATATAGCTTGCTTTAGAATTCTGTTCTACCTAACTCTTCTGAGTTTTTGATGCTCATCTCTTCTTTTGCCTGATTGCTTCTTACGCTGTGCCTGCCAAGGCAAGGGACTTGCCAGAACGCTTATATTTTGCTACCAGCCATTGGTTCTTCCTCCAAGGTGAGGATATTCTTGAATAATTGCAAGTCAAAGGTGATCACAGTCTTTCTTTTGACATTGATTGCACTCTCTTCTCCACCAATTTTTTTGCTTAATGCCTCTTAGCTTTGTGCAAAGTCGATGGTCTTGAGTCTCTTGTTCCTCTCCCTCATGGGAAGAGAGTAAGAGCCTTTGTGCAGCACAATAGCCATTGGGTGGTAGTGGGGGGGGGGAGGTAAAAAAAAGTCTCTGTGTATTTATACTGTACTTATTTAGATGGAGGATAATTGATGATAAGGTTAAAATTTAGTGTCTCTGCACCAAATCAAGATGCAGTCATAACCTAGCAGATGTTTGTGGTTATCCTAATCCCTTCTTTGATCATTTTGGGGCAGTGTGGGGTTTATGGAACATATTATCCATACTAGTGACGGAGGCTTCTGTTAGAAAGGAGCCAAGGAGCCAGAGGAGGAGATAATACACAGCTGTGGAGTCAAGAGTACTGCTTTAGATATCCAGAGACCCAAGTGCCATGCCTGAGTTTTGCTCACTGGATGATTTTGGACTGATGCTTTATCCTCTCAGGGTCTCAGTTTACCTACACATAAAATGAGGAGTTCATGCTGGATAATCTCCAAGAACCCACCAGCTCTGATCATCTAAGTCAGACACTGTTACTGTACTGCCTTGTGACAGTTTCTTGCCCTCAGAGCATCTTATCATGCTTTCTAATGTTGCAGTGAGATATGGGAGGCAGTGTTTGACAGTGTTCTACCCTTTGGAGTGGTGTCTTGGCAGCTGCCTTGGATGTAAATCACTTGCCATAGCTTTTTGCTGCTGATGCTGGAAGCTCCTCATAGCTGAAGTTACACGGCTGCAAGATGTGCAGTCCTCCCGCCCCCTTAGTCATCTGGCTGGTGTGATTTGAAGAGAATCACAGGGATATCTCCACACCACCCATACCCCCAAAATATCTTCCCTTCCTTGCCTGGGAACCATTCTTCCTACAATTCTGGCTTCATAGTCCTACTCTTTAGGTTAGGTGTTGCTCTATCCTTGCACTGCTTGAATAAATTACATATGCCATTCTGATGAAACAAAGCAGGTCCACCCTGCATGCCTGGGGAAGAGTTGTGTGCACATCTTTAGAGACCACTTAGTTTTCCTTGGACTGGCCTGCTAACCCATATATCACAGACCTTGGGTATCAAGACAGGGGTGAGCATCTGGCACGCGAGTGTGACATATGTTCTTCCTTGTAGAGTCTGCCATCATCTTCCCTTGCCAGCTGTTTACCCCTTTCCTGACTTCCTCCTGTGCCCACCCATGCTTCCCTCCCTCTCGCTCCAGCATTTCTAGCTCTCTCACCCTCCTTCTCATTGTCCCTACCGTGGCCTCCTCACCCACCTCCTCCCCTCTGCTTTCAGTTGCCTAGGATCACTTCCTGTGTCACCAGCCCATGTCTTGTCATCTGTCAAAAGGCAAGCAAGATATCAGAAAGAGTTACTGTGATGTACTTTATAGAAGCATACTTACTTATTCAAAGATTCTCACCCTCAAAACCTGGATCAGTGGTCTCCAAAATTGGGGGGACTGTGCACACAAGTCAGTCCATTGGGGTATAATAGAAATTATTAGAACTTCCCATTTAAATTGAGAAAGCCTAGAAACCAGGGCAGCCCGGGTGGCTCAGTGGCTTAGCGCTACCTTCAGTCCAGGGTGTGGTCCTGGTGACCTGGGATGGAGTCCCGCGTCAGGCTCCCTACATGGAATGGAGCCTGCTTCTCTCTCTGCCTGTGTCTGTGCCCTTCTGTGTGTGTGTGTGTGTGTGTGTGTGTGTGTGTATCTCATGAATAAATAAATAAAATTTAAAAAATAAATTAAGAAAGCCTAGAAACCAATTAAAATTTGGATTAAATTATTTGATTTATATAAAGTGCTTACAACAGTGTGTGGTACACTACGCACTATGAGAGCGTTAGCCATTATCACTCCTATTATTAAGCCTGTTAAATACGTAATATGCACACTGTCATGGACATCCTCACCAGGTGGATCTGTCTTTGGCTTTCCCATTGCATATGCTCCATAAGGTATTCTGAGGGAAGAGTGAGGGCCCACAAGATAGAAGGGGTGACCCTGGGGCCCTCACATTTCTCCCTGTATCTCTACCAGAGATATTGGTATTTCCTTGGGCCCAGTTAAGTGGATTTATGGATTATATTATCTAACTACATTAACCCTCACAAAATGGATAAATGGCTTAAGAAGATTCCTGCGAATAAACCATATATTGAAGATAAAATTAATAATATGAGCATGTAAAAATGGCAGCGCTCACACTTCTCCTACTCCTAGACTGTTTTTCTTTTTTTTTTAAGATTTTATTTATTTATTCATGAGAGACACACACAGAGAGGCAGAGACACAGGCAGAGGGAGAAGCAGGCTCCATGCAGGGAGCCCGACGTGGGACTTGATCCCAGGTCTCCAGGATCAGGCCCTGGGCTGAAGGTGGCACTAAACCACTGAGCCACCAGGGCTGCCCTAGACTGAGTTTTTCCATCAGCTGCATTATAAGGTAAAAACCATGACAATCAGGATGCCTGGGTGGCTCAGTAGTTGAGTGTCTGCCTTCAGCTCAGGTCGTGATCCCAGGTTCCTGGGATCAAGTCCCGCGTCAGGCTCCCTGCAGGGATCCTACTTCTCCCTCTGCCTATGTCTCTGCCTCTCTCTGTGCCTCTCATGAATAAATAAATAAAATCTTAAAAAATACACAACAAAATACACAACAATCTAATCATACCCGACAAGAAGTTGGCAAAAAAGTAAAGCAAGAATAATCAAGAAGACTATATTAAATATGGATTTACACCCATTCTCAATAATGAAAAATCTTGTCCTAAGTATATATCGTGCCTTGAAATGTTAGCTAATAATATAATGAAGCCATCATGACAAGGCATTTGACATGCTATTTATTTTACCTTTTTACATTTTCTATATGTTTTGTTTCATAATATATATGTAGAGGAGGGCATGTAGATAACTTTAATAATAATGTATTGATGTATTGGAGAGAGAGAGGAAGCATGCTCATTTTTTTTTAAACTGAAAAAGGCATGCAATCAGAAAGATTTGTAGGCCACTGTCCCAGACCATACTTATAATAGATGGGGACCCACAAGCAGAAGGAAAAGAACTTTGAATAAGAGAAAAGTAACTGTCAAAATCTTTTGCTCTTTCCCTATAGAATGGCCATGCCATCAACTTTAGAGCTTCATCTTGGCAACTTTACACAACATAAAGCAATGGGAATCTCAGGAGTTGGGAGAAGTGAGACAGTAAAGAAATTTAAAATAATACAATTTCAAGCTTAGAAGGTCGGATCCAAGCCCCAAGTGGCATATCATAGTTTATAAAAGGCCTTTCCCAGCATGCCTGTGAAGGCTCTTACCCTCACTTTAAATATGAAGACTCACAGAAGAAACAGTTTCAGAGAGGTTAAGAGACTTTCCCAAGGTCCCTTGAAGTGACATAGCTGAGATTTGAAACAACTATTCCATCCCCCTGCCCAGTGTTCTTTCTGCCATGCCAAATGGCCTCTTAATCCCATGACCATAACCAGATGAACTCATTTTGGTTGGCTTGTTGTGGTTGGAGGAACCCTTCTAATGGAGAAAATCTAAGACATAGACGAGATATCGGAAATTCATAGTCCTTCCCCTGCCTGAGTGAGAAGTAACTCCTGACTGCATATCTAGCATCTCTTTACATCCTTATCTGCGTTTTACAATGTTTTTCTAATACTCCGGTCTTTTAAAAGTTAAGAAATAAAATGCACATGTTAGGAAAGGCTGGGTTTCAACTGTGACTACAAGTTATGTGAGGAGTCATATCAGTTTTTATAGTTGTGCTGCAGGTTTCTCCCTCTGTATAGGCCACTCATTGTATGGAAGTTAGAAATATGTGTAGATGAAATTCCTGAGTATATGTCATAGAAGTAATTTGGTGTCTATTCTGAGAAGACTTGCATTAATGGAAGTCTTCCAAGAATGTTTAAGGAAATTAATTGCATGGCATCTTTCTTAAGCTATAGTAGAAGTCAATGGGGAAAAAATGTGCATTGCTTTGCAGAAATTTGCTTCACTGTCATCTCTTCAAAAGAGCTTTTATTTTAACAAATGTAGCACATGGCCATTTATTTAATGGCCATCTTTATTTATAGAGGTAGAGGTCCTAGACTATGTTCTGTATTTGTTTTTGGTTTTTTTTTTTTCATTGTGCTGTGTGAGGTTCAAGCCCATTAGACAAGATTTAAGAAAGCACTCAGGGGGCTAAATATTGGTGGGGAATGCGAACTTATTACAAGGGCCAGGCCTCTATTTAGGAAGACTACACACACACACACACACACACAAAGCAGTGCTTCACAACATGCATTGCATCTGATTGAAAGTCTGAAAGGCAGAGCACAAATCCTCAAAAGGAGATATTGGTATGGACTAGAGTGATTTAACAAACTATTTTTTTTAATATGACAAGGTTTTTTTTAAGATTTTATTTATTTACTCATGAGACACACACACAGAGAGAGGGGGGCGGGGCAGATACACAGGCAGAGGGAGAAGTAGGCTCCATACAGGAAGCCTGATGGGACTCCAGGATCACACCCTGAGCCAAAGGCAGACACTCAACTGCTGAGCCACCCAGGCATCCCAACAAGACAAATTTCTTTAGGAAGATTAGTTTGGCAAGGGTTGTGCGGGATGGATTGGAGTGGAGAGACATGATAGACAGGTAGAATGCTCCCTATTGTTAGAGGGCAAGTGGCATATCCAAGATCTCCTAGCACAACAGAATGGAAAGTTTACATTAGGGGATCCCTGAGTGGCTCAGCGGTTTGGCCCCTGCCTTCGGCCCAGGGCATGATCCTGGAGGCCTGGGATTGAGTCCCACGTCAGGCTCCCTGCATGGAGCCTGCTTCTCCCTCTGCCTGTGTCTCTGCCTCTCTCTGTGTGTGTCTTTCATGAATAAATAAATAAAATCTTTTAAAAAAAGAAAGTTTGCATCATTTTCTGATGCTCAGATCCTGTTTCTTTAAATGATTCTCTCCAACCTTGGACACACAAACACATTCACCTAAAACAGTGATTGGATAATGAGGGCTTCATTTTAGATTAACGTATCACCTTTTCATTTTTTTTAATGAGCTGAAAGATAGAGCTAGCTTCTTTTTCCTCATATTCCTCTAAATCCTTGAAAATGCATGTCTTTATTGCTTAGTCCCTGCTGATATCAAATGAGGAAAATTCATCCCCAAACCCAGTGGAGTCAGTAGCACTGAGGTGACCCTTGTCTTGATTACAGAGGAGACTGTGTGATGCTTTTCTCCACAGGATGCGAAAAGCTCCTGCAGTCACCGGAGTGCCCAGTGAGAGAGGCCAGCTCAGCAGGTTCTGAAAGAGCTTCTGTTTCCTATTCAACACATTTTGTTACAGGAGTTATGAGTGAAAGGTAGGGCTTGGGAATCATGAAAGAAGGAAGCCATTGTTTCCTTGAAGACAAATTTTGAAGCTTGATCGGTGGAGAGATCTATGGTGTACCTCAAAATTGTGTCCTTACCAGCTGTGACCATAGCAGGCTCATTCCATGGACTTAACTGAGCACTTGGCATTGCTAGAACGGCTTTCACACTTTTGAATTCTGTTTTACAAGCTTAGTTTTTGTCTTTAATTTTTGAAAACCTGAAGGGGGAAAATGCTCATTCCTTTGGACCCCGGGGAAATTAATGTATATGTTTAGTTACTGTCCATATCAAAGAAACAATGGTCTCTGTCCCTGTGCATGTCTTTGCTAGTTCAAGTAATTGTCGTGACTTGGCATGCCATTGTTTTAGTTGGGCTCCCTCTTGGAGCTGACACCAGTGATGCTGCCCCCTTCATACATTGCTGGGAGAATGCCAGGAAAGCTATGAGCAAAGGAGGGAGCTTGGGAGAAACATGTTGTGGGGCCCAGTATGGAATGAGAGTTCAGGAGCCAGGTTTCCCAGAGAGAGACAAAAAGAAAGCAAACAAAAGGAAAATACAGGTCTAAACAGGCTCCTCAGGCAGGGCCCCTTTGCTGTAAGAATAGAGCCTTAAACTTCACAAAGCTCAGGGAGGGAAGGGAGCCCGGGGTTAGACATAGCCTTTGCAATTCAGTTGAAGAATTATTAACTGGGCATACCTGGAGAGAAAAGCCACACATGCTCATATAGAGCAACATTTATTTTTCTTTCAAGATTTTATTTTTTCATGATTGACACACAGAGAGAGGCAGAGACATAGGCAGAGGGAGAAGCGGGCTCCCTGCAGGGAGCCCAATGCGGGACTTGATCCCAGGATGCAGGGATCACCACCTGAGCCAAAGACAGATGCTCAACTACTGAGCCACCCAAGTGCCCAACATTTATTTTTCTTAAAACCCTTTCAGACACTCCATGAACTCAGAAATGTGCCTGAACCTGTATATCCATGTAGATATTGATCCCCACAAAGCTGAAAGGTACCCACCCTTTGAAAGAAACAGAGACTCAGAGAGGCTCAGGAGGGCAGAGACACCAGGAGCCCCATGGTGTCCAACATGGGCTAGTTTTTGAGATGTGTGATGGGGAGTTTAGTGACCTCATAAAATCTATTATTGGAAACATGAGCTCATGGCTCCAGTGACTGACACCAGAGTAAGGCAAACTAACTTCTGAGCTTTACCTTCTGTATCAGATCAAAACCTTACTAGAGTTCTGAGAGCAGGATGGAAGCCTGTCTCCTTCCTCCCTGGTGAAGTGAGGAGCCGGGTTTGAAGGCCTCCAGGGAGGGCAGCCCCGGTGGCACAGCGGTTTGGGGCCGCCTGCAGCCCAGGGTGTGATCCTGGAGACAATGGATCAAATCCCACGTCGGGCTCTCTGCGTGGAGCCTGCTTCTCCCTCTGCCTGTGTCTCTGCCTCTCATTCTCTCTCTGTGTCTCTATGAATAAGTAAATAAAATCTTAAAAAAAAAAAAAATGAAGGCCTCCAGGGTTCCTTGGAGGAACCGGAGCATGGAGTGTCACTGAGCCCCTGCCAGGCTCATTTACAGCCTAATGACAAATTGTCCCCATTCTTGCCATCCCCCACAGAGCCTCTACCAGGCTCCCCAGTTTCCCAGATCCAGCCAAGGGCCTGCACGGGTTCTTCACATGGTCTCCAGAAGTCTCCGCTCCCTGAGAGCCCCGAGCATGGAACCCACTCCCACACCCAGCCAGCCCCACAGGGCCCCAGAGGTCAGGTCTTTGAGGGAACCTCGGGCTCAGTTGCAAGGCTGCCACCCAAGGGAGGGGGCCCTGCCCAACCCAGCCCAGCAGGAGCCACAGCACCTCCTCTATAGCCCCGGGGGGAGGTGGCCACCCGGCCAGGAAGCAGCAGAGGGTGACCCTGAACCACCGTGCCTGTGGCCCAAACCAGAGTGGCTCTCGACCCTCTGCAATGGGAGAAATGGAAACCAGCACAGCCTGGGAACTTTGGAGCAGCTTCCACGCTGAAGGTCCTCAAGCATCCTTTGGCCCTCACTCACCCCCTTATGAAAAGCATTTACCTCCTGAAAAAAAAAGGGAGGACATTTAGACTCACAGGACATTGGAGCCAGAAGGTACTTTAGGAATCATCTGGTCCCACCACTTCATCTTACACTTAGGAGTCCAGAGTGAGGAAAAATTCTAAAGAGTTTTTTAAAAAAAATAAACTCCTTCCCTTGATTGTGAAGGCCAGGTGTGTGTGTGTGTGTGTGTGTGTGTGTGTGTGTGTGTGTGTGTGGTCTGTTTGGGAACAAGAGAGAGAGTCAGATTCAGAGACTTTATGCAAGCCCAAAGCACAGAACTTGTGATCAGAATGCACTTACTTGGCCCAGAGGTCAGATACTCATCATACTTCCCAAAAAACTGCAGGTACTTGGAAGAGGGTGGGGGAAATTTATCATCTTCATAGTACAGATAAGTCTACTGGTTGAGAGCACAGGTTTTGGAGCTAAATAAACCAATCTTTTAAGACCTGGCTCTATCATTTACTAGATGTGTGATCTTTACCCATAGTTCACAACCAAGGGCACTCTAGGGAATATGTGGCCAGGTCTAGAAACATTTTTGATTGCTATAGTTGGTGGTGCTACTGGCATCTAGCGGGTAGAGGACAAGCATGCTGTTAAACATCATACAATGCACAGGACCTGTCCCCCACAACATGGAATTATCTGGCCCAACATGTCAAGATGTCAAGGTTGGGAAACCCTACATCAAACAAATGGCTTAACCATTCTGAGCTTCAGTTTCTTCAACTGTGAACTGGAGTAGTAGTAAGTATCTCACAGGGTTGTTATGACCGCTGCATAGGCTAATTAATACACATAAAGCAATTAGTGTAATGCAACACCTAGTAAGTGCTCAATTATTAGCTGTTATAATTGTTACTATTATTAGCTATTACCCTCCTTTAACTTCATGTTTTCCTATAGTTACCATCCCATTTCTCTGCCTCCCTTATAGCATTCCCCCTTGAAATATCTGTTTGTACTGAAAATCTTCACTTTTCCGTTCTCTCTTAAGTCTACTCTAATCAGGCTTTCATTGCCACCACTCCTTTCTCTTAAAGGTCACCAGTGACATCCACATTGTTAATTCCAATGATCATCTCTCCATCTTCTTACTTGGCCTACCACCAGCATTTAAAATGGCTTTTCATTCTCTCTTGAAAAACTTTCTTTGCTTGACTTCCAGGATACCACTCCTTTGATTCTCCTCCTACCTCAGTGGAGAAAGCTTCTCAGCTTCCTTTGCTCTAAGTGGAGAGAGACTTGGCCTGATTTGTTTTGTTCTGTTGAATGAAGGAGCAAATAATACTTATTGTAAGGATAAAATAATATATGGGAAGAGCTTAGACACCTTAATAATTGGTCATCATCATCACCACTACAGCTGTTATCACTGATGCTATGGTTATTATTATTATTATTATTATTATTCTCACCTACTGGGCTTTGAGGCCCTTAAGCAGAGGATCAATGTTCAGTTTGTTTTTTATCTGTTTGCATTGAACTTTATTCAGTGGAAGAGTATATATTCAAGCCTGGATATATATTCAGAAAACTTTTACCAGGGACAGTAATTGCTGATGAGGGCATGAAACTGGAGCAGGACCTTAAAGGAGAAACAGATTTGTAAGAGCTTGACCCAGGTGGTGGTGCATGCCTAGAGGCTCATGGGAATCCTGAGCATCCAGAAGGGAGTCACATCCTAGCCACTTTTACTCTCCTCTTCATAAATGATGGGACCATAAAATGTAGGGAGTAGCAGTTCTCACCCATTAATCATCCCAAATCCTCCTCTCCCAGGTATGGGGGAGAAGTGGGACTGTGGCCAAATGTTAGCATGATAAGAGCTTATCTGTTGGGTTTGACAGAGTAAGCAACATAAATCCACTTTACTCATGGGACTGGTTAAAACTTCATTTTTAGTCATCTTGAACTTTGAACAATTTTGTACACTAATCAGCTCCTACCACTATCTTTAAGAACTAGCAAGTGGCATTTATATTAGATTGAGAATTTGGTCCCTTAGGGATAGATAGCCATTAGAAAAAAGCATACAACCCAAATCTTATTAGGAAACTTGTGAACATTCAAAACATCCATTAGATATTGCTGATCATTTTATTTATTTATTTTTTTAATATTAATTTTCTTTTTTTTTTTTATTGGTGTTCAATTTACTAACATACAGAATAACACCCAGTGCCCGTCACCCATTCACTCCTACCCCCCGCCCTCCTCCCCTTCCACCACCCCTAGTTCGTTTCCCAGAGTTAGCAGTCTTTACGTTCTGTCTCCCTTTCTGATATTTCCCACACATTTCTTCTCCCTTCCCTTATTTTCCCTTTCACTATTATTTATATTCCCCAAATGAATGAGAACATATAATGTTTGTCCTTCTCCGACTGACTTACTTCACTCAGCATAATACCCTCCAGTTCCATCCACGTTGAAGCAAATGGTGGGTATTTGTCATTTCTAATAGCTGAGTAATATTCCATTGTATACATAAACCACATCTTCTTTATCCATTCATCTTTCGTTGGACACCGAGGCTCCTTCCACAGTTTGGCTATCGTGGCCATTGCTGCTATAAACATCGGGGTGCAGGTGTCCCGGCGTTTCATTGCATTTCTATCTTTGGGGTAAATCCCCAACAGTGCAATTGCTGGGTCGTAGGGCAGGTCTATTTTTAACTGTTTGAGGAACCTCCACACAGTTTTCCAGAGTGGCTGCACCAGTTCACAGTCCCACCAACAGTGTAAGAGGGTTCCCTTTTCTCCGCATCCTCTCCAACATTTGTTGTTTCCTGCCTTGTTAATTTTCCCCATTCTCACTGGTGTGAGGTGGTATCTCATTGTAGTTTTCATTTGTATTTCCCTGATGGCAAGTGATGCAGAGCATTTTCTCATATGCATGTTGGCCATGTCTATGTCTTCCTCTGTGAGATTTCTCTTCATGTCTTTTGCCCATTTCATGATTGGATTGTTTGTTTCTTTGGTGTTGAGTTTAATAAGTTCTTTATAGATCTTGGAAACTAGCCCTTTATCTGATATGTCATTTGCAAATATCTTCTCCCATTCTGTAGGTTGTCTTTGAGTTTTGTTGACTGTATCCTTTGCTGTGCAAAAGCTTCTTATCTTGATGAAGTCCCAATAGTTCATTTTTGCTTTTGTTTCTTTTGCCTTCGTGGATGTATCTTGCAAGAAGTTACTATGGCCGAGTTCAAAAAGGGTGTTGCCTGTGTTCTTCTCTAGGATTTTGATGGAATCTTGTCTCACATTTAGATCTTTCATCCATTTTGAGTTTATCTTTGTGTATGGTGAAAGAGAGTGGTCTAGTTTCATTCTTCTGCATGTGGATGTCCAATTTTCCCAGCACCATTTATTGAAGAGACTGTCTTTCTTCCAATGGATAGTCTTTCCTCCTTTATCGAATATTAGTTGCCCATAAAGTTCAGGGTCCACTTCTGGATTCTCTATTCTGTTCCACTGATCTATGTGTCTGTTTTTGTGCCAGTACCACACTGTCTTGATGACCACAGCTTTGTAGTACAACCTGAAATCTGGCATTGTGATGCCCCCAGATATGGTTTTCTTTTTTAAAATTCCCCTGGCTATTCGGGGTCTTTTCTGATTCCACACAAATCTTAAAATAATTTGTTCTAACTCTCTGAAGAAAGTCCATGGTATTTTGATAGGGATTGCATTTTAATAACATAATTTGGCAGCATTTGTTTCTTTAAAAAAAAACTTTTTTTTTTATTCATGAGAAACACAGAGAGAGAAGCAGAGACATAGGCAGAAGGAGAAGCAGGCTCCATGCAGGGAGCCTGACGTGGGACTCGATTCCGGGACTCCAGGATCGTGCCCTGGGTTGAAGGCAGGTGTTCAACCACTGAGCCACCCAGGCATCCCAATTTGGCAGCATTTGGAGTGAAAAAGAGGTAATAATCAAATAGGCTATTTGCATCAAGTTTCTTTTTTCCTTTGAAAAGAGAATGTCTAGTTTTTATAATACTCATGCCATTGACTACTGCCAACCATGGCATTATATGATAGCTTGCCTTTTCTTTTCTCTTTTACCACCTACTTCAAGCAAAATGTCCACAGCTTAGAACCTAAGAAATGCTATTAAATAACACCCATCGGTTTCCAGTCCCTGATCACCCAGAACCTACACTCTTGCTTACTTGCATTATAGCTCATATGTGGTAACCAACCTCCTTTGCACATGGGTAAGCCTATCTAGCTTACATAAAACTCCAAAGACTTTTTGTAACTTACAGCACCCAAATCATTAACTTGAAAGGGAATTATGTTAATACAACTTTATTTTCCAATCAGCATTCATTTTCTTTGAGTTTGAACTTGCCATCAACTCAAAGTTCTTCCAAAAATTAAATTAGTTTCTACATTTAAAAATTTTTTTATTTTTTTAGTAAATTAGTTTTATATTGGTGTCAATTTACCAACATACAGAATAACACCCTGTGCTCATCCCGTCAAGTGCCCCCCTCAGTGCCCGTCACCCATTCACACCCACCCCCCGCCCTCCTCCCCTTCCACCACCCCTAGTTCGTTTCCCAGAGTTAGGAGTCTTTACGTTCTGTCTCCCTTTCTGATATTTCCCACACATTTCTTCTCCCTTTCCCTTGGGAAAGGGGAACCTTCCTGCACTGTTGGTGGGAATGTGAACTGGTGCAGCCACTCTGGAAAACTGTGTGGAGGTTCCTCAAAGAGTTAAAAATAGACCTGCCCTACGACCCAGCAACTGCACTGTTGGGGATTTACCCCAAAGATTCAGATGCAATGAAACGCCGGGACACCTGCACCCTGATGTTTCTAGCAGCAACGTCCACAATAGCCAAACTGTGGAAGGAGCCTCGGTGTCCATCGAAAGATGAATGGATAAAGAAGATGTGGTTTATGTATACAATGGAATATTACTCAGCCATTAGAAATGACAAATACCCACTATTTGCTTCAACGTGGATGGAAAAATTTTTTTCTTGATAACAGTCTTATTTTTAAGCCTTTCAGTAGGTGCTTAATAAATACACAATTCACATAAAGGTCGCCATGATTTTCCAACTGGCTGGGCTGTCGGTGGCTTTTGGCAGTTCTATTATTATTTGTCAAAGATCCTCCAATATCCATATGGGTCCACAGATAGCCAAGGGTCCTGAAAAAAGTGTTGATAGAGCCCAAGGGGGAAGTTGTAATTCATTCTGTAAAGTTGATCCAGCTGCTCGAGTCTCTTAGACCTCCTATAGATGCCAAATGAGCTTCTAGCCTTATAATCCCATCTGTGATCTAAATGTATCCAGAAACTACCCACCCATCTCCTCCTCTTGACTAATGTGTTCATAGAGATGCATTCTTCCTGCTAAGATATAGGGGTTGTCTTCAGAGCTATCAGAGATAGTGGTTGTCATATTTTTTGCTATCATCATCATCATCATCATCATAAAAGTGATAAGGATAGTACATAATTAGGAGATAATAGTTTTTACCATTTATAAAGTATTTACTCAGTACCAGGCTTTGTCCTAGGTATCTTATATATGTTGTATCCTTTAACATTTTTAATGAGATATAAATGCCATACCACAAAGTTCACCATTTTACAGATGAGGAAACAAAGATTTAGAGAGGTTAAGTGATTTGCCAATTTTCCACACCATGAAAGTGGTAGAGTGAGAGTCAGAGGCACATCTCAGTGGTCCCCAAACCCATGCATCCCTTTCTACCACCCTGATGGTTCTTTATGTGTGCCAGGATCCACTAACATTTTTACTCGTAGGAAAACCAAAAGAAAAACTGTAACTTTCTTATTGTCTCTTCTACCTCCTGCTCCTTTGTCCCTCAAGGGATTGATGGCTTTGGTCCCTAGCAACACCAGCTTCCTGCCAACACCTCCTCCATACACACACTAATATACCACATGCAGTTCCCCTGTCAAAATCTGCTCTCAGCTACTGAATTAATTTGCACTGAAGGTCTAAAAGACTTTTAATTCCTTAATTTGTTATACCATTTTAGGACTACTTTTGT
Organism: Canis aureus; assembly: GCF_053574225.1. Taxonomy (NCBI): domain Eukaryota; kingdom Metazoa; phylum Chordata; class Mammalia; order Carnivora; family Canidae; genus Canis; species Canis aureus. Next base: position 42,224,934 of record NC_135649.1, read on the forward strand.
TTAAAAATAAGCCATTACTTAGCATAGCTATGTGAAAAAAAACTTTGGCAGTAAGCTTGGATTTTAAGTTCTCATCTGGGTTCCCCATGCTACATGTGTTACTCTGGGCAGCAAACCTCTATAAGCCTCAGTTTTCTCAGCTGTAAAATGGAAATTATAGTAGTCCATACATCATAGGTCACTCATGAGGCTAAACTGTACATACTAATACATGTTCAATAAATGGCAATAGTTATTTTGGTGGCATCAGTGAATGAGTAGAATGGGGAATTATAGAGAACTCATCAAGCCATATGGCCTCGAATCTCCCTAGGCTGCCTGCCCATCAGGAAAACTTTAGTAAAAATTATTTGTACATGAAGAAGTGAATGATGGAATGCCAAGTAGTATACCAATCCCGTTCAATAGCTCTTGCAAATTCTTGCCAGTTTAATCAACTAAAAGCATAAAGATCACTTTTGGCATTAAATCTCTGACTGCTTTCCTTATAGGAATCACAGAATTTCCCTCTTTGAGAAACTACAGTGATTCCCTGTAGTCATTGAAAAGCAAAACTTCACTTGCCCTGTAGGATATTAAGCATATCTAGGAGTTGCCCAGTATCAGGTTGGGTCTGACCTTCCTGAGATCAAGTAGCCCTGCCAGACCTGTGTGATGGGAGAAAGGCAAAAGGCCCAAATAGAGTTAGTAGATTGAGATGAGAGTTTGAAAAATAGACTTCAAGCCAGGTTATCAGTTTAGGGATTAAGTTGCCTCCAACATCCTATCCAAACATGATCAGGGTGAGCAATCAGCAGAGTTCCAAACAGCAGGATGCCTCTACAAAATCTAAGAGCAAATACCAGAGCCCTGAACTTGACTAATAATAATAGTAGCCATGAATTACTTACCATATACCAGACACTTTGCTGAGGGCTTTACTCTGCATTAATTATCACACTTAATTCCTATCATCTTATAAAGGTAGGTAGTATCATCCACCCCATTTTAAAAATTCAGAAAACCAAGGATTGCAGAGCTGGAGAGTGGTGAGGCTAGGATTAGATGTCAGATCCATCTGGTTCCAAAATACATGCCCTCAACCATTATACTATACTAATGCCTCCTACAGCACTAGAGTGCTGCTGGTAACCATGGGCCACACACTTGGGAGACTTAGACACAAGGATAAAATGATCCCAGCAATAAAACTGATTTGCTGCTTAGCCAGAAAATTCTTGAAGTGAGTCTTATGGTATTTTTCTACTGTGTGATGTCAGGAGTTGGCCAAGAGTCTGAGGTGTGGCTGAGACCATCAGGGAGGGGCTGAGAGAGATTCTGGGTTGGATTGAGGCAGGTTAATGCAGGCATTTGGAGGGGTGGGTATTTCTCTTGCTGCTGCACACAAGTTCACTTTGTCCTATAGATGGGCCCTGGAAATTTTATCTTGAGTGCCTCATATGTTCTCATTTTCAGTGGTCCCAAATAGAATAATAGCTCCTATCACTCTACCTTTACATTTATTATCTACTTCCCTGGATCTATAAAGAAAATGCAACAAATAAGAGGAGATTGCTTTCTTCCTTAAAGAGCTCTGTAAACTTCGGGTAAATGAAACGACAGCTCTTCTAAGAGGTGGCCCCAAATTGCAAGTATGGAGTCTGGATGCAACAGAAATAGCCTCAGCAGGAAATAGCTGAAGAGTGTGACAGCGTTAAGTAGGTGGCTTCTGTTGGAAACCACTCTGGTCTTTTTGGAGGATGGAGATAACACTGTGAGCTACCTCTGAATGTTTTCTTCCCTCTAGTGGTCGGTGGGAGGAGAAAAGAATGATGGTATATGCAGTCCCTACTGTTTACTGTAAATGCAATCCTCGAAGTAACATCCAAAGAAGACTGCTTCCATAGGAACAATATTATAATTGGAGCTATATATCAGACCAAGGACACTGTATTGAATAAATTAAAAAATATGACCAAAATTTGTCATATTAGCAAAGATACAATTACAGTAGGACTGCAATAATTCTAAAGAATCAAATTAAGGCAGATATGTTATAAGGAGCATAAATATACTGTATATAACAATTATAAAAGGGGCCTCTGCTGTATCATCTTTTTCACCTAAATATAAAATGCCACCTAAAATAAACAAGACAATATACATTGACTAAACATTTTATATAGTTTTTTCCCCACCTTCTTAGATTTTAACTTTAAAGTGCTTTCCAAAGTAAGTTCTCCCCACAGAGCCATGTAGAAAATGAAGCTCCATAATCACTTAGATATTGTTCAAACCATTTCCAAATGTATCTCTAAAATTAATACTGGCAATTTCCCTTCCCAATTGAATTTTCTCTCCATTTTGGCAATATGTATCAATAATCTTAAAATTTTTCACAGCATTTGACCCAGTAATTCCACTCTTATAAAGTTAATTGAAGGAAATAATCAAAGCAGTACGAAAGATTTATGAATGAAGATATTCATCACAGATGAATAAACAGGTGGGGAAAAAAACTAAATGTCATACAATAGGGGAATGGTTAACTAACAAAATAAGGTATATCCCTTGCAGTGGAATATCATACACTCATTAATATGATGCTTCCTTGAAGAATGACTTGGAAAAATGCTTATGATAAATGTTAGGTGAGAATTATGGGAAACAAGTATTTGTACAGTGTGATCATGAGTTTGTAATAATTATAATTCATACTCGACTTTTTAAAAAGACTAAAAGAATGTGAAAATTATAGGGGAAATGTTCAACAGGCAGTGGAGGGGAGCCCTTGAAAAAGACCAAGAAAGTATACAGAAATAAAGTGTTAATGGGAGCTGAAGGAATGAGGTGACAGCTGAGTAGTGTTTCTTGGCAAGAGGTCTGGGTCTGTTCTGTGAATGAGAGGGAAGACTCAAGTAGGGGGACCAATCATTCTGGATTACCCAGGACTAAGGAGTTTTCTAAGACATGGAAATTGCTCCTCCCAGACTCCAGAAAACAGGCTGGAAGATGGGTAGAGTCATGATGAAAATCACACAGGTAGCACCAGACTGGGAGTTCAAAGGGCTTAATTTTACTCCCTGCTCTGTTGCGTATTAGCAAGAAACTTACATTGAGGCTTAGCTAAAGCTATAAACACTTACCTTGCTTCTTCACCATGTTGTTATACAGACTAAATTCAATTATTCACAAATACAAGAGATTATTAGTAACAACAAACATGTACTAGGTACATACTTACATTGCTTTGGGCACAGTTCTAAGATCAGGATAGAATTAATGATTCCCAATTTGTAGAATCGTGGTAGAGTAAATCTAAATGAGATTATATGTCTAAATACATGAGCATAATGTCTGTCTTCTAGTAAACAGTTATTAAACATTAGTTTTGATGGTTATATGTGATTGACTATATGTCTTGGTTTGAAAATACAGATTATGGGACTCCCATACCACCTAATAGCAACTCTGTGAGATAGGAAATGCTCCCATTTTACAGATGACAAAATTTTGGCTTGGAGAGATTAATAACCTTACCTAAATTTATAAAGCCAGTTAACAGGGCCTTTTGTCTCATGGTCCAGAACTCTTTTCCACTTCACTAAATTGCCAACCAGTAAAAAGCCATTTTGGATGATGGCATAGCCAACATTCTTTCCTTTTTACTATAGACTACCTTCTTTCTATCTACATCTTCAGTTTAGTCAAAGCTTACTCTTGGACTACATAGAGGCCACTGTTCTATGGGATATTTTGTTATCAATCCTCAGAGAACTTCAGAATCCTTTAGAAAGGCTGTAAAACAATTATAAGGTCTGCAGGACACTTCTCACAGAGTAAGGATTAAAGTCAGTAGTGTCCTGGTGAATGCTTAACTCCTGGCTCTGGAAGAGGAGGCAGAGGGCATGTGCAAATATCCATGTGGTAAATATTTCCACCATGGCTGATCTCAAGCTCAAGCTGCCAATGTGATTGTCTTCTGTGAACCAGCACTAACCAGTTTAAACCAGTGCCAGCTAATTTCAGCACACCATTAGAAGCAGAATACTAGCTTTGAGTCCACTGCTTTCCTGAGTTTACATAAACTCAGTGAGAATTAAAGCATGGGCATTATACAAGGAGCTTGGTTTTCATATGTGAAAAAGGGAGGTGAAGAGAGTACAAGGTGATGGTTAGGATACTCTAGACAATGGGACAATTTAAGGGAAGGCCCAGAAGAACAGAGAAGCTTCTGGTTACTGTCCAGGTCTGGGGACAAGTCCAAGTCTGGCCTGTCATGAAACCTCTCAGCAAAGCCAAAGCAAACACCTATAATAGGGATTAGAGAAACTTGTTTCCTTCTCTTTACTTGTCATGAGCTTTTTAATTTCCCACCAACTTTCTATTTTGAACATTTTCAAATCTTCAGAAAAGTTACAATATAACAATGAGCCCCTGTGTATATACCCTTCACCTAGATTTACCAATTCTTCATATTTTTTCCACATCTGCTTTTTCACTGTTTATTTTTATGAACCATTTGAGAATGAATTGCAGAAGTCTTGACTTTTCACCCCAAAATACTTGAGTAAGAGTCTCATAAGAACAAGGGCACTATAGCTCCATATAGCCCAGTATAGTTATCACAATCCGGAAGTATAATACTGATGCAATATAGTTATAACATCTGTATTCAAACTTCCCCAACTGTCTCAATAATTTCCTTATAGCTTTTTATTTTTGATATAGAATCTAATAAGACACTATTCATTACTTTTAGTTGCCAGTTTCTTTGGCCTCCTTTAATCTAGAACCCCAGACTCCCTCTTTTTCTTTTGTTTTTAATGACATCAACATTTTTGAAGAGTCCAGGCCAGTTGCTTTGCAGAATGTCTCTTAGTTGTATTTGTCTGATTATTTCTCTTGAATACATTGAGGTTAAACCTTTTGTTTTCTATGATATTATATCCTCCTCAGTGCCTCACAACCAGAGAAACATGATGTCATTTTCCCCATTATTGGTAATGGTGAGCTTAATCATTTGGTTAGGCTGGTGTCCAACATATTTCTCCACTGCAATAGTAGTAAAGCTTGGACTTTGTGTGAATATCCTGTTCCAGGAGAAGCTTCTTTATGCTGAAAGTACTAATTACTTTATAACTGGAAGTATAAATTACATGGCTCATTGCAGAACCATGGGTTGAAAAGGCATTTTCCCTAATTATAAGAAAAAATAGAAGACGAGATTTATTTTTAAAAAAATGGCACTAAGCCTCTTAGCCAAATTCATGAGCTGTTCACATGACAAAGGATCTTATCTAAATAAGGGGTTTCTTATCTAAATTGTGAACTGCTGGTGGAGGCTTATGCCCGGTCTGTACATATATTCCTAGAATTTAGCCTAGTGCCTAGGCTATAGTAGATGTTCAGGAAACTTTTATTGAATAAATTCCTCTCCAATTGTACTGTCTCCATGACTGAGAAATTAATCACACTAAGCAAAAAAATGTATTTTGTCAACTTGCACCAGCTGGAATTGATTTGGCTGCTTAAGCACCACTCTTCTCATGGGAAATGACAGAGATTTCAGTTTTCATCCAGGTATTTGACCTTACTTAGGCATTATTCAAGTCTCTGGTTATTCCAAAAATCTTAGCTTCTCTATATTAAAGTCAGATACTGTTCTAAATAAATCTAGGATCAACCCTGTATTTGTTAGGATTAGACTTGGCTGCAAATGACAGAAAACCAAAAATAACAGTGGGTTAAACAATACAGCCACTTATTTCTTTCTGATGTAAAAGTCCCTGGTTCTGGCCAAGATGGAGTAACAAGGACCAGATTTACCCTCTTGCCTGAAACAAGTGGAAAACCAGACAAAATGAAAACAATAGTCTTCAGACATTGGACACCAGGCAACAAAGAGCAGTGATCTCTGAGAGACAGGAAACAAACAAGGTGAGCCCTATTATTGCCCCAGCTTACTGCCTGAAGAGAGTTTCCAGGCAGTGAGGCAGGAAGAGGGAACCAAGGCAGGGCCACGTGGATGAAGAGACAAAGCCAAGAATCAGAAAAACCAAGGCAGCTAGAATTTTACAGGACAGAGTACTGGAGAAGAGAGAGCTGTATAGAAAGAGAATTTGGACATCTGAGAAGAGTTCCCCCTTAAATCTTTGGCTACATACTGATCAATGCACACATGTAAGACCAGGAAAAGAACCACCTAAAAGGAGCAGAAAGAATAATCCTCAGAGATCACCAGAATCAGGAATAGTGCTTGTCCCCACCAGCCAGAATGGAAAATCTCATAATTCATAGAACATCAGAGAACTCAAAATGATCTTGCCTCAGTCATGGTGCCAAATTAGCCCTAGACTCAAGGCTGCCCTAGACCCGCTTACGAAGTTTAAAAACAAGCCTTGAAAGGATCAAACTGTTTCCAAGTTACTTAACTGTGTTCCAGAACAAAGCTCAAGACTATTTATAGAAATATAAAGTATCCAACATCCAACAAGATAAAATTTACATGACAGCCAATGGAAAACTACCAGGCTTTCAAAATAAAAGGGAAAATACAACCCATAATAAGGAGACAAATCAATCAAAACTGACCCAGAAATAACACAGATGATAGGAATTAATAGACAAAGACTTTAACAGTTATTATAACTCTTCTCCATATGTTCAAGAGGCTAGAGGAAAGTTTGAGCTTGTTAAGTTAAAAAAAATGGAAGATAGTTAAAAGACCCAAATAAAACTTCTAGAGTCGAAAAACATAATGAAAAACTTAATGTCTGAGATGATATAAAATCTCTATAGGTATTGAGGGCTTGTATGGCAGCTCCATGATCACCAGAGACTCTGGCTCCTGTCTTATTGCTCCACCATTCTCAATATATAGTTTCCATTTTATGATCCAAAATGGCTGCTCTAGGGACACCTGGGTGGCTCAGTGATTGAGCATCTGCCTTTGGCTCAGGGCATGATCTCCAGTCCCGGGATCGAGTCCTATGTCAGGCTCCCTGCAAGAAGCCTGCTTGTCCCTCTATGTCTCTGCCTCTCTCTGTGTGTCTCTCATGAATAAATAAATAAAATCTTTTTTAAAAAATGGCTGCACTACCTCTAACCATAACAATCTGCATTCCAACCAGCAGGATGGGAGACTAGTTGGAATAGGGCATGCATCCCCACCCATTTAAAGACACTTAGAAATCACATGATTTCATTTTCCTTTACATCCCATTGACCAGAACTTAGTCCCAGGGTCATACTCATCTGAAAGTGAGATCAAGAATTGTAATCTTTATTCTGGGTGGTTTTGTGCCCAACCGCACGGTCAGAGTTCTACCACTTAGTGAAGAATGGGAAAACCAAAATAGGAGAACAGCTAACCATCACTTTTCAAGCTGAGAGCCTTATCAGGGCAAGAGAGGTCCAGATGCAGTTTGAATAAACTTAGGACTCCTGGCTTAAAAATAATCTGAATGAGACTGCACCTAAGTGTTTTTAATACTCAAAAATTTTAAATCTGATTAATTTGTTGTGGAATTGTTTGGCTTCCAGCTCTGTACCTCCATATACTTTTGTACTTATCTCAAACAAACTGCCAGAGTTGCTCCATTTCCCCAATCAGTGACACCAATCTAGAGGTGGAGTTTAACATTTTGTTTGACTTATGCTTATGTTTATCCTGGCCAAGAAACCAGGATCATTCAGTCTGTTTTTGCCCTAGTCCTAAAACAGTTCAGTTTCTTTCTTTCCTAGTAAAGTCACTAATACCTGCAGCTGAAACCAACTTTCACAGGGGCATCCATCCATATTGCATGTCCTTGAACCCCAGTGCCTTCTTCCTAATGGAGAAAAATTTGGTACATGATACAATCTTTTCTATGAACCATATAACCCTACCCAGACTTTCTTTTGGTTGGCCATATAACTATTCCCAAATCTCAAATAGCTTGGTCATTACAAGTCATTTATCATTTTGAACAGCCTTTCACTATTTCTGGGGTTATTATTACTCTCATAATGCCAAAATGGGTACCATTCTTTTTAAGAGATGGTAGGTAGGCATGCAATTGATCTGTTTTTGTTAGGAAAGAAAGCCTTGCTGGAAAATGGCAGTTCTTCCAAGGTGCCATACAAACCAAGTATATGACCAGCTCACTGAGTGATCCTACAAAGCATTTTGCACCAGCTCTGTGTGCTATGTTGAGCAGTCAGATCAGAAAATCTGCAGGAAGTCAGGCCTGGGCACTTTCCAGTCGCTAATGGTTTTGATTGCATTAACAACCTTCTGCTCACACATTGCAGTGTGACATATTTTACTTTCTCCCCATATAAGCTCTTTTCTCCTGTAATCACACTGCTTTTCTATTATTAGCATCACTACAGCCATTATTCTTTACACTAAATAATAGTGATTTTTGAGGTAGAATATTGATAGAAGTTTCATATAGCAAACTAACAACCGAGAGAAATGGTTCGGTGGAAGAGGTTGGGATGGAACTTCCAGTGCTGACATGCACCCCAGACTGTGACCTCAGGGGAAGACTCTTTTCCCCTGGGCTCTCCTATTGTGAACCTGTACCCTGAGATCACAATGGAGTAGATTCAGTAAACACATTCACTGACGTTCTGTGCCCTATCCAATTTGATTTCTGATTTAGCATCCAGTAGACCCAGAATATACGATCCGGGCCACTTGGGAAAAGAGCAGATGGTTTTTGACTTGACAAAAATGCTATTTGCCAAGTATGGTTTTGTTTTCAGTAAGACCTTACTGTTTGGATAAAATGAATAATGAGGGTGGAGAGTTGACATAAAGGAAAATAACTCATGGGATCGGGTGGGGGTTTTCACCCAATAAAAAATGGATACAAAGAGGTTAAGTTGTTTTCCAGGTGAAGGTGAGAAATAAACCTTTGTTAGGCATGGAAGCATGATTGAAGCTAGATGCTTTATGAGCTCTGAAAAGTGGAACTTTGTTCCATTTATCTAACTAACCCCTCATTGACCAAGATTGTCAAAAGATTGGGATGAATGCTTGAACTGTCAATGACTATTAACACTGTAAATTGCAAACACTTGCTAGTTGAGCATCTGTCTTACTGACCCCTCTTTTTTATTGATTTGGAAAACATAACATCCTTTGAACTGGTTGGCTCCAGATCTGTGAAGTGTTTGAATCCAAATACTGAATTTCCCCAAATGAGACCAATCAGAGTTGTGTGAGTGTGTACACTGTGGTCTTTAAGAAAAGGAAAAAAAACTTGTTGAGTTTCACCCAATAATACAAAAGGACAATTCAGCTGTAGGTCTTTGTATCTTTCTTTTCAGTGGATCAACCCTCAAGCACAAGAGCTGTCTGTCCTCTATTAGGCAGAACTATAGTATAATGTTAACAATCAATAAATAGGACACTAAACCTATCAAAGGTGTTATAATTCTTTCTGCCTCTGTATTTGGGATTTCTTCATCTGGCTCCCATTTCTCAAGTGTGGCCCCTCTTCAGATGTTGTCTTGTATCTCTGGAACATCTTTTCAAACAGCAAATTAGTATCTAACAATCTTCCTTCCCCCAGTACCCTCTATTAAAGTGGCCCTACCTTCCTCCCAGGCCATCTTTTTTCTTGAGAGCCCATGTCTAATACATTCTTGTCACTTTGTATTCCATTGTCATGGTAGACTTTAAAGGTTTTTTTAAAGTATCTCCCACTATTCCCTGTAATCAGGGATATCAGATCCCAAAATAGCCAGCTTTAAGTACTGAAGAGAATAGAATGATAGTCTTTGAGACTGGCTTCCCTCTGAAAAATTTAAAGGGCCACCCTATGGCCAAAAGAGGATATTCATCTTTAGGTAGAGACAACCCAGGGCAAACATTCTTTGAACCAACAGGTCCTCAGCAAGTATTTACTGAACACCCGTTAAACATACAGTATTGAGCTAGGTACTGGAGTAGAAATGTAAGACAGTCATGGGATGGATGGTCCTCATCTTGGATGATATTCTACTTTCAGCTCAGGGAAGGGGAAAATACACTGCAAAATCTAAAAGTAAAAGTTGACTGTCCAGCTTATGAACCATCAAATGTCAGACCTTTAGTTTTCACCTAGTAAAACAGTGTTTGAAACCATGGACCCTCAAGCCCTAAGATTCAGCAGAGTGCTTTCAACCTTCTCTCTGCCCTTCTTTCCTCCACCGCCTTTCAACCAGTCACACTGCTTTGAATTTCTATAAGATTTTGGATAACAAAGGATTCATAGCTTTTGAAATTTTTCAAACCATAAATCTAGTCCACCCCTGTCATGTTACAGATGAGGAAATAGAGCCCCAGAAAGGGAAAAGAATTTGGTTGAGGGTCCATAGCCTGTTAGAAGCTGAAACCCTCAGTTTTCGGATTTCAGTGATCCACTTCTCTGTGCCATCTATCACCCTAGCAACAGATATTTCTAAATATCAGAGTGGCCTTCTATGTTAGGAAGAGCCACTTGACACAGGAATTGGAAGAAGTTGCTTTGGGGTATTCTGAGCCAAGTGCTTAGATCCTGAGTTACTCCAGGAGGACAGAAAAAAAGAGAGATCAGTGAAGGATATTATTCAGGCTCCCATTTTGTTATACCCAAATGACTTCTTATCCTTTGCAAGGGACTAGAAGGATCCATTCAGGTCATGGATGCAAAGTGTCTGACACATGGTAGGTACTAAACAAATGGTAAATCTTGATGATATAGCTATTTTTTTGTAACATAAAGTGGTATCTTTCATTGATGTGTCTCTCAATTATTATATAGGCAAAATAAGGATTTGTGAATCAGAATCCAGGTCCACAGTAAGTTAACCTGGTATACCAGATGAATGCCAATTTTATACATAATTTGGTGGAGTCAGGGTACAGGCTTCACTTCCCAGGGAGCCTAGCAGATCTTGGCAATCCTAGTGTGCCTCACTGTGCCAGCTCAGACAGCTAAACAGATGATGTGGCACTCAGTTTCTTTTAAGCACAGGTCCGAAAAATACTATTCTTTGCTTTGCCTCTTATAATCTGGCATAAATGGAGGAGAAAATTGTTGGGACAGTTGTTTCTCTTGGATGAATTCAATTTCCAAAAAAAAAAAAAACACAAATGAAATTTCCTCAGTTGGAATTAACATACTCATACATCGCTGCAAACAGGAAGAATTCTGTTTTGGAGAAGTGGCCTGGGAGGCATCATTGATGACATTACCTGGTTTCATGGAGCATTTGCTTCCTATTTAATGTCTGTGACTTTGGCTGGAGAATTTTCCAAAGCAAAGGTTATGCTTTGGGCTTGAACTTCAAATTTCTATTCATTTGCACACCCGTTGCAGTCTCAGTCCTACACAGTTGACTTTATTCTAAAGACATAGTGGTTTCCTGTGGGTTTCTGACTTAGATATTTCAATTCCAGTGTACCCACTCTGTTAGTTCCCCTTGGATTATGAATTAGAGCCTCTCCTCTCAATTACTTTATCTTGTCTGCAATGGTCCTGACTTATTAAAAGTTAAGCAATTTACCTCGGATTGCTTAGCAAGAAAGTAGGAAGAGCCAGGAGTAGAACCTAGGCAATATAACCTTAGAGTTTCAGACCTTCACACATATTCTCTGTTGCTCAGAGATTCCAAAAGCAAGAGGAAACACTCATGACCAGTGGGATCAAGTGTTAGTTTGCAGAGAAGATAGCAGTTGGCCTTGAGGTTAGATAGAATTTTGACAGAAATAAAGCCGTGGAGTAATTGGAGTGTGCCATACAGGTAGAAAAGCATAGGGTAAAGTGTAAGCCAGGATACTTAGTTTGGCTTAAATATGGGATCATTTGAAGGGAGTATTGGAAGGTGACTCCTTGAATAGAGTTGGGATTAGGTTATGGAGAACCTGTTTGGACAGAATTGATTTATACTTAGTTTAGTAAGCAAATAAAGGTTCTTCCTTCTTCCCTTTTTCCCTTCCTTCCTATTTTCCTTCCTTGACTCCTAAATAATATATGTACTTTACAGAATAAAAGTTAACTTAAGATAAGAATACCACCAGAAAGTCCCTCAACAGAGATGATTCACATGAACATCTTCCAGACTTTTCTCCCATGCAAATATATACATATAAGTAATTACATAACTTGGAAGGCATAATCCTAAGATTCCTGCCACTTGCCTATATGCCCTGTATAATCTCTTCCCCTAGAGAGTGGGCAGAGATGTGAATATGATGTGATGTCACTCCCTTAAGTTATGTTATATGGCAAGGGTGATGAGATAGTCACACCTGTATCTACATTCCTTATATAAGAATTTTCATCTGGCTTTAAAAAAGAATTTTCATGTTGTGAGAGAGCCATTTGGCTAGGATGTGAGAGCAGCCTAAGGATGTGAGGGGCTGAGAGTGACTTCCAACAATCAGCCAGCAAGATATCAGTGACCTCAGTCCTAAAACCACAAGGAACTTAATTCTGCCAATAACCTGTGAGCTTGGATCCACAGCCCTGGCTTGATACTGTGATTTCAACTTGATGAGTGTCCTAACTATATTTTCTTAATTTCTGCATTCTTGATGCTCTGGCATCTGCAGTCTACTATCTGGAGAGAGGCTGCCCCCTCAGGTCTAGCCAATTTTTAGAGATAGCAAATGACTTTCCCAGGAGGGTACTTTTCATATGAAAACCAGACAATCCAGACCCTGTATCTGAACCAGATTGCTTCTCTGTCTGGCTTTTACAGAGGCAATATTCCTCTGCCCTAACCATCTCGGAGCCAGGTTCCAGCCTCCTGTATCCAGAGCCCTCCTAAATTATTCAAACTAGCAATCTTAAACCTGATTACCCTGCCTTGCATTTTCCATGGAAACTGCAGTAAAGGCTCTTGCCCCTGTTGTCCCCTTACTCCTTCTACCTCCTGACCAACCCTGGTGCTTCCCCTTATGGCCCTGTGTAGCATACTGTGCCCTCCTCTTGGGACCTGCAGTTACAAACTATCTTTTCAATGGCTATCATTCTCTAATATGTTAGCTCCATCATACCTGATTGGTAATAAAACCTACTTTTTAAAAAAGATTTTATTTATTTATTCATGAGAGATACAGAGAGAGAGACAGAGATGGGGGGGTGGGCAGAGACACAGGCATAGGGAGAAACAGGCTCCATGCAGGGAGCCCAATGCAGGACTCAATCCCAGGTCTCCAGGATCACACCCTGAGCTGAAGGTGGCACTAAACTGCTGAGCCACCTGGGCTGCCCCAAAGCCTACATTTTAAAACAGTGAGAGACCCTTAGCAGATGACCCAGTGAGACCATGCCCAGACTCCTGGTTCATCGAATATGTGACTTAATGAATTTGTGTTGTTTTACACTGTTAAGTTTAAACTGCTAAATTTGTGGAAATTTGTTATGCAGCAATAGAAAACTAGTGCACATGTAAAAATGATATTTTAACATCCTATAGGTAAAAACACTAGAGAAGAATACAGAAATGAAAAAAAACCTATACTAGACAAGAATACAGAATGTTTAAATTTCATTCCTATATATTTATATGTAAATATATATTATATATCTGCCATTAAAAGTTTTTGAGTAAGAGAATGAAACACTTGGAGCTGAGAATTTGTTTATTTATTTTTTTAAAGATTTTTTATTTATTTATTCATGAGAGACACACACAGGGAGAGGCAGAGACGGAGGCAGAGGGAGAAGCAGGCTCCATGCAGGGAGCCTGATGTGGGACTCGATCCCGGGACCCCAGGATCATGCCCTGGGCCAAAGGCAGATGCTCAACCACTGAGCCACCCAGGCATCCCATGAGCCACCCAGGCATCCCTGGAGCTGAGAATTTAAACAGCAGAGAAATGTGGGACAGTTGAGATAAGCAAAGGGTGGAGAGAACCTGTCAGATTATAGTGGTCATCTGGATTGGTGGTTCTCAACCTTGGTCTCCCCTAGAGTCATTTTAAAAATATTGATACCTAAAAAAATAATAATAAAATAAAATACTGATACCTGGGACTCCACCCCCAGAGATTTTGATTTGATGGTCTGGGGTACAACCTGGGTATCCGGTGTTTTAAAAGCTCCCCCAGGCAATTCTAGTACATAATGAAAGTAGGGAACGACCAACAGATCGGGTAGAGAGTGCCATCTTGAATTTAAATGGTCCTCCTGAAATAGAAAAGGAAGGATGGATAAAAAAAAAAGGCATTGCTGGGCAGCCCGGGTGGCTCAGCAGTTTAGCGCCGCCTTCAGCTCAGGGCCTGATCCTGGAGACCTGGGATCAAGTCCCATGTCAGGCTCCCTGCATGTAACCTGCTTCTCTCTCTCTCTCTCTCTCTCTCTCTGTCTCTCATGAGTAAATAAATAAAATTTAAAAAAAAAAAGGCATTGCTGAAGAAGCCACCAATAACCCAGCAGCAAGAACACTGGAAATCCTCCTACTCATCTTGCTTTTGTTGTTGTTTGATATGTTTCTTTTAAATTAGATTTCCATTCATCTCATTAGTGATATTAAGAGAATTTTCATGGGGAGATAGACACTTGAGGCTGGCTCTGCATACATGGAGTGGTAGGACCATTGGGGAGGTTTCAAGGAGCATCCCAGGCAATGGAAATGGTTTGAGCAAAGTCTCAAAGGTGGGAACTAGTTTTCCAGATACTAGCCTGAAGTTGGTGGTTGAGAGTAAAGTTTGAGTGATGTGATACCAAAAGAACTAAGAGTCATTCTTGCTCTTGAAAAGGGGAATGGGGGATCCCTGGGTGGCGCAGCGGTTTGGCGCCTGCCTTTGGCCCAGGGCGTGATCCTGGAGACCCGGGATCGAATCCCACATCAGGCTCCCGGTGCATGGAGCCTGCTTCTCCCTCTGCCTATCTCTCTGCTTCTCTCTCTCTCTCTCTGTGACTATCATAAATAAATAAAAAATTAAAAAAAAAAGAAAAGGGGAATGGACTGATTTTTCAAAATGGTAGGTGAGGAAGATGAAGGTGTGGAACATGAAGAAAATTTAGAGGAAACCTAGAAACCAGGGAACTTACAGGCTCTTAGAATAACGAAATCATTAGAGAACAAACCTTATTTTAAGGCAAAGCAATGGAAGAAGAGAAGAAGAGAATAAATCAGGAGATGCACCTGAAGAAAAGACAAATTGAAGGCCCTACTAGTTGTGGGAGTAAAGGGCAAGAAAGAGTTGCAAGCTTTTGGCCTCGGTAGGCTGGTAGGAATGCATATGATCAAAAGGTCTCTAGTTTGGCATTGTGGTTAAAGAAAGGGTAAATGGCTTAATTAGGCTTCTGGTGTTATTGTATGTACCTGGATAACAAGGGAATTCATCCACTGTAGACTCACCCTCGCTCAGGGTGGGTGCATGAGGGATGGATTTCACAAGAGAAACATTGTAGGAATAAAGTGGTTTAAAGTAGTCTGCCTTCTTTTGACTCTGTATAAAGGAGAGAACTCCCTTCGGACAGTTGCATAAATTGAGAACTAGCAATCCCAGCTGCCAATAAAGAGAGTGCACAGTTCTTTTTTTCCCCTCTAAAGACCCCCCCCCAAGGTGGAACTTGCTGGGGCTGTATCTGGTTGTGATTCATATCCTTGGCTATCGTTCAACCCTTGGCATGGGGCATGTAAGCTGGTCACTTACTGCAGGGAGCAGCAGATGGTCCACTCATCCCTCCCTTAAATGGCTGAGTCTGCCCTGAATCCTTAGGAGTATAAATAATTTACTCTCTATTCCTCTGAGCCCAGTTAATATTACTTCTCCAAATACTCCTGACATGTTCTTATATTTACTTGTGCTTTTCTTGCCAAGGCCTTCTAACTATCCCTTCTGATATTTTATTGGTAGAAATACTGGTCTGACCCAAGCTCTGAAATAAATTGTGAAGGATAGGAACATCTTAATCAGTCCAGTGGGGCTTTTAAGTACAACTCTCCCCCTCCTTTGGGGGAGTTTTGTACCAGAAATAACCGTGTGAGATCCTGCTTTTCATCAAGGGTTTATTGGTTAATGAGGCCTGTGGCTGGTGTGGTTTTCCTGTGTTTAGCTTTTGGAACTCTCAGAGACAGTTGCTTGGAATAGAGAGCTGACAGAATTATTGTCCAGCCAGCCTGCCGGCTACAGCCTACAAGACTCTACCAACACCAGTGAATTTTATGGCAGATTCAGTGAACAGGGCAAGTATTTGATGAGGCAGAGTGAAGAGCTGTTGGCATACTATTCTGCTGTCTAAAGAAGTCTGGGAGGCTTCTCATTAAGCCATCTTTTTCTCTATCACGTTTTACTCTAGGCTTTGTTATCCTTGCTCAAGTGCTTAAACAGGAATTCATGGGCAACCGTGGTTTCAGGAGGAAGTCACTGGAGTGGAACCTTGGGACTTACCTCCCCTAGTTTTCTTGTGGCAAAGGGGACCTTTTCCATTAAAACTTGTAATAACAGAACATGACCAAATTCTACTTTGCCCTACCATTACAGCCCTTTAAGCTACTTAGCCTCTCTTAGAACAGTCCCTTACATTTTATAAACCTTGGATACTTTGAAAAAGTGCTCTAATATATTATCACAGTTGAGACCCATATCACCTCTATAAGTTCCCATGTCAATTAGCTGTCACTCTGTAAAAAACCATCCCAAAACTCAGCAGCTTAAAACAACACTTATAATTTCTCATCAGTCTGTAGGTTTGCTGAGCATTGGCCAATTTAAGTTGGGCTCAGTCATGAGTCTGGGACAAGCTGGGGGTTACCTGAGGTAGGCTGGTTGTGGCTATGCTTCACATGTTCCTTATCTTCCTTCTAGAACCATGGGATAAGCTGAGCCTGTTATTCTCATGGTTAAGGAAGAGATGCAAGAGTGAGAAGAAACAATAATGCCTCCAAAGGCCTGGGCTCAAAACTGGATCATTGTTACTTCCACATCATCCAGTTTGCTATAGCTAATTACATGATTGAACTTAGAATCAATTAACAGGAAGTATACTCCACATGTTTTACAGAAGAAATGAGTCAAGTGGCACAGGCAGAGGAAGGGCAAAGAATTGGGGTCGGTAATGGAATCTTCCGTAGGTAGGCAGGGCAGATGTGATTGTTCTCACTTTACAGGTAAGAAATCTGAGACCCAGAAGGCTAAAATGATTTGCCCAAGGTCACACAGAAAATTTGGACACTGGGGTACCTGAGTGGCTCAGTGGTTGAGCATCTGCCTTTGGCTCAGGTAGTGATCCCAGGGTCCTGGGATTCCCCTGCAGGAAGCCTGCTTATCCCTCTGCCTCTCTGTCTCTCATGAATTAAAAAAAAGAAAGAAAGAAAATTTGGATACTGCTGGAATGCAAACTCAACTCTCATGGTTTCTAATTCTCTCAGCTTTTTGCCATACTGAATTCCATGATTCCATAACATATGCCCTGTCAGTTAGTTAAAAGTCCATGGCTCCTTTCTTGCTGGGAATGAATTCTTAGGCCTGGTCCTTTCTTTCTTTTTTTTTAAATTTATGATAGTCACAGAGAGAGACAGAGAGGCAGAGACACAGGCAGAGGGAGAAGCAGGCTCCATGCACCGGGAGCCTGATGTGGGATTCGATCCTGGGTCTCCAGGATCGCGCCCTGGGCCAAAGGCAGGTGCCAAACCGCTGCGCCACCCAGGGATCCCGGCCTGGTCCTTTCTTGTTCTCCCTTATGCCCCTGGGATTTGGCCCATGGGCCTCCTTCATAGTCATCACCATCTACTCTTCCATTTGGACCTGCTTGGAGTTGCAGGATAGATGAAATCCATCCCCCAACACACACACACACACACACACACACACACACACACACTGAAACACACAGAGATAAATTTTCCTGTCCCTGAAACAGACATATGAACCCCTCCATTTTTAATAAAAATAGATCTTTAAAACAAGAATCCAAACATCACATGATAGATGGACCAGAGTGAGGCCAAACCCTACCATATTATGGTTCTTTGAAAAATGGGAATATTATAATCACCTGCATTCTGTCAACATGTTTATTATGGACTCTGAGCTTTGTTTAGATGTTAATAGGTACAAGCTAGTTTTCTCTTGGCCCTTCCTTGACTGCCTTTGTACAGAGTTCTTTTAGTGGCACTCAGATCAAGAATCTGTGCATTCCTGCCCAGTCTGGGCTGGGTAGAATTTTAGTTCAAGCTGCTCAAACCTAGCCTGAAGAAATTTGAACTAGTACCTCTGATACAGCCTGTGAGACTTTTTTTCAGGTGTGAGTCTCCACGGCAACCCTGTGTTTCTGTCTTTCAATACACTCATGCTCCTAAATCTGGCTTCTAGCATCCTAAGGTACAAAGGTACCATCTAACCTTAAATTCTCCTCCTCTGGGTTTCTGGTCAACATGCATCAACAGCATGTTTGCCTCGTGAATCTTCTAGACAGAGGTCTCCATGGCCCTAGTCTCTGAAAGCCCCTCCCTTTTCCTTGAGATAGTTTTCTTTCCTGATCTTTTTTTTTTCTTCTGTAGCATAACTTCCAGCAGCTGCTTGATCTGGCTGTCTGGCTTTATTATTCAGGGTAGCTCTGCCTAATCTCTTGATTCTAAGGGCTAATGTGGCTTAGCCATAGCAAGGAAGGTTGAGTTCTGATCTTTCTCCATAGTTCCATAGAAGCCTGGAAGACAGATTACTTGCAATCATTTCTGAAGGCAGAAGGTAAGTGAGTGACCTTCATAGTGGTAGAGCCAAGAGAAAATTATGGTTGTCCTTGAGCTTTCAGAGACGATAGCTAAACTCAGAAGGAAAGTGAGGACAAATGAAAGAAAGAAAAGAGAGAAAAGAAAAGAAAGATGCTGCTAGAAAGAAATAGCTTCTGCTGATAAAGAACCTCAATATATTCAAGCAGTGTCCATCATGGGTTCTTGATTATCTTTTTGGCTCATTGTAGGGAGAGAGCTATACAGCTACCATGTCAGAGGAGATAAGGAAACAAAGAAATCTGGATAGGGGCATTGCCATAGATATTTTGCCTTCTGCTTTGTAATGATCCATCATTGGACTGTGAAGAGGAAGAAAGCAAGGAGGCAGCTGGCAGTGTGGTACCGCATATTAGGATTCTTGCTGGTCTGGTAGTTGACATAGTACAGTGGCAATAAGTGTTGGCTCTACAGACAGAGCCTGGGCTTGCATATATTTTGATAAGGGACATTTGAAAAGTTCCTTAACTCTAAGTTTTAATTATCTCATCTAAAAAAAAATGGGCTTAATGCACCCTACCTTATATGGTTGTTGTGAGGATGAAATAAAATAATATTTATAAAGTATTTGGCATAATGCTGGGCACATAATAAGCACTAAATAAATATTAACCATTGTTAATATTAGCTGACACACCTTTGTGAGGACTTTCAAGAAGAGTATATTGAGATTCTAAGGAATCTGATTGTTCCTTTTTAAGTAAACTCTTAAATATAGTAAAAGCTCCTCTCACTGACCTCCATTAAGCTGACTTGGTGGACAAAGTTGATACTTTTCCTTCCTACTAAAATATATACTGACTGATGCTCAGGGCACAAGGAAACCTCATGGACAGTAACTTATGCTATGGTTGACCCTTACACTTCTGCTACTATGTGTTAACACTTACCAAGAGCTAGTTGTTTGCTTGCCAAACCCATTTATGCCAGTTGTACTTGCTAATATAATTAGGTAACTTAATGTAAATTTATGAAATGTGAGTATAAAAGAGTAGCTATTGTTTCTGTGAAAACCAATGTCAATGCTTTGGAAATATTTGATAAAGAAAAGTTACTTTTAAAAGCAGCCCTATTGCTCTCGTCACCTGGGTGGCCCAGTCAATTGAATGTCCAACTCTTGGTTTGGGCTCAGGTTGTGATCTCAGGGTCGTGAGATTGAGCCCTGCATCCACTTTGTGCTCAGTGCAGAGTCTGCTTCAGTTTTTCCCTCTCCCTCTGCCCCTCTACTCATGCTAAATAAATAAATAAATAAATAAATAAATAAATAAATAAATAAATGTAAAAGCTGCTTTATTGTTAGAAAAAAAATCACAGCCTGAACTGGAACTCAAAGGAGATGCATTAGGGATGTAACCTATGCAAAAAAGAGTCTGTGAAGTTCCAGAGGGTACACACTCCAGTAAAGGCCTTGGTCTTACATCACATCACCAGATTAGTAAATGAATGTACAAATGTATGTGGTTTTTTTTAAGATTTTATTTATTTATTCATGAGAGGCAGAGAGAGAGAGAGAGAGAGAGAGAGAGAGCCAGAGACACAGGCAGAGGGAGAAACAGGCTCCATGCGGGCAGCCTGATGTGGGACTTGATCCTGGGTCTCCAAGATCAGGCCCTGGGCCGAAGGCAGCGCTAAACTGCTAAGCCACCCAGGCTGCCCAACAAATGTATGTTTTAAGTTGAGATAAAATGCTTAAGGATTGTATGTATTCTTTAATATGATTCTTTACTTTAATCAATTACTTATTCTGATAGTGTTATACAAGAGAGCTTCTACAGTACAATGAACCATGTTGTACATTGTGAGATCCCATGGCATCTACTGTGTATATTGTGAGATTCCGTGGTATCTAGTGATTGTTCCTTTTTTAGTAAAACCAAATATAGTAAAAGCTCCTTTCATTGACCTCTACTTGGCTGACTTGGTGGACTAAGTTGACACTTTTCCTTCCTACTGAAATATATACTGACCAAAGCTCATATACAAAGTGCTGTGTATGCTGTGGGCTTACAAAAAGGGAGCATTGTCCAATAGTGTGTATTTATGAGTTTTATGGATAGAAGATTTCAATAGGCAGAGTAATGCCTCCTCATCCCAAAGATATCCACATTCTAATTTCTGGAACATGTGAACATGCTACATTATAGGCCAGGGAGGAGTTAAGGTTGCAGATATGAGTAAAGTTGCTAATCAATTGACCTTGAGATGGAAAGATTCTTCTGGATTTTTCAGGGTGCCTCTGTTTAGTCACACAGATCCTTACAAGAGGAAGAGGAAGGCAATAGAGTGTCAAAGTGAATTGAGGTGGGAAAGACTTGGCCAATGTCGCTGGTTTTGAAGATAGAGGAAGGAGCTATCAACCAAGGAATGTGGACAGTCTTTTGAAAGTATAAAGGCAACGAAATGGATTATCTCCTGGAGCCTTCAGAAAGGAATGCCATTCTGCCAATATTTTTATTTTGGCCCAGTAAGACCAATTTCAGACTTTAGACCTGCAGAAGAGTAAGATGATAAATTTGTGTTGTTAAGCTAGTAGATCAGTGTTAATTTGTTACAGCAAAAATAGTAAACTAATGTAGAGGTTGAGCCAACTTGATAGCAAACAACAAAGCCTACCGCTTAACCACCCCCCACCCCCACAACTGTGCTTATAGGAAACCTACTCAGGAACCCTAGACACAAGATTCACACATTTAATATCTGGGTCTGGCCTTAAAAGTACCATATTTACTCACCTTTTACTATTTGCCAGGCAGTATGCTAAATGCTAAGGCCACATTGGCAAAAAGCATAGATAGAGTCTTTCTTCATGGAGCTCTCAAGCTATTTTTATGATCTCCCATTTCAAAGCCTATACTTTGTGGGAAAGGGATTCTCAACATCTTCCCATTCCAGAATTGAGATACACCTAGGTTTTTTGCTCATTTGTAAAACAGAATTTTTAAGCCATTAGAAACTATTTTTCCTCTAACCATTTTCCTAAGATTGCCTTTGATTTGTGACTCTAGCATCTCCATTTTCATCCATTCACCCATCTAACAAAGTGATTTCTAAAATTCTATCATTATAGTCTTCCAACATCAAACTACCAAAAACTAAACAGATATTTCCACCAAGAAAAAAGAATGGTGGTTCTCTCATGCTTCATCTTCACACATGGATGTGTTTACATCAAGATTTTCACTCCACTCAGGTGTTTTCCTTTATCCAAAAGAGCCACCTCATCAAACGCAAGTCTCTCTCATTTATCAGGTCCAGGTCATGTCTGCTTTCAACAATGCCCTCTCTAAACATACTGACTCACCTTTGCCTCTATAGTACCTATAGGTATTTCTGAGTCATGCTTTTGTACCCTTTATTATTTATGTCATTTTGTTCTCTATTACTTGTGTCATCTGTGTTTTATTCCCTGATTAGAAGCCCCTTTCGTGGTTTCCCACTGCACACTGAATAAAGTCTCAACTCTTCATCATAGCAGTGTGGGCCATTATGACCTGGTGGTTCTGTCTTCCTTTCCACATTGGAGTGTCATTCTCCCCACCCTTCCATCTGTTGTAGTTCATTTGGGCTGCTATAACCAAAATACCATAAACTGGAACACTTATAAGCAATAGAAAACTATCACTCAAAAAAATAATAAAACTATCACTCACGATCACCTGGGTGGCTCAGTGGTTGAGCGTCTGCCTTTAGCTCAGGTCGTGATTCTGGGTTTCTGGGATTGAGTCCCACATCAGGCTCCCCGTGGGAAGCCTGTTTCTCCTCCTGCCTATGCCCCTGCCTCTCCCTGTGTGCCTCTCATGAATAAATAAATAAAATCTTTAAAAAACAGAAATATATCACTCACAGTTCTTGGAGCTGGGAATTCCAAGATTGAGGTGCTGACAGGCATGGTGTCTGATGAGAGCCCACTCCCTGGCTCATAGGTGGCCATCTTCTTGCTGTGTCCTCACATGGTGGAAGGGGCAAGGTTGTTCTCTTGGGTTTCTTTTATAAGGGCACTAATCCCATTTATGAAGGCTCCACCCTCCTGAGCTAATCACCTCCCAAAGGCTCTACCTTCAAATACCAGCACATTGGGGGAGTAGGTTTCAACATATGAATTTAGTGGGAACATAGACAAGTTATTCTATAGCACTATCCTCAGCAGCCATTCCAGAATCCTCAAATGCACCATGTTCTCTTCAGTTTCTAGGCCTTCAACATGCTGCATCTTTCTGAAATGCTTATCATCAGCTGTTTTTTCTTTCACTCCTACCCCCACCCTCTTCACCTGGTTTACTCATCCTCTAGTTGAGAACTCACATATCATTTTCTTTTTTCTTTAAGATTCAATTTATTTATTTGAGAGAGAGAGAGAGAGAGAGTGCACAAATGGGGGTGTAGAGGGAGAAGCAACTCCCCACTAAGCAGGGAGCCCACTGTAGGACTTTATCCCAGGACCCTGAGATTATGACCCGGGCCAAAGGCAGATGCTCAATCGATCTAGCCACCCAGGCACCCCTCAAATATCATTTTCTACAAAAATCACTCCTGTATTGGACCTACCTTGTTACTATTCTCCCTTAGACATGTAAGCCCTTAGCACCATACATTTCTTTGTAGTCCCATGCATTTCTTTGTAGCATTTATTGAATTATAATTACTTGCATTTTTTTTTGGTCTTCCTCTAGATATAAGCATCATGTTTGTTGAAAAAGAGAGTGCCTGGGTGAATGAACTAAAGAACAAACGGTTCTTTAGTCTCGACTTTTAGAATTGTTTACTATCTGTCTCTTCCAAGTAGAATGTAAGCTTAACAAAGGCAAGAACTTTGTCTATCTTATTGACTACTGCTGTGGCTTATAGTGTATAAAAAAATGCTAGTTAAAAATGATTTTGGAATCTTTGTAGAATTTGGTCAAAACATACCTTTGTTCATTTTTATGCCATTTACACATAAAGAGAAAACCAATGAAGGTAGGGAAAGTTTCCTGTGTTTTCAGGATTCCCTCTGAATGTGGAATCCTGAAGTTCTCTCAATTTCGTTTCCTTCCGTCTAAATAATATTACTTGATACCACCTAGAAAATGTGTAATGATGTTTGCCTCAAGTACCTGTACAGTTTTCTCCATATGAATTAATTGTATTTTTTGCGGGACAAACAAGCTAAATATAATAAGCCTTATTATATAGATCAGTTGTTCTTTATTTTTTATTTCTTAATTTAAAAAAAATACTCTGAATAAGGTTCTCTACTTGTGGCAAATTGCTTCCTCTTCTGTTTTATTTTTATTTTTAATTCAATTTAGTTAATGTATAGCATATTATTAGTTTCAAGGGCAGAATTTAGTGATTCTTCAGTTGCATATAATGCCCAGTGCTCACTAAATCAGGTGCCCTCCTTAATGCCCATCATCCAATTACCCCATCCCCACCTCCACCCCTCCAGCAATGCTCAGTTTGTTTCCTATAGTTAAGAGTCTCTTATGGTTTGCCTCCCTCTCTGTTTTCCTCTTATTTTTCCTTCCCTTCCCCTATTTTCATCTGTTTTGTTCTTTAAATTCCACGTATGAGTGAAATTGTATTTGTCTTTTTCTGACTGACTTATTTTCCTTAGCATAATACCCTCTAGTTCCACCTAGATCAGTGGTTCTTAAACTGAAACATGAAGCAGAATCACCAGAGTATTTGCTAAAATGGCTTATTCCTAAACCCAAGCTCAATTCTGATTCTTTAGATCCAGAATGTTGCTGAGGAATCTACATTTTAACAAGCCCTCCCAGATCATTCTGATGCTGATCATCTAGGAATAATCCCTTGAGAAAGGCTAATATGGATTTTGAATTGGGTATCCAAGCGGTGTAGTGACCTGATCAAATAATAATATTAGCTACCCTTCATTGAGTGTTAGTGTTTGCCGGGCACTGATCTATTCCAAGAGGCTTTATAGAAAGCCATTACTGTCTAATTTAATCTTTTCCACTAGTCTAAGAGAAGGTATTATTATAATCCTCCATTTTATAGGTAAGATAACTGAGGCCAAGAGAGGTTAAGTAATTTGCCCAGAGTCACACAGCTAATAAGTGGTAGAGACATTCTGCATATTCTGACTCCAAATTGCTTCCTCTTTCCCTTAAATCCAGGCTGCCTACCTCCCACAGAGCTTTCTTCGTTGTCAGACTTCTGGATCCTTGGTGTGCTAAACATGTACTTAATTCTACTTCTCCAGTCCTAATCAGAATCATGATCTGTTGCTCTTAAAGGTGCTTTATTGCAGATTACCAAGGGAAAAAGCCCTGTCTTCCTGAAGTTCTTTGTTTGCATTTGTTGAAACAACTGGCCCCAGGGAAAGAGGCCCTTCTTTAGAAGAAATAAATATGTTCTTTCTGCCCTCCTCACATACCATATTAATTATCAGCTACAGAAGAAACCGCAGAAACTCCTGGCCCACTTGGCCCTTCTTCTCCAAAGCAGGAAGCAGCACAGCAAGAGAAGAGTTTCTTTGTGAAGCTCAAGTGTTCTCCCACATACAGTAATCTAGGAAAAACGTTCAGCATGCTGGGTCTGAGTCCAGTGATAAGACAACTACCCATAAATTGGTGGAATGTTCATGGAAAATAGATTGGGATGTACAAACAAGAACTCTAAACAGAGATTTGAGGAACATAATTGAGTTAATTCCCTTTAAACTTGGCCTTTCCTGTACACTTGGTATTAGATATTGATACAGAGACTCTTCATTAACCCAGTAGGAATAGAAAAGTTACTCTGCATAAGGTTCTCTACTTGCAGCAGAATATGGAGTTGAAAGAGCTTCACTGGGTAGTAGAGGTAGCCAAATGATGGATCTCTCTATTGCAGCCACCCGTGGCTTCTGCCTTCTCCTGCTTCAAAACAACAACATGGACACTTACATACTATATCTAGAAACAAAAGCCAGGAAGGGATCTTCAAAGGTGATTAGATTTCTGCGAGGCAAAACCTAAAATAAAGATGGCAAACAGTGGTTCTATCCCCACCTTATGAACAATGTAGTGAGAATTATGAAGCCACATGTGGGCAGGAAAGAGGGCCAGAATTGATTAGTGATGTCTGCCATGGACATGAAAATACAGAGGGCCAGCAAATAGGCTACTTTTTTTGCCCTCTGGCTCCAAGGTTTCTTAACCTGATTGCACACAAATTACTGGGAGCTTTAAAAAAATACTGGTACTTGGTGTCCACACCAGACCAATTAAATAGATTCTATGGAAGTGAGATTCAGGTATCTAAGCATCCAGAGTTGAGAGCTGAGTGGTTCTCAAATGTATTTCTTTCAACAAGGAACTGCCAGGTCAGCTGCATGAGAACTTTCTGGGGAGCTTATAAAATTATTGTTTCATGGGGCCAACTCTTAAAATTTCTAATTTGGAAATATGAGGATGGGTCCCAAGAGTTTATTTTTTAGAAGTTCAGGGAGGATGCTGACGTGTAGTCAGGTTTGAGAAACACTGCTATAAGCTATTCTTAATGCCTCAGATGAATAAGAACTTTGAACAGAACCTTTTGCTCTAGAACAGTGTTTATCAACCTTGAGTGCACACCAGAATCTCCTGGCAAACTTTTTAAAAACACCAGTATGTGGGTCCAACTCCAGATCAATTATATTAGACTCTCTAGGGTGGGACTTGGATGATTCTAATGTGAAGCTACAACAGAAAGTCACTGCTCTAAGAAGTGGGATGCAGGCATCTTATTTGAGAACTTAAGTGGATTTCATTTCTCTTTTTTTTTTTTTTTCATTTCTCTTTTTTTTATGGATTTAGTCACTGACTTAGTCTAGTGCTTTGGCATGATGTTAGGTGATAGAACCACTTCTGTTTCCTAAACCTTGTTTATCCACTAGAATCTATCATTTATGATGGTTGTGGTGGTCTTATGGGTCTTCCTGGACTTAATAAACATTGAAATGCAGCCACTCATTTTTTTTTAAACAAATAGCTACTGAATGTATCAGTGTTTATAAAATGTAGATTCCAATATCTTCTACCTCTGTAAACAAGTTTTTGATGATGGTTGATTTAAATTTTTTTAGATAGTCATATAAAATAGAGAGCAACTGATGCTTTTAAGAGACAGTACTTGTAAAGACAAAGTTGTATTTAAATATTAAATCTAGAGGCATGCAAATAGGCAGCTTAACTACTAATCTCTGACTGGCTCCTGTAGGGGAGGAAAAATTTTTCCTCAACCTTCTTAGGGTCCCTGTTGGGGTCTGAAAATTAAACTGACAGAAACAGAGTAACAGGGGAAAAGCACACAAATGTATTTTTTTCACACAAATGTATTTAATGTAAGTTTTACATGGCAGGGGAGCCTTCATAAGGAAATGACCCAAAGAAATGGTTAGACTTGTGTATTTTTATGCTAGGTTTGATGGAGAGTGGGCAGTTATGCAGAAATACGATGAGTATGAGGTGGGTGTAGTAAACTGGTGGGAACTTAGCAAGGCCTGTTTATTCATTCTTCCCAGTGCCCCTTTGTCTTTGGATATAAGGATGCTCCTTTCCTCAGGTATGGGGAGGGCACCTCTCACACGAGCATTTTATGACCTGTTTCAGGGGAGAAGGGTGTGGGGAAGGTCAGAGTTATCTTCCTGCCTCTGCTGTTTTCTTGGATTCCTTCAGCTTAAAATAGTCAGTATGCCAAGGTGCCATATTTGGGGGTAGCATGTTCTGAACCCTATCACCCTGCTGGTGCCTTTAGAAGCAAATGAAAGAGATGTGATTCTTCCCCTTTAGAAGCTTTGCCTTTATGTTTACCTGCCTCACATGAGTTGTGTAAGACAGCCAGGCAACCACAGGCAGTCAGCTTTGCAGTGATGGTGACACCAGAG
This sequence comes from Canis aureus, assembly GCF_053574225.1. NCBI lineage: Eukaryota > Metazoa > Chordata > Mammalia > Carnivora > Canidae > Canis > Canis aureus. The sequence continues at coordinate 42,252,472 of NC_135649.1, forward strand.
ATGGTGAGATTTGCAGGGTAGAGCCCGATTCCCCTTCTTCTTCAAAATGCATGTTAAAAATCACATTTCCTCGCTTATGCTTGAATTTCCATCATTAGTGAGTAATGTATTTGATTTAAACATTCCCTCTTTGGATCCTTGTTTTTAAATATAAACAAAACCAACACATTAAATCCTTAATACCTCCAAAATTCTCAGGAGGGGAGAACTGTGACTGTCTTGATGGAGAAATGGCACCAAAGGAGAGAGTTATAAAGGTCATCGTAAAGAGGGCCTAAGGCTTAGAGAACTAACTCCTCCTGTTAATGCAGATTAGTTGTTCCTTGCACTTACTTCCCATTTCAGGACTTCTTTGCAATGGTAACCTGCTTTGAAAAGCAATGTGAGTCCTTTAAGAAGTATTGGTCTGGGGCCTACCCATCTCTATAGCCCCAGAACCAGTTGAGAGTAGTCGAGGGAAGGGCAGCCAGTGAAAATGTACCATCCTAGACCTGCCGTGGGAGGTTTGGGATCCAGTCTTGGACCCAACCGGTTGAGTACCAACAGCCAAAGTTCTGGATGACAGCCTAATTGTCCTTGTAAACAAGACCACTTCCTCTCCCTCAACCCATGTAAAACAGGACCCAACAAACCCCTCACTGATGCAATGTCCCCATGCATGTGCTCTGAGAATAGACCATTGTGTTTTTGCCAAGAGCTGGTATCAAGTGAATAATCTGTTCCTATACATTTACACTCAGTGCAGAGTATCCTAGGACATGTTTATACTCAAGAAAGGTTAGTATTAACATTGTGTCAGGGAATTAATCCATTTTAATTATAAATGCCAAGAGCAAACTCCCATTTTTGGGGCCCAGATATAAGACTTTGGTTAAATATTTATAGATCAGTTGGAATGTTTACTCTTAATTCTGGAGCTAGGTATTTACTTGCATAATTGCATACTCCTCCCAACCTCCAACCCCATTTAGTGTTCTCCTGATGTTTTCTCTCTAAAATATAAGTGGATGGGACAGAAAGAAATGATGGGAACATCTGGCTACTGGAGTAGAGCTGGCGATATTGATGGGAGCTGACCCTGAGCTAGTAGAATAATCAGGAAAATACTCTAGGTATATTAACAGGTGATGGAATGAGCAGGGGCTTCAGAATCAGAAAGCCTGAACTCTTGTCTCAACTCTACTATACATTATCTGTGTGACCTCTGCCTCACAGTTTGCTAATCTATAAAATAAAGGAGATTAATTTGAATTTTAAAAACTCCTTCCAGTTCTGAATGTTCCTGGAAGCTTTCTCTAACCCATTTTGAAACTCCTACCACCCCTAGGTGTAATATACCTAGGCCCTCTGGAGCAGTACCATTCAATAGAACTTTCTATAGTGTTGGAAATGTTCTGTATCTGTGATGTACAATAAAATGGCCTCTGGCCACATATAGCTATTGAGCACTTGAAATGTGACTAATGTGGCCAAAGAACTGGATTTAAAATTTTATTTTATTAATTTAAATGTAACAGCCACTTGTGGTTAGTAGCTATCATATAGGGCAGCATAATGCTAGATGATTAGCAATAGTATTGGCTAGCTCCTTACAGAAGGCCATTATCTGTGCTAGTGATGGCTTCTAATCTGGGGAAGATTAAAGAAGTGGTTGGTAAACACTGTTTGGTAGGAATACTCTTTCTCCGATGTGGAGGGTGGGATACAATCAAATGTTCTAGGTGTGTTGAGGTTCCAAAATGCACAACTCCTGAGTTCTTTTTAATTCCACTAAAAAGTGAAAGAGGGTAGCAAGCCATTGAACTAATTTCCTGGTTTTTTTTTTCTGTCTGAAATGTTAATATGCTTTTAGTTGTACTATGTTAAACTGGGAAAACAGTATTACTCTAGGGCATTCTAAGATATACACAGCAGATTGCCCAGAATCAACTTTCATCATTCCACATTAATTAAACATTTTTCATACAAAAAAGAGCTTGTCAACTTAATTTGCAAAATTTTTCTTTGCTATTTAATAGTTTATTGATCTATATCCCATAGCATTGGCTGCAGAGTTATTAATCTGTCTGAATTAAAAACAGCAGCAGGTCTTCATTATACAAATCATTGAGTTGAAAATCAGCTATCACTGTTCCTGTACTTGCCTTTCCTGCTTCCAGATTTATATTTGTCTCTATATACCAAATAATATTAAGGATTATTATTAGTTATTACTACTAGTAGTCATATGCTTAAATAATAATAAGCATTTATTAGTCAAGGCTTTCTATTATAGTTCTTAGCATATAACACTCATGATTAAGAGTATTGGAAAGCATACCTAACTCCAGTTCCATTAATTGGTTAGAATGGAGGCTTCTAAGTAGTATGATCCAGTTGCTCAAGTGATATTGTGTGTCTGGGATGGTAAATCCATGGCATGAAAGCTGTCATTTCCCACCCATTCTTTTGTCCTTGTCTTTCTTTCCTGATGAGCTTGGACCTAGCTTCAGAATCCTTCTCCACACAGTTTCTACACAGCCAGGATCAAAACAGTTAAGTCAGGGCACATGAGTGGCTCAGTTGGTTAAGCAGCTGACTCTTGATTTTGACTCACGTCATGATCTCAGGGTTGTGGGATTGGGCCCCACAATGGGCTCCACACTCAGCAGGGAGTCTGCTTGAGGATTGTTGTTTTTCCTCTTCCTCTGCCCCTCCCCCCACTCTCTCAAACAAATAAATCTTAAAAAACATTTAAGGCAATCATCTGACAACATTTAAGATGAAACTTTTTTTTGCCTAATTTTTGCCATGGGGACATAATCAATTTGTAAGGAATAAAAATGAGGGCACGTTTATCTCTAGAACTGTAAGGAACCCTAAAGAGCACCCAATCTACTCCCCTTACAGAAAGAAGAGAGGAGAGAGGTAATGCAAGGTCACAAAATCAGTTGGTGGCAAAAAAGAGACCACATCCCAGCCTCCTGACTCACAATTGGCAACACACCACCTCCAACTCACCATGTAGTAATCATACCCTGGATGTTTGATGCAGATTATAATTGCCATTGAGTTTACCAGAAATGATGTTTACTTGCTTGGACAATTGAGGCTGGATAGCTCTGGCTATTCAACAGGGTAAATCCATTGGTTTGCAGGATGGCTACATCCAAACAGGTTATTTGGTATAGTTTCCCATGAGATGTCCTTACACATTTTCCAGACATCTGTGTCCAGTGACACCTGACTAGAAGGAAGAAATAGCATCCCATTAACTGAGATGACCAAACCTAGCTTAGCAGGACCTGCTGGAATGTGTGGTACTGATTAACAAATATGATCTTTGCTGCTATCATTAGCAAATTCCTGGATGTTTGCCTTTTTTAATGTTTTGCTCTTTACCTAATAATTTGCTCCTCTTACTTATGGCCTGTGCCCTCCAAGGGGTTGCTCCTATGCAAAAATTGTTTATTAAGTCAAACAACATTGATATAATTGTCAGGCAATATCTAAGAGTTGAGCCCTCACAGTTTCAATAGAGCGAAGCCTACAATAAGAAGCAACAGCAGGAACCTGGAAGTCTTGGTTTTCAGTTCTTTAGATTGTCTTTATGATCCTTTAGGTTGGAAATGTTAAATGATTTGCAAAGTGGGAATCATGATTATTTATTTATCTACTTATTTATTCAATAGTATAATTACTATAAATGTATAAATGAACAATCAGGAGAAAGATATAATTCTGATTACTGGCATTATCATTTGACTGCCAGGAGCATCTGTTTCTGACCATTCAGTGCCTCTGTTTATAAAATACGTTTATGTCCTAAAGTTTCCCTTGCAGTTGAACATCTTTACTACACAGCAAGTTGTATTAATTTACCTTCCTTTCTTTTTAAAAAACTCTTTGTTGTGTCTTTTTTTAAAATTTTTTATTTATTTATGATAGTCACACACAGAGAGAGAGAAGGGCAGAGACATAGGCAGAGGGAAAGCAGGCTCCATGCACCGGGAGCCCGACGTGGGACTCGATCTGGGGTCTCCAGGATCGCACCCTGGGCCAAAGGCAGGCGCCAAACCGCTGTGTCACCCAGGGATCCCCTCTTTGTTGTGTCTTAAAGATCCCATTCTTGGTTTTACAATTGGTTTCTTATAATCCTCTAAATTTCAGTGTGCCTGAAGCTGCTCAGCTGTTCTCAAGGCATGAGTAAGACAGGCTTGATCCTCCAGTTTCCACAGGAGAACTCATCCTTCAGCTAATGACTTCTACTCGTAATTTCATCTACAAGACTTACTTGGTTCTTGCCATACTCTGGAATCTTGAAGTGCTCCAGTTACCTGGGGTTTTATTTTTAAAGATTATTTATTTATTCATGAGAGAGAGGTAGAGACATAGGCAGAGAGAGAAGCAGGCTCCTCACAGGGAGCCTGATGTGGGACTCAATCCCCAGACCCAGGATCACGCCCTGAGCCAAAGCCAAAGGCAGATGCTTAACTGCTAAGCCACCCAGGTGTCCCTACCCAGGTTTGTTTGTTTTCCTTTTTTTTTTTTTTTTTTTTTTTTTTTTTACAGAAAAGAGCGTGTGAGTGTTCTCCCCACCAGGGCAAAAGTGGAAAAGGTAGAGTTGTGAATGTTTCAGAACTTTTTCCACATAATATATCAACTCCTCTTTCAAGGAGACACCACAGTTCATCCCTAATGAGCCTATTGCAATTGTTTCACAGATTGTGTCCTCTAAGGTGTTGGATTCTAGATTGTTATTTCTCCCAGGGATGTTTATCCCAGAAGAAGTCCCTCCCAAAGAGTGTATGTAGTAGAAATATACACTTTTAAAAAAGGAAAGTCTGACTGCCAACATCAGCTTCTTCAACTTCTGAAAAATCATTCTTCTTTTTTTAAAGATTTTATTTATTTATTCATGAGAGACACACAGAGATTGAGAGGCAGAGACACAGGCAGAGGAAGAAGCAGGCTCCATGCAGGGAGCCTGATGTGGAACTCCATCTGCAGACTCCAGGATCACACCCTGAGCAAAAGCAGACGCTCAACCACTGAGCCACCCAGGTGTCCTTCATTCTTCTTTCTCAATTGTGCTATCAACATCATTCTCATTTTCACATGGAATCAGATATCTTCCCGTCATTTAAAGGTAAACGTAACTCACCCCACGCTGTGATCCCCCTGGATCATTGATTCCTTCCAAACTACTCGGCTTATGGCCTTGTGTCAAAGCTTTTCCTAGAAATCCAAGAATAAAGAATAAAACCAGTATAAAAATGAGCTTTACAAATACTAACTTGTAAATGCCTGCCATTTGTCTCTATATTGCTGAGGGAATCTGAATGAAGCAGGTCCTCTGTTACAAAGGTCCAGGGTTAAGGCTATCAGAATCTTTACTTCTACTCTTTACCTCCCTGCATGTATGTTACTCGTAACCTCAAATCATCCAACCTCAAGATACTTCCAGAGTCCACATTGTCACTCATCCACCAAATCATGGCTAAGAAAGAAGCCTTTACTCATTAAGGACCTCTATAAAGCAGAATCTAAGATGGCATTTAGCCATACAAGAGATTTATTGAGTTTGGTGCCTGTGAGGCAAAAAGTGAAGGGATCTGAAGGAAGTAGGGGCTGTCAGATGACAGCGCAGGTCCAACTCTTGTGAAGGAGAGGGAAGGAAAAAGTATTGGATAAGTAAAATCTTAGATCACAACATCATTCTAAGAAAGTTTCAGCCTAGCCATTAAGGAGTTCTCAAGCCAAAGTCGCTCATCAGAGGAGTCCCTATCTCACAGAAATGGGCCCTACCTTATTCTTTCCACGTTCAGTCATTGGCTGGGTACTGCCTATTGGAAGCTTATCCTCAGCTCCAGTATAGTGATGGAGACAGAGGGCCAGCAGTAAGGCCATCTGTAAATTATGGCAAGAAACCTGAATGGCACATTTTCCTGGCTGCCACAAAACCCTAATAATCACTGGGCTTGGTTTATTGAAAAATCATCTCCAGCTGCTACAATGACCTAAGCACTGTATTACTTCACCCATGTCAGTGTAGTGGCTCACAGCACTTTGTTTGAATCAGTCACTTTTTTCCTTGATCAGTTCCCCTCCATCACCACTAAAAGCTACTCATTAGTTGTTGTTGTTGTTGTTTGTCAGACAGGCAAGAAATCCAAAGGATCAGCTTCTTCATCTTCCCGGGGTCAATCTCTGTCTTTTCCAGTCCTCTGAAAGATAGGCATCCTCAGTGTCCTTTGTGACTCTTTGATACTGATTCTTCCTCTTCTCAGTTTCCATAATCTGCTTCTTGCCCTTCTGCTATCAGTCATGTCCAAGTTTCTCCAATCCTGCATTAACCTTCACTCTATCTCAATTTGCCATCCAAATCACTCTCCCATCATTCCACACTTGCTGCTGTTGGTTCATTACAGCATCATACATGCTTGAATGTAAGTGTATGTCAGAATCACCTGTAGGGTTTATTAAAACACATGTTATTGGACTCTGAGTTTCTGATTCAGCAGGCTGGGGGTGGGGACCTGGTAATTTGAGTTTCTAACAAGTTCTCAAGTGATATTGATGCTGCTAGTTCTGGAACCACTTTGAGAAGCACTGATAAAGTGGTTAAAGAGTGCAGCTTCTGGATCCATTCCTCCTGAGTTCAAATCCTGGCTCAGACTCTGAAATTGTGTCACATTAAACAAGTTCTTCATCCCTCTATACCTGTTTCCTAATCTGTAACATAGAGATAATATAGTGCCTACCTCATAAAGTTCTTGTAAACACATGATTTAATACATATAATTCTTAGAACACTGGGACATGTCTGGCACATAATAAATGCTGTAAAGTGTTAATTATTATTGTTTAACTGACCCAGAATTCTAGAGCCAGAAGGAATCATTTAGCCCATCCTTCACCAAAACCAAGCCAAAATTTGCATAATGTGGGGCACCTGGGTGTCTCAGTGGTTGAGGGTCTGCCTTTGTCTCAGGGCTTGATCCCGAGGTCCTGAGATCGAGCCCCACAACAGGCTCCCTGCAGGGAAGCCTGCTTCTCCCTCTGCCTATGTCTCTGCCTTTCTCTGTATCTCTCATGAATAAACAAATAAAATCTTTTTAAAATTTTGCATAATGCCTTTACTCTTGCTATGTGTAGTTTTTATTATTCTACTAAATGTTTTTCTTTAGGTTGGTTCTTGCTTTTAGCTGGATACATTTATCTTAAAATGAAACTGTAGGTGTAAAACCAGTGTCTTCCAAATGTAAGATAGACTATATATGAAACTACTAGAATAAAAAAAAATGTTTCTCTCTGTAACACCTCAAACCACCAGTGGTTTGGGTATCCCTTTTCAAAAGAGGATTGATTCCACTTATAAGCCGCCTTTTTTAAGTAAGAAAACTAAGATCTAAAGAAAAGGAGGTACTCCCTTAAGAGCACAGGGAGTTGATGGTAGAGCTGAGACCAAGTCTCCTACTTCCTGGCTAGGATACTTTCTTTACTACCTATTGAAATAAATGCCCTACTACTCACTCCTCTTGCCTTCTGATGACCTTATAGCAACTATATCTCTAATACCGAAGATACTTCGTTTTCTATTAAGGCTTTGCCATTCAACCTAATTTTAAAGGTTTTGTGATGGCATCTGTTGTTATGTCATAGGCGTTTGGGGCAATGATTGAGTGTTGTCCTAACAGCTTAGAGTTGGAAGAGAAGCTGAATGTGCTGACTGCCAGATAATTAAGAGGACGTGAGAACGTGAGAATGAACGTGGGTGAGAAAAAGAGTCAGGGATTGCTAACAGGATAAGGTCGGCAGATCAGTGTGATGAGAGAGAACTGAAAACCATATTTAGAGTACACACAGAATTTTTATTTAGCAAAGTTAGGGGAAAGAGAAGAGCAATGAAAACAGCCTCTGAATGTGCTATTGTTTGTGGTAGGCCTTGGGCAGGCAAAGAAGAAGTTGATTCTGCTACCTAGTCTCTTTATTGAACCATTAGCCCACCCTCAAGTTCCTTCAGCTCCCAAGTGTTTAAACCCTCAGGACTTTGAGAAGTGCTGCTCTACATTTTAGACTTACTAACGTGTGGAGCACTAACACAGATTCTCCTAAGTAACATAGACCCTCTCCTTGGTCCAATTCAAACAGAAAGCCATCAGAGCAGAACTTTGCAGATACAGGTCTCTTCAGGAAGTAGCCCCCCACCCTCCATTCTGGGGGGGGGGGGCTTTTCTTTTTCTCTGTGAGGCTTAGAGTGGCTTGAGCCATCAGCAAAACCAACACTGGGGGTTCTTGGTGAGTGTACTTTCAAGAGCAATAGAGGCTTCTTAAGGCTTCCAACTTTTGTAAGGCTTCCCTGACAAATCTAAGTAAGAATTTATACAAAACTTGGTCAGGGTTTGCTTTTTCTCAGAGGGACCATTTTCCACTGTTGCTTTTATGTTGCTGTAATTAAGAAGTTGAGGATTTGCCTGGATAAGGTGAAGTAAACAAAATGCTTTGCTCTGGCTGGTGGTTTCCTCAAGCTTAACTTACCATCTCTCCAACTACTCCAATGCTTCCACCATAGCCCCTTGACCGTGGCCTATACGCCCAGCAGTGACTCCTTTTCCATTATGCACAATCCTCCATAATAAGCAATAATATTTAGAGTGTCCATTGGCATGACCACATCTATTGACACAAAATTTAGAGAAGTGTGGGAGCTATATAAAATGGACATTTCAGCCTCAGATTAGTGTGTATTTAACGTGCACAATTGGTGAACAGTTTCCCCCCTTTTTCTTCCTTAGGGGGGAACTAATTATCCCCCTTGTGTCACATTCTTTGGCGCTTGGAGTGTTTATCCAAACCAAACTACAATAATCCCATGATACCAACTTTAACTATCCAGGAGTGCTTTTGTTGAAACCCTATTTTGGCCATCTTAGGGAAGAAGATTATAGAGTGAAAGTCATTTCCCTTAAAATAAGTGTGCTCATGGGATTACAGCTATCCCATGAAATGCTCAGCAAAATCTTGATAAGCTAGAACCCTTGCTATCTGGGATATTTGTGGCATTCTTCTTTAGGAATAATCATATATGATAGGAAAGTGATCTGAGAATAAGTCAGGGATATAGCTCAGTAAAATGAAGGAGCCTCCAAGTAACATCCTGGGTTCCCTACTTAATAAGATATAGTGTCTTATATCTCTAACAACAACAGTCTCAGACAAGGGAAAATGATTGATCCACTGGAAAATAACTCAGAGTCCACCTAATCCTCAAACAGCAGAGAAGGATTTTCCACCATTCTCCCTGTGATTCTATCTTGTGAGGCCAGAATATTGCCTCTTATAATTCAGACAGATTTACATCAATAAAGGTTTTCCCTTTAGGCCTCAATGAACCAAACAATTCTGTAAACTTTCATAGTCCGTACTCCAAGAATCCATGTTCCATAAAAGATTGACTTTTAATCTCTACCACGTGACTTCATAAATTAATGAGTTCTCTGAAAGATAGGACCCACAAGAACCCATCAATCCTAGAATAAATTCTCAAGGGCTGAGGTAAAGGCTTGTGAATCAGATAGTGCCTTCCCAGCGTGGGAAAAAAGTGAGGATTCTAGTTCTGCTCTGGCCTGACCTGGGCTCCATGGGGCTGGAGGCAGCCTCTCAGTCTTACTTGGTTCCCGGGCTTTTACACAAATCATTCCATGGTCTCAGTACTTATGACTGGGTCCAGGATTCTCATTTCAACAAAACCTTTTAACCACCTGGTTGAGTTCTAGGAATACAAATATGAGTGAGACATAGTCTCTGTCCTCGAGTGCCTCATTAACCAGGGATAGAAGGAGACCAAGAGATTAACAATCACAAGTCAGAGAGATAAATATTATTATAGAAGTATAAACATAATGCAAAGTGAGTACTTTTTGTTATTTAAAAAGATAGTGGAAATAGCTATAAGTGTAGATGCTTTCCTTTGCTGAAAACCACTTTGTTATTATGGGTTAAGATCGGATTCATCTGAACTAGAAAATGAAACGAAACATAATCAGTTCATGACTGTACATTACAGGGATAGACACTGACCAGGGTAAGACTTCTTGCAAATATTTCTTGGTTTGGGCCTTTATTTAGTATGTAGCATAATATTACTTTTATATATTTATCTCCTTAACCATAATGTAAGCTACATAAAGGCAAGGGATTTTTGTCTGTTTCATTCACTGTTCCATCTGCAGAGCCTAGAACTGAGCCAGTAAACATGTAACAAATATTTGTCAAACCAATGAGTAAAGTAAATATAGATCATTAAAAAAATATGATACATGCCGTGACAGAAAATGAACCTGTGTGGATACTCTAACAAGGGGATGGTATGTAGATCTGTGCATCCAGATAGGTCTCTCTGAGGAAGACACACTTGAGTAGAGACCTGAGGAGCTATAGCCAAGACAGAACTCTTACCCTCCAGACTATAGACAGCCCACATTGGGCATACAAAAGCCCCTGGAAATCTGAAGATGCCTGGTTTTTAAGTGACTCACATTTGCAGGCTGCTCACTTGAATGTTAAGGAATAGGTTTGAAGTGGCAATTTGGGGGCTTTCTGATTTAAAAGATTCTGAGAGTCCTGGCTCTCCCTAAATCCTTCCCTCTAAAGCCAAGGAAGCTAAAGTTCAGACCCAAGTGTCTCCTCCCTGCCTCAGTCCCTATGTGGGATTTTGGATAGACATAGTTTTGTGCATTTGGCCTCTTGAAATTCCTGTGACCCCTTTGTAGCTGGCACAGCAGCTCAGGACACTCTTCTTCCTTGGCTTGCCTGGAAAGAGATGGGTCTGCCATCTGGAGTCAGAAAAACAGCCTGCCAGCCACCAAACAGTTCAGCCTGGGCTCTGGACAATGAGAATCGGGCAATAGCCAATTCCTTGTCTGCAATTTGCTGATTATCACACCCCAGGGTGTGGGATTGTACAGCCAGAACCGCTTTGCTCTGCCTCTCATCAAGGCAAAATGAACACAGATCCTGACAGGTCAAATCTTCCCCCAGACCTCAGAGGTTGCTATACAAAGGACCAGGCTTAATCTCTGGCCAAGTGTATAATTCATTTATCTGCACGGTCATGAATTCTGGGCTCTCAGGGCAGGAAGTGTGGGGCATTGTGAGTGGTTCTACAGGCCCAGGGAGTCACTTAAGCCCTGATTGTATTGTGGAGGGAGGGATTTTGGAGACAAAGGCCTCTGTCCTCCAGAGATTGAGCAGACTGGAAGGGGAGCCTATGCACACAAAGGAATGGCGCTTTAGGGAGAGGTTGACAGCCTTGTCATCAATGCCCATGAACTTCTCTGGATCATGCAAGCGATGACAAGGGGGCTGGAATTAATTATTTCATAGACTTTAGCCAGGAGGAATTGAAATAGGTAAAGAGTTCATCTCAGGATGTTTGCCCAATGCACATCTGCCACTTTGTAGTGGAGGGAAGTTTTAAATACCAAGAGCCAGTTTTTCACATGTCCCCTTCTCAGGGAATTGTCAGGGGTTAATTTTTGCCTCCAGCTGTCAGAGCTCTTTTACTACCACCCAAAAGACTTGAAGTAAAAGGCAGTGCTCTATCGAGAACTGGTGCTTTACAGCTAATTGGAAATTTTTGGAAATTTATGGTTTCTTAGTTTGGTCAGCTGGTTCCCTCTCTGATCCTCTGGACTTCCTGTTGAACATATGGGAATGGGATGCCATTCTGTGTTCCTGGAGTTTCATTTGCACAGTTCCACAGCCTGATGGAGATTGACCCATTGCAATACATGTAGCTTCAAATTTAGAGTTACTTGGATTCTGAAGTGTTTCAAGCTCCATGTCTTCTATGTAACTGCAACCTACATTGTACTGTGCAGTGGAGGGCATTGTAATCACAAATTGTATGAAAATATATATATAAACAGCCTCCAGAGAGGGAGGAGGCAGATTGTCATGGAAGGCAGATAGCACTGCAGAGGAATGCAGAGAGCAGGGCTCCAAGTGTTTACTTTGACCTCAGACAGGCACTTTACCTCTTTGTGTGGTGAAAAATCCTGATATCCCATTCCTCCTCCCCACTCCTCTACTTATTTTGGGGGTGTGATGTGAAGGACAAGAGGAAATCTTAAGCCCATATCTCCCCAGCCAATCCTGTTAGTACCTACGACTGAATCATTCATTACTCCACTGAAGGTCTCTCCGTGCAACCATTATCTAAGATGAGGTCAGGCATTAACTACATTATCAGTCATTAATACTTTGCCCCTCAAATACATTTATCAAATCAGTTCAACAGAAAATTGAGACTCCTGGAGGAAATGGACTGGAAGTGTAAAGCTTTCTGGGGGAACTAGAGAAGATTTTGTTTGCTTAGGCTTTTTACCCTTTGACACCTGGTTTCAAGATCATCTGCGGGTACTTCATGTGAGTTCACTTATCTGTCCACCAAATAGCCTTATCATTGATAAGACCACCAGAGGACTCAATGTCTCAGTGTATCCCAAGCAGCTTGTCGCTTTGGTTCCATTCAGCAAGTCTCTCTTAATCATTGGTTCTAGTACTGTGCTAGGTCCTATTGAGGATATGGAAAACATTTCCATAATCTGCTTTTAATGAGCTTGCTTTCTGGTTGTTGGAGATAAGTCAATAAAATCTACACATTGAGGACCCATCTGCTGAAGTGACATAATGAGCACTCCAGATAGTTGTGTAGTGATGTAGCAGATGGATCAGTCAGGATAGGCTTCTTGATGGAAGCGGGACTTTTCCTGGAGCCTGGAAAAATGGATCTAATTTTAATATGGAGAGGAGGATGAGGGCAGTCTGTGCAAAGAGAAGCACACGAACTAAGGTCCAAAGGTGGGAATGAGCCTATAACATGTGGAGAGGGGTCACATAAAAGACACAAGCTCAGTAAAAACAGCTTTGGACCAGAGAGCAAAGAGCTCTCTGAATTTTGATTTGATTTTAAAGCAGGATCTTCAAAACTGTCTTAATCATACATGCCTATCAGAAAACTACATTAGCGGGGATCTCTGGGTGGCGCAGCGGTTTGGCGCCTGCCTTTGGCCCAGGGCGCGATCCTGGAGACCCGGGATCGAATCCCACGTCGGGCTCCCTGTGCATGGAGCCTGCTTCTCCCTCTGCCTGTGTCTCTGCGCCTCTCTCTCTCTCTGTATGACTATCATAAATAAATTAAAAAAATTAAAAAAAAAGAAAAATACATTAGCTATTTTCTGGTTAGAGTGCCCGGGTGGCTCAGTCCGTTAAGCCTCTGCCTTCGGCTCAGGTCATGATCCCGGGGTCCTGGGATAAAGCCCCATCTCAGGCTCCCTACCTGCTTCTTCTCCCACTCCCCCTGCTTATGATCTCTGTCTCTCTCTCTCTCAAATAGATAAGTAAAATCTTAAAAAAAGAAAAATACATTAGCATAACCCAATATATGTATTTTTATAAACTGTATACTTGTACTAATGCACTCATACATAATAAAGCATATACAAAAATCATAAAAGATGATGTAATGAAAATGTTGGAGTTCTAATATTTCCTTCTCACATGCCAAAGAATCATCTTGTGCTCCCCCTGGGGTGCCTGTGCCCCCACCCTGTATACCACTATCCTAGAACATCAGCTAAATATTTTGGGACAGCAGAGCCCTTAAAGAATCTGATAAGAGCTACCTATCCTCTCCCCTCCCCAGGAATCCATGCACAGATGCTTTTTTTTTTTTAACTGTTTCATACATTTAATTTCAAGAATGGTGGGGCAGGCAATGAACCTTCCTAAGCTCATTTGTGGACCCCAGCTCAAGAACCCCTTTTCTGGATAAAGAAAAGCCTGAAGACTTTTGAGTAGCTTCGTGGTCTCTAGATTTTAATCTTTTAGGATGCTGAATCTGCTCATTGTGCATAACATGAATCAGCTATGGCCAGAGTGGGCTTGGGCAGGTGGTAGAAGCACAGAGGCAAGTTGATAGGCCATTTTAAAACCCCAGGCCTGAAATGCAAATATAATGACAATAGAAGAGAATAGAGGCAGGCCACATTTCAAAGGGAGCCTGGACAGGTCTCAGTGATCAATAGAAGATGAAGGGGGGAGGGGCATCCGTGACAGCTCTGAGGCCTCAAGTTTGGGGTGGTCAAGGGAAGCCAATGGCTACTGGAAATCATAAACTGGCTCAGATGACAGCTCAGCATCTCAACAGAAATGGTCTGAGGACAGTGAGAAATGTGGGGCCGGGGGATGGGGTGGGCAGTGAAGATGGGGGAAACAATCAGATGGAAGACACAGACTGGGGAGTTGAAATTTGGGAGGAGAGAAGCTATGAGAAGAGACTGAATAACAATAGTAAATCTTTCTGTACCAGGCAGGGTGGTGAGCAGTTTACCTAAGTTGATTTGATTAATCCTCGTGACAACCCCTGCGAAGCGAGTGCTGTCTTTGTCATCATTTCATAAATGGAAAACTGAAATATTTTTATGGATGGGGAAACTGCCCCTCCCCCCAGGCCACACAGCTAGAAGGTATCAGTATGGATACCAACCCAAGCAGAGTCCAGAGTCTGTGCCGCTGAGCACTGTGTCACGCTGCCCCTCAGGAGTGGAGAGTGGGAAGTGAGTTAGAGGAATGTCCACAAGGCAGCAGGGCAGGGGACGAGCAGAGAAAAGATCTGGCACCAACGGAGTACCCGCCTCATATCAAGCATGATGCCCGCACCTGATGATAATAATAAGCAGCAGCAGCATTAAAACCAGTAAGAGCTTTCAACGTGCAAGGCACTGTGCCAAGCACTTTATGGGGCAAAGTGAATATATGTCATTTCTAAATCACTCAGCACCCAAATTCATTTTCCAGTTGGAAAGAACCTTTCATTGTAGGAGTCTGGGTTGTGGGCTGGGGCCCTGCCTCTCACTGCTGCAAGACAAAGGAGGCCAGATATTTTCGTTACCTGCTCCTGGATGGCTAGGGTGGAGGCATAGGACCTATGCTGAACCAGTAGGACACTTCTCCAGGAACTTGCAATCTGCACCAACTGAAGGCTAAAATGCTGAGACCAAATTCAAGCATGGTGGTAGTCAATGGCTGTGGCCATGGCTTCCTGACCACATTGCTCCTGCTTACATACACTCCAAAGTCTCCTCTCCCCACCCCTTCCGTCTATTCTGGAACTATGTCACAGCTGGGACAAATACAAATGAAGCAAAATAGGGGTTTTCTGGAAGGAGAGCAAGCAGGAGTGGGCAGTTTTTGTAAAGGGCCAGGTAGTAAATATTTTAGGCTTTGTGGGCAGCCAGAGACAACCTAAAATATGCTTTAATATATGCAGGGTTGATTTTTGTCATTTGCGGCCAAGTTTAACCATTTTTACTGATACAAATGAGTTATCTCACCTAATCCTCACCACAACCCAGATGAGTCAGGGATATTGCTAACCTTACATGGAAGCGAGGAAAACGGAGACCCAGAGAAGTTAAGTCGTTAGCCTGGGATCACACAGATAGTAAGTGCTGGTGAATGACACAGCTAAAATGCCACCCCAGAGCTCTCTGACTCTCACACATGAAAGAGACAAAGTAAACAGAGATGAAGCACTTAGTGGTCTCTGAACCTCTTGTGAGATAACAAAAGAAAGAAAATTATTGCTCCCAGTTGTTCAGAGGCACCAAAGTGATCAGTGCCATGGAAACAGGAAAAAAGGAATAGAGATGTGCAGCAGCTTGAGTTTGATGTGTTTATCTCCCTCTTGGCTGCTTCTATGTAGTCGATTAGAATACTGGTTGGAGTCTCTGTCGGAAGGTTACCCTGACCTCTCAATTCTTGGAGCCTCTGTGGGCCTTGTGCTTGCTGAGAAATCTAGAATGTATTTGAGTTGCAGCCCCAAACTATACTAGGCTGTGGGGTTTGAATTCCCTCTTCAGGTCACTGGGACCTACACAGGACCGGTAACAGTAGCCAAAGTACCGCATTGTTTCTTCTGCTAAGATTTATACCTTTTGAGGACAGGGTGTAAAGCTTATTCACTAATTTCACATATTGAAATATGTGGTCCATGCACCCTTTTTTTATTTTCAATTTAGAGAGAGAGGCAGAGACCCAGGCAGACGGAGAAGCAGCCTCCCAGGGGGACTCAATTCTAGGACCCCAGGATCACCCTGAACCGAAGGCAGGTTCTCAACCACTGAGCTGCCCAGGTGCCCCAGGCCACACCCCTTTTGGCGGTGGCTCATGTGCAGATGACCACAAAGCCTGGTTCCAATGGCAACCCCTGTCCTCTCAGTGTGGTGAGGGCAGATGATTGCTCTCACATTGAGCTCAGCCGTCTGGAGTTCTTGCTTTGCTATATGCAAAGACTATGGCCAAAATGCTGCAGGTTTTCAGGGGTTGGTGGAAGCAGTTTCGGGCATATACAACTTTTCAGACTTACCCACTGGGCCTGGAATGCCTTCCTTGGGGCTGCTGCGAATGCTTACAATAACATGGTGCTCTCTCTGCTCAGTGCACCATTTAATTGAACTAATTAATAACAAGTAAACATCTCACAACAGTAGGCCTTCTGTTGGAAGAGTCAGAGGTAGGATCAAAATACAGACTGGTGAAAGAGGCTTCTTGGACCGGGCCATTTGGAGTGTTATTGGCCTGACCTGTTCCTGTGGGTGCATGCACGTGTGCACCCTTCTGCTAAAATAGTCTTTTTAAAAGAGCTAGTTGGGAAAGTTTTCAAGAGCGTTGCTTTGTCTTGTCACATGTACTGATGGCGTATTTTCCCTCTGTGATTTTATCCCCAAACTTCTGTGACAATTAAAGAAGAAAACCTTATTTCTGCCAAGCTGTGGGCTGAGAATTTGTGAGGGCCCTGAGTTTTGTAGCACATGACTGATTCCCCCCCGCATCTTCTTTTTACTCTCAGCTCATGTGGCCAGGGAACACCTAAATGGTGTCAGAAAACAGGTATCTCTGCTGTGAATCAAACCAAGCTCTGTGGCTGTCCAAGATGTCTCCTTTTCTTTTCTTTCTTTTTTTTTATGAGTGCCTGGAGCTAACTAGCAAGAGCGAACTCAGAGAAGCTATTAGGATTTCCATTATTTCTTGATTATCTGCATGTGGGAAAGGAGTGGTGGTTACAATACTTGAACCAGCCTGCTTACAGTTTGCTCATCCCAACTATTTCAGCACGATCAAACATTCTAATGACCTAATCACCATGCTGTGATCATATTCACTTAGTATTGAATCCTTTTCCAAAGCACTTTCCTGGGACGCCTGAGTGGCTCAGCAGTTGGGCGCCTGCTTTCAGCCTAGGTCATGATCCCAGGATCTGGAATCGAGTCCCACATCAGGCTCCCTGCGAGGAGTCTGCTTCTCCCCCTAAGTCTCTGCCTCTCTCTCTAATAAATAAATTTTAAAAAACAACAACAACAACAAAGAACTTTACCATTGAAGATTTGTGTTTGACCCTCACAACAATCCAGATGAAGTTCCAGGATTAGGAGCTGCCCCATAGATCAGTTGGTCAACAGCCATGCCATTTGGCAGGTCAAGGGCTTAGGTATGTATTCCCAGGTGCTCTGGGCCTGGCACTTGGGAAACTGTGGTATCCCTGGTCAGCCAAAATAGAAGCAGAGCCTAAGCAAACCGAGCTCACAGTTGCATGGTTTTTTGATTGGTGACCCCCTTTGCCCAGTAGATGACCGATAAAAGACTTTCATTCATCTCCCTCGGTCCTTTGATTTTGCCAAAAGGTCTTTCAAATTAAATCTATTATTTTATGGCCAAACTTGATGTTGATTCTGAGCATTCTAACTCAGAATATGTTGCTTAAAGTGAGCACTAAATAACACATCACAGCAGTGCAGCCTTGATTGGTGTAATCAGAAAAGAGTGATAGCTCTCCTTTCATTCTCCTGTGAAGGAATCAATGTTGATGAACATATCTGAGAGTTCATTCTTCACAGGACTTTCCAGATGCCCACTCAGGTTAGAAGAGCATATGTCTTGGTTAAGGCCACGAACAGAAAATACAAATTATAACATTGTCTACAGCTTTTCTCCTGAACAGAACTAAGAACATGCGACAGTTATCATTTTTTAAATGTCACATAAGCTGTCCCAACTGTTAAGCAGAACTCTCATGTCTTTGATGGATATTACTAAGCTGTTTGAGCAGGACAAGGACTTGTGTCTGTCCTCTAATGAATCAGTGACATGGGCTGACAGTTCTCCAAGTATATGCAGGAGAACTTGTGTTCACACAGGTGCTAGGATGATGCAACTCTGATATGCATTCACTTCAACTACGATTTAGAGCAGAGGTTTTCAGCCTCAGCTGCACATTAGTATCACCTGGGGAGCTTCTTAAAATCCTGATGCCCAGCCCATGCCCTGTCTCAGGATGGGCTGTCATAACAAAATATCATCGACTCAGTGGCTTGAACAACAGACATTTATTTTCTTATAGTTCTGGAGGCTGGAAGTCCCAGATCAGGGTGCCAGCATGGTTGGGTTCTGGTGAGAGCTCTCTTCCTGGCTTGCAGATGGCCACTTTTTTGCTGTGTACCCACATGGTGAAGAGAACTCTGATGGCTAGTGCTCTTATTATAAGGGCACCAATTCTTTCCATTCAGAACTCCACCCTTCTGATGACCTCCTTTAACCTTTATGACCTCCTTAAAGACCCTTTCTCCAATACAATTGCATGGTAGAGGGGTGAGGACTTCAACATATGGACTTTAGGGAAACATAATCCAGTCCAGTGGATACCCTAACCTAATTAATTAAATCAGACTCCCTGGGAATGGGACCTAGACATCAGAGGTTTTTGGAGCTCCTCAAGTGATTCCAATATTCGGCCAACTTGAGAACTACTAATTCAGAGCCTTGCTATTTGAACTGCAACCCACAGATTAACAGCATCAACATCACCTGGAAGCTCGCGAGAACTGCAGAATCTTGGGCCTCACTTCTGACCTAAATCAGAGCCTGTATTCTGATAAGATCCCCAGGTGATTGAGAGCATCTAACATGTGTCTACCCAGAGAATCTTTATCCTGTAGTCAAACACTTGAAACAGTAACGATGTGAGCTCTTTAAACTATTTTCTCCAATTCCAGGTGCTTGACTATGCAGCCTTCTGGCAATTACTTGATGATACAGAGTCCATGAGGTGGTGCGCTGGGGTTCGATCACTTACGTGCCACGCACATTGTTGGGTAACTTCCAGGCAATGAATAAAGTGACTGGTTTTAGTTTCTCTATAGGGAACAGGGCTACAGTCCCCTTTTTCTTCCTGGTAATTGATTTGCTTAGGGATTGGTTGCACAGTTACTTTCTCTCAAAACCATTTGTAGCTGCTTGTTCAGGCTATGAGTTTCACTCAGAGGGGTTGCTTAGCTTTTTATTGTTAAAGTTTTGTGTATTAAGAGGGTTTACCACCAACCCCATCTAGTTGTTTCCTATATGTACTGCTTATACTTAGCTATTTCCATGGTTTCCTTCTAAATCAACCTCTTTGTCCGATCTTGTTACAATGTAGTTGCTAATTGCATGGTTGCATGTGTCTCTCTCTGACTCCTGCTACCCTGAACTATAGGTTTTCTTGGCGGTAGAAATGCATTTTACAAGTTTCAGTTAAGGAAGATGACAAAGTTCTAGGGATGGATGGTCATGATAGTTGCAAGATAATGTAAATGTACTTAATGCCACAGAAATATATACTTGAAATCAGGTAAAATGGTAAATTTAAGGTGTGCATTTTTACTGCAATTTAAAAAATGTAATGCATTTTAGTAAATGTGTTGATATATCCCCTTTGGGCTCTTGGAACAGAAAAGAGGGATTGGTATAAAAACTGATGAACTCTGAATAAAGTATGGAATTTTGCTGATACTATCATACCTAAGTTAATGTTTTAGTTTTGATACATGTACAGTAGTTATGTTAGATGTTAACATCAGGGGAAACTAGGTGATGGGGGTGTGGAGTATATGGGAACTCTGTTAATTTTTGCAAGTTTTCTGTAAATCTAAGATTGTTCCAAAGTAAAAAGCTTATTAAAAAAGAAAAATTGGGGAAAAAAAAGAAAAGAAAAATTTGGGACACCAGAGTGGCTCAGCGGTTGAGTGTCTGCCTTTGGCCCAGGGCGTGATCCTGGGGTCCCTGGATCGAGTCACACATCGGGCTCCCTACATGGATCCTGCTTCTCCCTCTGCCTGTGTCTCTGCCTCTCTCTCTCTCTCTCTGTGTGTCTCTCATGAATAAATAAATAATCTTTAAAAAAAAGAAAAATTGATTCTATTAGGACTCATCATTTTGAAAAGGAGGTAGGAATGAACAGTAGAAACAGTCTGATGGAAAGCAGTAAGAGTGAGAACCCTTTTCTTCTCCAGCAGGTGCTTTTCTTTCAGGGTTCTAAGCTGTAATATATATATAAGCTGTAATATATATACACACACATGCATATATATACACACAGACTTGCATATATTTATATATAATATATATTATATGTTTATTATATATATTTTATAAGTTTATTATAATTATAAAATGTAAGTATATACAATTCTGTTTATTATATATAATATATTTTGATATATTTATTTTATATATATTATATTATATTTTTTTATTGACGTTCGATTTGCCAACATATAGTATAACACCCAGTGCTCATCCCATCAAGTGCCCTCCTCAGTGGCCATCACCCAGTTACCCCATCCCCCCACCTGCCTCCCCTTCCACTACCCTTTGTTCGTTTCCTAGAGTTTGGAGACTCTCATGTTTTGTCACTCTCTCTGATTTTTCCCACTCATTTTCCCTCCTTTCCCTTACAATCCCTTTTACTATTTCTTATATCCCCCATATGAGTGAAACCATATATTTGTCCTTCAACTGACTTACTAGTCAGCATAATACCCTCCAGTTCCATCCACATCAAAGCAAATGGTGGATATTCATCCTTTCTAATGGCTGAGTAATATTCCATTGTATATATATATTTGGTTGAATTTTATTTGGTTTATATTTTTTAAATATATAAAATATACTAGCACTATTTACTTACTGTCACTTCAGCATAGGGATTAAGAGTGCAGAAACCTGGCTTTGCATAGGGCTTCTCTCACTTTCCAACTGTATGACTGTAAGTAGTAGTTTAACCTCTCTTTGCCTCATTTTCCTTATATATAAAGTGTGAATGATAATGATATGTCCTTCATAAGACTTTTCCTGACATTAAATGAGACCATCCTTATAAGGTGCTTAGCACAAACATGACATAGGGTAAATACTAGATGTTATTATTCTGTGCAAGCACTATATTAAGTGTTTTGTATACATTTATATTACTCATAGCCTCCCTAGAAGTCTCATTTTTTAACCTTTTTACTTTTAAATTATATATTATATATACAATGTGCCCAAATCGTAAGTGTACAGCACGAGGAATTTTTACAAAGTCAACACACCCATGTAAGCAACAACCAGATCAAAATATAGAACATTATCATCAACCCAAAAGCCTCCCACACATCCCCTCTTGGTTACTGCCTACCACAATTAACTTCCATTTGTTTTGGTTTCTTTTTTATTTTATTTTTTTTGTATATTTTTTTTATTGGAGTTCGATTTGCCAACATATAGTACAACACCCAGTGCTCATCCCATCAAGTGCCCCTCTCAGTGCCCGTCACTTGGTTTCTTTTTTTTAAAAAAAAATATTTTATTTATTTATTCATGAGAGACACAGAGAAAGAGGCAGAGACATAGGCAGAGGGAAAAGCAGGCTCCCTCTGGTGAGCCCGATGCAAGACTTGATCCCCGAACCCTGGGATCATGACCTGAGCCAAAGCCAGATGCTCAACCACTGAGCCACCCAGGTGCCCCTGTTTTGGTTTCTATTCAGTTTCAAAGATCCTTCCCCCTCCATCTTTCATAGTTTAATTTCATTTGGAGGGAGGGATATATAAAACATTAACATGGTTCAAGTCAAAACTATATATTAGTAATAATCTGTTTTTCCTCCTTCCCTCTGCTTCCTCCAACATCTAATTTGAAGTAACATGGCATTTAGTTTTAAATGAGAATCGTGGAATTTTTGTCAGAAAAATTACATGGATGGGAATGTCCAGAGCATCCTGAAGTACTTTGCAGTCCCCTCTATTCAGTTTAACTAGTAATGTTAAGTGATAACCTACTATGGCAAAGCATAGTATTGGAAAGAAAGGTGAACCAAAGGCCTGTCTTTAGATGCTCCATGCCCAATTAGGGAAACAAGACTTTGGACAAAGACTTCTAGTTCACTGCATACTCTGAATACTATGACAGACAAACAAAATTCTACATGTAAAACCACCATTCACAGTATCAACAAAGGGGATCCCTGGGTGGCTCAGTGGTTTAGCGCCTGCCTTTGGCCCAGGGCGCGATCCTGGAGTCCTGGGATCAAGTCCCCACATCGGGCTCCTGGCATGGAGCCTGCTTCTCCCTCTGCCTGTGTCTCTGCCTCTCCCTCTCTCTGTCTATCATAAATAAAATCTTAAAAAAAAGACCACAATATCAACAAAAAAGAAAACCTGCAGGACGAGTACTGGGTGTTGTACTATATGTTGGCAAATTGAATTTAAATTTATTTTTTTTAATTTTTTTAATAAATTTTTAATTATTTATGATAGTCACACACACACACACAGAGAGAGAGAGAGAGAGAGAGAGAGAGAGAGAGAGAGGCAGAGACACAGGCAGAGGGAGAAGCAGGCTCCATGCACCGGGAGCCCGACGTGGGATTCGATCCTCGGTCTTCAGGATCGCGCCCTGGGCCAAAGGCAGGCGCCAAACCGCTGCGCCACCCAGGGATCCCTGAATTTAAATTTAAAAAAAGAAAACCTGTAACAAATCTTTTTTGTTAGTAATTCATCTAACAAAAAGGATATTAGACATTTTATAGATAAAATTTTTAAATTCTAAGAGGTATAAAATATCTGAATAAATGGTGATAGACACCATGCCGATGAATGGGATGACTTAGCATAGTCCAGATGTCAGTTTTTCCCCCAAATCTACCACTTCAGTAACATTCCAACAAAAATTCCAAAGGGATATTTTAAGGAACTTGAAAAAACTTATTCTAGAATGCATACAGAAGAATAAATGTCTATAAATTTCTAAATCTGCTTTGAAAAAGAAGACTTGCCCTTCTATAGCTTTAGACATGCTGCAAAGATATAATAATAATAATTAATAATAATAACTATAGAATTGGCGCAGTAAAAGTCAAATAAAACAAAAGAAGAGAATATAGAGCTGAGAAACATGATAATATCAATGCAATTTCACAGCAAGGTAAGGATGGATTGTTTGATATTGGAAAGGGTAGATCATCACGTGTCAGAGCTTCTCAGCCAGTGTGTCACATGGAAAGCCACACATGGATTACAAGTGTGTAAAGCTATTGTTGATCTCCTTGACCCTTTGGATAGCCAGGCGGACCTAAAGTGGCCAGAGCTCCCAAGCTGATAGCCTCAACCCCTGGCCATGAGCAGCCCCATTAGTTTCCCACATTATGCCAAGAATATACCATCATATTCTCTCTGTGCCATGACATGAATAGGATTGGGAATCACTGCTATAATGGAGAAAAATAAAGTGAGATTTCTACCCCCATATAACATACAAAGGTGATTTTCAGGTAGATTAAAAGCCTAAGTGTGAAAAGTAGAACTATAAATGAAGGAGAATTTCTCTATAATTTGAAATAGTATAGGACTTCAGAAATAAGACCCTGAAGTTCAGAACGCAAGGTAAAGAAGTCATGAATTTTCCTACATCAAACATGAGACTTTTTGATTCAATCACAGACATCATAGACAAAGTTAACAGACTGATACTAGGCTAGAAAAGATACTTGTAATGTCTAAACCGCAAGACATTGATATCCAGAATGACCAAGGAACTCTGGTAATTAAAAAGAAAAAAAGTTCTGGTAAGAAAAAGGCAGAACACACAACAGGAGAAAAGGGAGGGGGGGCAAAGCATATTCACAGAATGGACAACTCCCCGTACAGGGGAAACTGGATTGGCTAATAAGCATGAGAAGAGCTAATAGGTCTAGCTGGTATTCAGAGAAATACAATTTTTTTTTAGGAATACAAATTTTTAAAAAAGATTTTATTTATTCATTCATGAGACACACACACACACAGAGAGAGGCAAAGAGGCAAAGACACAGGCAGAGAGAGAAGCAGGTTCTATTCAGGGAGCTCGATGTGGGACTGGATCCAGGATCCCAGGATCATGCCGAAGACAGAGGCTCAACCACTGAGCCACCCAGGCATCCCAAGAAATACAAATTAAAATAGCAGCAAGGAGCACCTGGGTGGCTCAGTGGTTTAGTGTCTGCCTTTGGCTCAGGTCGTGATCTCAGGGCCCTGGGATTGAGTCCTGCATCAGGCTCCCAATGGGGAGCCTGCTTCTCCTTCTGTCTATGTCTCTGTGTATCTCATGAATAAATAAATAAAATATTTTTTAAAATAGCAGCAAGATACCAAGTTATATTCATCCAACTGACAAAAATTAAAAAGATAACACCAAGTGTTTATGAGCACATGGGGGAAAAGGAATCCTCAGCATGGCTCATGGGAGTGTGAGCTGGTATAAATTTTGAAGAGCAATGGGATGGTGCTTATTGCTAGTAACAGTGTATACGTTCCTAGAACCCAGAAGCCTCACTCCTGAGTATGTATCCTGGGGAATCTCTCCGTGGTTCTAAAATGGGATGCTTACAAGGATATTTATCACATAATCCTTTGTTTATCACAGAATCATTTGTGTAAGAGATTGGAGACACAATAGGTGTCCATCAATAGGGAAATACACATGTAAAGTGTGCTGAATGCATACTAACAAGGATTAAAAGCCATAAAGTAGTTGTGCAAATACCAAAGAGATCTTGAAAGTTCTCTTGTGAAAAAAATAAGAAATAGAAGATCTATGGTCCAGTGATATTTATATCAACTTAAACACACATACACACACCACTACCACCACCAACTATCATCTATCTATCTATCTATCTATCTATCTATCTATCTATCTATCTATCTCCTGGATTTACATCAGATACATTATAGGAGGTCCCTGTGAGGGGACAAGAATGAGAATGGAGATTTGGGTGAAGGAAAGTAATAAAATCAAAGGAGGGACCTTATATGGACTAATGATAATGTTTTGTCATGAACTGAGGTGTGTGATTAGCTCAACTCTCCAGCTGAGTCCCAAAAAGCACACACAAAAAATTTAAGGGCTATGAGAAAGGAGACAATAACCCCACCCAGGGAAATCCGAGATGTCTTTCTAAAAGAGATCCGATTTGAGCTGATCTTTGAACGATAGAGCCTTGGTAGAAAGTTGTGGAAAAGAGGGGCATGCTTGGCAAGGGAACCACTTGGTTGAAGCCAAATGGTGAGTGAGTACAGGATGGATTTCAGTAGCAGCAAGGAGACTTATGCCTGGAGTCTGGGGCAGACAGGGGTGTTTAGTGGAAAATAAGCCTGCAAAGACAGGTGGGAACTGAATGGTAAAAGGCTTTCAGTGCCTGGCTAAGGAGTATGGATTTTATTTGGAAAGTAACAGGGAGTGATTTACAGGTTTTAAGCAGAAGAGCAATAGGATCAGATCTAGGAAGATTAGAGTCCTGCATGTTAGATTGGCAACAATGTTTGGATGGAGACATAACTCTAGAGGCTGTAATCATCCAGGTGAGATCTAATGAGGGACTGAGCTAGGTTTTTGTTATTGGTCCCTAAGGGGATCAGTAAGAGGACTATAGACATGGACTTGAGAAATTGACAGGACCTGAGAAATAAACTAGAGTGGTGTCTCATCTTTATAGAGGAGATAGTAGACGCTTTAGGATGTGGATAGAGTCACTGAGAGAGGAGCAAGAGCCTTGAAGCAGAAGGGAAGGGGCCAGTGGAGAGGACTGAGATGATAAAAGACCGGAGGACCCATAGTACTGTGTAGTGAAAGCCAAGGAGATGGTTGCAGAAGAGAAAAGAGTGTTCAGCAATGACAAGAACTGCAAAGAAGTTCTACAGGATTAGAATTTACTTTCCAGTTTTCCCGTGACTTTCCCAAGAATGCTTTCAAGAGGGAAGAGCTGCTAGGCCCAAATTGCCAGGAGTCAGGAAGAGTGGTAAGAGAGGAAATGGAGGCAGTGAGTGTTGTCTGGTCTTTTTTTTTTTAATTTATTTTTATTGGTGTTCAATTTACTAACATACAGAATAACCCCCAGTGCTCATCCCATCAAGTGCCCCCCTCAGTGCCCGTCACCCATTCACTCCCACCCCGCGCCCTCCTCCCCTTCTACCACCCCTAGTTCGTTTCCCAGAGTTAGGAGTCTTTACGTTCTGTCTCCCTTTCTGATATTTCCCACACATTTCTTCTCCCTTCCCTTATATTCCCTTTCACTATTATTTATATTCCCCAAATGAATGAGAACATATAATGTTTGTCCTTCTCCGACTGACTTACCTCACTCAGCATAATGTCTGGTCTTTTGAGAAGTTTGTTTTGGAAAGACAGTGGTGGAGAGATGGTGTGATCAAGTGGTGGGAGGAAAGATTTTTGTTTTACTTTTGAGCATCAGGCAGACCAGAGTATGTTTTGAAGACAGAAGGAAAGCAACTAGTCTAGCAGATAGAAGGGGGAGTAAGGATAGTTACTGGAATAGGGTCATGAGGGATAGGAGGGCTCCCCTGAACCTTGGTGCAGTCTATGGCGATGCTCATCAAAAGCAAGCCTTGCTCTACACCTTGATTTACATCTCTCCCCTAACCATGCCTCTTTGCTTTGCCTTTAGGAAATCTTCCCTCTCTCCTGTGGCCTTACTAGAGCTCCCCCGCATTTTGCCCCCTCACTTTCTTTTCTTCCCCTGGGTTCCAGGAAATGGTTGAAAACTGGTCTAAACAAACCTCTCTTTGTCAGTCAGCAAGTCAAGAGAAGCAATTAGCTACTGGGTTCTCAGGCCAAAGGACCTGAAGCACTCAAAGCCTTGAAGGGGAAATAAAGCACTTGAAGGTTTGTTTACCACTCAGCTTCATGGGACAATAGTTGCTACTCTTGGCTATGACAGGCTTCACTGGGGACCTTATCTCTACTGAATTCTCTATTAGATTTTTCTGAAATGTTGCCAGCATCAGACCTAGAAGCTTTTTAAAACCCACACAAAACCAGAGAATGAAAAAGAAGTCGTGATGGATGGACAGGTAAGGGGCGGGGGGTCTGGAGCCTCTTGCCCAGTTAACCTCCCCAGGCCAGGCCCCTGGACTGGCTGGCAGCTTTTTTATCTCTTTTTCTACCCCAGGTCCTAAGGTTTAGCTAGTTCTTCTTCCTCTTCCAGCTGCTGCTTCCTACTTCCCCAATTTCTCACCTGGATTCCTCTCAGAATAGTTTCCTGATTTATCCCTAGCTCTGCTTTCTCTGGGAAGCAGACCATTGCTTTAAGTCATTTAAAGTGCTTTCATTGCTACTAACACTAAGGGAATCGTTGGCCAGAGCATGATGTAACAAAAACGTAAATGACACTATTGGAAGTGGGGAAGGTACAGTGAGCTGGGAACGTGAGCTATCTGCTTGCCTCCTCACATGTGGCGTTGACTCTGCATCAGTGAAAGCTATCTCGCTTCGAGGTGGTTACTAGACCAGACTACAAGGTCTTCAGTCTGTGGTATGTGTGCCATTGGCATTGCTAACAGTGGGTTTTCCCCATGTGTGAATCTGCAGGTTGTGCTCTCTAGCTCCAGATTTATCCTGACAGCACTGCCTCCAGTACTAAATGCTATACATGATTCCCAACTATAGCTAGTTGAGACTTCTCACTTGGAGCAAAGCCAACTTTTCTAGTAAATCATTTGTTTATCAGGAATTACTAGCTCCCTTCTGGATCACTCTCTAGCCTGGACCTCAAGATCAGCTATGTCAACAAGGCTCTCGTGTCCTCCTCTTGTATTTATCCTCTCCATCACCTCCATCTTCACCCCCAATACTACTAATGTATGTTCCAGAGTCCAACCCTGGAAAACCCCACCACCCACTTTGCCTGCTCCTGCTCCTGGGCTGCCAAATATTGTTTGAGGAAAGCATCCTCCACAAAAACATGTTCTCTAGTGTCAGCAGAGCTCCTAGGGCTGCTTGGCAGCCCTTCACACTTTTCTAACAATTGACTTCCTGCCATGTCCCCCATAGCATCTCCTCCCAGCTCTTTCCAGCCATCCCAAACCTCAACTACCCTCACTCTTATGTAACCTTGCCTCCTACATTTATTGAGAAAATTGAGGTCAATTTGAAACGGACTTCCTCCACTTCCCTCTTACTTACCAAAACTTGTCCCGGGCTTTTTTTTTAATGCATCCTCCTCCACTCTCTACTTGGGAGGAATGAAAGGCCCTCCTCTATTTCTAAGACCAACTTATCAACGTTCGTTGGTTGGGTTCAGAATCCCATCCCTCCTGCTTTCCTCTGCCTTATGATATACTCGTGTGTACATAAGTCATCTTTCTGACTCAGACTGACATCTCCCAGGCAAGGTCAATATTACATTTCTTTCTATGTTCCCAACGTGTAGTACCATGGCTGACACACAGTAAGCACTCAACAAATTATTATTAAATTGGTGAGCTACGAGGGGACCAAGGAGATTGACTCGAGTTCTTTATCCTTGGTATATCTACTTCATGGGGTTACCAAGGGTGCCAACTGGGCAGCAAGAAAGATGAAGGGAAGAATCCAGAAGACTCAATAGGGATCCCTGGGTGGCGCAGCGGTTTGGCGCCTGCCTTTGGCCCAGGGCGCGATCCTGGAGACCCGGGATCGAATCCCACGTCAGGCTCCCGGTGCATGAAGCCTGCTTCTCCCTCTGCCTGTGTCTCTGCCTCTCTCTCTCTCTCTCTCTCTGTGACTATCATAAATAAATAAATAAAAGAAAAAAATTAAAAAAAAATAAATAAATTCTGTTCCTCATTTCATTCAATTTTGTTCCTACTGAAACTTCCTCCTCATAAGCCCTTTATTCATCTCAGGGCTTCCTGCCTAATAAAGCTAGCAAATGGGGATTTCTGAAAATTGGGAGTTTGGTTATTAGAGTTTTTCCCCAAAAAAGCAAAGCTTTGTTGCTAGAATGAGCCCTCAGCCCCTCTCACATACATTGTCTCAACTGATGGTCAAGGCAGCCCAGGAAATTAGGTGGGATGTATAAGGTCCTCATTTTGCTGCTGAGAAAAGTAAGACCTAGAGGTGAATTGGCTTTCTCAGGACCATAGAACTAGAAGTGAGAACAAGGAATAGAACCTAAGTCTTAAGATTCTCCTTTAAACAAGAGGCTTTGACAGGCAATGACAACATCAATCGAAGTATGCTGGAAGGCTTTCTTAAGAAAGCCATCAATCATACACAAGATGCCTTCAAAATTTGAAAAAGGGAAACAAAATTATGGCAAAGTAAGTATTGCAAGTGTGTCCAACTCGTCTATCGGTTTTAGGTGAAATTCATCCCAAGAAGAGCCATATTTATTTTCTCATGAAGTACAGAAACTCAGTACATGCTTTATAGCACACTGGGGCTCTTTGTGTAGTCTCCATGACCATCCAAAGGGGTGCAGAGGCTCATTCAACTGTCGGTAATGGCTACAGAAGTGGTGGTCCTGTTTTTATTTTTATGGCCTATTATTGGTCATATTTATAGGTTTGTTTTATTTTTGGTTCTTGTACTTCCCAATTACAATATTGGCACAAAAGGAAAGTCTGGTCTGGTTTCTGATGTGGTTTTATGAGACCTGAAAATTCTTCATCAACTTACTTGCTTCTATCTAGCAGACATCTCTGCCTCATCCTATTTTAACAATTATTGGCATTCCCCAGGGGCAAGGGAAATTATAACACATTTAAAGACAAAATTCTCCAATTTCTGCTCAGCACAATGATCATCAAATTAGTATCCTATGCCTATATTCCCTTTTCTGCTCCTAATTTAATATGCTGGCATTAGGGACTCATAGCACATCAGAATTCATCTGCAAGAGCCTAGTATATTTTAACTGTGGAACAATTAAAGGAGGAGGAGGAAGTAGAGGAGGGGGAGAGGAAGGAGGAGAGGATAGGAGAGGAGGAGGGGGAAGGGAGGAGGGGAGGGAGAGGAGGAGAGCAGAAGGGAAGAGGGGAGGAAGGGGAGGAGGGGGGAAGAGGAGAGAAGAAATTAAACAAAAAGAAATCTTCCTTTTTCTTTAAGTTCTGGGAGTGCCATTCCTTTAAGTGCCTTCTATGACTTTATTAATTCCATTAAGTGAATTTCTATTAAATATTACCTATTCCCATGAAAAGATTGGGCAAATTGAGATCAGTTGTTTTGCTATCAATGAAAATTCCTGTATCTGCCACCCAGAGTAGCTTTCACTGCCCCTTTTCAAGTGGATTTGGGATTCTACATTCAGAGCATTGTCCAAGACAGAGAAACAATGCAGCTTGGTAGAAGAAGCAGAGACTTTCGTATCACCAAGATGAGCTTCACCAGTTGCTGGATGTGTGACCTCAAGCAGGTTTTTTATCCTCTCTGTATTTGGATTTCAATTTCCTCACCTATAAAATGAGTCCAAAACCTACCTGTTAGGGATGTTAGAGGATTTAAAGAGATGGATTAGAGGAGATGGGATTTTGTAAGTGCTTGGTAGAAAGAAGGCCATTATTATGTTAGAAGGGACATATTAGGGGTGTCTGGCTTGCTCAGTTGGTAGAGCTTGTGACTCTTGATAGCAGAGTCATGAGTTCAAGGCCCACATTGGGTATGGAGTCTACTTAAAATTTTTTAATTAAAAAAAATAGAAGAGAAACGTGAATGAACAAGTGGAAGGGAAGGATGCAGAGTGTTGCCTAGCAAGAGTTAACTTTATCACTCTGGGAGGTGTCTTTCCAAAAATTTCAACATGCTCACAATAGCCACTGGAATGGGTGTGTGTGTCTTTGCAAACAAAACGTGTAGATGCATGTCTTCATGCCTGGGCTGGCTGCTTCAAACACTGTTTATAGCTTAAGAACTGGAAAATAAATGTGTTTTCATTTGGCTGTTGAGGGCAAGCCTCAGATGCTGCTTCTTAGCTGTGGCAGACGTTAACAATTTGGGGAGGTTTCATACTTTGCTAGACACTGATCACCATTTATGTATGTATGTATGTATGTATGTATGTATGTATGTATTTAGATGGGGAGGGTCACTGCCCATACTGGCAAACTGTAGATGATGCTCTCATTATCAAGCTGAATCAGGGCTTCCTTGGCCACAAAATTGGTCTATCTGTATGATATGAGTCTTTGACATACCCTAGACCTATTTTTCCCCTACTGGTGTTCTTTCTCTTTTAATTTACTTATACAGCCAATGCTAGCCCATTAGTGCTATTACTAGCAGAGTGGAATGTAGGGCTCTATAGATGGATGTCTTCATATGTTCCAACAGAAGGAGCACAGAGTTGATTTGGAGGCCCTGATACCAGCTCTACGACTGACCAACTGTATGACATTAGCAAGCCCAGTTAGCTAACTGCTTTGCAGCATGATGCCCTTAGCCTACTACCCAGATGTATTGTGATCTTCCAAAGGAAGGGCGAGAGGAAAAGTATCCTGATGTGTCTTAAGTATTTTGCCCTTCTGGGTGTTATCATTAGTGTCTCTCTTACCACACATTTCATGGCTAGGAGACAGACTCCAGCTACTTAGGCCAGAGTCTCAAAAGTTCTTGCATTTCCTCTGCCCCTGCACTATGGGTAAGATGGGAATTCGAGTTGGAATAAGGACAAAGTGTAGAATTCAAGCCACCTAGTTCCTAGGCTGGAGGTCAGGGAACTCTGCTTCATTTTCCCCAAAGGCCACACAGGGCTTTTTCAGGATAGCAAATAAGTCTTTTAGTATAATTGTTCTCCTAGCTAATGAGACTTGGAGGTGGCCTTCTCAAAGATTCCCAAGTGCACATTTAATTCTGTGTTTTCATTCATTCCACGGTTACTCCTTTTCCCCACAATTCTATTTTGAGTGTCTACTGCATACCAGACATGCCATATCTGGAGATATCATGGTAAAAGTGTCAACTGAACTCCCTGCCCTCTCAGACCTTGGTCTGGTGTGAGTAACAGGTATAGAATATCTCTCTAAATGGTCCCTAGGTATCTTAATCCCCACTTCTGCAAAGGTGGACTCCTCCTCTTCCACCCTAGACTCTTCTTCCCCCAGGCTTCCTTATGTCAGTGATGAGATCCATTCAGTTGCCCAATCAAGAAACCTAGGGGTCATCCTTCACACCTCCCTCTGTCAAACCCACCAATTCCAACCTAGTATTATGTTTCATTGTTCTTACCCTCTGAAATCTCTCTGAAATCTCTCTTCTCCCTGTCTTCACTACCATGAACCTAGTCCAAGTCACTGTTATTTCTCTCCAGGAGGTCACAGATTCCTCACTGGTTTCTGTGTCTCTGGTCTTCCTGCCCCATCCATTCCCTTCATGTGTAGAGTTGATACTGTATGGACTTTGGTTAAATTCCGTTCCCTTTCTGGGCATCAGCTTCTCCATTCTGAACTGGATGAGTTCCTAAGTCTTGTGCAGCTCTCTTTTCTGTGGTTTTGTGATGAGATGGTTCTTAATTGCACTCTGGTGAGGCTATCTGGACTTCCGACAAAGCTATTGCTGGCTTCTCAGGGTGCATATTCATTCATTCACTTACTCATTCATTCATCTCTCCATTCATTCAGCATTTACTGAGCTCCCACTGTGTACTAGGCACTGTACTTAGCACAGGTGATTCAGTGGGGAATAAGACACAGGACTCGTCCTTAAGGAACTAATCTGCTGTGGGGTATAGACACAAATAAGCAATCTAGCCCATTCTGTGGGGGTTGGAGCAATTATGGAGGGCTCCCTAGAGGATCTGTTATCTTTTACATTTTTTATTTTTTATTTTTTATTTTTTTAGACAGAGAGAGCATGTGCAAGTGGTGAGCAAGAGGAGGTGAGGGGTAGAGGGAGAGAGAGAATCTTAAGCAGGCTCCATAACCAGCATGAGACCTGATGCAGGGCTCAATGAAGGGATCAATCTCATGACCCTTAGATCATAACCTGAGCTGACATCAAGAGTCAGACACTTAACCAAATAAGCCACTCAGGTGCCCCTGGAGGAGCTAGTATCTTTATTAGAGCCTGAATGATAAATAGGAGCTAACCAGGAGAGCAGAAACATATACAAAGGCCCTGTGGCAGGATGCTAAGAGAAAGTAAAGAAAGATTGGAGGATGGAAGACCAGTTGGGAGACCAGATAACAGATCCTCTAGGGAGCCCTCCATAATTGCTCCAACCCCCACAGAATGGGCTAGATTGCTTATTTGTGACAATACTATAGGGGAGACATGAGGAAGACCTGGATGAAAACCATGGGAATAGAGAGAAATGGACAAGTTTAAGTTGTATTTTTGGAGGTGGAATTGACAGTCCTTGCTGGCAGATTGGATGTGAAAGATGATGAAAGAGAAGTCATGGAGAACTCTTCGGTTTCTGCTTTGGTCAACTTTGTGGATTGACTGTCATTTGTGGAGTTAGTTCCATTGACTCCAGAGGAAGGAGCTGGTTTAGGGAATGGGGTTGAGAAGAAGATGATGAGTTCAGCTTTGGTCATGTTGAGTTTGGGATGGAATATCCAGGTGGAGAGTCCCAGTAAGCCATTAGTTATAAGGATCTGGCACACTGAGAAGAGAAAGCAGGGCTGGAGTTTCAGATTGGGGAGTCATTAGCGTGTAGAGAAAATTCCTTTAGGACGATGAGCAGACACTAAAGAGCTGAGTGCCCAGAAGAGCCAGGACACAAACTCTAAATAAGGGGGGGGGGGGAGAGAATGCTCTCACAGATGTGGGGTGCTAGCATATATGCTCATTCATTCCTGGGCACACACCACTGCCCCAAAGAGAGTTTCTCAATGCTATGTGTGCATCTCCCACTCTAACTTAAGAGAAGGAACATTAAAAGCACTCAATCATAACTTCTCCATTTTACCGTAAATGATACCTAATGAGGAAAGGGAACTGCTGCTTTCAAGCTACCTGCCAGGGTGTTTACATTCATTAACCCACTTAAATGCTTACAATAACTCTACACAGGAGCGACTATCTCTCAGAGCTCTGGAAACTTAGTGGTGAAGTCACTTGTCCAAGATCACCTAGTTCTTAAATGGCAGTAAGGAGATTTGACTCCAGATCTGATTCCAGACCCAGCACCATGATACCAGGTAACAGCACCACATCACCTCCTGCTCTATGGTTGGATCCTTAGGGAAGCCTGTACACACTCCCTTTTTCCCTTCTGCTTCATAGACATCATTTGCATCCCCTAGCTTAATGCTTTGCTCTCCATTAAAATACAAATTCCCTTGGGGAGAAGTAAACCTCTGAGTTGTTGTCAGTCATTTATGCCTCAGTGAGAATGAGTTTCAGATTCTTCCATACCCATAAATTTTAATTTTATGGGAGAAGGACATTGGAAATTTCAAGGAGGGCTATGAAGATGGAAAGGGACCTAATATGGAAAAGCTAGTCCCCTCTCCATCTCACAATTGTACCTAGTCTGAGGTGGGTGCTTTTAAGAGTCTTAGATGCTATTTCTGTGCAGGTGTACTACACGAGTTTCCCCATCCATGGTTTTGCTTTCCATGGTTTCAGTTACCTGTGGTCAACCATGGCCCTGAAGCATACAGTCCTCCTTCTGACCTGTGGTCATAAGGTCACTAGTAGCCCTAATGCCACATCACAGAGCCTACATTGATCCCCTCACTTCATCTCAACATATAGGCATTTTACCATCTTATATCATCACAAGAAGGGTGAGTATAGGACAGTAAGGTATTTTGAGAGAGAGAGAGAAAGAGAGACCACCTTCACAGAACTTCTATGACAATAAATTGCTACTGATTATTCTATTTTATTATTGTAAATCTTGTTTGTGCCTAGTTTACAAACTAAATTTGATCCTGGGTATGTATGTATATATGTACAGGGAAAAAGAAAAAAAAGATATGTACACACACACACACACACACATAGGGGTTTGGTGTATCTGCAGTTTCAGGAAACCACCGGAGGTCACGGTGAAACATATAGCCATGAATAAGGAAGGACTGCTGTCTTTTATATTGGACCCATTTCTGGGCCTGATACCCCAGTTATGTGGCTGGAGCTGTGGTTTGATCTGATTTGAGGTGACCTGAAACTGCATACTAAACCTCCATGCACTGTGGTCAGCGGGAGGCAGCCAGCCCAGGCTTCAGGCAGGCACTGCAGTTCCAGGCCTCAGACACAAGTCCCAGATCAGTCTCTTGACGATTAGACCCTGCTGTGCGTATTTAAAATCTCTAGCAGATGGAGGCAGGAGAGCTTGTTGGAAAGACTTGGAGGAGTCCCTTCTGCCCTGTCTGGGTCTATTTGCCAAAATAAATGACATGTATCAGGGCAGGGCATTGGTCCAAGCCCATTGAAATTCTGCAAGCAGTCCAAACAGTGATGGTGTCTCAGATTGGTTCTATGAAATTATCAGAGTTAGGAAGAGCGAAATGATGTGTGAGCATCTGGCCGCCATAGCCTACTGATGCGGACAGTCCCAGGGGCGGGTCCGGGGTAAGGGGGGCAGCCTCAAGGACCCCCTAGGACATCTGCTGCTGGCAAACAGGGAAAGAGCCACATGCTGGCAGCAGGCAGTTTGGTTTGAGTCCCATGCTGTTTTCCTCACTAGCTATGTGACCCGAACAAGTCCTACCCCTTCTCTCGGCCTCTTTTCTCCCCCATGTATAAAACAGAACCTAGATGAAATGGTCTCCAAGGGCCTTTTCTGCTCGAACATTCTGTGACTTCTCTGACACCGGTTTGATTTCTTTTTATTTGGAGTGAGCGAGGCCCACCCACCCACAGGCTTATCTGCAGCCACTGTGTTCTCACACTGACCTCTGCTGACCAGTATGAAAAGTGCCACCTATAGCTTCTTTGGAGGACAAAAAAAAAAAAGGGGCAGCTCATCATTGATTTATTTTTATTTTTTTAAAGATTTTATTTATTTATTCATGAGAGACATAGAGAGAGATGTATAGACATAGGCAGAGGGAGAAGCAGACTCCCCACGGGGAGCAGATGTGAGACTCGATCCCAGTACCCCAGGATCATGACCTGAGCCAAAGGCAGATGCTCAACCACTGAGCCACTCAGGAGTCCCTTATCATTGATTTAGTCTTAAGCTTCAGTAGTAGAGTGGACATAGCGAAAGAAACCCTGTGCTCCGAAGATGAGCCAAAAAAGGACATACAGCTGGAAGCACAGAGTAAGCATATTGAGAGATGGCTGACAAAGCAACCCACAGAAAAATGCATCTCTTGTTTCTTTTCTTTGCCATCCTCATCCGTTTCTTGTGCTCTGCGCCACCGTTCGGCAGGACCAGGGTGGGTAGGAAGATTCCTTGTCTCGTATCCCATGGCTGCTGGCCCCAGAAGGGCCTGGCACCACAGTGAGGAGGCGATTCTAGGCCAGTAGTACCTCAGAGGCCTCGAGACATCCTCCAGGACTCCCCTTCTGGCCCTTGGGTGGGGTCTGAGAGGTTTCTAGCTGGGGCCAGCCCAGAGGCTGTACCTCAGAGGTATGGATTCCCCCAAGGGCTGCTATTTCAGAAGCCCCTTTGGAAAAAAATTTGAATCCAAAGAATCCATGTGTTCTTGACAAGACTCACTTTAAGCTCCTCATGGCAAATTCAGCATGGCTAGCCAGCCAAGAGGAAGGGAGTGGGCCAGGGAATCCTGCCTTTTCTGGATGTAATCAGATTTCCTGTTAAATCCAGCCCTAGAATCACTGCACTCCTACCTCTCCTGGGTTACTCTGGCTGAGCATGTGCTCACAGAGGCAAGAGACCAGTGTTAGAGTGTGCCAGCCCATGTGCCCA
Source organism: Canis aureus (assembly GCF_053574225.1). Taxonomy (NCBI): domain Eukaryota; kingdom Metazoa; phylum Chordata; class Mammalia; order Carnivora; family Canidae; genus Canis; species Canis aureus. The sequence continues at coordinate 42,289,454 of NC_135649.1, forward strand.
TGCCAGGCACTGCTCCGGCTCTAGTGATGTGAGCAAGATGGGAATTGGGCCATACCAAAATCTCTCTCAGTTCAGTGCTTTATCATGCTCTCTACCTCCCATCCCTTGATGTGGGAAAGCTTTGGGTAGGGCTCAGATTTGGGTCAAGCATTCAGTGCCCTGCCTGCATCCTCTCTGCTAGTAATAACATGGCCTTAGTAAGCCCAGCTTGCCCCCTTATCCTCCCACTAACCAGTCTCCTCCTCCCGCAACAGCCGGTTCTTATCTATCTCCCTTGTTTCAGCCTCAGGCAGGCTGCCCTGGCCTCATGCTGACACACACATGTTCTCCTGAATGCTCATTGATGAGTTTCAGCCCTGCAAGGCTGCTTTCCTCCCATCAGTCCCCTGTCCCCAAACCTCTGAGGGTTTGCTATGTGCTACTCTACCAAGTCTTCGAATTTCCTTCCTTGCTTTCCAGGCCTGCCTCAGTTGGAGCCCACTCAGCCTTTCCAGTGGGGGGCCATGACCCTCCCCACCCCAGCCGTGGGCAGAATGTAAGCATTTCCCAATGCTCCATGGCCAACCCTTTCTTTGTGTTCTTGCATCACTTAGGCTCTATTCTGGACTTATGCTGTTTGCTCTAGTTTTGTGTACATTAGTCTTGAAAGCTAGGCCCATTGGAGACTGCTTCATTAATCCTCAACACCCTGGCATTTTTAAAAAATCTTTTTCTTTTTCTTTTTCATTTTATTTTGTTTCGTTTTGTACAGTAAAAACCTACAAGAGTAATAAATAACAGAATCATTATAAACAAAATTCCAATGGGAGCTAAGAGCATAAAAAGTAAAAGTTCATGGTCTCACCCTGTCATGCCAGAAATAAGCCCATTAAGTAGCCTGCAGCCCAGCACCCTTTATAGGCCATATGCTGGGTGCTGGAGAAGGTTGAGTGGTAGATGGTGCCCCCAAAAAATTGCATCTCCTTGGGAAGAGCATCTCTGTACTTCTTTGCATAATGAGTCCTTGTCTTCGTGGGCCTAATTGACGCTGGAACTTTTACTCCTGCCCCCCCGCACAGCAGGTGACCATTTACATCTCCCCTACTTGACTCTACCCACTATGTAAAGCATCTGTCCTGTTTGCAGCTTTTAAAAAGTAACCCTTGAAGGTGAATATTAAAGGGCATATCTAATGGGCTTTTCAGAGTTTTTCCCAGATCTGTAGGAAATTGCAGACAGTGAGTAAAAGGGCCGTGAGGTGGAAACAGAAAGTGTTTATGAAAACAGGCTTTCTACCTGGTATTGACGTTGTGTTCTCTGAGAGGTAATGCACATTAAAAATGCTTTTCATTTTTCTGCCAAGAATATTCAGTACCTACTGGGATTTGTTCTAAATGATAGACTAGCCCGCCTGTGTTGCACCCACTGGGGTTAATTCTCTGTCTCGGTCAGCTTTGAAATGTCAGCCTGAACTCTCAGACTTAATTGTTACAGACACTTTATAACTAGCACATTCAAAATCCCCAAGCTGCTCCCTCTTGCTATCATAATTGATACTTAATGGATATTCTCAGGCTTCTTGAATTTTACACATTCAACACTCTACAGATGGTGGGTTGAAGGGAGAGGGAGAGAAATAGAGAAGGAACAAATAAACCATGTGTGTGTGTATGTGTGCCCACATGTCTTGTCCCTGTAAGCATCTGTTTCCAGTTATAGCGATGGGGCCCTGGTATCTGCCAGCAAAGATGAGCTTTCACAGGTTGGTCAGCCCATGGGTTTCTGGGTTCTCCCCTCTTTGGACCCCTGAGGTAGTGTTCTTTAGGCATAGCCATTTCTGGACTTCACTGCAAGTATGGGGTTGGCCATTTGAATGTGAATTATAAAATGTCACGATGCTCTCCAGCATCGTGTTCTGTTCTGTTCCTACACTATTTTGACAATCTGATGGATGGCCTGGCATTAACTAGGAAGAGGACAATATTATCCTGCCTGAATAACTAATCTCCTAAGAAGTACAAAGTTGAAGGATCTTGGTGCACGTGAATCTTATTAAATGTGCTTATAAAATATGTTCTATCCAAATAAGCTTAGCAGCCCCGAAAATAGCCTTTTCTGATCTGTGCCTGGAACTTTGGCATGCTTTACAAGTCTCTAAGCCAAAATTATTTAGTGACGTGATGACAGTGTTCTCTGTGCATGGGAAAATAGGAAGTGTTGACTGTTAATCCCCCTTTTGGCTAATTGCACCCCTTCTCTCCATCTTAGGGGCAACCAGGGCCAATCGGAATTCAAGGTCCAACGGGTCCTCAAGGATTTGCCGGCCCTAGTGGTTTAGCAGGGTTGAAAGGAGAAAGGGGCTCCCCAGGCCCCCTGGGACCATATGGACCAAAAGGAGATAAGGTAAACAAAACGAAACAAAAACAAAAACAAAAACAAAAACACCAGAGCTTGATTTTTCTTTGGGTAATGGACCACAGGTATGAAGGTGAAAGGTTCTAAATCCCAGTTCTATTATGGAACTAATGGAAATAATACTAATCCTGAGTACCTTGGTACCAGCCTACAAACCTTAATATGAGACAGGCTTGGTGATATGGGGCTAATGGATTGACTCATTTCTAGAGAGACTCCATGGCCAGCCAGCCATCAAGTGCAGGCGTTGGCTATTTGCTAGATAAGTGGGCTTGCTGGGGTGGGATTTCAGGTGGGTTTGAGGTGGACATGGGTCAGAAGTTCAATCAGATGGGCAAGTGAAATCAGGAATCCAAGGAAGGAGACTGGGAAGCAAGGTTTCAGAATGCTTGGGAGCAATCTGGGCCACAAAGATAGGGAAAGAGATGCAAAAAAGGAGATTGATCATGTCATGGTAGCTGGCTGGGTTTAGCAGCTTAGTTTAGGTTCCCTGCAGATTTTAATCACCTCCTATTCACCTATTGTTAAGGGAGGGATTCCCACCCTAAGGTTCTGGGGATGGCAGAAGACATGACACCTGATACTGGATGGAAGAGATTAACAGCAGGTTTATTAGTCACATATACTCACACCCCAGGGGAGAAGGATACCACACATCATGCAGGGCCACATGAGGGGTTGCACTCTGGAACAGAATAAACCAGAAGGGGCTGTGGGAGGCAGACTTTGTAGTATCAAAAAGGCAAGGTGCCTGTTGGTTCCTGAGGGAGGATGTGGTTGGCTTGTTTGAATAATTCAGTGGGCCATCAGGGAACTGGAAACCACAATTCAGGGATAAGCAGGAACTGCACCTGCTGTTTGATAAGGATGGCCACTTGCCTAGGAGACCTTATTTATGGGGGCAGAGTGGACAGGGGAACTTGTGGCTAGGCCTTTAGAGGCCCTCCCAGTTTCCCCAGATGTCAAAGTAGTGTGTAATATCAAGCCATTGTTTTAGGTCTTGCACTACATTGCTTAAGATTAAAACTGATTTCAGAACACAGACACATTTAAGACCTTGGTTAGAGGTAAGTCAGTCATCTGGACCTGGAGTAGGAAGCAGGGTGACACAATGTGGCAAGGGAGGTACACAACACTTAGCAACTTAGGTCATGGATCATATGAATGAACCCACTGAATCTAGAGGAGATCAATTCAATTGTCTCTTATGTTCCTCTTCTTAATTCTTTTTTCTAGGGCCCCATGGGAGTGCCTGGCTTTCTCGGCATCAATGGGATTCCGGTGAGTATTTTTCAATACTTCTTCTAGGTTGTGTTTTTTACAGCATAAGCATCTTGGCCTTCACCACATCTTGTTTCATGCCAGTGTGTTTCCGGGTCAAATGTTGAGATGCACATGATGAGGTGTGAAGAGAAGTGGTCACACATACTTTCCCAGGAATTTAGTTACAGGTGGCACTAAATTAGCTGGCTGGGCCATGTGCAGGCTTGACCATCAACATCTTAGGCACAATAAGTACAGTCTTGTGGGCTGAAAGGAGCTTTCATTGGGGATGATGTGTGGAGATACATATCACAGTGCATGCATACTCATATTAAGAAAATTAAGGGAAAAAAAGAATATTAAGAGGATACATGAAATTAGAAAAATACTTAGTGGTATCTTGATACATTTCATTCCCATAATTTGTTCTCTTCAGCCTTATCTCATTTCACAGTGAATGTCCCTTTAGTTTTTACAGAGCGACTGACTATTCCAAAGATCATGCGGAGACAGCCCCTTCCCTTTATCCTGAGGACCTGGTTTTGCTGGAGATAAGTGAGGAATTGAAGCTTACAGACATCTCCTTTTCCCATTTCATCTAGGCTGACCCCTGGGTTTCTCCAGTTTTACCCTGTATCCCCACTCATCTGGCCACTGGAGAGTCCGTGATTAACATTTTAAATGCCAGCCTTTAAAATACAGTATTTGCAACTTGCTGCTACCAGTGTTGAGCTCTGCCTTTTGGCACGTGTCTATATATTTAATCTTTAGCCTGGGCTGTGTTCATTTGTAGCAGTGGTTTTTAGTCTTGTTTAAGAGAAGACACAATGTGCGGAAGCTCAGCATATGGATCAGGAGAGAGTAGAGTTTCTTTGTCTGAGGGAAGTCTTAGAGACTGCTTTTATCCTTCCAACAACCTCTAAGGGCTTCTTCTGAACCATATCTAAGCACAGTTTGGCGAACCCTCGACTTAACAACTTCTTACGTGATACCGAATTATCATCCAGAATCAAGGAAGGGGGCTTCAATCTCTTTGCTGATCTGTAGGTGTTTCTCATGCCCCTGCTAGGTACTGTCGCTCTACTCCAGGGATAGAGGAAAAGCACATGGATCTACCCTCAAAAAATTATCATCTGACCCATTTTCTTTCCAGATCTAATATACATTTTTAGAGTTGGAGGACAGAAGTCTCATTTCCTTGTATCTGTTATATGTATCGACAAATGGGCCATCAGAATTCTGCATTTTATTCAAGTGCAGAGTCTGCAAAATGTCCCAAAATGGGCCAGCAGGGAAATGAATGGATGGGGCTGGGGGTCCTTTTATGACATTCTCTGGCATTTTCCCGTTACTCTGTTCCTATCTGCACTCCATCTTGAGTCTCCACTCAGATTGTATGTCTTCCGGGAGCCAGCAGGTAGGAAAACTAGAAAGCCGGAGAGCACCTCTTCCATTCCTCCTGTGGAGCTGAGTGGGGGATTTGGAGCTTGCAGCAGTAATATGCCCTTCCTCCTGTAGTCTCTTTTTAATGGGGGCTGGAAGGAGGAAGCACATCCCATGATACAGAGGCTGATTCCCATCCTGAACTGGAACATGCCCCAGCATCCAGGTGGATGCTTCTGCCTCCAGCTTGTGGCCAGGAGAGCCCTGGGGCTTGTAGGAATTGATCATTTCTCTCCTTGGCTTCATTGCTTGGGAGGATGAGGCACAGGTGTCCAGATTCCTCCAAATGAATGTGCTGCTCCCAATGGAAGTCCCCACCCTGTTGGCCCCTCTCTTGACCAAAGGTTGTATCTGTTTTCTTCTATTGATTGCTTCAGCTCCAGGCTCCAAGCCTCTCTTACTCCATGAAATTTTTCTCCCTTATTCCTTCCCTCTCTTCCTGTTGTTCAAGATATATTTATTGGGCACCTACTGTTTACTGCTTACATCTCCCTTCCATCCCTAATCTCCTAAGAGTCCTTGGTGTCCATTCCATGCACTCTAGATCCTTATTACATATGGCCCATGGCATTTATTAGTGGTCTTGTAGTGATGGTCTTATCTAGCTTTCTTGAAATCACAGAATACATCTTCTGCTCCACTCAGAAGCCTCAGAAACGCCAGGGCTGAATTCGCCATATACTAGGAACACTAGAAATATTTGAGGGATTGACTCCAACCCTTAGTGCCCGCAAAAGCAACAGTCGTCAGACTGGCAGGACTCTTTCAGACACGGGAAAACATAGAGACCTTTGGCCCAGCCAGACTCATTATTTTGCTCAACATCTGGCAGCTAAAACCAACAGCTTCCTCAGCCCATCTTTACTAAACTGGATGGCTGCACAAATCTGATGCCCTACTTAATATCGGCTGATTGCCAACATAGGCATCACTGATTTTTGTCCCCAAACTCCATTTTTGCTGTCATGTGGGTAGTTTCTGTGCACCAAGGGGCATAGCAACCAGTTGGGAGAATGGACAGACAAGCATTCAAGATATTCAACATGAGAATAATGTAGATTCGGGGCGGCAGGATTGCGGTTTTTAATGAAATCACAGCTTGGGGCTGTTGGCACCCACAAGAAATGTATGTTTATCAAATATTTCCAGTTCACCCAAGTTGGGAGCAGAAGTTTGCAAGTTGTCCTTTGCAACGTATGTTTAGCTTTTCTCATGGAGTTCATCTCAAAAATTTCCCTTCCTAGCGACTTGTAAATGAACACACCAGATTTATATATCTTTCAAAGTGAACACATACATACCACTCGCCAAATGGAAATTCTTCCTTTGAAATCTGGTTTCTGAGAAACACTGTTTTTACAGATTACAGCGCATCTTCTTTTTCTGTATGTTCGGTGCCTTGCAGTTGTACAGAATCCTGGTTTCCTCCCTCAAAGAGTTATGTTCTCTTTGAAAGCTAGCACACACATAGGTAAAATCACTAGCTAAAACCAGAAGGGGCAAGGTGCCAGAAATACTGTGGTACTACTGAGAATTAAAAGGAGATAGAGGGACACCTGGATGGCTCAGTGGCTCAGATCGTGATCCCAGTGTCCTGGGATGGAGTCCTACATCAGGCTCACTGCAGGGAGCCTGCTTCTCTCTCTGCCTATGTCTCTGCCTCTCTCTGTCTCTCATGAATAAATAAAAACTTTTAAAAAATAAATAGATAGATAGATAGATAGATAGATAGAATATTAGAGTTCAGCCCAATTGCCAGTTGCTTATCCTTGCTGACTTGCCTGGGAGAAGAAGACTGCCTGTTTATTGAGCTCCTACATAGAAAGCTTAACCTTGTTTAATTTTAATCATAAACTTGTTTTTAAAGATTTTATTTATTTTATTTTATTTATTTAAAAAAAGGAATTCAGGCAAGAAAACTACAGGATTGGGATCCAAGTTAAAAAATGTGGGTACCCATTTGCTTCGACGTGGATGGAACTGGAGGGTATTATGCTGAGTGAAATAAGTCAATCAGAGGATAAACATTATATGGTCTCATTCATTTGGGGAATATAAAAAATAGTGAAAGGGAATAAAGGGGAAAGGAGAAAAAATGAGTGGGAAATATCAGAAAGGGAGACAGAACATGAAAGACTCCTAACTCTGGGAAACGAACTAGGGTGTCCAGATTCCTCCAAATGAATGTGCTTTTATAAAAAATAAATTTATAAAAATAAAAAAATGTGGGTACCAAGAGGGTAAGAAGCCAGGCAGAGGTTTGGGTTTCAAACAGAACCAAGGCCTCAGGAGTAAGGAGGTCCCTAGTACTGAGTCAGCCTGTTGTCTTGCCTTAACTCATCTCTGTTACCCAGTTGAACAAGATAACCCCTAGCACATTTGGCTGGGATATTTTATTTTATTTTATTTTATTTATTTTATTTTTTTCCAAGTTGAATATTTTTTTTGTATATTTTTTATTGGAGTTCTATTTGCCAACATATAGCATAACACCCAGTGCTCATCCCATCAAGTGCCCCCCTCAGTGCCCGTCACCCAGTCACCCCATCCCCCCACCCACTTCCCCTTCCACTACTCCTTGTTCATTTCCCAGAGTTAAGAGTCTCTCATGTTCTGTCGCCCTCTCTGATATTTCCCACTCATTTTCTCTCCTTTCCTCTTTAATCCCTTTCACTATTTTTTATATTCCCCGAATTAATGAAACCATATAATGTTTGTCCTTCTCCGTTTGACTTACTTCACTCAGCATAATACCCTCCAGTTCTATCCATGTTGAAGCGAATGATGGCTGGGATATTTTAAAGTGGCGATCAGGATCCCAGGAATAGACACTCTACCTGAAAGGGTTAACTGAACAGGATGGCATGAATGGTATATGTCAAGGATGTAGGCATGATTCAGGGGAACTAAAATGGATTGCAAAGCAGCTGACACAAAGCTTTGCCCTCCCCTAGGCCCAAAGAGGAAAGAAAGAATGGTAACACTGGACCCCTGTTAGACCTGGAGTAGTTGCTGCTCAAGGAGAGCTAAGACTTGTAGACCAATGTGGCCATTGTCAGCAATATGGCCAAGGAGGGAGGGCATGTGGGAAATAAACAGTCTGCGCTCTTTCTCCTCCCCCCATTCTTTCATCTTCTGCCTATGTCTCCCAGTGACCAAATACAACTGGGAGACAGAGGGAAAGGGAGCCTCGGCGGCACTGTTCATAAAAGTCAGCCGCCCAAGGCAACAGGATCTGGGGAAGGTAGATCGTAGATCTTCAGGGCAAACAAGAATGGCCATCTCATTTGGGAATAACATGTTGGGACACCTGGGGGGCTCAGTGGTTGAGCATCTGTCTTTGGCTCAGGGCATGATCCTGGAATCCCAGGATTGAGTCCCACATTGGATTTCCTGCATGGAGCCTTCTTCTCCCTCTGCCTATGTCTCTGCCTCACTCTCTCCCTCTTTGAACAAGTAAAATCTTAAAAAAAAAAGGAATAACATGTTAATGGCTTAGTAAGCTGTCTTGGTTTCCCCCATGCAGCTAAAATTCATCACCTGAGTCTGGGCAGGCACAGATTGCAGCAAGTGTATTGTGAAAATAAGTTTATTGACCATTCTTCCATTCTTAGTATTCCATGAGTCCAGCAGTCTAAATTCATACTCTTGCATCAATAGACTATCTCCTACCACTATAGTGACAATGAAAATGAATCAAAGGGCACCTGGGTGGTTCAGTGGTTGAGCGTCTGCCTTTGGCTCAGGTCATGATCCTGGGGTCCTGGGGTCCTGGGATGGAGCCCCTCATCAGGCTCCCCACAGGGAGCCTGCTTCTCCCTCTGCCTATGTCTCTGCCTCTCTCTGTGTCTCTCATGAATAAATAAATAAAATCTTTTTTTTTTTAAAAAGGAATCAAAATCCTATGGAGCATTTCCTCAATAAGAATCTAACCAAAGCTTATTTCCCCTAATAATTTGAAAAGTTGAGTTTTGAATGCATGGCTTGTTTTCCTCAAATTATTAAATATCCATGATTGGCTTTGAAAAGTGCAAATGGGAGGGTAGGAGTCTACCTTTAATTGACCCGTCCAGACTGCTGGTCTTTCAGGTCATCTCTTTACTCCCCACCCAGCACATAACCCACTTTTGATAGATTTAAAAAGATCTATTCCCTACAAAAAGGTGGACTCTATGCACCATGGGAACTCAACTCTGGAAAAGTATTGAATTCTGATCAATTATGTGAATGATTGCTAATTCCCTGGAAAAACAAGTGCCTCAGTAGCAAGTATGGAGAAGAGGAAAAAGTATAGTTCCCTAACTGGAGCCATAGTCAGACATGATAGTGACTCAATAAGACTGGAAGTATGATTTTTCCAAGACTTGCTTATTTTTGGCCAAGCAGCTTTTAAGAGAGGTGGTGCTGTGGAAACTGATTCTGTTCTGTGGACCAAAAGTCAGCAGCATTTCCTGGGCAGAGCCATAAAAAGGCCCCAGGCTTTTCTAATACCAAAAGCCACGCCAGGCTGCCTAGGCTCCAGTCTATTCTACCATCCCAAGGCCTGATGTGATTCCCTGGTGGTAACACTTCAGCTATCAGCAAGCAAAGCCCTATCTTAGTACATCTTTGTACCCAGGGAAGATGAATTTCCCCACTCTGTGTCTCCCATCTCATCAGGCTTGATCCCTCTGGTTTTAGCACAGGTCCTATCAAAGCATTGATCCTTTGTGGGGAAGGGTAACACTAAGCTGTCATCAGCTCCATACACCTGACTATGAAGGAAAGCTTACAAAAGCATAGTCCTCATATGGCTAAGGGAATGGACAAGGAACCAAAGTTGGGCAGCATACTTGGTTTCTCTTATTGTGGAGCTTGTTAGAATAGTTATGAGTTCTGTGGCTGACTTGATCTTTTCTTTTCTCTCTGAACAGGGCCACCCTGGACAGCCAGGGCCCAGAGGCCCACCTGGCCTGGATGGTTGTAATGGAACTCAAGGAGCTGTTGGATATCCAGGCCCTAATGGCTATCCTGGGCTTCTCGGACCACCTGTACGTTGCCAGATCTTTGTACATTTTTCCAAATGGCTTTCTTTGCCTCCCAGTGTGCTCTTTTCCTGCTTTTATGGACATCTCATTCAGCATCAGTGTAGGGCAACCACTGTAGCCCCTTGTCCAATGCAGGAGCCTATGCTGACGGCATAACAACATTAAAAAGTCTAAAGAAGAATACCAGTTGCAGGAAGTGTACACATGCTCCGCTACTTAGAGGGTCATTTTTTTTTTCCAAATGGTGCTTTCAAAGTTGGCAAAATTGTTAAAGGACTAGTAATGTTCAGAGCAAAGTACACACTTGGGCTATTTGATGTGTTCCCACATCAGATGACTTTGGAAGATGCAGTACTTGGAAGGATCACATGGGATCATAGGACTGATAGTGACCCAAAGGACTTGGCAAGCTTGGTCTAAACCAGTGATTCCTAACCAAGATTGATTCCCCACCCCAAAGGACATTTGGCAGTTACTAGTGACATTTTTGGCTGCCACACCTTGGGGTATGCTACTAGCACAGTACACCTTCCCCCCAACATCAAGGAATCATCTGTCCTAAAGCATCCATAGTGAGAAATAATTGAGAATCCTTACTCTACATTGACATAGTTTGCCACCCTCCCCCCCCACCTCACCCCATAACCCTTGGTTCTGGGATTGATAAAACATTTATTAGATCCTGGTGTCACCACATTAATTCTATTCATCCAGGTAGGGCTCAAATATTTTGATCTAAAGGATATGTAATAGATACCATGCTTTTGCAAGGCTTCTTTTACAAGAGACTGGAAAGAGAAAAATAATACCTTCAAGCCCATTACCAACCTTACTTGAAATAATCTAAGTTACTAAGGGTACTGAGGTGATATATTTAGCTAGAAATCATACTATTAGATTCCATAGCTACATTAATTAATTGGCTTTTTTCAATACGTCTGATTCCAGTGCTGTACCATGTTCTTTTTTTGTTATTATTAAAATATTATTGACATCTAACCTTATATTAGTTTCAGGTGTACAACATAATGATCTGATGTTTGTATACATTGCAAGATGATCACCACACTAAGTCTAGTTACCACCTGTCACCATACAGAGTGACAAATCTTTTTTCTTATGATGAGAACCTTCAAGGTCTCCTCCTTCATAACTCTCTGGTACACAATAAAATATTATTTACTCTAGGGGCACCTGGCTAGCTCAATAAGTGGAGTGCACAACTCTTGATCTCAGGATTGTAATTTCGAGCCCCACATTAAGGTGTAGGGACTACTTAAAAATAAAATATTTTAAAAGTATATTATTTACTGTAGTCACCACACTGTACATGATATCCCCATGACTTCCTTATTTTGTAACTGGAAGTTTGTACCTGTCTATCCCCTTTGGCCATTTCACCCATCCCCTTACCAGTCTCCCCTCTGGCAACCACTAATCTGTTCTCTGTATCTGAGATTTCTTTTGTCTGATTTTTTCATTTGTTTTGGTTTTGCTTTTGATTCCACACATAAGTGACATCATATAGTATTTGTCTCTGTCTGTCTGACTTATTTCATTTAGCATAATGCCCTTAAGTTCCATCTACATTGTTGCAAATGGCAAGATTTAATTCTTTTTTACAGCTGAGTAGTATTCCAGTGTGTGTGTGTGTGTGTGTGTGTGTGTGTGTGTGTGACATCTTCTTCATCCATTCATCCATTGATGAACACTTAGGTTATTTCCATATCTGGGTATTTATACCAAGAAAACAAAAACAATAATTCAAAAAGATATATGCACCCAATATTCATTGAAGTGTTATTTAATTAACATTTTATTGGGAGAGCAGCACCACTGCCTTCGGTGACTGAGTTGTGGGTATGGGTATATGTGTAGGAAAGTGAGACAGACAAAGCACAAGCCTCAGATTCTCAGATGGGCATAAAGGACCTTGACATCTAAAGACCAAACCAATATGCGGTGGGGGTGGGGGTGGAAGAAACGTCTTACCAACATAGTAAGAGCTGTTTGAGTCACAAAGGCCTCCAAATGGTGCCATGGCAACAGAAGAGGAGAGCAAATCACATCTGTGTTAAGAGAATGGAAATCCAGCAAAGTAAGGAAATGCTGCCCCCAAGAGGGAGAAAAGAAATCTTGAGATAATAAACATCCCCTGACAGCCAAGGAGACAAGGGTAAAACCTAGTCCTGTCCCTACACCTCCCCTTAAGCCTAAATAGGAACTTGGGCATTTATTTTACTAAGCTGAACCCTTACTAACCTTGCTGAATCTCAAGTGGATATTCTGTCAAGCTTCTTTGATGAAAGGAGTGGCCATGAGAATGGCCTTTCCTAACAGGAAAGAAGGAGCTTCTGGAACCACCTTGTTCTTCAGTCGCCAAAGCTTAGTCCTACCTCCAGTACTAATCCTGACTTCCCCTTAGGCATAGGGACACTGATTTTCCCCAGGAGGATCACATTTAGCAGACATTAGTCAGCATCTGCTACAGAGTTATTTAACAGTCTGGTTGATAGTCAGGTTTGGTGTACTTTTAACATGTTCTCCACGTTAGCCTCTTAGACAGGCATTGAAGCTGAGGTAGGTTTTGTGGCAGAAACCGAGGATGGAGATGGTTTTGTAGATATCTCTAAAACCGGAGGGCCGCAAACTGGCCCGTGTAACTCTTGACGTGTGGCTTGGTTTTATATTTTTAAAAGTTTGTGTGGAGGAAGAGAAGAAGGACATAAGACAGAGCCCAGATATGGCCCACAAAGTCCAATTTACTATCTGGCTCTTTACAATAAAGTTCTCTAACCTCTGTCTTAGGCAGAGCCTAGGCATAAGATGTCAGCAGCATACCTGTGAGGGGTGGAGCAGGTGAGCAATATATAGGCTTATGAATGACATGTGTTAAATGCAGTTGTTCAGATCAGTATTCTGAATAGAGTCCAAGTCTTCTACTTTCTAATCCCTTTACAGACTTCTGACTTGGGGGCTGGGGCAGCAGGCTTTGAGACACAGCACCTGTTTGGGGGATATACTTTGCCCCTTAGCACAGCCAATCCTGCCATAGAATAAACCACATAATTCCAGACTCTCGCAGTTGTTTCCTTTATGTGATCAGATCATACTGTTAACAAAACTCTGTGTGTGTGTGTGTGTGTGTGTATGTGTGTGTGTGTGCATGTCTTCACAAACATTTCTTCTTTTATTCAGGGGCTTCCTGGTCAGAAAGGCTCTAAAGGTGAACCTGTCCTTGCCCAAGGTACTTTCAAAGGAATGAAGGTAAGAGCCTCTAAGGCAGACAGCTAAGTAGACTGGCTGTAAGTTGAGTTCCCCGGGATTGGGCTCCAATAAAAACATTTCCAGAACTAGCATCTGTGTCTCTATTTAAGAAGCAGACCAAGCTAGATTTAAAAGGGATCCAGAGCTTTTTGTAGTGGCAACACTGACAGAAATGTTTGCAACCATACTGTCAAAGAGATTTGTTTTGTAGGATCTAGACCAAAAATAGGAGACAGATTAGCAAACAAACAGTTTGCATGGGTATAATTTCCTTTGACAAGCCAAGACATTTCCTGGAGGCAGATACCTTTGGTCTATTCTGTAGTCCTTGATGTCTGCATACCTTGGTATGAAGCCATGTAATGACTCTGCCCATCTGGACATGGCCACCAGTCCAGGATCCTGGCCCTGCCCTTTTCTGTACCTGCACACCAGCCCATTACCCTAGCAGGACCCCTGGATGTCTGCAAAAATTGCCCATCAACTCTACAGCTGGCTGGAAACTTTCATCTCTTCCTAGAATTGATAAGAACCTTCTATATTCTTGTGACTGTACTCTTGGTATATGCTACCTGGTATCCTGTGGGTGCCTCAGTAAACTCTGGTGCCACATGATTGACCCCATTCCCTTGCAGAGTGGGAAGTGAGCTCATCATTTCCCTGGAGCAGATGGGAATCTGTGTGCCCAACATCTGAAGGAAAGATGCACCCATGTTCGCTCAGAACCAGGAACCCTGGGAATCAATTTGGAAGGCAGTGATGAGGGCGGGTGGCTGAGAACCGGAGAAGGTACAGGGTTTGAGCTCTTGGCTTAGATTCCACGGCAGAAGATAGAATGGTAGATTTGGAAAGGACCTCATGATTGTCAGCTTCATGTTGCTCATTTTACAGATAGAAAAACTGAGGTACACTGAGTCTATGCAACTTGCTGAGGCTCACATAGCCAGTTTACTGAAGAGCTAAAACCTGGGCAGTGCTCCTTCCATGCTGCAGAGAGCTGGTTTTTGACCATAAGCCAATGGGGGTAAGACTAGCAGGTGTCAAAATATAGCCATTGTCATAACAAATGCTGATTGAGTGGCTTTGCCAAAAATCACAGAGACCCTGGACCCAGTGGAACACAGCAATTTCCACAAGATGGTTACATTACAGATTCACAACAGTGGCTTAAGATGCTGCAAAGTAATTAAAATGTAATCAGAGACTGTATGCTCTGTTGATTCTCCCTTGAAATGTCTGATTTGCATTGTATACATATGGGCACAGATTCTCTGGGGATGAAGGCACACGGGAAGGTAGCTTTGCTTTCTTCCAAAAAGAGCAGGAGAATCACCAGCCCACAGAAGCAGTTTCTAATTGATAAGTTCCTAGCAAAGGTGAAAATTAATTACTCCAAGTAAAATATGAAATCCTGTTCAACCAAGGCTATAATATGTGTCTTCTGGAGTCCGGATTTTTCTAAGGGGGAAAAAAAGTAAGTGGTTGAATATGCCCAATTCATGCATTATGTAAAACACAAGACCTTGACAGAGGAGGCCCAAGCATCAGCAATGCATTTTTCTGCCCATGAAGCGTAGGTCCGTTATCTATGAAATAATACCACAGGCTTAATTAATCTCTTCAGTGTCCTGCCTTTGTCTGTTTCTCAGGGGGAGCCTGGGCTTCCTGGACTGGATGGAATAATTGTAAGTTGTTACTTATGTGTGGAGGTCTCAATGTTCTGTAGACCATCACTGCGGGTCCCTTTGCATTTTTCTTTATGGCAGCTTGAAGGCCTTTGTAAGCATTCTCAAGGAAAATCCAGACAGTTGAGGTAGAATGGGTCACACTGTTGACATTTTTCCAGGTGAGAAAGTTCTGAGAGAGTCCACTGTCCCCCTCAAGTGACATAGGAGGCAGCCTTTCAAACCTTTAGCCTGAGGACCTGCATACTCCCAGCAATGCATTAGAAAAGAATTTTGCCTTTCATCCAGCAAGCATCTGCTAACTGTTCTCTGTGTGTTCAGAATACTGTGGGTAAAACAGAAAAGGCAGGACGCTCTTCTGTGAAAGCCATCCTATCTAGAAATTCCTTTTTGGGAACTCTTAATAATAGGGAGTCCATGAGAGGCCGTGAATTGTATTCTTAAGGGCTTTCTATTTCTTTGTGTTGCCACATCGCTTTCCTTTGAAGGGGCTTCAGAGAAGCTCCTTCTTTCTTCCTTCTTTCCTAAGTTAGGGTTCCTTCCTTTCTTCTTTCATTCCGATATTGTGCTCCTACTGGATATAAAGTACTCTGAGCGATCCCGGAGAGTGCAGACATGGTCTCTGAATTCCCCCCCGGAAAGTCTACACACACACACACACACACACACACACACACCAAGATGTGAAAAACTAGTAGGACCATGGCATGAGAATCCCACACCAGCTTGGAGGAAGAGATACCGTCCACCTAAAGATATATCTCATGGGAGACTTTGTATCTAAGATGGAGAAAGGTAGCCTCTGAGAAGTGTGGGTGATGTTTGGGCTGGCCAGCAGTGGAAGCATTCTAAACAGAGAGAGCAATGTCAGAAGAGGGGAGGCAAGAGACAGGATGCACACAAGCACACAAGCACAATCAGAGGAGGGTGAGGACCAAGGGCATATGGGTCCCCAGCACTGGACAGCACCAGCTGAGATGGCTTGTTAACTACATATGTAAAATCACATCCATGCTGTTGGCACTGCATAGCTTCTAGGAATTCATTTCTCAGCTTACAAAGGTACAGTGTTGGTCTATAGTGTTCACAGGTATGATAAATCATTTAGGTAAAGGGAGGATCATTTAGATCACAAAGAGATTTGTGATCACAGATCAGATTTGTGACCCCAGGTTATTTTGTCGAAGCAATGTTCTGTTTCCTGGGGACCTTGTGAACCCCTGCTTTCACTGGACTTCACTTAGCCTCTCTATTCCTTACGTAACACCTCACTACCATCGCCCACCCCCCCAGTTTTCATCAGGCCATATATTTCCCCATAACGTCTTTCTCTTCAGATTTTATTGTCTTGCTTGTACTATTGTCCTTATCAATCCAGTTTCAGATAGTTTCTTGTTTCTCTTCTGGTTTTCTCTTTGACCCATGGAAATGTGTCATTTGATTTCCCAATATTTGGCAGCCTCCCAGCTATCTTTACAGAGTTGATTTCTAGTTGGATCTCCGTGCAGTTAGAATGAACACTCTGTATGGTTTCAGTCCTTTTAAATCTGTTGAGGTTTGTTTCATGGCTCAGCATATGACACTGTCTTGGTGAATGTGTTTTGGGGCATAGTGATCTAAAAAATGTCCATTGGGTCAAGGTAGTTGACAGTGTTGTTTAGATCTTCTATGTCCTTACTGATTTTTTTAAAATTTAGTTGTTCTATTAATTACTGAGGGAGGGATGTTAAAATTCTCCAACTGTATTTGCAGATTTATTTCTCCTTGCGCTTCTGTCAGATTTTGCTTCATGTATTTTGAAGCCATGCTCTTAGATTCATATGTATCTAAGACTGTCGTGTGTTCTTGATGAACTGACTTGATTTATCGCAACAAAATTCCCCCTCTTTATCTCTGGTAATATTCTTTGTCCCAAAGCCTACTTTATTTGATGTTAATACAAATGTCTTGCTTTCTTTTTGTTTTTTACATCACTTTAATATAAAAATATCCAAATATAGAGCAAAGGGGAATGAATTTTGCCATGAACACCCATACCATTAATATTTTACTATACTTGGGTAGCCCTGGTGACTCAGCGGTTTAGCGCCACCTTCAGCCCTGGGCGTGATCCTGGAGACCCAGGATTGAGTCCCACGTTGGGCTCCCTGCATGGAGCCTGCTTCTCCCTCTGCCTGTGTCTCTGCCTCTGTGTGTGTGTGTGTCCCTCATGAATGAATAAATAAAATCTTTTAAAAAATATTTTACTGTACTTGCTTTATCCCACTTCTAGCCATCTATCCATCTCTATCCATCTTACCATTGATGATTTTTGAAGTAAATTATAGGCAATAGTACTCTTACCTCTAAATTCTACAGCATGACTACCATTAGCTAGACTTTAATATGTATTTGCAGCTCTTCTTTTTATGTAAAAGTTACATACAATGAAATAAATTTTTAATGGTACATTTGTCGAGTTTTGACAAATACATACTCCTATATAACCCAAACCCATCTTAAGGTATAGAACATTGTCATCACCCCAGAAAGTTCCCTTCTGCCCCTTCCCAGCCAATCCTTGCCTCCACCCAAAGAAAACCACTGTTCTGATTTCTCTCCACCATTAGTTCAGTTTGTCCCATTCTGGAACTTTGTATAAAGGAAATAATATAATACGTAGCTTTGGGGGGTCTGACTTTTTTTCACTTAGCACAATGCTTCTGAGATTCATCCACATTGTCACGTGTATCAGTAGGTTGTGACTTTTTATTGCTGAGTATTTATTCTACTGTGTAGATGTATCACAGTTATTTGTCAGTCCTTGTGGCAGCAGGCCCCTGGGATGTTTCCAGTTTTTTACTACCATGAATAAAGTTGCTATGAACATTCTCATGCATTCTTATGAACATACATTTCCGATTTTCTTGATAAACTCTTCTTTTCTGATATTAGTAAAACCTTGCCTCTCTAGGGCCCTCCAGGAGCACCTGGGTCCCCAGGAGCCGTAGGACCTATGGGACCACCAGGATTGCAAGTAAGACCAACCTAAATCTACCATGTGATCACAGTATTCACATGAATGCTTTCCCCACCAGGCCAGGGATTAGATATAAGCCTATGTAGGCTCTCCTAGTGGAAAAAGGCAACTTCCATTCTTAGAGGATTAAAGTGAAGCATGCTCTTATAAGGAGCTGTTTGTTGTCTTTATCGGAGTTTTTCTGACCATCCACTCTGCATTTCCAAAGCCTCCAGCTCTAGCTCAACCTAAAGTACAGCCCAGGAATGGCAGATGCCTGGCGCACCTATTGCCACCTTCCACTCCTCTTGTCCATGACAGACCCTGCTAATTAATCATACCATCACCACCACACCCACCTTGAACACAGGAGAAGCTTCAAAATCCTTGCCCACACCGCACCTTGGACAGTGCTACCTACCTACCTGTCTTGCGGATACCAAACCTATTTGCCCTCACTAGCATAGAAACAGCATAGCCAGTTATCCATGTGGTTCCATTCCCAGACTGTTTACTCTCCAGTGCATGAAATCTCACCCACTGATGACTTTGGCTTAGCTTTACCAAAAGCCATTATTTCTTAACTTTATAGCCTCTTGGGCAGGATGATTCATGAGGTCTGTACCACCTTAGCATGAATATGGTTATCAGGTCAATTTGGGAGATTTCAAAGGAAATGTGTTTTTAAAGGGGTACCACAGGAGAGGGAGCTTGAATATGCTATACTAAAGCCAAGATATACTGAGAGGGTGGGGACTCATCTCTGGTGACTCTCAACACTGCCCATGTTCTGTTTGAAACTAACAAGCGGGCATTCTTTTCATTTTTAATACAGGGTCCTCCAGGCCCTCCTGGCTTCCCTGGTCCTGATGTAAGTATACTTTGTCTTGGGGCATTTGGGCCTCCTACCACTCAGTCTCCTAGTTTCCCCAAAGATAATCTGGTGTGGTGAAACACACTTTCTGGTAAAAGACTGCATGCCAATTGAAGTTCCTGGCGCTTGTTTAGTAATTGATTTTGTTTTTCCTCCCTGTAACCCTGTACCCCAGGGGAATATGGGGTTAGGTTTCCAAGGAGAGAAAGGAGTCAAGGTAAATAGATTTTGGAAAATACAATCTGCATTCCATATGCTCCGAGCAACATCTCTGGCTGCACACGTGCCTGCTCATTTTAAGGGGAGCTGGATCTTTGCCTCAGGAGATGAACAGTTCCTCCTCCACATGGGTCCTCTGGTGGGGGTCCTGAGAGGGCTGCCACACATAGGCTCCTGGGGTCTTTTTCCTTCCAAATACTGTAGTCTGCCTGCTTCCTACCTGTGAGGTGTGCATGTCTTACAAACATACTCTCTTGAAATCGATTCCCTCCTCCTTCCACCTGGGTATTTTCCTGGTGTTCTGCATATTGTACTACCTTCTCTTTCCTCTTCTTTGCTTCTCCTTTCCTTCCACCCTTCCTCTTCCTCCTCTTCCTTCTCCTCCTGTCTCTCTCTCTATCCCCTGTCTCTCTCCTCCTCAATCTCTCACCATTCTCTTCGACTTTCTTCCCCTTGTTTCCGTTTCCATCTGCACAAACCATATGGGTGATTTGGGAGCCTCGAGGGAGCCTGGAAGCTTGCCCTCTCCACCCTTCACAGCTGCCTCTTGTAGATCACACTGCCTCCAAGGAGCAAATCCAACCTCCAGTGTTCACACGCAGATTTCACTGTTGCTGCTTGTACTCTTGCCAAAGACTGGACCAATTATTAGTCTGATCGCTATTGCCAAGAAGTGGCCATTTTCCTTGCTCAAAAGCCTTTTTTTTGATGTCTTCTCAACACCCTTTGATGCATGACACTGGCAACCACAAACCTTTTCATCCATCTTGCTTCTTCCCTCTGCAGTGCTAGTACAGAATGCATTTGGCCAGACTTATAATTCTTCCCACTCCTTGGTACTGATAGTTTTGCTTCCTCACTGAGGCAAGGGCGAGGGTAAGGAGGCCAAAGTGATGGGCAGTTTATTTGTGAATTACATCCAGAGGACAAGCTCAGCCTCTGGAGAAGTGGCCAGTGTGGTTTCTGTTTTGCTTAACATTCCCTTTGATCTTACAGGGGGATGTTGGCCTCCCAGGCCCTGCAGGACCCCCACCATCCACTGGGGAACTGGAATTTATGGGATTTCCCAAAGGGAAGAAAGGATCCAAGGTAGTGAAATGCTAACAACCCTTTTCCTATTAAGACCAAAGTTCAACTCTAACAACCAGACTATACTGGAAGGATCAATGGTTCTGGGTCATGCTTTTGTTTTGTTTTGTTTTGTTTTCAAGAATTTTTTTTATAATAATAAATTTATTTTTTATTGGTGTTCAATTTGCCAACATACAGAATAACACCCAGTGCTCATCCCGTCAAGTGCCCCCCTCAGTGCCCGTCACCCATTCACCCCCACTCCCCCGCCCTCCTCCCCTTCCACCACCCCTAGTTTGTTTCCCAGAGTTAGGAGTCTTCATGTTCTGTCTCCCTTTCTGATATTTCCCACCCATTTCTTCTCCCTTCCCTTCTATTCCCTTTCACTATTATTTATATTCCCCAAATGAATGAGACCATATAATGTTTGTCCTTCTCCGACTGACTTATTTCACTCAGCATAATACCCTCCAGTTCCATCCACGTTGAAGCAAATGGTGGGTATTTGTCACTTCTAATGGCTGAGTAATATTCCATTGTATACATAAACCACATCTGCTTTTTTTGGTTTGAAGTAAAGGTAAAGCCACCTTTGTTTTGTCCCTTATGAAAAGCTTTCTAAAAAGTCTGTGTTTGGGTGTGTGACTTCTGAGTATTTGTTTAAGTCCCATTTTCTGTGCTTTGGGTTTTTTTTTCAGATTCAATTATCAAAATACCAAGTAACTTAAAACAAACATTAAGTAGTTGGGGTTTTTCCCTCCTGACTCCCACCCCTCTCAATACTTACATTGTCCCCAAAACACTGTGACAAAATACATAGGAAATAAATAGTTACTTTCAAGTTATCTTTATAAAGAAGTTATTTGCCCTCAAAACGTGACCCTACAAATAAGGTACACTGTCACCAAGTGACAGTAGATGCTCTAATTCACCTGATATGAACTACTGCAGCTGGAGCTGTAGACCTGTTCAACTGCAATACGTCATGATTTCTATTTCGATGTGAGTGAATGTATACATGGTAATTTTCAAACTGTATGCTGTTAAGGTGAGTAGATATCTTTTAGTAACCTGCATTCCCTTCTTTTCCTAGGGTTCCCTTCAGTTTTGTGATTCTGTGCCTATGGCCAAGGGATCTGGGCAGGGAGAGGTGTTTACTCCCATTTCTTGAATTTTGTCTTTGTGAAAGCAACAGCTCCAAGGCCCTCTTTTGGTTTACAGAAAGCAATCATTAGTTTGGAACAGCTTGGGAACATATGAAAGATTGCCTGCCTCCCTGATCATTCTCAAACCTTAGGGAGCCCTTCTATGGCACAGATAGTTAAATTAGCATATTGGGGAAGGACAGATTACAGTGTTATGGATCCCCATCCAAACTGTAATTGTTACTCCTTTCCCCAAACTGTTGATTTCTTTGCAGCCCGTAATTTTCAACAGGAAATCACACTGAATGGCTCCTTCCCCTAGAAAGACAGCAAATGATCATCTTTTGTGTCTCCCAATTAGCTTCAACATTTGAGATTCTGTTTTAGACAGTTTTTGTTCCTTGCCATAGACCCTTGGCCCTTCCCATACCACAAGGGCTCCCTAAACTGATATCCTGGTGCAGGTATTAGCACCTGGGGATCCTGGGGAGTTTATACCACCTGATACCCCCCTGGTTGCCTGCTGCCCAGCCCAAGCAGCTCAAGGGAGCCATATCCTTTATGTTCACTGTTTCCTCCTGCTACTCACTAATCTTTGATTGGTCTTCCAGGGTGAACCAGGGCTTCCAGGTTTCCCAGGAATAAGTGGCCCTCCAGGTCTCCCGGTAAGTCTCCCCATTTGGTCAAAATGTATTCAAGGACCTGATTGGACAAAAGCTATAGCAATAGAAGGCTACCAAGAAGACCTCTTCCTATGGTTATTGTAGAGCATTCTATCATCTTCATTACTAGAAGGCATTCCAGGAAATGTTATTGTTTCTTGAACCCATGAGGACATTACCAGGGTACTCTATGAGGCTATATATCTTAGCGGTTTTTAGCTCAAGCTCTGGAATTAAAACAGACCTAGGCTTGACTTCTGATTTCACTGATTTCTAACTATATGACCTTGGACAAGTTTCTTAACTTTCCTGAGTTCCAATTTCCCTCCCCGCCGCCCCAAAAATGAGGGTAGGATGATAATGGCATGGTTATGAGGACTACATGAGATAATATGCATGGAAAGGACTTAGTATGTGCCTGGCGCATATTCATTGTTCATTAATCTTAGTAATGCTATCTTCACTCTCCTATATGCCCTTGTATCTTAGTGTCTTTCACTTAAACCTTTTTTTTAAGTATTTTATTTATTCCTGAGAGAGGGAGAGGCAGAGACACAAGCAGAGAGAGAAGCAGGCTCTATGCAGGGAGCCTGATGTGGGCCTGGATCCTGGGTATCCAGGATCAGCCCCTGGGCTGAAGGCGGCGCTAAACTGCTGAGCCACCAGGGCTGCCCAACTTAAACCTTTTGAGGGTGATTAGGTGCCAGGCATTCTGCTGGACAACACTAAATAACGGTCAAGGAAGTAAAAGTTCTTGTCTTGGGAAGCCCGGGTGGCTCAGCAGTTTAGCGCCACCTTCAGCCCACGGCCTGATCCTGGAGACCCGGGATCGAGTCCCGCGTCGGGCTCCCTGCATGGAGCCTGCTTCTCCCTCTGCCTGTGTCTCTGTCCCTCTCTCTCTCTGTGTGTTTCTCATGAATAAATAAATAAAATCTTTAAAAAAAAAAAAGCTCATTGTATTAAAAAAAAAAGTTCTTGTCCTGAGGAGAATACATTCTAATGGGGGAGCGAGGGAGGAGACACAATAAACAAGGAAACAGATGAATTGAGAAGTTTGTATCGTAATAAGTAGTACATAGAAGATTAAAGAAAGGGTAAAGTGATGGAGTGTGGATCAAGAGTATGGTGGGCTACTTTGGGCAGAGCGGTCACACAGAGCCTCTCCGAGGAAGAGCACATTATAAGGAAGGAAGTCACGTGAAGATCAGGAAGAGAGTTTTATGCAAAAGGAACCACAAGTTCCCAGACCCTGGGGTTGGAAAGAGCTCACTGCTTTTGAGCAACAGTGAGAAAGTGAGTGGATGGAGTAGAGGGAGCAAGGGCAAGAACCAGGGAGATAGGCAAGAGCCAAATCATGAAGCCCTTTGTAGATCGAATGTGGCATCTGTGTTAAATGGAATGAGAACCCATTGGAAAGCTCTAACATGTGTTTTTGTTAGAGATTTATTTACTTATTTTAGAGAGAGAGTGACAGAGAGTGGGGGAGGAGCAGAGGGCGAGGGAGAGAGAGAATCCCAAGCAGACCTCCACTGAGTGTAGAGCCCAATGTGGGGCCCAATCTCACACCTCCAAGATCATGACCTGAGCCAAAACCAAGAGTTGGGTGCTCAACCAACTGAGCCACCCAGGCAGCCCTCTAACTTGCATTTTTAAGAAGAACACTCTTGCAGAGTTTGGGGGACAGGGGTGTGAAGGATGAGGGAAGGCTGGGGCAGCAGAGGCTACTGTACCAGTCTGGGGGAGAGATGGTAGCAGTTTGCACTAGGGTGCTAGCAAGGAAAATGGAAAGAAGTGCATAGATTGAAAATGTAAAAAATGTGAACTTGTTATTATGGAACATTTTAAACATATGCCAGGAGGAGAGATGGCATAATGCTCCTGCTGTGTCCTCATCGCTCGGCTTTTACATTAAGCTACTCCACCAACTGGAAGCAAATAACAAACATGTAATTTATTTTTCATTTTTTAAAAGATTTATTTATTTATTTATTTATTTATTTATTTATTTATTTATGAGAAACACAGAGAGACAGTGACATAGGCAGAGGTAGAAGCAGACTCCATGCAGGGAGCCCGATGCAGAACTTGATCCTAGAACTCCGGGATCACGCCCTGTGCCAAAGGCAGACGGTCAACTGCTGAGCCACCCAGGCATCCTCAGACATATCATTTCAACATAAAATACTTCAGAACTTCTAAGAGACAGGAACACTTTAAAGGCATAGTTACAAATCATCTGAGTGGCTCAGTCAGTTAAACATCCAACTCTTGGTTTCAGGGTCCTGCTCTCAGGGTCGCAGTCTCAGGGTTGTGAGATCGAGCTGGGGCCCTGGCTCCATGTTCAACAGGGAATCTGCTCGAGATTCTCTTTCCCTCTCCCTGTCTCTAAAATAAACAAATAAACATCTAAAAATAAATAAATAAAAGCATAGTTGCAATATCATCATCACTCATCAATCAAAAGTAATATGCTTAATATCAGTTAACTCAGAATTCAGACTTAATGATTTTCTCATAAATATATTTTTTGCAATTTCTGTGTTTGAACCAGAGTCCAAATGAGGCCCACACATTATATTTGGTTGATAGGTCTCTGAAACTGCACGATGTGTTTTGAGGAAGGAGTTGACAAGATGTTCATGGAGCAGGAGGGAAATGGACGAGTTAAAGATGACTAGGCCTGCCTCTGCTTGCTAAGTGGGGTAGATGGGCTCCAGGCTTTCCCTACAGTTCTTTGAAATACTCTGGGTCTCTCTGGGTGGCCAGGAAATGGAGCCAGTAGAGCCAGAAGCACAAATTGCTTCCATGATAGCCTGTAGAAACACAGGGCCACAGGGAATCATCTGTTCGACGTCATTGATCTTAATTAGCCCAGTGTCTAATGAGTCAGAAAGGAAGAGAACTCCAAAGTTAGAGACAGGACACCTAGACTTCAGACTCAGGTCCATCTCTGGGACCTTTTCAAGTGTCGAGGCATCTCTGTCTATCTGTAGTATGGCGATGGTCATATCTACCGTCTCAAGGGCCAATTCACAATGTACATGAAGTTTCTTTACAAAGTATAAAGCTGTGCATCCAATATGATGACCACTAACCACATGCAGCCACCAAGCCTTGAAATATGACTAGTCTGAAATAAGGTATACTGTAAGTGTTAAGGACACACGGATTCCAAACTCTAGGTATGAGAAAAATAATCTAAAATATCTCAATGATTTTTACTTCAATGTTGAAATGACACTATTTTAAGATATATTTGGTCAAACAAAATGTTACTGAAATTAATTCCACCTATTTCTTTTATGTTTCTGATGTAGCTACTAGAAAATTTAAAACAACATAGTGGTTCCCATATTTCTATCAGGCACCACCGGTACAAAGCACTTTGCGAGTGGGTTGGGGAAAGGGTTTGCATTTTCCTTTGTGACCATTTCATAGAGACTCTAGCCACCTCACATCATCCTCAGGAGGTAAGCAAGTTGGGACGGGTTTATCTCCCTGTACTGAAGAGGAAATCATGGCTTGAACAGATGAAGTTCTTGTCCAGAGACACGCAGACAGTTATTAGCAGAGCTGAGGCTGAAATCCAGCTTTTTTGAAAGCTAGGCAGCTCAGGGCTCCCCCCCACACACACTCATTTCCCCATATCATACTGCCCCCTACAGTCCAGTTCCTTCTTGGTATGGTGGTGGTAGACTATGATACTGGAGGCTTTTCACCTAAAGCATGCTTCTCAAATCCAAAGCCTTCATCACACCAGCTGTCAATTATCCACACTCACTGAGAAATGAGGCTGCACCAAGGATGCAAATCTCTAGGGAGTCCAAACTATCCCCCTTTGACCATTTGTTTCTTCTCCATCCCAACCATAATCTTTGAAGGAGCTGCTGACAACTGGCCAACCTGACCAATGTTATGTCTCACCTGTTTTGTCTGGCCCTGTCTGGCATAACTAAACATCCCTGACTTTCTGGCTCAGCCCCAGTATCCCTCATTTTGCCCTAGTATCCCCAGCAGTCCACACGCACATCTGGCACAGGGTCTCTCGTGGAGACTGTCAGAGAGAATCATATACCTGTGTGCATTCTATCCAAGGGCCAGTGAACACAGGGTGAGGCAATGTGGAAGAGATGAGGGAAGGGAGAAGAGACTGGCAAATCCTGAGGGACCTATTGAGTAGATGTGAGGCAACTACTGGGCATGTGGGGTGCTCCTTCAACTGGGCTCCAGGCTTTCCGTGCCCTTTAGGTGGGTCCTTTGGAGGAGGAGCCCCAACCTCACAGACTTGAGGGCAAAGAGGAGGCAGGTGGTGGGGATGCCCTTGGCCCTGCTCTCCTAAGGGGCAGAGGCTAGAAGGACACTTGATTTGCCCAATCTCTCACGTTTCTAATCTCAGGGACCCTTGCAGTGCCAAGCAGAAGACATCTCTGCAGTTTAGCTTCCAAGACAGTAGCACCCCTTACCCCCCTTCTCTCCCCGCTAGCCTCGCTCCCCCTTTCCATACTCCAGCACCTCCTCCTGCTTTTCCCAGTTAGAGAAGCCACCCTAGGTGTGCAGGTGGCTCTAGCCATCTCCACCGCCTCAGCTGGGGCCACAGGGAGCCTGCTTGGGGTTGGGGGGAGAGGCTTGAGCAGAGGGGGACTGCACGGTGGCTCACCTCTTGAGCGAGCATGCCTCTGAGGACCTGTGGCCAAAGCAGCTTTTTTCACTGGGCAGCAGGGCCCACACCCCCTGGCCCCAGCCTAGCATTGGCAGCTCGCCTTTTCCTGGTACCACCTGCCTCACCCTACCTCATAGACTACATCACCCCTATGCCCTCATTCCTAGCCACGTGATTCAAGTTGAGTTTTTACAGAGCCACTAATATCCTTGAACCAAAATACTAGGAGACAGGGCCCTAGTGAGTAGGCCTATGAACAGCTAAGCTAGTGCTCTAATGAGGCTTTCTTGGACATGGATGAGAAGGGGTATGGGAGCAGTGGGTGCAGGACAGCTCCTGGCAAGGACTGCCTGTGACCTGGCAGGGTCCCAGGACATCTTGCTAGAATGGCTTGCTCAGCAGGGCCCTGTATGGTGCCTCCCTGCCCTGGGAGACAGACTGAGCCTATGACCCAGTATCTTGCCAAGTCACGTATGTTCTATGGCTTTAACCACCCCCCTACACACACACACATACACACACACAAATCAGTTTCTTTTATTTTTTTCATTTTTAAACTTTTTGGTAAAGATTCTATTTATTCATGAGAGACACAGAGAGAAGGCAGAGACATAGGCAGAGGGAGAAGCAAGTTCCCTGCTGGGAGCCCGATGCGGGACCCCATCCCAGAACTCCAGGATCATGCCCTGAGCCAAAGGCAGATGGTCAACCACTGAGCCACCAGGTGGCCCTTGTTTTTGAACTATTTATTTTTGTACACATGATAGCACAAGCTCTCTGAGAAAGCATGAGTCTAGAGAGCCTTTCTGCTTTCTGAAGAAAGAGGACAAAGTTCCCTTGTCTTTGCAACTGTGGGCAAAATAGGTGGACAGCATGAGAGTTCCTGGATATGCTTCACGTTTGGCAACAGTTTTGTTTTCTGAGTCATTCTTTTTAACTCAACAAGTATGTATGGAACTATCTTGTATGTGTTTAGCTTGCAGTAACGTGTCCTGGAGGAGATGGAAGTGAGTGTGGTATAGACCTCCTGCTGACAAACTTTCATATACAACCCCTGTTAGTGCTGCAAGTGTCTGGGGCAGTGGGAGTTGCTATAGCTTCCATGGACAGCTCAGGGAAGGCTGCATGGCATTTGGCTTCAGAGGCCCAGAGATGTGTGCCACCAGGTGGCAGCATTCCTGGGTTTCCAATTTGAGATGCAGAACTAAGATTTCACAAAAGTTTGTGTTCAATTTGAGCCCCAGGTTTTTCAAATAGAAATCCCATTCAGCATGAGGTCTGAGCCCTTTGACACACAACTATAGATGCATAAAAAAAGAAAGACAAGCAGGAACCAAAGTCTGCTTTGAACTAGACCCTTCACAGACACACACTCCACCCTCCACCCCACAACAAAAAGACCAAAAAAAGCCCACATTAAAAACAATGACGATAACAATGACAAAAACCCACTTGGGCCTAGAAAGAGAAGGGCTATTCAGCCAGCTTTCAGGACCCAAGGGAATGCTCAGAGTATATAAGAGAAAGAAAAAACTGTAAGTGGGATTAGAGCATTGGCTGCAGAACCAACTGAGCCAGGTCACATTGAGAAGGGACGAGGGGAGACGTGCCACAACATTTACCGCCTTTCACAGGCTTACATTCAAGAAAGCTTCACTGCCTCCTTCACTCTCACAATAGGCCTAAATGTTGTTTGCCAGAACCTATGCTCCAGAAAGTCCCACATTTAAACCATAACAACAAAATGGCCTTGATTCAGCTTGCCATGAAAGACTCCATCCACTTTGGTAGTGAACTCTTCTGGTTCTTGGGGCCCAGAATATGCTTGCTTTAGACCCAGAGGGAAAGAAGCTTCCTTACTCATTCTGCTTTTTGGATTTCTGCTTGTCCCTAGAGAGTCCCAAGTCATGTCCATGGCTGCAAATCCTCACCTTCTGTGAGCAGGGCAAGAGGGGTTGAAGACCATCTCCTAGTACCCTTCGGAGTACTGCTAGGGCCTACAGGATTCTAGACCACATCTAGATAGATATAATCCTTTCAAAAAAAAAAAAAGAAAGAATCCTTCCCACCAAAGAGAATGATGCAGCCATCACGCCCCCAGAGGGCAAAAGCTCTTCCCTCCAGTCTTGACCCCCAAGGACTAATACAATTTTCCATTTGCGGGTCAAAGAAACAAGCTCCTAGGTGGTAGAAGGCAGCCTATTCTCATGGAAAGGGCCCTGGAATGGAAGTTTGAAGACATGGCAGTCTCATCGATTCTGTAATGCACACAAGATGCTTACCTGTTCTGAGTGTCTGCCTCCCCACATGTCAAACCAATGAGGTTAGATAGTTAATCATTTCTATGCTATTAATCCAAGGAGCTGTGAATATAGGTAATCATGTTTAAGGGGACAAGACATTACTTCTAAAACCAAGAGGGAACCTTAGATGAATGGTCCAACCTTTGTTCAGGCCCTGTGTGCTTCTTAGACAGTGACAAGAGGCTCAACATGGTGAGCCTCCCCAACTCGCAATGGCATTGATTCGAAGTCACCTCCCTACTTTGGATAAAGCCAGGAGACCTATGAGGAAATGGATGTTATAACTTGTGGTTTCTTTTTTTCCTTTAGGGACTTGGAACTGCTGGAGAAAAGGGAGAAAAGGGAATCCCTGGTTTGCCAGGACCAAGGGTATGAGCCTGGACTGTTGCTTGCCCGGGTCTGGCAAGTTACCCGGTCCATCGGGTCCATGTTTTGTCCTGTTCACATCTCTATGTTATATAACTTGATGGCCACCAAAGCTTCTCTTCTTTCTCTTCCTCAACGCTCTGCCAGGCCCTTGAGACCTCCTCCTCTTCACTTTGCCCCACTTCCTTGACTTAGTGACTCCCTTAAATAAGAAATGGCTCCTCAGCCTACTGACTTTCCTTGTCCTCATATATAGTTTTCTTCGGGGCCAAAAGTGGGGTAAGCGTGGTCCTGCTTTCACTACATTCTATCCTGAGGGAATGTGGGCTAGGGTGCAAATGTTGCTGTAATGAAAGAGGACCGAATATCATCTTTATAGAACAGAAACAAGCCTGGGATGGTCTAAAACATAGTGAGTGACATTTGCAGTCTACAATTTGCAGTAATAACCCCTCTTCAAGTGAAGAAATAATTGTTAGCCTGTGTGATTCTAAGTGCTTCAGGCACTTAGGTGTTAGGCTATAAGCAACTGGCCATCCTTAGCCTTAAAGAAGTAACATTTTAGAGAACTACGATTTTGGCTTAGTCATAAAGCTCATTAAGAATCTTTTGAGTGTTCAGCAATGTTCACCTTTTACCCTGCCATTTCTGTCTCTACTTTTCTCTACTCTCTTGTCTTGAAAAGACATAATCACCAACAAAGAATGCAGCTGGGGTGAGAGACAAGAGACCCTCCCACAATCTATTTAAAAATGTCATGGGCAGCCCCGGTGGCACAGCGGTTTGGCGCTGCCTGCAGCCTGGGGTGTGATCCTGGAGACCCAGGATCGAGTCCCACATCGGGCTCCCTGCATGGAGCCTGCTTCTCCCTCTGCCTGTGTCTCTGCCTCTCTCTCTCTCTCTCTGTCTATGAATAAATAAATAAAATCTTTAAAAAAATGTCATGACTTGGAACTAATGCAGACTAAGTATAATACCACCCAGCCCTTCTACCAAATTCTGCCCAATTCTTATAATGTTTTCATTTATTTTGCTCTTTTAAAATGCTCCATGTGGCTATTCAGCTTGATGGATTAGTACTTAGAAAGGAGTCATTAAGCCAAGTCTAGGGACATTCTCTTACCTAATTTTAGGAGCGGCTAAGTCCTGAACTCAGTTGGGAAACTTTGTTTTGTAAGTCTATTGGCTTTCTCTAGTGTGGGCTATTAATCTTTCTAAGGTGGCTTCATTCTCTTTACAGGGTCCCATGGGTTTAGAAAGACTCCAAGGCCCTCCAGGGATTCAGGTATTTTGGTTAATGTCATTAAAAGCCCACATGTAGGGATCCCTGGGTGGCGCAGCGGTTTGGCGCCTGCCTTTGGCCTAGGGCGCGATCCTGGAGACCCGGGATCGAATCCCACATCAGGCTCCCGGTGCATGGAGCCTGCTTCTCCCTCTGCCTGTGTCTCTGCCTCTCTCTCTCTCTCTCTGTGTGACTATCATGAATAAATAAATTAAAAAAAAAGCCCACATGTAAAGTCCTAATCGAAAAGCCCCCTTGCTTTACTTAACATGGGCATCTGTACAAAGGGAGCCACTGCTTATAATACAAATTACCTACCTCTTTTTGATGGGTATAATCCCAGCCACTATCTTCTTTCGTCCTCATCCAATAAGCTGAGTATCTAGTGTTACCAATCCAGTGCCATGCAGTGGTCCTACTTCTTTATTAAGTTATCAGGGTCTAGAAGTCCAGCCTGCCTTTATTCATCTCTAGCCTTGTGGCCCTTATACCTCCTAACAGGCAAGTTGGCTACCTTGTGCCATATTGCCTTCTGGAACATTTTATACCCTCCAGAGTCGGGTAGAATCCATGCATACCCTGGAATGCCAGCCAAGATCCCTGCACCATGTGCCCTGGTCTCATCCAAAGACCAGTCCCTCTTATGTTCTTAGACATTTGATTTAGCTGTAACTCTGTTTCTGTCACAGGGCAAGAAGGGGTCCTCAGGTTTTCCTGGGCTTAATGGACTCCCAGGAATTAAGGTAATGTTGGGAAGTGAAAATCCAGGACTGGGGAGGTAGAAGGGTAAAGAATTCCCCTAAATGCTGTTTAGTCCATTTGGCTGCTTTAAGAAACTATCACAGTCTGGGCAGCTTATAAAAAACAGAAAATTATTTCTCACAGTTCTGGAGGCTGGAAGCCCCATATTGGGGCACCAGAATGGTTGAGTTAGGGTCCTCTTCCAGGTCACTGACTTCTCACTATGCCCTCACATGGTGGAAGGGGCGAGCTAGCCTTCTTGGCCTTCTCTTATAAGGGCACGAGTCCCAATCCTGAGGGCTCCATGCTCGTGACCTGATCACCTCCCAAAGGCCCCACCTCCTAATACCATCACTTTGGGTATGAAGTTTTCAAAATGAATTGGGGGCAAAAAGGACACAAACACCTGAACCATAATAAACACCTACATATGAGATGAAGTGTTTTTTTCCAGTATCTTAACATTTTAAATGTAACCCTTTTCACATGAAGTGTGTGAACCCTACTTTGAGCACTAAAAAACCAATAGGCCTGCCTTAGATACTACTTGATCGGAGGTAGACTAAAAGCCAGGGGCGGGGGGGGTGGCGGTGGAGTACGGGAGCAAATCCATCTCTACAAAGAGGAATATTCTACTATTTACATTGTTTAGAATTGCTAAATTTTTGTCTTTATTATTGTTTTTCAATTCTTTACAGACAAAGTGTCCCCTTATTGTCTGTACCAGGGGCAGGCAGCTCCCACCACCCCACTTGGATATGCCACTGTATCTGATTCTGATACCTGAGCCCCCCTTCGGGGGGACTTAGAACTCCTTTGACTTCCTCTGCCTGAAATCATCCACTAAACAAGGCCAGTGACAGTAGCAGAGTCCTGGGCCTGCTAGAGCGGGAAAAAAAAAAAAGTTAAAATTGCTCCTTCCTTTGCACCTTTTGGTGCAGCAACATGGTCTATTCTTTGATCTGTGTCCCAGGCCCAGAAGCAGATTATCCTGGAGTCAGGTTGTAAAATGTAATCGGGATCCCTTATTTTTGACAGGTTTACCATTGAGTATTAGGTCTCTGGCCTTCTTTGCATTGCCTTCATCTGAAATTTATTAGACTTCAGAATTAACCTGTGGACTAGCTGGCCCATAGAATCAAGGGTTGTAGAAGGAGAAAACTTTTATTTTCCCGAGGAATGGCTTTGAGGGCACATAGAGCTTGAAGTCACGGGAATGTTTGCATTTAACCAATTGAATCTTTACAGGGTGAAAAGGGTGGCATTGGCCTGCCAGGCCCAGATGTGTTCATCGATACAGATGGTGCTGTGATCTCAGGTGCAACTTTTCATTGATTGCAGTGAAAAAGAAAGGACCATGGGTTACATTCTATATTCCCTATAATCATAATGAGGATATTTTGTCAATCATTGGATTGCTGCTAGAGCCAACACCCTCAAGGGCCCCTCATGGGTCCTGTATTTGGGGGAAGGAAGCTAATTCCAATGTCTTTGGGCAAAGAAGCCAAGCCCTACACTCCATGTTGGCTCCACCAAGACTAAGGTTGTGGTTGGACTGGGCCTTGACTTGATGAAAATTGTTCTCCTAATGAAGCTTGGGGAAAGACCAATATCCTCCCTGTCTAGGTTGACTTGACCCTGATACTATGGGACATTTGGGGTTTTATCTACATGATCCCATGCATGCTTGGGTTTGACAATGTCACAGGAGGTGGAAGAGTATCCAACTGTTCTCATTGCCTTCTACAAGCACCTGTATGCCCAGTGTCTCCAGCTACTCCTTGCTTCAGCAAAGGCTTCTACTACTATACCTCTTCTGCCCCAGTCTCCGAAATGATCTCTCCCCTGTCATCCTCTCTAGCCCATGCCCTGTCCAGTACACTTAATGAAGCCATGGTATTAATGATTGACAGTGGATTCCTGTGTTCCACTTCTAGGGAATCTATGTGCATAACGTGAATAGTAGACTTTAACACCTTAGTCCAAATGGTAGACATTTGAGGCATGACAGCAGGTTGGTAATAGTAGAAGGACGTTCCTAGTACTTACCAGATCTTCCCATCGAAGGTTAGCCCTGGCCAGACTGGTTCTGAAAACTAATGAAGCCTTAGCTCAAGTAGGCCCATTATCACATGAGGCCATTAGATTCAGGGAGGCCTGTGAAGGGCGAGAAAGAGAAATCTATCCTGAGGACATCTCCTTGCAACTCTCCTTAGGCATTTTGTGACATTTATGGGCCTCTTCTGGTTTGCTTACTGATTTTTTTTCCCTCAAAATGCCAGGTTATCCTGGAGATCCCGGTATGCCAGGTCTCCCAGGACTTAAAGGAGATGAAGGCATCCAGGGCCTGCCTGGCCCTTCTGGCATCCCTGGCTTACCAGCTTTACCAGGTGAAACAAAGTACCCCACCCCCTGCACAGATCTGTCCTCTAACCACGCTGGTGCCCAGCATCCCCTTCTGTACCTCTGGTTTAGATACATATCAAGCCAAAGTTAAAGGAAAGGTAGACTATAGTCATTATATTCCCTACTACCAGCCCAAGGCTAATGTACATGAGGATAGGACCTGGGTGAGAAGCTTTCCTTTGGCCTGGATAATGTAACATTGCTAGACAGGCAATCCTTTTGAGGTTTCCAGCAACCAGATGGCGGCCTGCTTTGGACTCTTCTATGGATTTTCCATCCCAGCTAATGTTTGCTAGTAGGAGCTAACAAAAGCCCAGAGGAGAATTTGTCCCCAGACCCTCACTCTGTGCTTCGCTCAGGCACTGAATGGCCCAGGATCCTATGAATGAAGGAAGCATTGGAGAAGCACACTCATATTTCATTCTGTAGTAGCAAATAGAGAAAGGCCATGCCAGATTCAGAGAGGGCCATGATGGGCCAAATATAAAGCTTCAGACATTACTCTGAAAGACATTAGTTTCTAAATTCCTTGGAGATGGGCATCCGTAAGGATACCTGTGCTTTTAAAGCAACTGCCTGAAGGAGGGACAGCTGATCTGACCCCTAAGGTTGAAAAATCCAAATGTAGGAGACCAGAGACCAGGTTTCCCTCTCAGGTTTGCCACCAAACATTGCCTTCACCATGTTCTCCCTGCCCTTTAGGCCTCAACTTCCCAAGAGGTTGGGCTAGACAATTCCTAAGGACCCTTCTAACTCTAATGTAAGAGAAGGGCAATTGGTCTTCCAAATTCTTTCCTTGGAGTGGGTTCCCAGCATATGCTGCGAATTGAAGAACCCCAAAGAACAGGGTAATGTGGTCAGCATTATTGTGTGGGCTTGTCCTTCCAGGTGTCCCAGGTGCTCTAGGCCCCCAGGGAGTTCCAGGTTTAAAGGGGGACCAAGGAAGCCCAGGCCGTACCACAGTTGGGACAGCTGGCCCCCCAGGCAGAGATGGTTTGCCAGGCCTACCAGGCCTACGAGGCCCACCCGGTAAGTTGTTCATTTCGCTCTTTGGTGTTGAGATTCAAGTGCCATCCAGACTGCAGAACAGTCATGATTTTTGAGGGAGAGAGCATTTCACAGGAGAAATAGCTGGGCTGCATCATGACCCCAGAGGGGCAGTGCCAAAGGCCCTGTCCTCCTGATTCAGGGCCCTCCTTCTACAGAGTAGTGACCAGAGGAGTCAGAGGGTTCATCAAGGAACAACAAGGCAGGCTAAAGCCACCTCTATGGCCACACCTACCCAATGCATTCCAATCTGTGTACTCATTTCATCCCACCCTCTGTTGTCCTCAGCCCCCCCAGCCTCTGGTCTTGTGGCCTATGAAGAATCAACATTGGCTCTCTCAAGCTCCACCTAGTCCTCAGGGCCCCAGCAGGGTGGGCTGAGAGCCTGAGAAATGGGAATACAAGCCTGGCCCCTCAAGATGGTTGCTAAAAGCCTCAATGGGGCTTATTCTCCTTAGGTCCTCTCTAGAATCTAGATTCTAGATTCTAAGAGAAGGGCTGGAAATAGGCCCACCTGTTTCTTGGTCATCTAAACCCTGAGACTACTGCATTTCCTCTTTTGTCCCCAGGGGACTTTCTGGGATAGGCACTGGGACTGCTGACTCCCTTCAGTTGTTGTGGTCATTCTGATCCTCTCTGTGTCTAGTCTGGTGCCTGAAACATAATAGCCCTTCTGTAAAACATAGCAGAGTGAAGAGCACCAATAGGGGATAAGACTTGCCACAGCCTCTGGGTCTCTGGCTCTGGTTTGGTTGCTGAGCCTCAAGGACACAGGCCTTAGTGACAGAGCCACTGTGCAGCATCACCTGCAATGTGTCAATGGCTTATGTTCCCTTTTTCCTGAAGGTCCAGCATTTGAGACTGAAACCCTACAGAACACAGAGCCAGGGTTCCCTGGTCTCCGAGGAGAAAGAGGTCCAAAAGGAAACCCAGGCCTCAAAGGCATAAAAGGTGATTTTCGCCCTCTTGAGTGTTCTTTGCTCCCCAAACTCCTTCTTGCAGAAGGCTCTCTGGGAGAAGAGCAGACCAACGGCTTTGGGAACCTGAACAGCAGCTGTCTGGGGTCTTGATGGGGGGGTGATTATAGGGTTGTTGGAAGTGCTCTATATTTAGGGCTCAGAGAACGAGACTGGTAGTTGAGGTCACACAGGACC
This sequence comes from Canis aureus, assembly GCF_053574225.1. NCBI lineage: Eukaryota > Metazoa > Chordata > Mammalia > Carnivora > Canidae > Canis > Canis aureus. The sequence continues at coordinate 42,325,461 of NC_135649.1, forward strand.
AGGTGGCTCTGGGGCCCTGTTCCTACCCCATACACCCACAGAAGTGGCTACCAGCAGCCCCAGCTGTTAGAGCCAGCATACACGGCAGCCCTTCTCGGTGTGTGAGGCCAAGGCCAGAAGTCACTCATCATTACCTTCAGCCTGAATGAAAGGACTCTGAAGAGGTCAAGACTTGGCAATCTGTAAAAGTCAACTGGCTCTAGGAAAACAGCCATGGTCCCCACTGATGTTGAAGGGTTGATCAATTACCCCAGCCCGCAGTGGAGGCAGCAGTGGCACCTGCTCTGTCCATCTTCCTGCTGCCTCTGGGTTGTTCCTCTGTTTCATGCTCTTGAGGGGCAGATGTTAAAGCTCAAATAATCAATTCATTTTAGTTGCAGCCCAAGCCAGGGTGGAGGAAGAGGTAAGATGGCTAGCCAGCAGAGGAGAGGTTTGGGGATGGCCTAGAGGCATCAAGTGCCAGAGATCTTTCCTCTTCTCCTGCTGAATTACCAGCTCTCCTCAACCTTGGGCAGAGAGGTCCTAACTTCCTCTTCCCCTTTCTCAGTGCTGTATCAGAAACTGCTGCTAGTTAAGTAGAGGAGCTAGTTCAGAATATTTTACAAGTTCCATCTCTGCTGTTGAGCTCCAGGAAGGGCTATTTGGAGGGAAAAGAGATTGAATTGCAAGTTTTGACTTAGGCTTTTAGCCTTGGCCCATCCCTGACTCACTACAGAGCTAGTGTACTTCTTGATACCATTTGCACTCCTAAAACAGGGACAACTCTAATGCTCCCCTTCCTGTATTGTGCAGCCAGAAGGTTTTTTATTTTTTAAAGATTTCATTTATTTATTCATGAGAGACACAGAGAGAGGCAGAGACATAGGCAGAGGGAGAAGCAGGCCCCCCACAGGGAGCCCGATGCTGTACTCCATCCCAAGACCCCAGGATCATGCCCTGAGCTGAAGGCAGATGCCTAATCCCTGAGCCACCCAGGCATTCCCAGAAGGTTTTCTTTATGTCTGGAATAGTGATTGTGATCCTCAAGCTCCTTGTTCATGAGAATCACCTAAGGGAGATCACTAAAAATTAGTGATGGTTCTGGCCTCCTGAAAGTCTGCTTTATTAGACCTCTGGTGATGCCCAGCAAGCTGCCTTATAAACAAGCAATGTACCTAACTTATGCAAAAGGTCCATGGCTCATTTGGAGAACATACTGTTGTTTCCAGATTTCAGAGATTCTCAATTATCTGAAAGTAAAAAGAGGCCCCCCAGGATCTTAGGGGACCTCAGATCACGTACATTCGTCTAAATTTTCATTTTCTGGCTATAGTGTTAGTGGCTCCTTGACACCTCTTCAAAGGTGCTTTGCTGAAATCCCTGTCATAAATTTATTTGGCCTTTGTTTCTGTGTACAAAAGGCAAGGGAAAAGGCATTTTGGTGAACAGAACCTTTGAGGTGCTTGCATTCCAGACTCACCTGGTTAGCATGGGTCAGTGGTTTCCAATGCCAACTGTCTGCAACCAGTCTTAATTAGACTCACCAGTCACTGGGCCCTCTCTCCCCAGACTGATGAAATCCACATCATTGGTACAGATAAATGTATTTTGGTGGAGAGTAAACAGGGTTTGTAAACCTAGTTCATTTATTTGAGTCTGCTCTCCGCAGGCCTTCTGATTCCTCCATGGAGTTGTTCAAATCACAAATTACCACGGTCACATCATCTTTTTTCTGGGAAAGATAGTCCACTTTGTTTAACATTGTCTTTTTTTTCCCACCCCCAGGAGATTTGGGCTTTTGTGCTTGTGACGGTGGGGTCCCTAACACTGGACCACCTGGGGAGCCAGGCATGCCTGGGCCACCAGGTCTCATAGGTCTTCCGGGCCTTAAAGGAACCAGAGGAGATCCAGGCTCTGGGGGTGCACAGGGCCCATCAGGGGCTCCAGTAAGTCTTACCAAACTTTGGCCCTGGGGGAGCAGTGGGAGCTCTCAAGTGCCCCTTTCTGCCTCCTCAAGCACTTTCCTAAAACATAGGAAAGAAAGATGGGGGTAAAACAAAGTTTCAGGCTTTTGGCGTAGTATGAAAGAATCACATCATCTCCTTTTGGCTTTGACCTGCCTATGTTCCCTCCATTCCTTCATTCCTTCCACAAAATTATTTCTATTTTCCCAGCCCTGCACTGGACCCTGAAGTTAAAAATCAAATTAAGACAAGGTTACCATCCTCAAGGACTTCAACATTTGGAAAGGATAAGCAAATAAATGGGCAGTTGTCATCCAAGATAATGACATATTCAAGTGCCTAGAGCAGTGCCCAAACGTACCCCCAGATCTGCTTTAGGTTAGACCTAGGCTAGGTGTCAGTCCTCTGATGTCTACATCTCCTAATTATTCCCTTTTGTCTCTTTGTCAGGGCTTATTTGGGCCTCCAGGTCCTGCGGGCTCCAAAGGAGATAAAGGGGAGCCAACTTTCAGTTCTGCATCAGGGGTGCCAGGGGAGCAGGGTGATCCTGGCCCCCAGGGGCTCCCTGGGGAGATGGGAGCTCCAGGCAAGGATGGAATACCAGGTCTACCAGGTCTGCCAGGTCTTCCGGTAAGTTGATCGTTCCTGGGTGATTAGCTCTATAAATCCTTACATCTGACATCATGGGGGCTTCTTATGGCCACTAGCCCATGAGACAGGGCAGAAGGGAGTCTCCATTACTCTTCTGGCCTCCACCCCTGACACTCTTCACTCAGTGCTATTCCTTTCTGTAAAATGGGAATCTTTTCCTGGGAATGGATCATTGTCTCAGTTGGTAGAACCACTGACCTGATCACTTAAAATGCTTTGACTTCTCAGTAGCTTTTCCTCGCAAGTAATACAACTGCTTTCTGGGACCCCCAGGACTGTTTCCTGCCCCCTCCCCACCACTGATCTAGAAGTTTTTGTGTTATCAGATCTCCGAGGGTTACAAGCTTCATTCCCATTACCTTAATCAGAAGACATGATTGATAAACCAGAGGGAAAGAGAATCTTAGCAAAAACCAAAGCACTGGTCACACTGGTTATCTCTTTCCTCTGGTCAGAAGGGTCTCTTGATCAGTCTTTAAGTTGGGCTTTCATTCTTTCTTATGTGTTGTCTAGGGTGACGGTGGACAGGGCTTCCCAGGTGAAAAGGGGTTACCAGGACTGCCTGGTGAAAGGGGCCACAGTGGCCCAACTGGCCCCCCAGGAATTGGGCTGCCAGGATCTCCTGGACCTCGTGGGCTTCCTGGAGATCAAGGAATAGATGGATTACCAGGGCAACAAGGCCTCCCTGGGCTTCCAGGTGAGTCATGGAATCAGATGGCCTTGGACTTAAAAGACTGACCCCTTGTAGAGTGTGGCTGTGACCCAAGTGCATGAAATGTGTCATAAGAAGAGGCTTGGCTGATTGTAGTCACCACTTGCAATTTCTAAGGGTTTTTGTGTGGGAAAAGGATTACAATTATACTGTGGTACACTTAGAGCAATCTAGATTTCAGTTCTACTTAGAAAAAAAAAAACAACTTCCTAACAGACCAGGTAACAGAGCTGCCTTGGGAGCTTATGAGCTCACAATCCCTAGGAAATTTCAAGCAGATGCTGGATGGCCATTTTATTACAAGTACCATTGAAGCAATGAGTGGAAGATGGGATAAGTGTCCTCTAAGTTATATCGTAATATCATCAGCAGAAAAGAACCTTTCCTTCATTCCTGAGATATCTCATATTGACAAGAGACCCTACTTGTATCTGGTCTCACCTCTATTTCCTACCTTAAATCCCTCCCACTTATAGAGCTGCTTTTCCTCCCTGAATTTCAGGAATTACAACGAGTGACAGCCTTGCTTGTAGATTCTTATAGATTTGTGAAGGTGCTATGCCAATAACTTGCCTTCTTCCAGACAGCCAGAACAGCTAGCTCTTCATCCCAACTTCTATTTCCATTAGTGGCACCACCCTTCTTATGGTGATCTGGTCTGAAAACTTGAAACTCATCTCTTATTCTTCATTTGCAGTGCTTCTTATATTCTTTCCTTCCTCTTCTTGCTATTAGGCTCTCATTATCTCATGCCTAACTTATCAAATACTCCCATGCCTGTTGGAATAAAGGGATGGCTAGAAGGAAGAATGGGTGGACAGATGGATGGGTGAGGGGTGAATGGCAACAACCTCCTAAGTGGTTTCTCACCTCCTGCCTCCAGACTTCTCCCACTGAGTTCTGCTATGAACCCTGCTGCTGATTCACTATTTGTGAAGTACTCCTGCTATCATGTTATGCCCCTAGTCTGAAGCCACAAGTGGTGGCATTTTTCTGGAATGTTCTTCCTATTTTTTTCTATGCAGTCGGGTTTTATCCATCTCTCAGGGTCCAGGCCCCAACTTCCCCACTAAGCCTTTTTCTGACCTCTATAGGATGTCACTGCCACTTCAATGATATATTTTCTTCCATTAATACTTTTACTTTTCCCAACTGCTTTGTAAGCATCTGAATACCGAGGCAGGCAATTCTTTTTTAGCATTTCTCAATTTGCCTCGTACAGTGCAATGTTCCATAAGAGACTAATATACACTCACAGAAGAAAGGGGCTTCTCAATAACCAAGGGGCTTTCTTAGACCTCTTTTTTCTCTTTCTACTTTGTCACCTGGAAGAATTACCCAAAAAAGAAGACAGAAACCAGATCTTGTAAATTTTCATTTACCTGAAAATCTACTTGGATGCATTGGTATAGTGAGGAAGACAGTTCAGGTTAAGAATTGATGATTCAAGATTCTTTTTTTTTTATGATAGGCACACAGTGAGAGAGAGAGAGAGGCAGAGACACAGGCAGAGGGAGAAGCAGGCTCCATGCACCGGGAGCCTGACGTGGGATTTGATCCTGGGTCTCCAGGATCACGCCCTGGGCCAAAGGCAGGCGCCAAACCGCTGCGCCACCCAGGGATCCCTGATTCAAGATTCTTAAAACCAAGTCAGTATTTCAGTTTACAAACTCCTATGTAGGCTATGAGAAATTTTATCAGACAAGATCATCCTGCCTTTTGCAACTCCTGGTGTCACCTATAGCTTTGCTTATATGTCTCTGTTCCCAGAGACATTATTCATGGTCATTCCACTGCCCCTCTGCCAACTGGGTCTTAATTTTAGGCCCCCCATTTGTGTAGGCAACTAAGTTTTAAACTGAGTTATAGTGACATGGTACGTACATATTTACACATACTCAAATCTGAATATTATAAACATTCTAATTGCTTTAAAACAGGCTGAGTGAACAGAAGGAGGCCCATGGGGCCATTTCTATCCTAAATGTCACTATGCCCCAGACACAGAAAGTTCTTACAAATATAGTCATATAGTAATCTCTAACCTGGAAGATGCCTTATGCAGAAAATTGTCTTGTTACAGTACCAAGATCTTCCAAAAAATTACTTCAACTAGTAGCATCAGCTTTCTTTTTCTCTCCATGGCAACCAAGCATAATTCCTCAAACCTAGGAATTTTTTTCTACACAATTTCAAAAACACATAATCTCTGAGCCCCAGACATTTGCATTGTGGCCATTACTATTGCCATGAAAACCAAAGATGCTAATTTTTTTTGTCTGAGAGAGAGAGCGCATGCGCGCACACATGTAGGATTGTTGGGATGGGTGGGCGGGGGCAGAGGGAGAGAATCTTAAGCAGACTCCATGCCCAGCATGGAGCTCAATGCAGGGCTCAATCTCACGACCCTGAGATTAAGACCTGAGCCAAAATCAAGAGTTGGATGCTTAACCAACTGAGCCACCTAGGTCCCCCCTGAAGATGCTATTCTTAATGTACTCACTCCAACCAGTGGTGGCCCAGACTAGGACAGCTGCATTGCCAGTAAGGAAATGCAGTTGTTAGAAGCCTTTCAACCAAGTGGTATGAATTATTACAAACCTTGGATAAGCAGACAACTGGCTGTTTCCAAAAAGGCTCTGATCCAGATGCTCATAGTAATCAATTACCCTGGTTATTACTGAAACAGCTACTGTGTCCTTGATCCTGTGTGCATGCCAGCCTGCTCTCTTCAATCCAGATAGGGAATGTGATCAATGGACATACCCAGGCTGCAGACAAGACTTCCCATGGGCCTCAAGAAACTCCTGTCCTGGTTTAATTTTCTTATTCTCTTGATTGGTCTAGGTGACTGTTGCTGCAGGGAGAGCATTGGTACAGGAAACTTAGTTACAGAGGGAGGTGAGAGCTAGCTCAGTCTCCAGGTTCTCACACACCAATGTTGGCAACAGCTCCATTCCTTTCTATTCACCTCAATCTCGGACATTCATGATAGCCTAAGCACAATGCTGGAGCCTCTAGTTGGGGGAAGGGGGTGATCCTAAGGCAGGGGCACAAAGGCTGACACTGTCACTCCTGATTCCTGGGAGAGCATATGGGAGTAGGTGGGCATGTGGTCTCTGAGAGGGGTTGATATCATTCACCATGCATGTTGATGGCTTGGCTGATGTCTAGCTGGAGCACCTTCATTTTGTGAACTTAACTGAGGCCATAACTCACCTTGGGAGGTACCCGGAAGGATGCACACATGTCTGGTGTTCACTCATTCGATGCAGAGTAAAGTGAGATGTTAGGATCTTGGGAAGCACAGGCACTTTTTATTCTGAAGAAGAATTTGGGCAGGAGCAGGGAAAATTCTGACTTGTTAAATCGTGTGTTGTACTTATGAAACAGAATGCCAATAGAGCTGATTTCTGCTGTGTGGGGGAGAAGGCTCTGAATTCAGGGTTGGAAAGTAGAAGAGGTATACTGTAATACCAGGGTAACTTGAACTTCTCACCTCCTCGGCATTTTGCCCCCCTGCTCCCAATACACAAGTGTGCTGTCTGTGGTGTGCAGGCCTGGTCTGAGGTCAAAGGGAAATATGCCCTTGATTCCCATCTTCCCGTTTATTATTAGTTTCCCTATCTGGAACCTTTCCAGATGCCTGTCCTTGGCCATCCTCTAAAGGTGTGTTTTTATCTGGCTGTCAAGTGAAAAGAATTTATGAAACTTATCTGATGAATGGAGTGAGGATGGATGGTTCATGTTTGCAGCCAATGCAGAGATATTTGTATTCTACCCTTTGTTTCATAAGACTGAAAGCAATGGAACTGCAGTGTTTGATACATTGGAGTCAACAGACTATTGAAGTAACAAGGATATGAGAATCTTCTGCAGGGCCCCTCGCATGATACCATCTGGGGAGGCCATTCTTCAGCCTTGTCCAAAGAATGGAGGACCAAGCTGAGCACAAGATTGGCAGCCCTTACCCAGCCAGGCATCTTATCATGAAGTGCTTGCCCACAGGGTATAGTTCCCTAGTAGGAAGATAGCCCTCAGGAATAGCACCATTATCTCAGTGTCTGGCAGGATGAACATGAGTATGACCACCTATGGGCGAAGATCAGGCCTAATGCCCTCTCTCCAGCTGTAGAAGTGACTCCCAGAACCTGAGTCTAGAAGGCAGGAAATTGCTGCCCAGGCTACAGAGTAGTTTCCTAACTTGACTAAGGTAGAAACCAGGGGATGGCCTTGGAGGAGCTCTTTGAATACTCCTCCTTAAATAAGAGGATAAAAAAACAAAACAAAACAAAACAAAACAAAACAAACAAACAAAAAACACACCAAACCTGCCGTTCATTGAGCAACCATTAGAGTGCCAGGCACTGTGCAAAATGCTACTGGTATCATCATGTCCCGTCATCCTCACAAACACTGTATGAGAAAAGTAGCTCCCGTTTTATGCATGGGACTCAGAGAGGGTAAGTATCTGACCCAAACAACTAATTAGTAGCAGAACTAGGATTGTAGCCTAGCCCAGGTCTCTCTGGCTTCGGAGCCCAACCTCTTAACCAATATATGATGCTGTTCAATCTCCCATCTTGCTTTAGGAATAGAACAAGTGGAAGAGAAATGCCAGCCAGTTGAGAATGCAATCTGAATCATAGCTTGTACACATATTTTTAAGAAACGCAATTTGTGATTTAAGTACAGGCGAAAGCTATAGCAGTTCACTTAAACTGTTGGCTCTGTGGCTTAAAGCAGGCCTTGGGGAATTGTTTTAATGAATAGGCAAGACTAATTTTAATTAACATGGCAATTGTTTGTAAATGGCACTTGAGAGAGCCAACACACAATTTGTTCATCAGTGTTTTATTAAACCTCCCCTCTGTGATCTTATGTAGACTCTTTTTATTTGCTTTATGGACAGACAAGTAGGAATTTGCTAGGGGAAGGGCTCTGCCTGCCAATTTCAATATCTGGAATGCTGAAATTTACTACCGATTCTTCCTGAGTAGCAGAGTTGACATTGTCAAATGAGGAGCTGAGGGAAGGGTTATCATTTGTCTGTCATGGCCAGGAGAGCAGCCTTCAGTGTTAGCCTAGTACAGAAATACAGCTACCTGTATGCTACCTGATGTGACCCAGGGTCAACCACAATAGATCCCAATCTGTAGATCCCAAACAGGGTGAGTCAGAAGAACCCAATGGGTTGTGCTCATTTCAGGAGAAGGGCAGACATGTGAGCTTGAGGAGTCTTGGCTTCAAGCCCTCTAGTCTAGTCACATGGCCGTAATGGATCCTCAGGGCTAACCCCAAGTACCCGTCCTAGAGAGGCTCCTACTCACAGGGCAAGTAGGCAGTTGCCCTTTGCTGCTGCTCCTGCATAGGCTACCTCTCAGAAATCTTGTTAGGTGACAACTTAATGCATAGGTGACTGCCTGCTCACTGGACATTGATGGTTTAGGAGGTGGCTTTCTGGCACTTGGCCCCTAGGGGTACTCTTATCTGTAAGCAATTGCACTAGGGGTAACTCCAGAGAACTTCTGATGCCAGGATCCTTCTGCATGGACTCCCAGCTGCTGGGTGGGAAGAACTTGGTTGTCCCATCTGAGGGAATGGGAATAGAGGATCATGCTAGAGGGAAATCATTCCTGACTTGGTGGGCTTACCAGATGCTTATGTGTTACCACTTATAGGAATCACCTTGCCGTGTATAATTCCTGAGACATATGGTCTATCTGGCTTACCAGGAGCTCCCGGATTCCCAGGTATGGAATGAGGCCAGAGAAAGCCACTGAGCACATTTGGAAGGGCCATGAGCCCACAAAAGTGGGGGACAGCCTTGCAGCATTTGGGGAGCCATGTTCCTCCCGAGAGGGCAGCCTTGAGCATTGAGGAAACAGAATGTGTCCTGGGGAGGTCTGTGTGGGGAGGTAAGGGTAAGAGGCCCTCCAAGAGACTAGGATTCTTTAAAAAAAAGATTTTATTTATTTATTCATGAGAGACACAGAGAGGCAGAGACATAGGCAGAGGGAGAAGCAGGCTCCCCACCAGGAGCCCAATGTGGGACTTGATCCTAGGACCCTGGGATCACGCTCTGAGCCAAAGGCAAATGCTCAACCACTGAGCCACTCAGGTGCCCCCAAGAGATTAGGATTCTTGAGTGAACATTACAAATGTGGCCAGCCACACTGACTTCCTTTTCTCCTCACTGCTCACGTGTGGGTTTGTAGGCCCTAAAGGGGCCCGTGGCCTCCCTGGGACCCCCGGTCAGCCTGGATTGCGTGGGAATAAAGGAGAGCCCGGAAGTCCAGGATTAGTTCACCTTCCTGAATTGCCAGGTAAGGAATGAAGCTTTTCCTCATTTGCTTCTCCTTTGCTGTGACTGTGTCTGAATTGCAGTAGCCATCCACCGATCATAGGAAGTGAGGTTTGCACTCTCGTGTGGGTGGGATGGTTTTGATTTCATACTCACACAAGACAGAACTTAAAGCTAAAGAGCAACAGTGAATCAGAGCAGTAAGGGCCATTGGCTGGGACAAGCCTTCTTCACTTTCGGATGAGGTGATCGAAGCTCAGATGAAAGTGCCTTGCCTGAGCTCACGAAGCCACTAGTGACAGAGCTAAGACTCTACCAGGTTATCTGGCTGCCAGGACAATGGCAAGTTCCCAGTTGACTCCTGCTAGGTTAGACAAAGAGATTCAGATGAGTCAGAGGGAAGTGATTCATTCCTATCCCTTTGTTCACACCCTGTTGTAACCTTGTTCTACACTGCACAGGGGTTCTTAAACTGTGTTCCCTGGACTTGCAGCACCAGCATCACCTGGAAACTCATTAATAATGCAGACTCTTTGCCTCTCAGCAGAGCTACTAATCAGAAGCTCTGGGCAGGGCAGGGGGAGGGTGGAGTGGCAGTAGTGTCCAGCCACGTGGGTTTTACCAATCACGCCCCACTACATATACCCAGGTAGTTCTGACCCACACTCAATTTGAGAACCACCCTGCTCTGCCAGACAGGGCTCATCTTGGATCATACTCTCCATGGTTTATTTATCCAGCTTCATTTCCTTCCAATCACCCAGGAAGAAGGAGGAATGACAGCAGGAGATGGATGACTCCAGAAAAAATTGGGCCTTTGACAGGGAGTCCTGGGTATAAGCTGTGCTCTTCAGCCCATGGAACAGCCCTAGGAGTAGGTTGCTGGGCTTCGCCCAAGGCCTGGCCTCACTGAGCTAGAACCTTCTACAGTTCACATGATGCAGTTCCTGCCTCTGGGCAAGTCCTCCCAGGACCGGGGGCTCCTGACTTCCAAAAGAAGTGACATACATCATTGATATGTTAGCTTTTGTAATAGGGGAAAAAATCTGTCTAAGAGATCTCTACCCAGACCTATCTTTTTTAAACATCCATGGCCTTTTATTTTTTTGCCTCTTTACATTTAGGATTTCCTGGACCTCGTGGGGAGAAGGGCTTGCCTGGGTTTCCTGGACTCCCTGGAAAAGATGGCTTGCCTGGGAAACTTGGCAGTCCGGGTTTACCTGGTCCCAAGGGAGCCCCTGGTGACATCTTTGGTGCTGAGAATGGTTCTCCGGGGGAGCAAGGCCTACAGGGATTACCAGGGGACAGAGGACTTCCTGGAGACTCTGGCCTTCCAGGACCCAAGGGTAACCCTTTTTAATTCGCTTATATAACCATCTCCAGAAAGTCTTTCAGTGACTGCTATACTTTCATGAATACATGCATGAGACTGGGGTGATGGATTCCTTTGGGGATCACGATGAAAAGTTATTTTGTTCTGTCTCTCTCTTCTTGGAAGTTTTTCTTACATCACCTGAGTCTGTCCTCCTTTCATAGTAAATCCAGAAGTAACCATAATGGATAATCAAGTTCCTTATAAAGCCTCTGATTTGCTGCTAGGATACTAACAGCTAGGGCTGGAGCAGAGAAGACAGTGGTACCTGGGATGTACCTGGGGCCAGGCCTTTGCGCTGGAAATTGGTTTAGTGACCAGTCCCTGCTGTCGATCCAGGCTGTAATCGATTATCTGTCCTTCCTTTCATTAGGTTTGCTTGGAAAGTCGGGCCTGCTAGGCCCCAAAGGTGAACGGGGCAGCCCTGGAACACCGGGCCACATGGGAGAGCCAGGGCCCCCAGGGCCTGATGGTCTATACGGCAGCATCAAGGGCAAGCCAGGGCTCCCTGGAGTGCCAGGCTTTCCAGGCCCTTCAGGTAGGTCCTTTGGAGGAGGAGCCCCAGCCTCACAGACAAGCCAGTGCCCTGGGCCCTGGTGCCCTGAGGGGCAGGGGCTAGAAGGACACTCGACTTGCCCAATCTCTCATGTTTCTGATCTCAGGGAGCCCTTGCAATACCAAGCAGAAGACATCTCTGCAGTTTAGCTGCTAAGCCAGTAGCACGCTTCACCCCACCCTCGCCCCTCCCTGCTGGCCTTGCTCCCCCTTTCCATGCTCCAGCACCCTCTTCCTGTTTTTCCCAGTTAGAGAAGCCACCCTAGGTATGCAGGTGGCTCTAGCCATCTCCACCACCTCAGCTGGGGCCACAGGGAGCCTGCTTGGGGTTGGGGAGAAAGGCTTGAGCAGAGGGCGGCTGCACAGTGGCCCACCTTTCGGGCGAGCATGGCTCTGAGGACCCGTGGCCAAAGTGGCTTTTTTCACTGGGCAGCAGGGCCCACACCCCCTGAACCCAGCCTAGCATTGGCATCTCGCCTTTTCCTGGTACTACCCTCCTCGCCCTGCCTCAGAGACTATGTCACCCCCCACCCCTTCTGGCCATGTGACTCAAGTTGAGTTTCTGCCAAGCCACTAAAATCCTCTTTAACATTCATGTTTCTGGGGTCTTCACATAAGGCCATCCAGGTGAGAAACCAGTACGTGAGCTCACAGACTCACCACTCCCATCAGCTTTGCTGCTCCAGGAATTATCTGACTATACACTAGAACCTGGCAAGGCCAGGGGTCCCCGAGGTCCTGCTGGGGGTTCGCCCCCCCCCTTGAATTTCCTTTCCTTGTTGTGGAATCCCCTTGAGGGGGAGCCCATTAGAATCCTGGGGCTTGCAGCTACTTGATGCTTTTCAATTCATGGAAAGCCAAGTCAGCCATTCATTTAGGCCCTTGGGGGCCCAAATACCCCTGTTGTCACTGATTTAATCCTTTGGTTTTTAATTTCCTTGCTTTGTACCTGAACATTCCACTTTGGCAGCAGCTCAGGAGGTTAATCCCATTGACCAATTTAAAGCCTAGTGAAAGAAGTCTCAGAATACCTAGGAGACCAAACGGGCCTTGGGGATTTCTACAGAACTTGGCACTAGGGGGTCTTTCAAGCTTAATGCCAAGGAACTGGCTGACTTAACTGCTTGCATGGGAGATTAAAAGCCCTGTATCCATGGCTCCCCGGGGGGCTGAAACAATGGCTCAGCTTTAACCTCTACTTCACCGATTGACTCAGGAAACACCCACTGTGGCACAATTCAGACTGGAAGTACCAGGATACTGGAGGCCAGTTACCACCCTGGCTCCCCAGAGCTCCATTCACAGGCTAAGATGTGAACCACATTCATAAAGGGAGGTGGAGTTCTAATTGGTAGGGGTTTGCGTGCCCTGCCCACTACCCTGCCATGCTGAGAGTTATAGCCACTGGCCTGGTGCTCTGGATGGTAAGTGCTAATGCTTCAGCCAGCTACGGAATCCTGCCAGTTAGCTGCCTGCCTAAGGCCATTGTTAAAGGACCATTTCCAACAGCCAGCCAGCCAACCAGAAGCCATGGGAATGGGCAGTGACCCAGATCTGGACACAGCCTCACTTGATGGCTGTCCCATGTTCTCTCCTGTGCTAATTCAGGACATCCTGGAAAGAAAGGTTTAAGAGGCGAGACAGGTTCCCCTGCATCAGCTGGAAAGAGAGGCCTGCCAGGGCTGAAAGGCCTTCCGGGATCTCCAGGGCTGATTGGCTTCTTGGGGAGCTCAGGCTTGCCAGGGAACACTGGGTTGCCAGGCCTGCCAGGTCCAAAGGGTAAGTGAACTGGGTGGGACTTTTTGTGGTAAAATGGTTGGACAAAGCTAGTGCTAAGGGAAGACTGTCACATAAGTTGAGTCACCCTTGCCTCAGGCTGGGTAGAACACTGGGCCCAATGACGCTGTCAGTAAAGCCCAGCACAGTCACAGCCATGCTGGGTGTACTCATTTGCACCACCCCTACCATGGAGCCCTGTGGCTCTGTTTCTGTGATTGTCCTGCTAGACCACCAGAGATTGGATGGGAGGCAACTCCATTTTAAACATGGGGAAATGACTGGCCCAAGGTCACACAGATGATTAGCAACAGCACCCAGCTAGGATTCATCTCCCTGTCTTCTGGTCCTAGCTTGTTTTTTTCTTTTTCTGTACCACACATGAGCTCTAACTTGGCCCATCATAAGAGAGGCACCCACCTCTTCTTTCCTTCCTGTTTGTTGCTTAGTGCCATGTCCCTGTTCAGGGAAATAGTATATGTAAGGACTATTAGATTGGGCTTCAGAGTTAGAGAAACCTGGGTTTGAATCCTTTCTCTGCAACCTCCAAGCTATGTGATTTGGGGTAAGTTATTTAACCTCCAAGCTTCCATTTCCTTGTATGTCAAACAGGGATAATGATAGAAGTTCTGGTTTCTCAACAGGTGAAAAGGGGTCTGTTGGGCTGGTAGGTTTTCCAGGGATGCCAGGTCTCCCTGGTATTCCTGGCACGAGTGGAATAAAGGGAATTTCTGGGTCAGCCGGAAGAGTGGGACCATCTGGAAAGGCTGGCCATGCTGGTGAAAAAGGTGAGCCGGAGGACTGAATTCCGAAATCACTGGCCATGCTGCCCAAGGCACATTCTGTTCGTCGACATTGTGACTGGTGTGGCTTATACCAATTCTGTGTTCGATAATAAGATTCGGGGTTTTGGAACCCCAAAGCTTGGCTTTTAAACCAAAAGACCTAATTTCTTCTGAGTTTTCACCACGTGTTGAAAGGCCTCGTCGTGCATTCCCTGACGCTCAGTGGTGGGCTGTTTGGAGTAAGGTCCAAAGTTGCTGGCCGACTTTGGGGCTGTCATAGGAGAGGGAATGCACATAGGTGGGAATTTGGGGAAACGGGTGGGAAGGGCCTGGAAAGGAGGCCCGGGGGTAGTGTGGGAGGAGGAGAAATGAGAGGTCAGCTAGTGCCTGACCCCGTGTCTAAGCTTCTTCTCACAAGGTTCTCACGATCTTCCCCCACCCCCCATCCCATCCTCCACCTACCGCTGCAGGAGACAGAGGCGATCCAGGGCCAGCTGGAGTACCCAGTCCAAGACCTCCCATGCTGAACCTCCAGTTCAAAGGAGACAAAGGCTCTAGAGGCTCAGCTGGATTGGATGGATTTCCCGGGCCCAGAGGTGCTGGGGGCAGGCAATGGGCAGGAGAAATGCTCGTGCTCAACTTCCTTCCTGAGAAAAGGGCCAGTAGTATAAGACTCCCCCAGAGCAGTAGTGTGGGTGGCAAGCAGGGCATCCATGAGGCTGACTTCTCGGGGGCCCGAGAGGCACCCGGACTGTGAGGCTGTCAGTCTTCACTGCCACTCTGAAATTGAAGTTTTGAACCACAGGTGGTTGTCACCCTAGAGGAGCCTGGCAGATGATGGGGCATAGGTACTAGCAGTGCTAGAGCCAGGGTGGCCCTAACAGATGCCCCCTAAGGCTGAAACCACCTCATCCACCCACACTTTAAGGTAGCCATCCCCAAGTCCCCAAGGCTGCACTTGGCCTGCCTGTGATCCCAGGTACCTGCACCCTGGGGAGTCTGTTTTCTAAACCCTTTTCTTCTTTCCCAGGTGACAAAGGAGAGGCCGGTCCCCTGGGGCCACCAGGCTTGCCTGGAGCTCCTGGCTTCCCCAGTACCATCAAGGGGCTTATTGGGAGGGCAGGCCTCCCTGGCTCCATAGGACTCCGGGGCTTACCTGGCCTGAAGGGGTCCCCTGGAATCACAGGCTTCCCGGGAATAGCAGGAGAAAGCGTAAGTGTGCCCAGCTCTTGGTCTCTCCACCAGGGAAGGGTCTCCATAGCAGGGGGCATGCCCTGTTCCCCAATTTTCTGGCCCCTTCCCCTCGCTCACCGCAGACAAAACCCTCTCCCTGAGTCTGACAAGTCTTCCTCTCCCATCCACCCCAATCCCCTTTCCTGAATGTTCCTTCCTCTGGGCCTTTGTTCATGCTCTCTCCCTCACAGGGTAGAGCCTCCTTCTCAGCAACTAACTGGCTAATGTCCACCTGTGCTTCAGGCCCCATCCCAGGCACCTCCCCCGCCCCAGGAGCCTCTGAGCTCCTGCTCTGCTGGCATGCTGCACTTCTCACTGCTTATACGAATCCCACTTGGTTCTGTGCAGCCCCAGTTTCCTCAATGACATTGTCAGGACTCGAGAAAAAAATCCTTCCCATGATCTCTGGTCTGCACGCCGCTGTCGGCATCCCCCACTGTACTTGGCACATCGTCAGAATTCGGTGCAGGCCTCTTGATGTTTGCATTTCAGAAAGGTCACCATTGCCTCCACCAGAGGCAAGAGGTGGCAAATTACCAAATAAGCCTGTCTGGGCTCTCCAAAGGAAGAGCGATAGAGCAGGAATAGCCAGGAGATGGAGTTGGGTTTGAATATCTGCCCCACTGCCACTTGTTAGCTCTGTGATTCTGTGCATATTGCTTACCTTGCCCAAGCCTCACTTTTCTCATCTACGTGAAACAGGAACAATATTCACACCTCCTTCAGCAGACAGCAGTGAGAATTCAACGAGATGATCTGGGTAAAGAACTTAGCCCGGTATAGGGCAAAGGGGGGGCTCTAAATAAGTAGTCAACATCATAGTAGCAGTATTGAAGTTGCTGAATGAACTGGATCCCAGAAAAGATGTGCTCCCTGCAGGCAAAGTCCCTGATGCTTTAAAAGCGTCAAACCGTCTGATGGAGAGAACACACACACACACACACACACACACACACACACACACCAGAAGCGACTGCAAAAGAAATCATTCTTAGCCGGGAGCTCCTGACTCCTCATACACTAGGAAGGATGGAGTCAAAGTGGGAAAGCATTCTGGGAGGGTTCCTGGCATGAGCAAAGGCTCAGAATCAGCAGATATCCCAATGCCCAGGAAAGACCAGGCAAATGTGTGGAGGGGGTGATCCTGGGTAGGGGGTCAGCAAGGACAGAGACCACGCCCAGAACTCTGACTCCCACCCAAGGCACTAGGTAGTGTATGCCATTATGAGGGACAGCTCCACAACTCAAACCCATACCAGCTATCAGGGAA
This sequence comes from Canis aureus, assembly GCF_053574225.1. NCBI lineage: Eukaryota > Metazoa > Chordata > Mammalia > Carnivora > Canidae > Canis > Canis aureus. The sequence goes on from NC_135649.1 coordinate 42,342,062, forward strand.
ATAACTACCAATGGCAGCTGACATGCCCACTTCCCAGAATCAGTGTATTGGGCATGAGTCAGTAAAGGCAATTTGTCCTGTGAAAATGGTAACATCAGCCCAAACTCAGACTCCAGGACCTGCACATGTACATCCAGCGGCTAAGGGGTAGAGAGCCCTACATGGGGAAGCAATACATTTTTTTTGTGCAGAATGGCTCCAGAGCTTTGGCACAGGTGGTGGTTCCAGCTGTCTGCAGAGCACACCACGTGCCCGGCCTGATGGCCATGTCCCATCTTTTAAAAGAGACTTGCCACAACAGCCACACCTCGATTTCCCAAGAATCTAATTTTGATAGCCATTGAGAAGGTATGCAGATAGAATCCCTTCCCTATGGGACGCTTGGGTGGCTCAGTGGTTGGGCATCTGACTTTGGCTCAGGGTGTGATCCCAGGGTCCTGGGATTGAGTCCCGCATCAGGATCCCCTCAGGGACCCTGCTTCTCCCTCTGCCTATGTCTCTGCCTCTCTCTGTATCTCTCATGAATAAATAAATAAAATCTTAAAATAAAAAAATAATCCCTACCCTAAAAACCATGACTATGCATTTCCATCCTTTGCTGGTTACCTTCCCTTCTGCAGGATGCCCCCCCACACACCCACTCCACCCCTGCCACAGCATCCACAAGTAGACTTCTCTCAGGCAGTGGTTTGGGTAGGGCAGGGGGGTAACAGCATGGGAGGCTCCAAGCTCTGGGTAGAAATAATGATTTCCATATTGCTTCAAAGGGTTCACAGGGTCTCAATGGAGCTCCTGGACTCCCAGGAGCATCTGGTCTCCCAGGTTCAAAAGGTGAGGAAAGTTTTATTTCTTAATGTGTGTTTCTGGAGGGATCCCTGGGTGGCGCAGCGGTTTGGCGCCTGCCTTTGGCCCAGGGCGCGATCCCGGAGACCCGGGATCGAATCCCACATCGGGTTCCCGGTGCATGGAGCCTGCTTCTCCCTCTGCCTGTGTCTCTGCCTCTCTCTCTCTCTCTGTGTGTGACTATCATAAATAAATAAAAATTAAGAAAAAAAATTTAAAAAAAAATGTGTGTTTCTGGAGCAAGGTGGATTTCTAGCAGGCTCAGGGCTTTTTGGGAAGGAAACTCTGTGTTCAAGGGGAAGTGAATCGATTTACATTTCCCCTTTGGCCAAGCCCCCTTTGAAGGCGGGCATTGCTCCTCAAAGATGTGTGACAAATAGTGGTTTGACCCATTTGCCTTCCAAGATCAGTGGCAGAGGAGAGCCTTAGCTCTAGACAGTCATTTTCCTTGCTGAGTCCATGCTTGCTGTCATCATTGTTCCATTCTGGTGATGTTATAGTGCCCCTCCTGTCATCTTCTCTGCCCATACTGAGCATAGTGATGTCTTCCAAGCGGAGATATGCTTCATGTAGCAGCATTTCTTGCCAGTTGCCTGATAGCATCCCAGCCTTTTTTGGGTGATTGATCATGTCTTACCCAATGCATACTTTTGTCAAGGATCTCTGGCTACACTGAATCTGAAAAAGTTTTGCCACTAAAAGACCTCTTTGCTGCAAAAGGAGGTGTAACTTCTCCTGACCACTTAACCAGTATCTTCATATCCCCAGGAGATCAAGGTCAAACACTTGGAATTTCTGGTAGCCCAGGACTCAAGGGGCAACCTGGGGAGTCTGGTTTTAAAGGTGAGTTGACTGTACTCCTCCAAACTGAGGATCAGGAGAAATTGGGGAGGGAGGTCAACACCAAGTTCTGTAACTTCTCTCCAGTTTAGAGAAATGCCTACCCTGATATGTATCCACTTACAGGTAGCCCCATGGTTTCCCTGAGCAAACCAGCCTGCTCTTCCTTTGAGACTCAGGGGAAAAGTCTAATAAGATCTTTGGGATGATGGTGCCTACCCTCTTGGTTTATAGTTAACTGTTTCTCAAACATCTCCACCCATTGCTTCTACTTACAGAGACAGTCAGAACAAGTTTATTTACCTTAGCAGGCAGCACCTTTCAAATGCAAAGACAGCCGCTATACTCTCCTTTGCTCAGTCTTTTCATTGGACCTAGCTCTCTTGACAGTTCAAGGAGCTTTATCTTCCTGTTCCCTGTCTCCGAAGTGTGGTCCAATCACTCAGCACATTTTCTTGATTTTTGTAGGCGTGCAAGGAACCAATGGACTGGTTGGTGATGTGGGTCTCCCAGGAAGCAAAGGGGAAGATGGGAAAGTTGGTATTTCTGGAGACCTCGGCCTTCCTGGCTCCCCAGGTACCGTGCCACCCGACAACTGGATTCTGAAAAAGTGAAGGTTAGCTTCGAGCCATGATCTATTCTGAATTCCTGCCTTGGTTTCACCTTCAGGACTCCCCGGGATTGCAGGCATGAGAGGAAATCCAGGGCTTCCGGGTTCTCCAGGCCATCCAGGGGCAACTGGGACCCTTGGACCCCCTGGCCTAATAGGAACCAAAGGTATGTGTATTTGAGAGGAGACTGTGAGGAAGGGTTTCTTACCTTAGAAAAAGGACAGCAATTCCTTTATATGAGGAGACCCTATCTGATGGCAAGCCATATCTGGGGGAGTCATCCACTGGGCCATGTGACAGATGATGGGAAGAGGAGAACATGGACTCCATGGAGAGAAGGGTCAGTGAGGAAGGTTGTTGTCCTGGCCTGCGTGGCCTACCCCTAGGAGCTGGCAATTCTAGGTCTTGGCATTGACACTCTGCCTTCTTGAAGATACCTAATTATCTACCACCTGCTCTTTTTTTTAAAGATTTTATTTATTATAAGATTTTATTTGAGACAGAGAGAGAGAGAGAGAGGCAGAGACACAGGCAGAGGGAGAAGCAGGCTCCATGCAGGGAGACCAACGTGGGACTTGATCCCGGGTCTCCAGGATCACGCCCTGGGCCGAAGACAGCGCTAAATTGCTGAGCCACCTGGGCTGCCCCAACTACCACCTGCTCTTAAAGCTGTATTGGTTTCTAATAAGAGTCAGGAAGAGCTAGGGTGGAGGGTAGAGGTTAGGGAATGGTCCAGTCTCCCTTAGGGCATGAAGTCGTGCCTCGTGCCTCAAAAAAGACCATGACTTCACAAAGCCCTTGGGGGTGGAATCTTTTGCTGGCCCCCTCATGAATCAGAGTTGCTGGAGCCATTTCTGAAATACTGTCTCTTCAGGTTTCCCTGGACTTCCTGGTTTACATGGACTCAATGGGCTTCCAGGAACCAAGGGAACACATGGAACTCCAGGTAAAGAAGAGGCTTGAGGCCCACGAGGAGAGCATGGGCTTTTCCAGAAGGCTAGTGGGGCCTGGCCATGAGTTCTCAACTGTGGTGGACCTCGTATCCTTTAGCTCATAGAGCTCCTTGCCAGCCCCCCTTGATTTGTGGAGGGAAGGAGGAAAGAGGTTGTCCTTCTATCTGGGACCAGCTCCCCTTCCCTGCCCAGTTATTTCAGGACTCAGCTTCCAGTGCGGGTCACGCAGACCTGCAACACATGAACTAGGCATCAGGGCCTCACCGGCACTGAGTTCTGTCCCCCCCCCCAACTTTTCTGCATCTCCTCCTAGGACCTAGTATAAGTGGTGTGCCGGGGCCAGCGGGCCTGCCTGGCCCCAAAGGAGAGAAAGGATCTCCAGGAACTGGTATCGGAGCCCCAGGGAGGCCAGGCTCAAGAGGGCAAAAAGGTGGCCGAGGTAAGTGAGCCCATTAGTCCTCAGATAGGCTGAGAGAGGCCTGGCTGAGGAGCCATGGGTGGGGCTCACAGGGTCAAGTTGTGCATGTCTGCCCATCTCTGGGGACCTCAGAACCCTGTGGAGCTGACTGCTGAGAGGGTAGGCCACACCTAGGGCTTTCCTGGAAGGCATGCCAGGGAGCAGTCCAGTGAGTTCCATATTCCTAGCATCCATATTCATTCCCACTCTCACTTATTAACCCCAGGGTCTCATACCCTTGGCCGGGGCCTGCCTTTGAAAGTCCTGAAGGACAGGGCTTGTCCGCTTAGCAAGAGATTTGCCAGAAGTTCCTCAAGTCCAGGGTGGATGGCACTCCACTTCCAGGGCCCCAAGAAGACAGCATGGCTGCTAGAAGGAGCCCAAAACTGAGAGGATAAATGTGTTACTAGGACAGGCATACACACAAGCCCTAAATTAGGATCTGTGGGGTTTACTAGAAAGCAGGCGTTGCCCTAATCTCAGCCCCTGGCTCGTGGTATCATCTGACATCTCTCTATGGGCCTCCCCTTCCCCACCTCACAAATGGTGAGAAATGAATTCTAATTCTCTTCTCCCCCTCCTTGGAAATGTCCTGAAGACCCATATACATCACACTCCATGTAAAACAGGATATGAATTTAGTATAGCATCATGGCGAGGAATATGGGCTCTGAAGTCAGACCACTGGATTCAAATCCCCACTCTACCCCTCATTAGCTATAGGACCCTGAAGAAGGTAGTACTTGCTCCTCAATCCCCACCAAACCCTTAATTTTCCTTTCTGGCAAAAAAGGACACCATAAGAGAATCTACCACATTGGTTTGGTGAGGAATCAATCAGGAGTGAGGTAATATGTATAAAAGCATCTAGCGTGGCACCTGGCACACAGTAGTTGCTTAAGAAATGTTGTCCATGATATTGTTCTATGCTCCCCCGGGGGCAATCATCTTTGCAAAATGTTCTGCTCCTCCATTATAACTCTGGAGCTTGGAGTCCCACCACATTTTATTTGTTTGTATGCCTGTTTGTATAATGTCTGTCTTGTTTTCCAGGAATTCATTCCTACATTAATTCACTTTCTGCTAAATGTTATATTGGTGCATCTGCTCTCTCTGTGTTTACTCTTTCCTCTGGTCTGGACCAACCTGTTCTTTTCTAAAAGCCAGCAGCTTCTCCAGAGGGTGGGGTTCCAACAAGGTCCTCTTTCACAGGAGGCAGAAAGGAGAGGCCTTGAATAGAAGCGAACCCCAGTTGTTTTCCAACCTTGACTATGGATGTTTTGTCATTAAATTATCCATTTCCAAAAAAAAAAAATTATCCATTTCCTTTTACTATCTGAGCTAATAAAAAAATCACAATTACGAATGTAGTAAACAGCACACTGTGAAGATGGATACATCTCAAGAACATGACGTTGATTTAAACACACACACACACACACACACACACACACACACCCCGCAGTCGCAGAGAAAGACTTTGGGTATGATTCCGCTGATCAAAGTTTATAAATAAATGAGAACAAGCAATATATTGTTTAGGGACACAGATACACATGGTCAAACTGTGGGGATGCTGAATGCAAAATTCAGGAGTGCTTGCCCCTGAACGGGAGGGAAGGTGGTAGGATCTGTGAAGGGCATGCAAAGAAATTCAAAGGTTAATGCCATCTTCTTTTCCTTAAATTGGGTGGTTGGAACACAGATATTCATTGAATCTGCGTTGTTTTTAACTTGTGATTTATAAATAGTCTGCTCTTCTCAATATCTAATTAAAACATTGTTTTAGAAGTATAGAGCAAATATCACATCTCCCGCCATAGGAACCTGTGTCTGATATGATGGTAGAAATCAGTGTAAAATGAGGATTTATCCCTAAGCCAACTTCCTAAAGAATTCCCTGTCCCTTTATCCAGAGAACTTTGAATTATACCATTCATTTTTGCATTCACACTAGATATTTAGAGTCTGCATTTGTGGGTCTAGGGTTTTCTTAAGTCTCTGATACTGAAATGAGTTGGAAAAATATACCATTGTCCATTTTCACGGGCTCGTTTAAAGTGTCTCATTCTTAAAGAAATACGTGAGCTTTTATTTTACTACTTGAGATTGGTAGTACCTTTATGTCAGTTTTAATGATAGATTGGTATAATTGTAAAATCGAGAAACAGGTAAAAAGAGAAAGTAGCTCCAAAAACTGCTATGGGAGCTCTTTATAATCTGTGTGCTGCCCATAGTACTATGGTGTCTTATTTATTGGTTTTTGCGTAATTTCAGCATTTATCTATAAATATATCTATATCTATGCTAGGCAGATATATATTTTATGTAAAAAATATATATGTATGTGTATATATAAAGCTATATTTTCAGGAAAAAAATGCAAAATATCTTTCTTTTCAGATGTTTACCTTTGTGACAAAGAAAAGTACTTTAAAGGTTCATCAAGACATAACTGACCATACTGAAAGTAGCACCACGTAGCTTTCCAACTTGGTTTTTTTTCCTTTTGTTTTTTGTCCAGACCTATAATGGAGCCTTTCTTGAAATTTATTTTTTTTATTCTTTATATTTCCTTTGCATTCAGTTCACTAATGAGCTGGAAGAAAATCCACAATTAATAGATCCACCATCTTTCTTTATGTGTCTTTACGGATTTACTATTTAACTAAATATAAGAAATTGCACATTAATATTTTTGGCTCACCTTGTCAGAAAAACAAAAATTCAACATTAATATTTTTGGATTTTATTGTTACAAAAAAAAAAAATCTTGACCACCAGAATAGTTTATCAACCAGTGAGAATCCACATCTCTTCATTTGAACGTATTCTAAAATATGCCAAAATAATAAGTACACTACTTTCATGCTACAAGTATAAGATGGACTTCTACATGTGTACATATGGCTTCAATGTGTTTTCCCATCAAGACTCCCATGTATGTATTCCACGTGCGCCTATTAAATAAATCTTCCGTAATCAGTTGAAAGTTTTTGGTTTGGAACATTATAGTAGAAATCATTACACAAACAGAAAACACGTAAAGCGATACTAAAATCTGAGCAAACACGTATTATACATCTACTCTAATAAGCGGCTTTTCTCTTTGACTAAAAGAGGGGAAGAGACTTGATATAGAGAAATTTGTGGGGCTTTTTGTTGTTTGGTTTTTTGTTTGTTTGTTTGTTTAAATTATTTATTGATTCATGAGAGACAGAGAGAGAGAGAGGCAGAGACATAGGCAGAGAGAGAAGCAGGCTCCCCATGGGGAGCCCTATAGAGGACTTGATCCCAGGACCCAGGATCATGACCTGAGCCAAAAGATGCTCAACCACTGAGCCACCCAGGTGCTCCCAAGAAATTTGTTCTATAGGCAATTAAGCAAGCATTCAGCTGATATGTACTACTGGAAAAAGCATTTTCCAGTTTGCCTAGCAGACCCAGAAACTAGCCCTAGAAGACACTGGGAGCCCCAGTGCCCTTGGGACCTGTTTTTTTTTTTTTTAAAGATTTTATTTATTGATTCATGAGAGACATGGAGAGAAAGGCAGAGACACAGGCAGAGGGAGAAGCAGGATTCCTGCAGGGAGCCCAATGTGGGACTTGACTCCAGGACCCTGGGATCATGCCCTGAGCCAAAGGCAGATGCTCAACTACTGAGCCAACAAGGTGCCCCCTGGGACCTGCATTCTGACCCAGCAGGCGTCTCTCCTGGCTCTTGGAGCCGGTGCCCCCACCTCAGCCTGTAACCTCCTCTGGACATCCCCAGGCAGAACTGGCTAATAACTTCATGAAAACATGCCACAGGGACAGTAGGTTTAAAAATGCAGGTACTGTAGTCATTATGCCTACCTTTTTTCCCGGTTTGGGGGAAATCAGCCTAAAATATTTCCATTTCCAGTGATGCCAGGAACTAGAAATTTCCAAAGCTCCATCCCAAGCAGGCGGACCTGCGGCGCCTGCTGTGGGGTGCAGGCAAGGGGTGCTCGGGGATGGGGAGTCTCTGGGCCCCAGTGTGGGCCCTGTTCCCCTGCTGACTGCAAAGGGAGACAGAGGGGAGGAGAGCCCTCTGCTGGCGGTTTGTGGGTCTGGCTCCTACCTAACCGCTTCCGTTTCTCTGGGAGAGCCTGACCACACCAAGCCCACGCGGACTCTTTGATTTATTCTTTGCAGGTTTCCCGGGTCTCCAGGGCCCTGCTGGTCTGCCTGGTGCCCCAGGCCTCTCCTTGCCTTCGATCATAGTAGGACAGCCTGGCGACCCTGGGCGACCAGGGCTAGATGGAGAGCAAGGTAAAGACAGGAAGCCCCAAAGCCCCAAAGAGGTTTGGCCTTCACCTTTTGTCCGCATTTTGGGGGAGGTCCGAATTCAGTCCGGCCCCATTCCTATTGCTGGACATGCATCGGCCTGCTCGGCCTCACATTCTTCCCCCAACAGGAACACAGGGGACTGGATCGGTCTGTGTTAGCTCAAAGAGTTCAGGAAAGTCCAGGCACTGGGACCCCACTCACAGCCAGGGAATATTCTCGGCCCTGGGAACAGGCTTTGGCTTCCTAGCAGCCCTCTGAAGTCTTCAGCGAAGGCCACTTCCTGCTCACCTGCACTCATTCCTCTTCTGATCTTATCCCTAGGCCGCCCGGGCCCCCCGGGGCCCCCGGGGCCCCCTGGGCCATCCTCCAATCAAGGTGACCCTGGAGACCCTGGCTTCCCTGGAGTTCCTGGCCCTCAAGGGCCCAAAGGAGTCCAAGGAATTCCAGGTTTCTCCGGCCTCCCTGGAGAGCTAGGGCTAAAAGGTATGGCTGTGTGGCTGGCTGTTGGCCCCTTTCCCACTCCACAGTTAGAGATGGCCCCTTCCTGTAGCCCTATGAAGAGGGGCCAGCCGATCGTGCTCTTCTCACCCTCAAATCTGCCCAGCCTCAACCCCTCAGTTCCCCCACCAGCACCACTGTGCCAAGCCCTGACTGCTTTCCTTTGGACTTTGCCAGGCATGAGAGGTGAGCCTGGCTTCATGGGGATTCCAGGCAAGGTTGGGCCACCTGGAGACCCAGGACTTCCCGGGATGAAGGGGAAGGCAGGGCCCCAAGGTGAGTTGAGAGCACATGCCCGGCTGATTCTGAGCTCGAGGGACAGGTCTGGGGGTAAGGTGCTGACAGGAGCCACTGCTCACCACACCAAGAAAGCCTGGATGCCTGAGGCGTCTATGAAGCTCCTCCAGGAAGGTGAATTCCCCACCTTGGGGACCTCTCAGCCTCCAGCAGCTCCAGGAACTAAAGGTCACGGTCCAGCCGCTGAGCTCCCCTCTGTGCTCTTCCTGAATCAGCAGGCACACTTGGTTTGTGCTCATCACCACTCACCCACGTGCTCCATCCAGAAATGAAGGACACTTTCCATCCTTTCCCGTCATCCCCTCATGCACACGCAACCTATCAGCAAGCCCTGTGGGCTGCTTCTCAATGCACCTCACATCTGCTTACCTCTCAGCATCTCCCTTGCTGCCACCAGGGTCCCAGGCACAGAAGGTTCTTAAGGAAATCACTGCAGTGACCTGCTAACTGGCCTCCTGGCTCCTCCCCATGGGGCATCTCCCCCAACAATCATTTCTCTCTACCAGGTGGTCAGAGAGATCTAAGACATAAATCACCCACTGGCTTCCCATAGCAGAAGAATAAACTCTGGCTCCTAGAGTCCCATATGACACCTCCCCTTCATCCTCATCATCAGTCCTTCCTCTTTTCTGTTCCCTCCTCTTTGCCACACCAGCCTGGTTAGCGAAACTGGTTGACCGCAGGGCCTTTGCACAGGCTAGTTCTGCTTCCTAGAATCCTCTAGCCCCACCCCACCCCCAGCTCCCTCTAATCCTTTAATGGTCTCAGCTTTAAATGTCACTACTTATAGGAGGCCACTTAGCACTCTTTCTCAAGCAGGTTCTCTACCCCAGAGCCCCCTCACTATCCCTGTCACTGCATTGTTCATTTCCATTGTAGCACTTCTCACAACTCACAGGACCAATGGTATTTGTCAGGTTATCCATGTTTCATCTTTATCACCAGACCGTAATCTCCATGATGGTCTGGCTTCTTCATTGCTCCAACCCTCAGTCTGCCAGGGCTGTGGCACATAGTAGACACTTCAGAAATGTTTTTTCAATAAATTGGTAAGCACATGGGCTTATTTGGCTTCTATTAGCAAATCGACAGGCCAGGCTCAGGATCCTAGGCCATGATGCCCACTGTACTTCCAAGATCGGATGCATCCCCTTGGCCTCCTTGGCACTGTACTCTGACCAGTGAGGGAGTGAACCAGCCATCCCCAGCCCCAAAACAAAGGCTCAGCCCCACCGCATTTGCTCACAAACATGTCTTGACTTGCCTACCATGCGCCAGGCCCTACGCCAGGCCTGGAGGAAACACAGCCTGTCATCTTCTGCCTTCAAGAAGCTACCAATTCCCTGGGGAGGCAGGTGGGTAAAGAGGATATCGGGTAAAGCATGCAGAGAGAGTCATCCTGGAGCTTTGCGGTGGAGACTGTGGGGACAAACAGCAAAGGTAGAAAGCTGATGATTGCTCGGTAGAAAGGAAGTCTTCTGAGGACCCATGCCAGCTGTCTCCTCTGCCTCCATGTGATATTTCCATCTCTCCTACTTGCCCCCAGGCTTTTCCGGACCCCAAGGTGCTCCTGGACAGACAACAATTGCAGAAGCTGTCCAGGTTCCTCCTGGACCCATGGGTCTACCGGGCATCGATGGCATCCCTGGCCTCACGGGAGATCCTGGGGTTCAAGGTCCTGTAGGCCTCCAAGGTAAGGAGAGCACCACCCACAGGAGATTTCTGGGGTGGGGGTGGTGAGCTAAGCTGACCTTGGATGGGAGGCTGAAGCCCCCCCCCCCCGGCTGGGATCTCCAGGTCTCAAGGAGCACCTCCAGCAAGCACTTCCTCCCTTCCTTCGCAAAGCTGCCAAGCTCCTCGCCAGGAAGGAGGGTCAGCAAGGGCCATCATACTTGGCTTTAGAGAATGTGTGGGCAGACCAGAGCAACTACTCCCGCCCCCTGGCCCCTCTGTGCTGGGCCGCTGAAGGCAGGAGGGAGTGCAGTGGGGATGAAAAAGCCGGGACTGGGGGAGCAGGGAACTCCAGCTTCTAATCTCAGCTGATGCACCTGCTCTGATAAGTTATCAGCTTCTCCCCAAGGGCCTGAGTGTTCTCATTTCGGACGTGGGGCTCTGACAGTTTCTGTGCATTGCTGTGAGGATGAGAGGAAGGGAGGGAGAAATAGGTGTGAGGGGGCTCAGAGGGGCTAAGTTCAGAGTGATGGTCCCACTACTGAGAAGCCCGGATGCCAATTAAGGGCTAACCTTAAAAAAAAAAAAAAAAAAAAAAAAAGACTAACCTAGCAGCCTCAGGCCCAGTGTTCTAAAATGATGGCTAGTGCACCCTCTCTTGGTAAGTCCTGGTCATGACATGCGAGTCCTCTAGGGAATGGTTCTCTTGGCGGACCTCCCACGTTGAGTGGGTGCTCCCGGCCTTCTCTGCTTGCAGGCTCCAAAGGTTTACCTGGCGTCCCTGGCAAAGATGGTCTCAGTGGAATCCCCGGTCCGCCTGGGGCTCTTGGCGACCCTGGTCTCCCTGGACTGCAAGGCCCTCCAGGATTTGAAGGTCTGGTGATGTCGGCACCAGGGGAGCAGTGTCTCTGTGAGGGTCTGGGGCTTTGGAGTGAGCCAAAATCTCAAATCTGAGGAACAGGAAGCAAAGTTTGACACCACTAGGAACCAGGGAAACCCGACTGCACTCCATTCGCTCCCACCCGCCTCTGAGCCTCTGAAGGATGAGAGCCCCGTATTCTGGAAGGCAAAGGACTCCTTCCAGGCCCCTTTCTGGGTTCTCTTCCAGCTCTCGAGAGCTATGACTGTCCTTTCGCATGGCCCCCTTCCCTGCACCTCCCGTTTCCTACTCTGGGATTCTGACGTGGATGGGAAGGGTGTGGTTCAAGGCCTAAGAAAATCTGAGATGAGGAATGGCTGCTACTTAACTCCCTTTTTAAAAACTGGGTTTTTTTTTTGTTTATTCATGAGAGACACAGAGAGAGGCAGAGACATAGGCAGAGGGAGAAGCATGCTCCCCATAGGGAGCCCAATGCGGGACTCGATCCCAGGACCCTGGGATCACAACCTGAGCTGAAGGTAGACGCTCAACCACTGAGCCACCCAAGTGCCCCTTAAGTCCCATTTCATATCAGAGATGGCAAATCAGTTGCCCTGAGTGGGGGACAGGTCTGAGGCTCAATAGAAAAGTGCTGTGATTAACAAGCCATGTCTGCTGTGGGCAGGAGAGAGGGTATGATTTTGCCCTGCTACTCCCAATTCTGCTTTTGCTGCCTCTGACCCAGCAGGTACTCACTCACGTCCTGTGAGAGCCTGCAAGGTCCAAGAAGTTGCCCCCTCTGCCCCCGCTCACCCCCTCTTAGAGGACTCGAGGCCCGGTGGCTGTGGGAGGGGAGCTGGATAGCATGCTTTTTCAAATAGAGACTCCGCTGCTGGATACATCTGAGTTGGCATTCCAGCGAATCCAGGTAATAAGGTTGCCGTGCAGATCCAGTGAGCTGACGTGTGTGTATACGATGTGCCCTGCTCAGTGCTCGGCGCCAAGTCAGTAGGCTGCTGTTATGAGCAGCTCACGCCTTTTCTGCTCTCTCCCTCTCAGGAGCTCCAGGGAAGAAGGGTCCCTTCGGGAGGGCTGGAGTGCCTGGGCAGAGTGTGAGAGTGGGCTACACCTTGGTGAAGCACAGCCAGTCAGAACAGCTGCCCCTGTGCCCTGCCGGGATGAGCCAGCTGTGGGTGGGTTACAGCTTACTGTTCGTGGAGGGCCAGGAGAAAGCCCACAACCAGGACCTGGGTGAGTACTGACTCTGACACCAGCCCTGGCCCTCCACCCTCACGAAGATCAGGAGCTCCTCTCCTTGGTCCTCCCAGCCCTGGGTGGGCCCACTGGTGGGTAGTGGGTTGTGAGCACTAGCTATTGCATCAGGCCGATCTGAGTCTAAACCCTGGCTTGACCATGGACTGGCTGGGTACTCTGGACAAGTTTTTCCACCTCTCTGAGCTTCCACTTCCACCTTAAATGGAAACACAGCTAATTCCGGTACCTATCTCACAGGGCGGTGGAAGAATGACATGAATCACTCAACATAAAATGCTTTGGACACCGTTTGGCATGTTAAGCATCCATTACACTTTAGCGATTAGCAGCAGTAATAACACTAATATGACTTGTGGGGCAACAGCAATTACCCAAGAATTAATTGTATTGTCTACAGGTGTGCTGACTCTGAACCACAGACTATTAAATGCTGGTTTTACATAGTAGATTAATTAGGGAGTCATTCTGCGGCTTATAAAAAGATTCCACTCATTATCAAACTTCCCTGGCGTGTTGAAAATAGGATTTGACCAACAGACACCAGTGTTTGTACAGTGTGCCAGGATTGAAGGGAGAGCCATCCCCGTTCGGGCACAAGCGGTGGGATGTCAGTCAACCTGACTAGTCCAGTCCCAGTGGCGCTGGGGACCATCTCAGCCCCACCACTCAGCTGGACCTTACTGGCTCTTGCCCACTTGCTTTCCTTCCAGGTTTTGCTGGCTCCTGCCTGCCCCGCTTTAGCACCATGCCCTTCATCTACTGCAACATCAACGAAGTGTGCCACTACGCCAGACGCAATGATAAATCCTACTGGCTCTCCACCACCGCCCCCATTCCCATGATGCCCGTCGGCCAGGCCCAGATCCCCCAGTACATCAGCCGTTGTTCGGTGTGCGAGGCACCCTCACAGGCCATTGCTGTGCACAGCCAGGACATCACCATCCCGCAGTGCCCCCTGGGCTGGCACAGCCTCTGGATTGGGTACTCCTTCCTCATGGTGAGACCCTGCCCTGTCCCCTTCCCCAGCATAGAGGCGCCCTGGGAGGGTCCCTTGGGCTGGTTCATGGGCCCCAGTGACATGAGGTAGGTAGCACAGAATGCGGAAAGAAGGAAAATGCTTGTCTTGACCTTGGCTAAAGAGCAGAGGGCAGTTCTGTTTGAATGATGGGTGATCTTGAGGGTGAGTACAAAGGAGCAGTTTGTACCCAGTGGTCCAGGGGTGAGAATATCTATGAATCACTGGCAAAGGCCCTAACATTTAATGCCTGCTTCAGTTATGCTGCAAGCGAGGGAAAGAGGAGACACCTGATCCCCGGTGGACAGGCTGTCCCCACTCAAGGCCGGGACACACTCTCATTGCCCAGGCTGGGCATGGGGACTCTTCCTCTTCTTCCTGCTGGCCCAGCACCCTGCCCCCACCTGGCCACCATCATGTCCTCCTGAAAGGCTCAGATGAGGGCCTGCTGTGTTTCTGCATCCTTTCTGGGATCTTTCTGCTTCTCCATTTTGGTGGGAAGGCTGTATGTCTTGCGAAGAAAGAGCTGAGAACATCTGTAAGCCCAAGGAGGAATCAGGTCCCTCATACGACATCCCGTGAATATCAGGAGACATTGAATGAGGAAAAGGTTAAGTTTAGGGCCAGAGTAGCTCCCAGGGAAAACCAGTGTGGCATCCATTGAAGGACCCCGCCTCACCAGCACTTCCTTGCTAAGTCATCAGAGGTGAGTTGATGAGAAAGTGTCTGAAGAATTACCAAAGCCTGAGGCTTCCTCACATTGGTTTACCACCTGCAATGAGGTACTTCCTTATTTTTCTCCGTCTACATGAATTGGGCAGTTTATCCAACGTAAAACAGGATCGCTGTACCTATCCTTCTATCCCATCCACCACCCAGACCAGGAGATAAGTCGAAAGGCCCCTGAGCTTCCACAAGGAGTGGTACAAAAGCTCTACAAAATCGCATGTGTTTTGCTCACAAGAGCACTCTTAAGTCCTTATTCAGGCTTTCTTTACTCTTACTTTACACATAATGCTAACATTCTAGAATATCTATTTCTTACTGAAAACCTGTAGCTTTGGTAATTTGGACTGCCTAGTACGGCATCTTGAAGCTATAAGGCATGCCTACTAAAAAGGAGAAAAGAGGGATAAAATGATTAAAAGGTGGCCTAAGAACCTACGAGCTGTGTCCGTTGGTATGGGGCTCCTCCACACCTGCCCAACACAAAAAGCAACATTCACAACAACAAGCCTGAGTCATGTGCAAAGCGCAAAATACACAGCATCTGCCATTAGTAAGGCAGGGCAAGCGTGTCTCGTTTGTTCCAGAAAGTTCTCCAGGTGAGGATCAAAACAAGGGAAGCTTTGATACTTCATGTATCAGGGTACAGGAAAGGTCACTTATATGGAGATGAACCCTCTCAAACTTTTGTTAGGCAAGCCATCCCTGAGCGTCCAGCTCGGGCAGGTGCCCCATTGGCCATTTGCTGACCTGGGTGTGTATGAAGCCTCTTCCTCGCTGGCTGTGGTCCAGAGAATAACCCAGCTGACGTGAAGGGAGAAGGGATAGAGAGCAGAGAGACAGGGACTGCTGGCTTGTGGGTACAGTGACTGGCGACTATGGGTTAATGAATGACGTTGACATTGTATGCTGAAGGGCCCCAGAAGTGAGGGTCAGGAGGTTGGGCCAAATATGAGGCCCACTTGGGCCAAATATGAGGCCCACTTGTACACAGCAAGCAACAAACACTACATGTTGCCCTAAAGGGTGTGGAACAAATCAACAACATAAGAAGTTCTAACGAAGGTCACTTCAGAGTAAGCACTATTCCTAGATATGCTGGGAGAAGGGCCCACAGTTTAGCCACTTGGAGGCGTACTGCGCGCTTTCTCTTCTTGGAGTACACAAAGGCTCTGAGAAGATCTGCATTCTAAAACCTACTGAATCTTCCTTAATCCAGCCTTTCTCAGACCCACCTGCCTGTGGGGATTTTCTGGGAGGCACTGAACATACCTCAGAATACAGTGGGATGCCAGCAATTAGGGGGGCACTGGCGAAGATGTACCCACTTGCCCAAACGCAGTGGGGTAGGAGGGCACCAGGGGGCTTGGAGGGGATGCTCTTGGCCCCAAAGGGCAACGAGGGAGGTGGAGCAGTCCCTAGTGCTATGATACAGTTCTGGGTATTCTGCGTAGATGCTGGAGCTGAGCTGATCCCCCGGTGGCTGTGGCAGGTGCGGCTCACACGCTGACTCTGTCGTTTCAGCACACTGCCGCTGGTGCCGAGGGCGGCGGCCAGTCCCTGGTCTCACCGGGCTCCTGCCTGGAGGATTTCCGTGCTACTCCTTTCATTGAGTGCAGTGGGGCCCGGGGCACCTGCCACTACTTCGCCAACAAGTACAGTTTCTGGCTGACAACCGTGGAAGAGAGGCAGCAGTTCCGGGAGGAACCAGTCTCTGAAACGCTCAAGGCTGGGCAGCTCCACACCCGAGTCAGCCGCTGCCAGGTGTGTATGAGAAGCCTATAGGAGGGGGCACCTGCCACCCTGTCCCCTGCTCTGCCCTCCATCACACAATAGGTCACCTCACAAACCCAAACAAGCTGAAGAAAGAAGGCCTAAAGGCCCTTTTGCTCATCCGTCAAGTTGTACATTGGAGTCTTCCGGGGGCTGGAATACTGGCCACCGACCACCCTGACCCTCAGGCCCGGCCGGTAAGCTCCCCCTACTGAGTTCTGGTGTCCCACTTCAGTCAACCTGGTGCTACCATTTGATTCGGATGTTTGCGTGGTTATTCATGGCTACCTCAGAAAGACCTGCGGGGCTACTGCTTTCTTAGACTGCTAGCTCTCCCATCGCCTTGATCAGAAAGCCCTTCGTGACAGCTGACAAGTCATTTCTTATGTCCAGAGATCACCACACATTTATTTGGCTTAAACCAGAACCTGGTGTTTCCACATTCAGAAGGAAAATTCTCTAAGCATTCGTGGATGGCTCCAGCCTGCATGAGACAAGCTCTCTCTCTTTAAGGGGATCCACCGTGTCTAGGCAGGTGGCAGAAGACCTGGAACAGGGTGCCAGTAGCCCAGGGGGAATTATGATTCCTTTGAGAGTGAGCAATGCTGGGCCCCAGAATGCTTAAGGAGGGGCTTGTTAACTTCATATAGCCCCAGACAAATCACTTCCTCCTCGCTGGCTCCCTCCCCAGCCAGAGACCTAGGACTTGGCCTCGTCCAGAGTAGAGCAGAGGATGCACCAGATGCAGCCAGGCCAGTCCATAAAGGGAAATGAGAACCACAACCTTTTCTCCCAGGCTGGGGGCAGTAGAGAGGTGGATGGATAAGGAGGTGTGATTTTTGCTTTTGACTCGAGGAACAAAAAAGGCAAAGCCCTTGTCTCAGTTGCTCAGAAGTCCCTGCTTTATTCCAAATGCCATCCAGATGTGTGCAGTGTGTCAAATTGAAGCTGCAGTGTGTTGGGTCCTTTGTGTTCTGAGGCTGTTGTTAGAGACTTCCCATTAAAATGTCCATCCAACTGCCCTTTCACAGGTAGCCTGTTAAACTATTTTAAGACGTTTGTAAACCTCATAAAAATCTAGCATACTCCTCTCTTTAGCAGTTGGCAGACCTAAAGCAAGTGTGAGTTGACTATAAAGGGTATTGTATTCTGTTCAGGGGGAAGTGTTTTAACCATTTCCTCCGATTATCAATTTTCCAGAATACTTAGCTATGTTAACATGAAACGATTCCTTCCAGGTGATTCTGTTTCCTTAAATATTATGTAAACCGTACCAACACAAAGTATAATTAGTATAATCTGAATTATTGTTGCCTTCACTTCCTGAGTAATAAGCATGATGTCAGGTTTGTACATTGCAAATAAAAGGAATCAAACATCAACATTTGACTCTTTTTACATTCTCTGATGAATACCTCTCTAAAGCCCATTTTGCTCCAATTTGTGAGTGCCCCTCAGAGCCAGTTACTGCAAGCTGAGCTTTATAACAAACGTTGAGGTAGGAAAAATACAATTAACGTCAAAGGGCAGAAGGCAACAAATCCACAACCAGTTTCAAAATAGGCTGACAACTGTTTTTAGCTCTGTCCATGCTAGAGTTCAAGAAACAGGTTTCCATACTTCTGGGGCTTCAGGATCCTTTATAGATAAATCAAAAGTAGGGAAATGTTGGGGGCACCGGGGACATGAAGTCAGTTAAGCATCCAGCTCTTGGTTTCAGCTCACATTGTGATCTCAGGGTCATGAGGCTGAGCCCCCGTGGGGCTTGCATCCAGCGCAGAGACTGCTTGAGACTCTCTCTCCCTCTCCCTCTACCCCTCCACCGCCCCCACATGTGCGTGCTCTTTCTCTCTCAAAAATAATCTTTTTTAAAAAGTAGAGAAATGTTGAGGTTGTTAAAATCAAACCCAAGACATATATGCATAATTTGTATATGCATAAAATATATCTTCTGGATGGATAAACAAGAAAGCAATGACACCGGGAGCATTCAGGGAATAGAACTGAACTGTGGGGGGAGAGACATTGTCACTTCATACCATTTTGCACCTTTTGATTTTTGAACCACTGGAATAGATTAGCAACTGGAAAAAAAAAGAATAAAATGGAACTTAAGGAAACAAGTGTTCTAATATTCCTGTATATACAAGCAAAACAAAACACAAACTTTGGTTGGGTGCTAGCTTTCAAGCTAGTGGTTGCTGGCCTCCTTGGGAGTTGATGAGGATGGGGGTGAAATGCACACAAATTAAGAGGGAAGGAGAGGAATATGGGAAGACACAGCTTGGGCTTGAGGTGCATCCTCACAAAAGAGGGTTTAGCAAAGCCAATTTGATGAAAATGTGCTCTAAGATTTGTTATGTTGCTCATCCTGAAATGGTTCAGAATTGCATTTGCTGCACGGATTAAAAGTTCCCACATGAATAATTTTTTCTAATTATGGCTGTCAACCAAAATGGAGTCTAAGTCAAACACAATTTTTTTTATTTCCCCCAATCAACTATTTGTTTTTTTAAAGATTTTATTTATTTATTTTACAGAGAGAGAGAGAGAGAGCACAAGGGTGGGGGGAGTGGCAGGCAAAGGGAGAAGGAGAAGCAGACTTACCATGGAGCAGGGAGCTTGATGCAGGACTCGATCCCAGGAACCTGGGATCATGACCTGAGCCAAAGGTAGATGATTAACCAACTGAGCCACCTAGGGGCTCCCAAATCAACAATTTAAGTCAGAGAGTGGCAAACGACAGCCTTCAAGCCAAATCCAGCTCTCCAACTGATTTTACAAATAAAGTTTTATTGGCTTACAGCCAGGCCCATTTGTGTACATGCGGGCTACGGATGTTTTTGCACTTTGAGAGCAGAGCTGAGTAGCTATGACAGAGCTGAGTAGCTGCAACACTGAAAATGTTTACTATTTGGCCCTTCACAAGAAAAGTTTGCCCACTGCTGATTTAAAGTGATCATGACTTGGGCTGCTTGGGTGGCTCAGTTGGTTAAGCATCTGCCTTTGGCTTGGGCCCGGTATCAGGCTCCTCAAGGGGGTAACCTGCTTCTCCCTCTCCTTCTGCCCCTCCCCCCTCGCTCATGCTCTCTCCGTGTCTCTCTCAAATAAATAGATACAATCTACTTTTTAGAAAAAGAATTTTAAAAAATAAATAAAAATAAAGTGATCATGACTTAAAGACAGGGTGACATCCAACAAAAATATCAGTAAAGGACGGTGACAGTGACCCATCAGATAGTAAGGTTCCCTCAGGTAAGGAAGAGATCAACCAAGGCACATCTGAGGTCATCTCTTTGACAAACTGCCATTTAAAATAACACCGTGAACACCATGAAATAACAAGACTTCTTTGTCCCTGATGCAATCACTTTATTATTAGAGCAAGAGAACAGATTGCTTCTTAGTATTCAGCCCAAAAGAGGTCACGCCTGAAAGGTGAAGAAACATGGGGTAACCATCTCTCCTCTGCTGGTGCTTGAAGCAAGGTGTGAGTTGCTGTCTCTCTCCCAGCTACCACCTCCTCATTTCAGTAGCTGAAGTCTCGCCATGGCCAGGGAAGACAAGCTGGGAAGCAAGAGATGACTCCTAACCTTTCTGCTCCTACACTCCATGATTGTTCTAGTTCGTTCTGGGGAAGGGTTGTTATTGTTTGTTTTCTGAAAAATGGTGATTGGCTCACTCATGATTGCTATCAAGTTTGTATGCTCTTGGCATATCAGGCACTTGCTGACTATAGAGAAGTTTTGTGTACTGGGTTCGTGTTCCTCTGGTGCCAGATGGAAGACAGACCTCCACATCAAGGTTCTACTCTTTTAGACGCTCAGGATCTCAAAATCTTCCTCTAGGTCGAAGTCCTCTAGTTGTTCGGTGGAGTCAATGAATTCTATGGGAATATGGAAATGAGAAAGAGGAAAGCTTGACACTCAGGTTGAAGTCGTCAGTACAGTTACTCAGCTAGTTAAGGCTATGCATTTTTTTTTTAAGTTGTTCTGCTGCAGAAAAGCTTTTCGGGAGGAGACTTGCAGGTGAGACCGCTGACAAGTACTAAAGATTCTTTATGAAGAAGCAAAATAGGGGCACTTTGGTGGCTCACTGGTGTCTGAATGTCTGCCTTTGGCTTGGATTGTGATCCTGGGGTCCTGGGATCGAGTCCCACATTGGGCTACACGCAGAGAGCCTGCTTCTCCCTCTGCCTCTGTGTCTCTCATGAATAAATAAATAAAATTTTTAAAAAGAAGCAAAATAATTGAGCTCATTAAACACTCTTACTCACAGGGACCAGGATGGGGCTCTGGGATCTTGGAGGTATCTTTCCAATCACCCATGGCCTCTGATTTGTTTTTTGAACCAGACCATGGGAAACAAGTTCTAGTCATTCTGATTTTGTGTGGCACTTTTGTATCGAGCTCATTTTCTTCTATCCATCTGTGAAATTGGTAAAGATCAATTCATCAGAAGATTAAAATCATCAGGGACCCCATTTCTTGATCAGCCCTGCTGAATAGCAATTGTACATTCCATGGAAAGCATGAGCTACTGCTGTTTCAGTCTTGTAAAACAACTGTTACCCAAGGGTCTGCTGGCCCAGGAACCCCTGAACAATGGCTTACCTGCCCCAGTGGTTGTCACTTCTGGCTTGGCTGGTGGAACAAAGGGAGGCCAGTGCGATGGATGTTTCTGAACCAGTTCAAACATCCTTAAATTTTCCTTTAGAATTTCCTAAGGACACACAGAAACAGCTGTAAACATTTCAGAGCTACTCCACATTGCTGTTCTGTTGTCTGTCCATCCATGGGCCCAAGCCCTAAGAGAGTGGTCTGGCTGTTGAAAGGTGAAAACAGGGGCAGCCCGGGTGGCTCAGTGGTTTAGTGTGGCCTTCAGCCCAGGGCCTGATCCTGGAGCTGGAGACCCGGGATCAAGTCCCATGTTGGGCTCCCTGAATGGAGCCTGCTTCTCCCTCTGCCTGTGTCTCTGCCTCTCTCTCTCTCTCTTTCTCTCTCTCTCTCTCTCTCTCTCTCTGTCTCTCATGAATAAATAAATAACATTTTTTAAAAAAAAAAAGGTGAAAACAAAGCCCTAGCCAACATGCCCACCCACTACTCGACCCATCCGAAGACCCAGCCCTCTTCAGTTCTAGATCTGGTCAACCGGGAAGGAGGGACGCTGGAAAGAGTATCTGATGGAAGTCCACACTCACTAATTCATTGCCTATGGTCCGTCATGCGGTTCAGGTCACATGCCAGTTTCCCGGGCCTATCTCAATTCAGGGCCGACATGTTTCTGAATCATTGGCTCATGCCAATGTGTGTTAATTACGTTAAATCGGCCCCAAGAGAATACTAGTATGAGTTGGCATGGTTCTGGCTTTCGTCCAACACTTTGTAGTAGTATATGTCCTAATTTAGATGGCATATAGTCTTACCAGTGAATTACCATTCAGACTTTAAATGTGATGTGAATACAGTTTTGCTGCATCCTGAATTGTTAAGTATTGCCTTTAGAAAATAATTCTTCACTATGTCTCAGCCACTTATTAACTGGGGTTTCACATTCAGCGAGGGATATTAATGTCAATTATTTGTTCACTTGTGAAGAAAAATCTGCCCTCCTTACATTTGCAAGAGGATCTGGGATCCCATAACCCCAACTTCTTTTTATTTTCTCCAGGTAGGAGAACAGCATGTCTCATGCCTCCCCATCCAGGGTGCTTTTCAACTACTCCCTATGATCGCCATTCTTTCGATAAACATTTTTATCAATGTCTCCCACATGTGTGGCATATGTTAGAAGCAAGGATTGGCGGGGGGGAAGGCAGATACAAAGACTAGTGAGCCAGGAAAACAGTAAATACCCTTCTACACAAAATACTGAGAGGGGAGAATATCTGGCTTTAAGTCTTTACACAGACTCCTGCAAACTGTGTTTCCTTTGATGGCAGCATGCCTGTATTTTAGAGAAATGAGACAGTTAAGAGGGAGACAAGCTCCCTAAACCCTTCTGGACTATATGAAACTGTAAATGGACCATGAAATAAACAGAAAAGCAGCTTAGTTCCTTCGACTATCTTAGCACTACCAATGGAATGAGGAAGACCTGAGATGAAATATGAAATGAGCATTTTAAAGGTAAAATGGTGGAATATTCATTGACTAGTTCATGTGACTCATAGGCATAATTAGTTGAAATATTACGAAGCTAAAAATATCACTCACTTGATGTACTAAGCATATTTCTTTTTTTTTAATTTTTATTTATTTATGATAGTCACAGAGAGAGAAAGAGAGAGAGGCAGAGACATAGGCAGAGGGAGAAGCAGGCTCCATGCACCGGAAGCCCGACGTGGGATTCAATCCCGGGTCTCCAGGATCGCGCCCTGGGCCAAAGGCAGGCGCCAAACCGCTGCGCCACCCAGGGATCCCCTGTACTAAGCATATTTCAAACAAAGGTTTTGCTCTGGTTCCCCAGAGTTATGCATAATCCCCCATATCTCAGTTTTTTTCTTGCAGTAAAATCCTATCAGGCTCAATCTATGTCACTATGTGAAGCAGTCTTGGAAAGGGACCCTACCAAATAACTTCTGTTAAGACTAAGGAAAACATGCATCTTTACCTTCTGCACGAGGCTACACCAGCTATCAAAGTCCTTTTCTTCTTTGCAGAAAAATCCCTTGGGGGGAAAGCAAGAGAACATAACTTAGAACTGGTCAAGGGCACCACCTCAGGCCCTTTGGACTGCAAGATGGGGCCACTGGCCCAAAGACAGGATGTGGGCCACTCTCTTCAGATGTGTCTTACAGCAATAACAAAGCACTGCTCTGTCTCCCAGGTCATCACCTTACCTGGACACACACATTGATGAGTTCATTCCATTTCTCTCTCTCTCCTTCTTTTTCCCTCTCCCTCTTTCCCTGTCCCTGTCCCCCTCCCTGTCCCTCTCCCTCGTGCTGTGAAGTATAGTAGCTTGAAGCCAAATCTCCAAAGCATGAGGTTAATTCCATTACGCTTAAGCACACACAGAGGCACATTCATCCAGAACAGGCAATGAAACCAAGTGACAAAAGCCAAATAGTACTTTTATACTTTTAGCTAAAGGCAATACATAATACAAGGGCTTTGACCTGAAGGAAATGATCTATTAGAATAAAGAGAATCATCTCCCTCCTTCCCCATCCTCAGGACCACCCTACAGTAGCAACAGAATGGTCCCAAACAAGAGGAGGCTCTGTCAGTGACCAGGCTCTCGTGCTCTGACAATCGAGTTAAACTGGGAGAGAGGGTGTAGACAGAACTCAGGACCACTGGCAGCTTCACTGGTGGCGTGTGTAGGTGGTAGTGTAGACAGTCCCAGTTCTAGGGGGAAAAGCCCTGCAACCTCCTGGAGGGCACACCCCAGAAGAATGAGCACTTTCCGCCTGGAAGATCCTCACTCCATGATGTCTCCTTGACTGTGTCCCACCTTATTCCCTGTGCCTGGCTGGCAATAATTTGGGGGCAAGAAGTAAAAGGGGAAGGACTAACAGTAATAGTGACTAATGTGTACGGAAACCTCGCCATGTGCCCGGCACTGTGCTGAGCGCCTCATGCATGGTATATCTCACACAACCCTGAAGGAATGATTGTTTAGCTCCTTTCTAGGGATGAGAAGAGTGAGGCTCAGAAAAAGTTAAAAGGACTCCCCCTAAGTCCACAGCCAGTAAGTGGCAAGGCCTGGATTCCAACTCTAGTCCTGCGCCTTTGGGGTCCATCCCTTCCCCCACAACACTATGGTACCTCTGAGTGGGGGGGGGCATGGCCAGTGAACACCTTCTTGCCCCCCTACCTAGCAACCTAGGTGACTCCCAGGGAACCAATCTGTAACAGGGTGGTGTTGGATCTCTTGGCCCACCCAACCAGTAGATACATACCAGGGCGACGGAAGGATCCAAGTTCAAGATGTTCATTCGCTGTGGGGACTGCAGGCAATGGAAAGTCTGGTCATCAACCGTTCCATTCTCTTCGGTGTCAACAAAAGTCTGGGTTGTATGAGGGTCCAAGAAAATGAGCTCATCGCCTGTTTGGAATGAGACATACTTCACCTAGAAAGAACCACTGGCCCCAGTTCCACCCCTGTCCCTCAGGAGGAGGCACTCTGTTCTTCTTAATACCACCCTTGGTGACAATGGGAATGAGATGACAGAAAGCCTGAACCTGGGTGACCATGCTTGAAGGAGGCCAAATCTAATCATTCACTGAGAAGACTTGCCCTAGCACGTGCACCCCCTCAAAATCCAAGACCAAAAAATGGAGAGTGACAGGTTTGAGAAAAGGTGGGAATGAGAAACCACAGATGACATGGCAGGCTCTGTGAGCAGCAGTTTAGCAAAGAAGCAGTGGGTACAATCACCAGGGCATGAGCCCAGGTGCCATAAGGGAGCTTCCTGCCTCTCTCCACATTGGGAAGCATCTCTGCTCCATACCACTGGTTCTCAGACCTATGGTCAGAGAGCACATCTGGTAAGAAAAAAGCCTTGGCCTCTGAAAGAAATGGGAATGCTGACTCTGCTATGGATGGGCTCTGACTGTTGATCTTTATTAGCTGGCAAGCTAATCGTCATTAGCAAGTTAGTGACTTCTATTGTAAACACTGCCCCGGTCACTTTGACACCAGTACAGATATACCTCACTACG
This sequence comes from Canis aureus, assembly GCF_053574225.1. NCBI lineage: Eukaryota > Metazoa > Chordata > Mammalia > Carnivora > Canidae > Canis > Canis aureus. The sequence goes on from NC_135649.1 coordinate 42,366,860, forward strand.
AAAATTCTTACTGCACAAATGAGAGAGATGCCATACTTCATCCAATTGAAAAAGCCTAGCCCAATAATGACCTGGGAGGAGTTTGAAATAGTAAAATCTCTCCTTCGATATTCAAAGGGTCAAGAGTCCCTCCAAAGCTCATCAGTGGCATGCTGAGTTGGCAAAAGTGGCACCTCAACCTCGCTTTCCAGGCCTCGGGACCATCTGGGTCTCTGTGCTCTAGACTGTGTTTGACAGCTAAAGAGAGATTCCCTGAGGCAGGAGGATGCAGTAGAGAGAGATGCCCCACTGAGACTCTCCCTGGAATGGCATCCAAGACTGTGCTGGGCCACATCTAAGTGCTTCTGCTAGCAAAGCATGTGTTTCTGATGTCTGGCAAATAGTTTAACTTGTGTCTATCACAGACCTGGGACAAACCACTCATTTCATTCTGTACTTATTTTCTTGTTTTTAAACCGGGGTCACACGAGGCCTGTTCCAGTTACCTCACAGGGTATTCTAAGAACTGGGAGGTTTCTTCTCTGTGAAATGATTAAAACACAATACAGATATAAGGTGGTCATAGCAGTACCGTGCTTCAACTCAAAAGTACTTCCCTACAAATAGATGTTTCAGAGTATGTGAAAATCAATTCCCTCATGTGACTTGCCTTACGAAAGTCAATATATATATATATATCCATTCCCGCTGGACCACAGGTGGGTGAGATCAGTTACACCCCAAAAGTCTCAAGTCACAAAGAAAAGCAACAACCAGAATGTTTAGAATGAAGTCTACTTACGACCATTAAAAAAGTAAGAAGAAAAGGAAGCTTTGTACAAGAAAATAGAAATCCAGAGTGGGGTTCGGATCGAGCATTCTGCCAGAGTGTTTCAAGTTAAGGTGCTAGGGATAATTGGATAGTGAGAGCATCCTCTCTGATTCTGGCCCTTTCTGTGAAAGTGTGTGTGTGTGTGTGTGTGTGTCTGGAGTGGACCATTGCAGGACATGCTGTTTCTGAGAGTACTTAAAAGAGATACAGTGGAATCCCTAAAAAGTCTTAGAAGTGATGTGGGAACCAACCCAAGGTTTCTTATTGGGTCTGAAGACAAGAGGCAGCCTGCTCAACCATCTGTGGACATAGGGCTCATGCTATGGATCTCAGGATCACTTCACTCAAGTGCAGGGGACAAAATCTCCTGTGCAAGCAGGCAACTTTGAACAGACAGACTCTCATCCTGGCACTTGTGTCACACACCGAGAGCTTTGCCCAGCTTCCCACCAGGAAATGGGGCCCTCAGGAAGCAACGTGGCATGGTAGGCAGAGATGGCCAAATTGGGATTGAACCCTGGCTTTGCTACTTTCTGGCTGGGTGATCTTGAGACCACAACATCTAGCTCTTAGTTTCACTAGAGTAAGCTTTGACTCACAGGGGTATCATGCTAACTCTATCGCTACATCTCAATATAGGACTATCTATCTATCCCTATATGTGTATATATGTTCTCTGTCTGTCTGTATGCCTGCCTATCTAGCTGTCATTAAATGTCATCTAAAAATGTCATTAAATGACTATCTGTCTGGGGTTGGGACTTTGCAGGGAATTTGGCACAAGATAGCTCTTCAGCAAATGGTAGTTCTTATCTATTCCCTCCCTTCAGACATTTGACCAATCCGGAACCCCCAACCTAATACAGCAAAGGGGGTAAGTCAGAAAAGGGGATTCAGGAGGACTTTAACCAACTCTCTCTGGGTAACATGGGGGTAAGGGAGGCCAGGTCCCCCAGCGGGTGTCCCATATATTATTCTTTGAGGTCCCTCCAAAATCATTTTCCAGTATGTTTCAGCCTTGCCCTTGAGTACAGAAAAAGAGAACACTGATTTTTGCCACCTTTTCTCTGACAGGAACCCAAAAGCTTAGAATCAGAAGATATCTGTGTTTATGTAACTCCCAATACTGGATTTTGTACTTAGAAAAATAAACGCCTCCCTGGTTTGCCAATTTCCCATCAAGCTGTAGTTCTCGGGTTTAGCCAATAGATGGCAGCAAGGGAGAGCGCTGAGGCCACTGTGTAGAAACCCTGCCTCAAAGAGAAGGGGGCAAAGGCAAGATGTGCAGGGGGTCAGGAAGGGTGGGGCCACCTTTCACTGGCTGAGTACTACAGGCTTGACTCTTCACTGAGTGCTCTACTGTGAGGTGACAGCACCGCGAGGCAGGTATGAGCCCTGTTTTCTTTTTTTGTTCTTTAACATAAGCTCTATGCCCAACGTGGGCCTCGAACTCACCATCCCGACAGCAAGAGTCTTATGCTCTACCAACTGAGCCAACCAGGCGCCCCAGCCCTATTTTCTACAAGAGAAACTGAAACAAAAGAGTGGATGTTTCTTTTCCTGCTATCACACAGCTGGCAAGTGGAAGACTGTGTACAGGGCCAATGACTTCTCACCTCTCTGAATCTCCAAGGAGTAGGGCAGGAGGGGGGCCAAGCCCATTTCACCCTCTCCTCTGAACAACCTCCCTGCCATGCCCCATGCCTGCTCTGGCTCACCCTGGCCTACCCAAGGCTCTCCAAGCTCATATTCCTTGATGCCCAGTTTCAGGCCATGTCACTCCCTTCCCTGTGCTCTACCAGCACTAACCAGGTATCTGGGCCCCTAGCACTCAACATGTGGTGTGTACACCAGCAGCATCAGGACCCCCCAGCCAGAAATGCAGGGTCTCAGGGCCCAGCCCAGGCCTGCTGACCCCGCATTTTAATCAGTTCACAGGGTGATCTGTGTGCACATCACACTTTGAAAAGCGCTGGGCTAGCTCACCTTGCGTGCCAAGGGCATTAAATGACTATGACTGTCATCACAGCTAGTGTATATGGTGGCTAGGTTTCCAGAGGCATCAATTGAGGCAGGGAATGCTGGGCTGCTGGTTAGGATCCGCATTAGGACATCAGTGGTTTTAAGGCTTAGCCCCCATTACTAGAGAAAGGATAGCTCTGTCTTGGCCTCCTCTCACCTCTACCTGGTCATGGCTCCAAATAATGAGGCAGCAGGCCCACACAGCTGGGCCTGGGTCAAAGGATGGTTCCCAGCCTGAATGCCCAAGCCCCAAGAAGATGGAGACCCACAACGCCAGGGCAGTGAAACCCTGCCACCCTGGGCCCCACATAAAGGAGAGAGAGATGCTAAGATGATGCTGTGCCCCTGGGGTGGTCCAGTGGGAAAGCAGCTGTGAAACTATCTCATCAAGAGGCAAGGAAGTGGACGTACTGAAGAGGGATCTGCTCTCCATGGTGCAGAGAGAAGTGTTATTCTCCACTGATCAGGCCAGAGGCAGAATGAGCTCACCAGAAGCCATGGAATCTCTGGGCTGGATGAGGGCCCCCTGACCAGAATTGCCTGGGCTCCCAGGCAAACCTTCTGCCCCCCACCCCTAGCCCATGACGACTTACTTGTGAGTCCTCTTTTCTTACCTAAGAATCCTATGAAATAATAGGCGTTATTTGGTTTTCCTCCTAATGCCCCTAAAGACTGTGGCATCTTAAAACACTCCTAGAGGGAAAGAGAATGCAACATTCTCAACTCACTTGTGGACTGCTGCTCACGGATCTCTGTGCTCACATGGCGGTGTGATGGGCAGGCAGCAATGGGCCCGGGAAAAGGAGTGACTTACTTTGAATGCATCAACATAGACAGGGTTGATTTGGTTTATGCCCAGGCGAAGGGGCACGATGAGCAGCAGGGGTTTCCAGGCTGGGCAGGAGGCAGGGGCACTCTTACTCTGGTTTGAAGCATTCAGAGTGTTGAGGGGGCTCTCACCAATTGTGTCTGCACTCAAGGGGAGGACACAGCACATTTTTTCTAGAAACGGAAGACAAGAGAGCTGGGTTAAGAGGGGTACCTGGTCATCCGAGATATGCCCAGGGCCAAGCTAAGGGCAACCTCCTGTGACATCTCCTGCCTGGAAGGCCTTCCCCTCTGCCCCCAGGGTGTAGTTTGTGCCACCTTGCACAGGACGCCCAGGCCCACACCTCCATCCCCTTACCTCTCTTCCTTCTGGTAACTGAGCACTCACCTCCTGCCAGATAGTATGGGCTCATTGAGAAAATTTTATTTCTCAACTAGTCTGCAAGGGCCTTTGAGACAGGGACTGTATATTTTGGTTTCTCTAACCCTGTGGTGGAGAGCATAGGGCTGGGTAAGTGGGGGCCCTGTTTATGGCTTCACTGGTTATCCATACTCTGAGTATCCTGCAGGGAAAGGGTCTGATAGTTCATTGAGGGCCAGAGAAGACCCTGTCATTGTTTTCTTCCTTTCAGAAAACTGAAAGGGTAGACAAGAAAAGGCCCAGGGGATAATTAACCAGACTCCTGTGCTCTTCTAAGTCTCCCTGCTTTGGTGGAGCAGGCCAGAGTCAGTGTCTGTTTGTCTACCTGCCTGTCTCTCTGCCTGTTTCCCCCTCCTTCCCCCTTCTCTCTCTCTCTCTCTCTCTCTCTCTCTCACACACACACACACACAAACACATATACAATTTCTGAATGTTGAGGAAGGGGCCTCAATCACCCACCACCCAGCAAGGTAAACAGGCTAGGGACTCACTGATATCTTCAATGACCACAGTGTTATCCATCGAAACATAAATAGCCAAGGAATTCCACTCGTCAAACAAAGCAAGTTTTCTGCAAGGCAACACACAGGGAGGTCAAAATTGGGAGAGATGGGTAACATCAGCAGGAAAGCAGTACCGTCTACGCCCAGTGGCCCTAAAGTCACCAAACACTGGGCCACAGAGAAGTTAGGGATTGGGTCAAGCTCTGGCTCCCTTGACCAAGAGCACTGGAACATCCCATGTCCAGGGACCTTGGGAAAGCCAGAGTCACTGTTTTCAAACCCTGAAAAAGAGAAGCCCTGCTTTACAAGATGGAAAAATCTACCTCACAAGATGATGTTACTCCTGCTGGGTGAAAGAGAAAAGGTACCAGCATTTCTGCTCCCAAGAAATTGTATTTTCTCTTTTCAAAAGGCATTTTGACTGCTTTTTTCCCAAAACAGGAAACTTCCATAAAAATATAAATTATATATATACATACATATATATACACATATATACATACATACATATATATGCATATATATGTAAATACATACACGCATGTTTGGGAGCACATAATATGGAGAATATGCCCAGGAAGATGGAGAGAGAGAGAGAGAGAGAGAGAGAGATCTCTTACATCCCTCCCACAATGCAGTACGAAAGCTGTTCAAGAGATTTGGGCTGCAGATGGCCTTGATATGGTGCTTCATTGGCCAGCAGCTGAAGAGAAAGAGTATGCTGAACTGAGAGAGTACGCTGAACTGTGTGACTTCGGAGAAGGTTAGAAAGAAAACCCCTTTGACAGAGGGATCATCCAGGATCTGAGTAAAGCACCATGACCATATCTCCCTTACATTTCCCTCTTGCCTGTCTGAAAGAAGGCATGTTCATTCAACCTGGGTACTTCTGGGACTCTTGGGTAAAGTCCAGTCTCACTGGACAAAAGAAAAAAAAATATATATATATATTCTTTTCCTAACCAAAGTAGCTCCCAGGAAGAGACTAATTACCATTGTACTTTAATTTCATTCCTTTTGAGATATCACCTTTCCCTGATGTACTTATATTCTGTTGTTAATGGTCACAATCACAATGAATCAAAACTCACCTAAATTCTTTAAAAAATGTATGTTTTGGACAGCCCGCATGGCTCAGCGGTTTAGCACCACCTTCAGTCCAGGGCCTGATCCTGGAGACCCAGGATCGAATCCCACATTGGGCTCTCTGCGTGGAGCCTGCTTCTCCCTCTGCCTCTCTCTCTCTCTCTCTCTCTGTGTGTGTGTGTGTGTGTGTGTCTCATGAATAAATAAATAAAATCTTTTAAAAATGTATGTTTCCATTTGTCTGCTGTTAAGAACTTCAGAATTTAGAAGAAAAAAGCAAATTCTGAGGGACATCATGTAAAAATCTCTGGGCCTCCAGCCATTTCCAGCTGAGTTTGGGGTGCAGCACAGCCCTTCTGATTCACCTTCCAGGCTTTTTTTAAAAAAGATTTTATTAATTGATTCATGAGAGACACAGAGAGGCAGAGACACAGGCAGAGGAAGAAGCAGGCTCCCTCCGGGGAGCCCAATGCAGGACTTGATCCCAGGACCCTGGGATCATGCCCTGAGCCAAAGGCAGACGGTCAACCACTGAGCCACACAGGCATCCCACCTTCTACAGTTTCTACCTGGGGCTCCTATGCTGGTTCCTGAAATACTGCCGGATCTTCACTCGGCAGAATCAACCATCCCCCAAAAGGAACTATGGACTAAGGCAAGAAAGTGGTCTCAGGGGGGTTGGTATCTTAGCAAGGAATAAAGCCAAGATACAGATTTCCCCCTTGAGTCCCCAGGAAATCCAGCCTACTCCCCACATGAGCACATTTCCAGAGCCTTCTAGATCATTGAAGAGTGGTTAATAACTGAAACAGTGCTCCCTCAGTACTTTTTATGGAGCGGATCCCACTGTCATCCTCCGGAGAGCCCAGGAATTGAAGAAGCAAGCTACACCCAAGGAGTCCAGATGGTTTCAACCTTCTGATGCCTAAATCCAGCCCCAGACTCTGGATGCCATCTTCATTCATCCTGCAAGTATTTATTGAACTCTTGTATGCTCCAGGCAGTTTTATGTGCTAGTGTTATGGTAGTGAATGAGACAAATACCATCTCTGCCCTCATGGAGTTTTCATTCAGTGGCAGGCTGTCAGGAAGGAAAGTGACAACAGGTGAGGTGGCCTGCAGATGTAAATGCTGATGCCACTCACGCCATTCCCTTCTAAAATGTCAGGCTTATGGGGCATCTCGGTGGCTCAGTGGGTCAAGCGGCTGCCTTTGGCTCACAGGGCATGATCCCAGGGGTCCTGGGATTGAGCCCTGTGTCAGGATCCCTGCTCAGCAGGGGGTCTGCGTCTCCCTCTAGCCTCTGCTCCTCCCCCTGCTCATGCTCTCGCTTTCTCTCAAATAAATAAATCTTTTTAAAATTACTTAAAAATTAAAATTAAAATGTCGGTCTCCAATTCTCCACCTTGCCTCTTGCCATGGGAGGTGAATTCTGCAACTTGACAGAGCAACTGCCAAAGCGGACCTGGAGTCTGCTAAGAGATGACAAACTGACGCCCTTGAGGTTTGTCTATTCGTGAGTTCCCTGAGGCAAGGGCTGCATCTAATTTATTTCTAGATACCCAGCAGGTAGCACAGGAGGGCCACTCAGTAAATATTGAAGGAACAAATGAATGAGTGAGGTCTTTTACACTCTACGGGGTGGGAGGGAGTCCATTGTCTTGCCTAGGCTGTCTCAGCCTCCACCACTTAGTGTTAGCCCTCTGGCTTCAAAGTGACCCTCAGGCTGATGGTCCCCTGGAAGGCGAGCACCAACCTGGAGAGGGAATGGATATTGAGGGAGTCTTGGGGTGCCCCCCTCACCCCGATATACTGGTACAGATGGATATAACTCTGATAATACTAGAACAGATGTCCACACATGCACATTTCAAAGAACTGTCCAAGCAAAATGATACAGATGTTTGGTGGCTTAGTGATGGCAAGAACAGTTAGCTTGATGGGACACTGAGCTGGCAGAAGAGGGAGGCACAGGAGACAGTTCTGTAAGGCGGATGCCAGGCTCTTTTACTTACTTTAATACCTGTGCAACTGTATTTGGTCCAAACCATTCGCCAATTGATTTCCCTTCTCCTACACCCATCTGTGCTGTTTTTATGTGGGGAGGGGGAAAAAAAGAGACGTTAGCAAAAGTTCTTCCAGCATGCCACAAACTCCTAATTTTTTGCATGAATAATTAAGCAGATGGACAAGTTTGCAGAGCCCATATAAGGCAGGGGATGAAAGCAGAAGGTACAGAACACTGCCTCAAGACCACTGATGTGACCTTACCCATTTGATGGATAGAGTAGCAACAGTCCTTTCTATCTAAGAAGCACTGGAGGATCCGTTGGTATTCTCTGGGTTGTTCTTTCTGTTTCTCCCAGCTCCAGTCTTTTGAGGGAAAAAAAATGTATGAAAGTCATGTTTGTAACTGCTTATTACCTCACTGCCCTCTTACTGCCACTACGATGTTACAAAGAAAACAAAGGAGTTCCAGCTAAAAGGCAGGGGCTATCGGGTTAGCACATTCCTAATTAACTTTGATTTTGATGACAAAGGCATCTAGAGACATTACTTTCAAAGTCTCTGTGGGTGTAAAGTATAAGCAAAATAACAAGCTGACTGAGGAACTGACTTAGCCCGGAGGCTGGAGCTAGATAAGTATTACATGAAAACAATGTCAGAAAAGGCTTTTCTGGTCTGTTCAGCTACTGAGGTCACTACAAAGCCCAGAGGTATATCCTTAGGCCGCCCTGACGCCATACTCTCTCATCTCTACACAGATAGCAACGGCTTTGGTTCATGTATTTTGGCAACATTGCGAAAGAGTCTCACTAGGGAAGTGCTATTCAGACACACAACAGTGCACTGGGGAAATACACACAATTCACAACTGAGGAAGCTCAAAAGAAATTGCATGCTGTCATTTTTACACAACCTTCAAAGAGTCCACACTGACCTTTAGAAAAACGAATAACCTCTGTGTTTAAGGTTTCTTTGTGACCAAAACTAAAATAATCATACCTATAGGAAGCCCCTCTGTGCCTCAGGCATGCCAATCTCCCCACGCCCCCGCAAATGCTGCAGAGTCTATTTATCCCAGGATGCAGGACAACTGCAAAGATTCTCCATGATCACCGCTGTAGACAGGATGTGCCTCTCCCATTCCCTCAGCTCTAGGAACTCTGTCTCATGGGACAGCTCTCTGGGACTTAGTTGGCTTCCAAGACACAAATTTCTCTCTCAAGGTTTTAGACACTATTTAACTTCACAACTGAAGTATTCTTGAAGCCAGAGGCCGGCCACTGTCTCCAGAATCTTCTGTTTTCTTTGCTTCTAATAGTTCTGAAATCAAAGTTTTAAACTTTGTAGCCAGCACAGTCTTCAGAGGGTGAACTGCATCCAACTTTTTTTTTTCCATTTGCTACTGAATTGTCCAAGTCTGGGGAAATCCTAATTAGCTGGCTGCTAGGTACCACTAAATGTGGACTGAAGACAGTGATAAGTGAGCACTCCACCTTAGCTATGAAGTAAGTGAATAGGAAGCACTCCAAAATACTTCTTCACAGAATGGCGTCTTTGAATTTACCTCAGCTGCAAGATCGATTTCCAAATTCTTCTTGCTGTTTGCTTTTCTGTTAGAAACAACTGAGACTGCTGCTGACTGTGGGGTTTAATCTCTTCCTCATTTGCTTCCCACAAAATTCACTTCCAGGAGAATCGTCTTGCTGTGTTTTATAAATGGGGAGGAGGGTTAAAGAGAACAGATCTCCTCTGAGCAGGATGCATATCACAGAGACATCACTGGACAAGGATTCAGGAGACCTGCCTTCTTCTGTTCCCAAATCCATGCTTTCTTGCTGTTTGACCCTAAGCAAGTCACCTTACTTCTTGAGCCTTAATTTCTTCCTCTGTGAAACCAGAATTATGATGCTACCCAGAGGAAATGGGTTCAGATTATTCTAAGCCCTGAAAAGAAGGCCTTAAAGCCTTAAAACCTCCCTGGACCTTTCCCCAATTTGCTCTGGTAACTGCAGGTGGATGTGTGAGGCTGCACTGTGGAAGGATGTTTCCATAACTCAGAATCTCAAGGAGTAACAGCCAATGAGCTCAGCAGGCCAATCTTGTCCAAGGGGTCCTCTTCCTCCCTCATCCCCAGGTCAAGCCCAGCTTTCACCCCCAAGTGCACGCACTGGCATCCAGCCAAGGTCATCCTCCAGATGCCCACGGGGAGGACGCACATGTCTTAAGAAAGACTCAAGGGTTTCAACGAAGATGACCGGAAAGTTCTTAATGAAGCAGCCTCCTGAGAGGGCTAATTTAAGGATTCCCTCATCATCGAATGGATATTGGCAGCGAACCCAAACCAAATAGCGCCAGCTCCCTCATTAGGCACTTCCTTTAGGTCACTTCCATCCTTCACCAGGCAGACATTTTAAACGAGGTCAAGAAACAGATATACCGCCACACCCTTCTTCCTGTTCCCTTTGTTATCTGACCTGTTTGGACTCACTCGAACAATAGTGAAGTTGGAAACTCTAAATGACACACCTGCCTCAACGTTCAATTCCATCCCAGGAAAGTAATTCTGGCTTGGTGAGTCACAAGGAAATGCTGGCTGTTTCCTTCTCATGGGAGGCTTTATTGACTTGTCAGCCCTGCCACTTAGGCTTGCAGAGAGCCCATTAGGACCTTCAGCTCTGTTACCTAGTATTCCTGAAGCTCAGCCCCAATGCTAAACTGCCAGCAGTTGGTGCTCCTGCAGAGCGTCTGAGGGAGGACAAATTTAACTCACCCCTTCCCAAGTGTCTGCAGATAAGCGCCTGGGCCAGCATCATTTGTCCACAGCGTAGCATACATCCCCAGCCAGCATCTGATGAAGGGCCTGTTCCTCCTGTTGGCAAAACGGATGGGAATGAATATGAGTTCCTTAAATTGCCCTTTCCCGAAACACCAGCATAAATGGGAATCATACGAGACAGACAGACAGACACATGGACTCTGAAAAGAGAGGAGAGAGAGAGAGAGAGAGAGAGCGTGCCAGATAGCAAACAGGGTTGGTTACAGGGTGGAATTTGCAAAGATAATGCAGAGTTAACTGAAACAGTTTCTATGGCCAAAGATGAAACCAACAAATGCACAAAACCTGTCCCCTATGTATTGTGCTTGGAGACTTCTAGGTGTGCATCCAGTTGTGGCAGATGACTGCCAGGTAAGGCTACCAACATTAACACCCACCACATCATTATCTGCCTGAGCCAACCTAGCTTTGCATGGCTCACTTCTCAGGGAAGCCAGTCTTAATCTTAGTTAAGGAAAAGTGCGGCCAAAGGTAATCATGAGCACATGAGCATGGTCAAAGAAATCCGGAAGGTTCCTGACTGTGCTCCAGCAGAAAGGTCCAGCAGAAAGGTCTGAACAGCAGGAAGGACTGAACAGCAGGAAGGACAATGAGGAAAGGTTCTGAAGTTAGGCATCAGAAGGACCATCTCTAGGTACCTGATCCAAGTTTCAACTATAGATTGGGAATGACAGCACATATCCTGCCGGTTACTGGGGGATATTATAAAAACTAAAGGAGAAAATATCTGTGAAAGGGTTCTACAACCCACTCAGGATGATGGAGATATCTAGTGTTATGAGCAAAATGGACGGGAATGACTAAAACCAGTTAAAAAATGAAGAAAGACAACAGGTTCCCCTCCCTCTAAGAACACTTGATATAAGAACAAAAGTTCCATGTATGTGGCCAGCCAGAGCTCAATATCCTTTTTCAAGGTACCAGTGAAATCAGGTAATGTGGAGGGCAGAGGAGACCTGCTTTCATTTGCTTTCCATCCCCAACATGGAAGTGGGAAACAATGCTATGAGCACAATCTTACCAGACTAGCTTTAAGGAGGGTCATCAGCCTCGTAAGACAAGTGGGCCATAGTGGCCACCCTTCTCCTTTTGTTGTGGGTACCAAAGGAGAGCTGCTACAGTAAGATGGGGAGGATTGAGCCTCCCCCTTAACTGGATGGGGAACCCTCTGGCTCTCCCTAATGGCAGAATTACAGGCCAGATTAGTACAGGAAAGATGCAATGAAGCCCACATAAAGAAGAGATCATCCATTGCCAAAACACTGTCAGAGGTAAGCTGCAAATGTTCTCAAGCCTTCTAGAGATCTCTTCACCTACAGAAAGTTAACAGTTTAAACCCAGGGGTAACTTGATGGGATGAGCACTGGGTGTTATACCAGTGTTGGCAAATCAAACTCCAAAAAAATATATACAAAAATAAAATAAACCCAGGGGTACTAAAGATCATTCTTTGGGCTGTTTCCAGCTTGGGTACTTCCTGTGGAGAGTGAAAACTGTCTGTGTGGCCTTGGCTTGGGACACTTATCAGAAAGGAGGATTTCACCCAGTTACTAGGTCCAGTCCTGCCTCAAAACCAGTCTGACAGATTTTTTTCTCTTAGGAAAATAGCTTCTACCATTTGGATTTGATACTCTTCCTACAGGGCCATGATGCTAGGAAGAGGCCACTATACTTACAAACATTTTACAGATTCTTCTCTAAATAGAGCCTAGTCTCTTAACTTATAGATCTGTCCTTTTTTCCTAGATAGCAGCTGGTACTCTAACAGCCTATCATTAGCTCCAAGGAAATCTATAATAATTCACCTTCCAGTAGCAAGGTGCTTTCATTCCATAGGGGAAGAAAACGAAGGATTTCTCTTCTTTCTTTCAAGGTCTAATTGTCTTTAATAATCATGTAGCTCCACAAAGAAGTGGATTGGAAGTTAGTAAATATTAGCCAAATTAGAAGCTTGACTTTCTCCTTGCTCCCAGAAGTAAAAGAAGGAATGCAATCTGGTGCCCGAACCCTCGGAGGTAGACTCAAAAGCATACTACTGTTACACATGAACACCAAGGAACCATATGTGATGAGGTACTTTGGCAATGAAACTTTCAAATAAAATTTAAGACTTAACATATTTCCCTAAAGCAAAATCTTCGCCATAGTGAGCTGTTAATTCTGAGGATTCTGTGAAATCACTGATAACCTCAGCCAAGCTATCTACAAGGAAGAAAGCACAGTATAACAGATGATATACCTACCAATTGGTGAAAATTTCCTTCTGTATGTAAACCATAGACGAGCTCTTATATCAGACAACAGCTTAGATTTTTCTGTAATTAAATGTGAAATTACAATTAAATCACCACATCTCATATAAAGATCTCAGCCTTTGATTTCTGAGTCAGCAGCAAACTCACTTTCAAATAACCAGTCGATTCTATTGTGATGGGGCTAGGGAAGCTCAGAGGAAACCCAATCTCATCTTTGCCAAGTGATTTCAGCATTCCTTTTCTTTCTTTTCTTTTTAACATTTTATTTATTTATTCATGAAAGACAGAGAGAGAGAGAGAAGCAGAGACATAGGCAGAGGGAGAAGCAGGCTCCATGCAGGAAGCCCGATGTGGGACTCGATCCCCGGACTCCAGGATCATGCCCTGAGCCAAAGGCAGTCACTCAACCACTGAGCCACCCAGGCGTCCCTCAGCATTCCTTTTCGCCTAAGTTTTGACAAGAGCTACTGGCCAGGGTGGTTCCTGTCTCCTCACTGAGCAACATACCCTGGCAGGCACTAACACTGGGGGCATAGCCAAAAGACAAGGAATAGAAAAATCAAAGATAACCCACTAACAAGGCAACCAGCCCCTACCTGAATGATGATTGTTGGTTGGATCTCTCATTGGTACCTGCTGTCCATTATCTAAACTAGGTGTGTGTGTGTGTGTGTGTGTGTGTGTGTGTGTGTGTGTGTGTTGGGGGGTTCATGTGTGTGCATGCATGTATGTTTAACCAAAAAGGAGAGATCCCTGCTAAGCAAATTGAATGTGTAAAAGTACTACCTACTGCAACTGGCATTTGAAACCTAAATGGATATATAACATCACAAATGCTTTTGCATCTTTCTTCAAAGCATTTCTTGCATTGTGATCAGCTGCTTCCTATCTCTTCTGCTATGCTAGGACCTTCAGAGACGATCTCTCCTCAGATAAACAGAAAAAGTAGAGCTGACTCTCTCCAAGTTCAGGCTTTTCACCCAGAAAAACTGGGTGCTGGGTTGTTAACAGTTTCAGGTGAAAAAGATCTTCCCCAATCCAGAAGTATATAAGGGTAGGGAAAAATATTCCAGCCTCTTTTCCACCTAGCTGCAGTGGCTAAATGTTCTATACAAAGTCAGAATACACTGAGATGGTGCTAACAATCAGCAAAAGAGCTACAAGACTAGGTGGCAGTATTTTTAATCTAGACAGAAAAGGACACGAGGGGAATGAGAAGTATGTAGCCCAGGCATTACAGACTAAGTACTGATTAGTGATACTAGGAGTTTGGGGCATGGTTTTTGAAAGCCAAGGCTTACAGAAGTCAGGGGTTCTTCTTTAAAGAAACGAATTCAAATACATCTGACTTTTTCATATCATATCAACACCTATGACCATGTGAACTCCCTGCTATGGATTTTCAGGGCCTTGGAAGGGACTTGTACAAGGAAGGGGTCTAAGGCTTGAATTCCTCTGGCCGTGAGTAATATATCCACCCATGGGTGGCATTAATGGTGACCAAGGTAACACTCCACCAACCCGACAAGGAAAAATGGATAGGACCTTAACCTCGGGCACCCACCTCACTTGGGTTCCTACAGACAAATACTAACAAACCTTACCCGTTTTGAGGAGATGCTGTTTCCCCAAGATCCATACCAGCTCATCTGAATCTGGAAATTCTTCTAGGTAGTCAGCAAAAATAGTAATCTGGTTTTCATACTTGGATAAAACTGAAAGAAAAGAAGATAAACTTAAAGCAAAATATAATAGAGAGGGTTTGCTTCTGTGGCTTACTGATTATTACCTCTGTCCTGGAGGTGAAAGGTCATTGGCTGGAGTCTCATAGAAGAAATACTTTTCTTCAAGGATCAAAGATACTCACAAGACCCCAACATCCTTTAGTAGAGGGATTTCCTTCCGACCACCCATCTTCACCTTCCATTTCTCACAATCCCTTTTTGTAACATCTCTGAATATTTAGTCACAGTCATTTCAGAATCTTTTCATCGTGGTTGGTTTTTTTTTTGTTTGTTTTGTTTTGTTTTTTGTGAATAGCCACTTACGTAGCTTCTCCTAGCAAGAGTGTGTTGTCAAGGTAATGCAATAATACCTAATGCTTGTATACCCAACTCCTGCCCATATTACAAGGAACACTGTGAGGTTTCTAGCAGCCAGTGGCTCTGGAAGGGACTGTGACAAACCTGAAAGATTACTCAACTGTGAAAATGAAAGATTTCACCCAGAAGCCCAGATGTTCTCACAATACTTTTGCCACTTTATTCACATATGACTTCTGCAAAGAAGGATCTTGAAGCTAAAGATAAAAAGAACTTGTGATTGGGATTCACAGCTGCCTGCAGTTCTCTTAAGATAAAATAACCGAATAAAACATAATTACACGTTGCGAGTTCACAGGCCAGACTCTCAAAACTTAGGACCACGTAATGTGGGATGAGGTAAGACTCACTTTTGTACCACTTGTGGTAAAAGAGTCTGCTAGAAGAGTAAGGACTGGCTTATGAAAAGGCCCTATCTCAAAAATTCTCTTTAAGTAATGTTCTGAGAGAAATAATATTGTAGGTGGTAAATAAGTTTCCAAGCCAGCCAACAAAAACCTATTTTAACTTGTAACTGGAGAAATCAGATTAATAGTCCTATTTCAACACACTGCAAGTTCAAAGCTAAGACATCCAACACACATGCCTTCTCTGAACTCTGGGAGGTTCCCCAGCCCCCTATGGGGGAAAGAGCTCAGAGAGAGTAGGGGTCCTTTTTTGCAGCTCTGAGCAGCTGCAGAGACTCTCCCAAAGCAAGCCCTGAGAGCCCTATGGGAATATTTTTCCTGTAAAAATGGCATTGTGAGATATGTTTAACCCACTTAAAAGGACAAATTGTTTTCTTTTGGCTTTGTTTTCTAAGGTAGGGGCATGCTGTTTTCATAGAAATAAATGTTCCTAAATATAAATGAGTCCTATCTGATCATGAAAACAATTTCACCTGCTCAAAATACTTGGTTGGAGGCTGAAGTTATACTTTGTATAATTTGTGCAGATTGAAGTTCTAAGTGTTTGAAGGTATAATTTTAGAAACACAACTACTCAGGGATACCCGCTTGTCTTGAAACTTATTACAGAAGTCCAATCTTCCAGGGATTTAAGTATCTTTTCTCCTCGGGATGCTTTAATCATCAAGGTTATAGTCTCTGGCAGTATTTCAAACCTAAAGAGGTTAGAAAGGAGGCAGCCATTTTGTTCTCCAGTGAAAGCTCATCACTGCCGAATCTGCCAGAGAACCTGTGCCATCTTAGCCTTTCTGCCACTAGCCTCAGCCCCTGGCCCAGGCCCAGGAAATACCAGGCTAAAAATGACCACCGATGTCAGGCCATCCCCAGGAGGTGATGGGACTGCGGTGGCGTAAGTCACACTGTGTACCTTCCCACCCTACCCTCTGCCCCTCACAGGCAGGAGCAATCAGGTTAAAAGGAACATCCAGTGTAGCCTAGAAACAGAGTCAGAAAATAAGTAGCTAGAGAGGGGTGTGAGAAAGGGGCAACCTGTCTGGCATTCCCCTGGTAGGGGTGAGGAAGGGCAACACTGGATGAATGTACAGCATGTATGCATAGAAGCCTTGGGTCTTTTTTTAGTATTGGCCCAAAACAAACAAAACACCATTTCTCTATCACCAACCCTGACCCAGTGAGTCATGGCCCAGCCATCTGGTCAAATTAGTACAGCCCCTTAAAGCCTGTGAGAACTGTGCTGCTTCATTTGGGATGGCCCTGACCAAAATGGTAGCCAAAGGATTGTCCTCTTGCTCTTCAGCCCTCCCCAGGCCAGCAAGAAGGTCATTACCGTCTCTATTCTTCCTGATTCTTTCTGTAGAACATGGACTCCCAGAATGCAGTGTGTCACGCTATCACCAGCCCCAGGTGAAGCTACATGGATGAAGCCAATGAAAGCCGGAACAAAAGATGAGATTAACAGAAGCAAAGAGCAGTAACATGGGGAGGGTATATATGAGACAGTCTGACAAGGAAAGGGGACTAGGTCTTCCACAAGGAAAGATGAAGAAGGAAACTGAGAAGCAGAAGTGAAGTCGCATTTCCAACAGAATCACTTCTGACGAACACAGCCCTTCTTATTGTTTTAAAGATTTTATTTGGGATCCCTGGGTGGCGCAGCGGTTTGGCGCCTGCCTTTGGCCCAGGGCACGATCCTGGAGACCTGGGATCGAATCCCACGTCGGGCTCCCGGTGCATGGAGCCTGCTTCTCCCTCTGCCTGTGTCTCTGCGTCTCTCTCTCTCTCTGTGTGACTATCATAAATAAATAAAAATTAAAAAAAAGATTTTATTTATTTATTCTTGAGAGACACACAGAGAGGCAGAGACACAGGCAGAGGGTGAAGCAGGCTCCCTCCGGAGAGCCTGATGCAGGACTCGATCCCAGGACCCAAGGATCACTCCCTGAGCTGAAGGCAGATGCTCAACTGAGCCACCCAGGTGTCCCAACACAGTCCTTTAAAAAAAATTCTCATAAACTACCTTTGTCTTGCCTTGAAAGCAATAAACAAGACATCAGCCCCATACGAGTTTCCTGCCCTTTCTGCCTATTTAAAGAGATAGGAACTATACAGGCAGAGCTACAAAGACCACAGCTGGAAGGACCTAGAATTTGTTCTTACAAGGTCTGATGAACAACAGCCTTCACTCTCTTGCATTTTACTTTACTAAATGATTATTGCACTGAAGTCTATGATCTCCGCTGGGTTGGCTCAGTGGTCAGCTAATAACTGAACAAAGACTTCCTTAAACTCCTGGAAGCCAGCAAGTCTCCCAGTCTTGGCCAAGAGGCTCTGTGTACATTTTGGGACATGCCTTCAACACAGCCAGGCAGCTGATAACTCTGCCTTAGCCTTCCCTTGTGCAGAGCTCGGAATCAGCCAGAGTGAAAGCCTAGAGCCCCCTCAGGCTTTCCTGACCATGCACACAACCCTGAGCATGCAAGATAGTCTTCTAGATTCCTAGGGATATACCCAAATTTTTCAAGCTCCCATGGACATGTTATTCCTTAGCTTTTTCTTTTGAGCTTCTTGGTTATCTACAGCCTCAAGCAGCTATGAAGTTAATCAATTGCCTCTGTAATAGTTTTCTTATCATTTTATTTTACTTTTAATTGAAGTTTAGCGGACATACAATATTATATTAGCTCTAGGTGTACAACATAGTGATTTGACAATCTATACATCACTTGATGGTCACCACAATAAGTGGAGTCACCATATAAAATTATTACAGTATTACAATATTCCGGACTATATTCCCTATGCTGTACTATTGGTCCCCACGATTTACTTATTTTATAACTGGAATTTTGTACCTCTTAATCCCCTTCACCTATTTTAGCCATCTCTCACCTCTTTCCCCTCTGGCAACCAACAGTTGTTCTTTGTAAATTATTAATCTGTTCCCGGTTTGTTTGTTCGCTTGTTTTTTAGATTAAACACACAAGTGAAATCATATGGTATCTGTCTTTCTCTGTCTGACTTATTCCATTTAACGTAATACCCTCTAGGTCCATCCATGTTGTCATAATTACCAAGATTTCATTTCTTTTTATGGCTGAGTAATATTCTATTATTATATAATGTAAAGATATATATAATCCCATTATTGAAATTATATAATTATATAATATATATACATATATATTATATATATATATATAATGTAGATACACACACATCTTCTTTATCCTTTCATCTATTGATGGATAGTTGGGATGCTTCCATATCTTGTAAATAATGCTATAACAAACATAGAGGTGCATATATCTTCTCTAATTAGTGTTTTGTTTTTCTTCAGGTAAATATCCAGAAATGGAATTACTGGTCATATGATATTTCTATTTTTAAGTTTTTGAGGAACCTCCACATTGTTTTCTATAGTGGCTGCACTTATAATAGTTTTCCAAAAAAGCCCCTGTCACTCTAAGTCAGAGCAAATAAAGTCAGCCTTGCAAGTGGGGTCCTCCAAGGAATCACCAGAAAGATCAAATAATGACAATTCTCTAAAAATGAGTCTCAGGGTGCCTAGGTGGCTCAGTTGGTGAAGTATCAGCCTTGGGCTCATGTCATGATCTTGGGGTCCTGGGATTGAGTCCCATGTCAGGCTCCCTGCTCATCAGGGAGTCTGCTTCTCTCTCTCTCTCTCCTCTGCCCCTCCCCCTTCTCATGCTCACGCTCTCAAATAAATAAATAAAATATTTAAAAAGCTAAGGTAAAAATGAGGCTTTACAGGAGCTCCAACCGCATTCTATGTCCTACAATGGCTGTCAGGCTACTGGCTTCCCCTGTGATTGGAGGCTGTAAATTCTCAAGGCTTCTGTAGGGCTGGAGAACAAGGGATAGGCATAGAATGAGTGAAAACACCACAAAGCTTGATATTCTTATCAAACTGCAGCTGTTTTTCTTGAATAAATACTCCCCCAGATTGTTGCAAGCCTTTGGTGGATTTCCACAGTTTTGAAAAAGTTAATTCTGACCATTTTTGCTAGTTTTTTTTTTATTGCTATTATAGATGGAATTTTCAGAGGTCCATACACTGCCATTTCTGCTATGTCTTAATGTTTTCCAGTCATTGACTTTATTTCTAAGGGTTATTTCATAAAATTGCAAGCAAATGAAAAAATAGCTTTGAACAACACATATTCTGATAGCGCTTAACAGAGACACTTGTACATGAAGGCTCCTAGGTTCTGTGGGGTTTGTGTCCCACAAACAATACAAATCCCTCAAGTGAAATCTCATGGTCACAGCATCTCAGGGCCAGAAGGGGCCTGAGATACCATAGCATATCTCCCTGGAAGGCCACCTGATTCTAAAGGCCTGCCAGGATATTGCTGATGCCAGAACAGCCTTCTCAGCAGAGCATATGTATTTAACATACTATCAAGTAAGAGCTTCAAAAACATAAGTGTCCATGGATGACAGGCATGGTAAGGGTTGAATATTCATCCATATGTTCATTTCATAAACTTTCACTGAGTACCTGCGATGTGCACAGAAATTAAAATATCACTGAGCTCTGGCATCCATCCTCCAAAAGCTTTTAATCTAGTGGAAAGGACAGGTCTGGAAACAACTAATAACAATAAGTACTATAATTAAAGGAAAATGATGTAACATGCAGCATAGGGAATAGAGTCAATAATATTATAATAATTTTGTGCAATGACAGATGGTAATTAGCCCTACCAAGTGATCATTTCATAATCTATCAAAATAGCCAAAAAAATATCAAAACACTATGTTGTACACCTGAAACTAATATATTATTGTGTGTCAATTACAATTCCATAAAGAAAGAAGGAGATGTGGAAGACAGCAAATGATAATTTCAACTGGGAGTGAATGGGCCTTCCACAACCTAGAAAAGGTTATGGTACCTGAGCTGGGCCTTAATGAAAATGAGATATAAGGGGGAAGGGGGAAGGGAAGAAATTCGTAGTTGGGGGAGCATCCAAAGGATTTGGCAAGCAACTGAATGTGGGGTGGGGCTGGGGAGAGTGAAAGAGTGATACAGAGAGGGGGGAGGCAAGGAGGGAGAGGAGAGAGACAAAATTAACGCAGTTTGCAAGTGGGGTTGATGAAATAGGAGCAGAAATACATGATGTGGGGTATGGAGATAAAGTGTGGTCTAGCCAGAACATGTAGGTCTCATGGGTTTGGTTGCTAAAAGAAGGAGGGGGTTAAAGAAAAAAGTGGAAGAAGTCTACCTGTACAGAGATTGTGAAGAGGAACATGGTAGATGGCAGGTAAATTAGCAGAACCTTGGAAGGCAGGTGGAGTTCAAAACAACAAAGCTGGGGCACCTGGTTGGTGCAGTCAGTCAAGTGTCTGCCTTTGGCTCAGGTGGTGATCCTGGGGTCCTGGAATTGAGCCCAGTGGGGAGTCTGTTTCTCCCTCTCTCACTGCTCCTCTCCCTGCTCATGCTCTCTCCCTCTCTCAAATAACATCTTTTAAAATTAATTTTAAAAAAAGTTCAGCCTAAAATGTGCCTTCCCGTCCTTCCTCCTGGGTCTACTTAGTATTCTGGTCTTCCCAGCCTCTGCCCACCTATGCATATGCCCTGCCCCATCTGTATTACTTTTTCTCCCAATGCCCTGCTTTTCTGACAACCGAGAACTTAGAACTAGGGAAATAGGCGACGATTCTCATCATTTTAAGGAGGACTGTCATGTCCCAAACTGCAAGTTTTCCTGAATTTATTCTGCAAGTCAAATCCTAGTGATGCTGGGTTGTCAAATAACACAAAAGACATGAAGTGATTTCTCTACAGACCAGTATAAACCTTGGAGTCTTGAGAAAACATTTTTAAAAAATATTTTATTTATTTATTCACATGAGACACACAGAGAGAGGCAGAGACATAGGCAGAGGGAGAAGCAGGCTCCCTGCAGGGAGCCCGATGTGGGATTTGATACCAGGACCCTGGGATCATGACCTGAGCCAAACGCAGACATTCAACCACTGAGCCACCCAGGTGCCCCGAAAACATTTATCATTTTAGACTGACAATATAGAATCTTAACCAAAGGGTCATCATTCAGCTGAACTTTATGACTTTATGAGATTCCACTGACTGATACTGGTGGTGGTGGAGCTCAGGAGGCCATGCCTGACAGATTTCAGGGCAAGTCAGCCAAGGGATAACCAGTCCAGTTGTCAAGGGACCATTGTTAAGTGATTGATAAACGATAGTACCCTTTACTTTTCTGCTAGGAAATTCAACTGGGCCATAGGTAACTTGTCTCCATAAAATACAACATTCCTTAAAGATTTCAGTCAACTCATCCTATTGACAATGGTGGTAAGAATCAAATGAAATGCAAAATTGGACTCTTTGGTTTTCCTCTGAAGTGATTCTTTTGGGGGCACCTGAGTAGCTCAGTCCATGAAGCATCCAACTCTGCATTTCGGCTCAGGTCATGATCTCAGGGTCTTCGGATCCAGCCCCACGTCTGGTTCTGCACTCACTGGGGAATCCACTTGGGATTCTCTCCCTCTCCCTCTCCCTCTATCCCTTCCCTGCCTCTCTCAAATAAAAATAAATAAATCTTTAAAGTGGTTCTTTTGGAAAAACTTGTTGCCTTTTTTTTTTAAGTTCAGTTCAGTTGCACTAACCACATTTCAAGCACTTAAGAGCCACATGTGACTAGTGGTTATCATATTGGACAGCACGGCTATAAGATAGTTCCATCACTACATTTATTTATGACACACACACACACACACACACAGAGGCAGAGACACAGGCAGAGGGAGAAGCAGGCTCCATGTTTAGAAACATCCATGAGGAAACGGGATTCCATGCACAAACTGGTGAGGAATGCACCTAACACATGGCACACGGCACCTCTAAATTGCTGCCTCTTTTTGCTTTTGATGAGGTAACTCTGCTCTTTTTGGAGAGATGCATTTTTCAGAAGAAAAAGATGCCACTTCTGTAAGACTTACTTTCATTAATAAGACATACAAAGAAGGTAGGATACAGGATGGATGGATGGATGGATGGATGGATGGATGGATGGATAAAAAATATGATTGGCTTTATAATTCAAGACTTGAGGCAACTATCCCACAAACTGAGGTGAGAATCACCTTGATTGTTTAGCAACAGGTTTTGTTGTTAAGAATCAATCTGCTAAGGGGAAAGAATGGTTGTATTCCCAAGCAGTACAAATTGCTAAGTCACCCAGTGGGTCCCAAAAAAGCCCCTGTGGTATTGTATCTTTGATTTTGGACAGTGTCCAAACCAAAAGAGGAGGGATGCTCAAATATAAAGCTCATGATTCACGTAGGAAGCAAGATATCATGAAAATACTTAGCCAAAATGAAGAGTGTATCAAATAATTTTTCTCTAACATAAAAAAAATGAGGGCCATGTGGGTGGCTCAGTCGGTTAAACATCCGACTCTGGATTTCAGCTCAGGTCATGATATTAGGGTTGTGAGATTGAGCCCTGGGTCATGCTCTGTGCTGGGTGTAGAGGCTGCTTAAGATTTCTCTCCCTCTCTCTCTGTTCCTTCCCTCCTGCATGTATGCACACAAACGTGCATACTCTCTCTTAAAATAAATGTTCTTTCTGCAGGTGAAAAGGAGGAATCATTCCTCACTCTTAAAAATAGCTCTAGCCTAGGAAACCTGAAATTTAGGTTCTAGTGCTACCCTGCCACTAACTAGCTATGCGACCTTGGAGAATTTACTGCACTTCTTAGGCCTTAGATTCTCTATCTATAAAATGAGCAGTGTGTCTTTCTTTCTTTTCTTAAAGATTTTATTCATTCATTCATTTGAGAGCGGGAGAGAGATAAAGAGAGAGCAAGAGCAAGGGGGAGGGGCAGAGGGAGAGGGGAGAAGCAGAGGGAGAGACTGAGCAAGGAGCCTAACATGGGGCTTGATCCCAGGACCCTGAGGTTATTACCTGAGCTGAAGGCAGATGCTTGGCTGACTGAAACACCCAGGTGCCCCTAGTGTGTTTTTCAAACAGCACATTGTAACTCCTCAGTGGGCTATGAAATCTACACAGTGGCTTGCAACCAGCATTTTTTAAATGAAATTAAACAGAAGAGAAAAATATTAGACTATATGACACATAATAACGATTACATAATACCATTTCATGAAACTTGTTTGTGGGTATATAAACTGGGTTGCAGTATATAATGTATTTTCCACTGTATTTTTGGATCAAAAATATTGGAAAGCCAGAGGTCTAGACCTATACTATCCACACAGCTACATGCAGCTGCTCACATTTAAATTAATTAAAATCAAATACAACTAAAATTTAAGTTTCTCAGTTCAGTTGCACTAACCACATTTCAAGCACTCAAGAGCCACATGTGACTAGTGGTTATCATATTGGACAGCACGGCTGTAAGATAGTTCCATCACCACAGCAAGTTCTATTGGGCAGGTCTATCCAAACAACCTACCTATGGTTCTGTAGGAAGTAGAGGTAGGGAGGGTTGTTAGGAGGGCTATTCAAGTTCTGGGAAAGGAAAATGGGTTCACTTGTCTCTCTCTTAAGGGAGTCTGCATGTGAATGTCTAAATAAATGAGACTAAATAAATAAGTAAATAAATGAGCCAACAATTATTTACTAAGTTCTATACTTGGTACAGAGGAAATAGTCTCATAAATATTCACTAAATGTTAAATGAGCAATCCAAGGCATTATAAAGCATAGTATCTAAAGATCTGAGCCTTACGTCCATTAAAAATCTAATAATAAAGGCAATGCATAAGCAAGTGTTGATAATAACTGAATGTTATCAAAATTCAGAAAAGGGGAAAATCAGTGAGCATTAGAATCATCAGGAGAGATTTCAAAGGGGATATAGGATTTTAACCGGTCCTTAAATTATTGCTTCAATTAGGATAAACAGAAATAAGATTGGAGAAAAGTCCAGATAGGGGAATACTATTAAGTATATATGAATCCAAGAGTAGGGGGTAAATTCTGGAGAATACCAAGCAATGAGATTAGAGAGGTGGCTCAGGATTGGATTGTAGAGGGCAGAAAGCAAGCCAGTAGAGCCCAAGTCTTAGTCAAGACACTGACAGTTTTCAGAGCATTTTCATATGATCCTTGAGACAGCCTCCTGAGATAGCCAGGGCAAAGATCATTACTTCCAGTTTAGAGTTCAAGGATCTGAGACTTAGAGAGGTGATAAAACTTGCCCAGAGTCATATAGCTAGTGAGCAGTATAACCAGGATTCAAACCAAGTTCACCTTACTCTCCAACCAATATTCTTCCCACTACACCCTGCTGTTATAATAAAAACTAGATCCCAGGCATTGGAGTCAAGGGACAGCAATGAGAAAGTTGTTGTAATAATCCAGGCATGAAGTGCTGAAGACCTAGCCTAAGGTGACAAGAAATCAGATGCTCTGGTTATATAACATACTATAAAACAAACTGACAATGCAGTACTTGCTGTTTATAGGGGAGAGTAAGTGTAGATAGTCTGAAGTTAGAAGAGTATAATTATTTTTAACTGGAAGCTATATGAATTACCCCAAAGGAATAAATATTAACAATATAATATATATTGTGTCTGGATTTTTCCAGACGGCTGAAGGCAATGTTTTGGACACGGTTCCTAAGCAAACAACTCTATATACGTCTTTGCATTTTTATGAGCCATTTCTGTCTTGCTGGTGGTTCCTTCCTCTGTCAATTTCAATGTTCATTTCTCAGAACTAATTGGCCATATGATCTCTTGCCTCATCTAGATTTACAGTGAGAAAGGACTAGTGCAAAAAGGTCAAGGAGCTACAGGCCTTGGAGTTTTTCCACACTATTTAATAAAAGTAATTATCAGTAATTAATTAGTTAATAATAATTTACTAAGAAAATACTAAAATACACAATTACCAGACTTATCTTAAAGGATCTCTTCACTTTTGTCCCCGAGCAGCTCAAAAACTTCCCAGGCTTCCAAGTTTACTCCAAATGATAGGAATCCCATATAAACTCACCAGCTTGGAATTTCAGGCTCTCTCCAATATGACCACCTCGTACATTTATATTTGTTCCTGGTTGCTCATTACTCCTTCAGATCTACTCTTTTCAGCCAAAAGAAACCATATGATACATCAGAGGCGTTTTGCTCATTCATGTCCAACTTATATTTAAGTCCTACCTCAAATGCCACTTTCTCTATGAATACTTCCTCAATTTTCCCAACAAGAAGTACTTTTTTATTCTTCTAAGCTTCTAAAATCCCTTATTTTTTTATTTCTTTTGTGGCACTGGGCACCTTGTTCCCTAGATTATTATTATTTGCAGGCATGTCATCTCTCTGCTATTGGAACGAACTCCAATCTCAGTCCAGGTTAGGGCTTTTCTCCATATCCCCTAAAGTTCTAATCATAGTGCCTTGAGATACATTGTCCCCTTAAGCCCATCAAATGGTTATGGAATGAATGGGCATGCTGACAAAAGTCTAAAGGCTGGTTTATGTGTTTATGTAAATATCAATTTAACAATCCTTTGTGGGGTACCTACCATATGACCAACATTGTACTCGGCCTTGGGGGCAGTAACACATGTTAAGCAATTTCAAGTCTAATGGGAAGAGAGAAAAAAGGAGAGTTCATTTTTATATGGTAAGGTTAGTGTTTGCATGGTCGGGGGGGGGGCGGTTAGTGGGTGGCTAAGGAAGCACAGCAGAGGACCATCGAAGCCAGTCTAGGGTCCAGAGAAGGCTTGGAGAAGAGAGGCGATGACAGGCCTTAGCCTTAAATGATCAGAGTTAAGCACATACGGTAGGAGAAGGATGTTCCAGGCAGAGAAGCTTAGACCAGAATGCCAAGGGCTGAGAGACTGTGGAACAGAGATGCTACAGGGAGACTGTCAGGGGTTAAGGCTGGAGAGACAAAGAAGCCTAGGCAATGTTGGCTTTGGAAGCCTCAGTAAGGGTTCTGGACTTAACACAGATTTCATGGAGCCCCTGAACACTTTCAAATCCACTCAGGAGGAAGTCTGGGTATCTCATCATTATCAGAATAGAAACAGTGCAAAAAGTATTTGCCTGTAAGTCCAATCTTAGTTGATGGGTTGGTTAGTTTTTTTTTTTTAAGATTTCATTTATTTATTCATGAGAGACACTGAGAGAGAGACAGAGAGACAGAGACACAGGCAGATGGAGAAGCAGGCTCCCTGCAGGAAGCCCAATGTGGGATCACAACCTGAGCCAAAGGCAGATGCTCAAGCACTGAACCACCCAGGTGCCCCTTAGCTGTTGGTTTTTAAACATTCAGTATCAAATTAACTTCTGTTAAAAAAAAAAAACACCCAAACCTGAAGCAACCTTCTTTGGCAAGGAAGAGGTTAAGGTGGGTGTCTGTCTTGTGGCGAGCTCACTGCTACAGCACAATGAGAGAAACTCTTGAGTGCTTTCCAGGAACAGTTAACTCTTCATTCAGAGCACTTTCCCACTTATCTCCTCTGTTTACAATCACCTCAACCACTTCACAGACCACCGTAATTTCCCCATACCGTTTCAACATCACACTTTATTAGTGAATGTTGCCAGCAGACATAAAATGTTTAAAAATTCTTTACCTTTGATGTCATGTAAAGTTATACTGCCAGAGTCAAGTTTTTGGATTGCGTAAAATTATACATGTACCTTCACTTTTCAAACAAAAGATGTATTCCAAGTTAATCCTAGGGCAGACTTCTGTGAAGTGAGCTTGATTTTCCAACATGATTTTATCATTATTTGAGCCACATTGCCCAAGAAAAGACAACTTTATTCCATCTAAAAAAAAGATGCAACTTGCAATAAAATGGCTCCTCATCCCTGATGGGCACTCTGTGTACCAGGCACTGGGAAAATAAATATCTATCTACCCCAAAACATGAAAGACCCAACCCACCTACCACAGCAAAAATACCCTAGAATATCTGACAGGCAGAGAATCTTGATCTGCTAATCAAAACACAGATCCATTTATAACTCCAGAAGTGGCTCTTCATAAATTGGGGTTTCTTATAAGATGCTCAGCCACCAGTTCTTTCAGTAATACTAAGTTAACTTATTCTAAGTTAAAAATGTCTTTTATTGTACCTACCCTAGCGATTTCACTCCTAGGTTTTTGTCCAAGAAAAATGAGTGCTTGTGTCCACCAAAAGATATGGTCAAAAATGTTCGTGGCAGCTTTATTCATAATATTCAAAACCCAGAAACAATCCAAGTGTCCGTCAGTGGGGTGCTATCAACACATGAAGCCCTAATCCCCAATACAGTTGTATTTGGAGGTGGGTCCTTTGGGAAGTAATAAGGTCATGAAGATAGAATCTCCATGAGTGGGATCAGTTCCCTTAAAAGAAGAGACACCAGAGAGGTGAGCTCTCTCCATCATGTGAGGACACAACAAGAAGGCAGCCATTCACAAGCCAGAAAGAGAAACCTCACCAGATATCGAACCTGCTGCTGCCACAACCTTGGGGTTCCCAGCCTCCAGAACTGTGAGAAATAAATTTTGGTTGTTTAAGCCACCTGATCTATGAAATTTTGTTACAGCAGCCTGAACGGACTAAGACAAGGGGAATGGATAAATTGTGGTGAATCATTCATGGCAGTGGCATAGAACCACAAAAATAACTAATATTATGTACAAAACAGAGATGAGTCTCACAGTCATGCTAAATAAAGAAAGCCAGGCACAAAATAGTACACACAATATGACTCTGTTTATATGAACTCAGAAATCAGCCAAAACTAATCTATGATAATAGCGGTTAGAATAGTTGTCACCTTTGGGAGGTGGTGTCGACTGGTGGGAGGAGGCAAAAGGCAAACTTTGGGGCAGCAGAGGTGGGGGAAGAAATGTTTTTTATCTTTTTTTTTAAAATATTTTATTTATTTATTTATGTGAGATAGAGAGAGAGAGAGGCAGAGACACAGGCAGAGGGAGAAGCAGGTTCCATGCAGGGAGCCTGACGTGGGACTCAATCCAGGGTCTCCAGGATCATGCCCTGGGCCAAAGGCAGGCGCTAAACCACTGAGCCACCCAGGGATCCTGAAATGTTTTTTATCTTGATCTGGGTGGAGGGTGCACATATATAAAATTTCATTGAGCTGTACACTTAAGATTCATGCACTTAATTGGATGTAAAGAATGCCTCAATTCAAGAAAAGATAAAAGGTAAATCTCTATACTGGATTTATTTCTGGTACAGATTAGTGATATAGATAAAAATTATGCTAACAAGAGAATATTCTTCTGTTATCATGTAAGTTTTCTGTTATCAGGAAAAGAGATATAGTTCTAAATTTCTCCCCTCCCCCAACACACACACATCAAATCCAAGTGAAAGTATTTGGGGCTTCAGATATTATTTAGATGTCAGGATAATTTATTGGATTTCTCAACTTACAGCATTCCAAAATGCTATCTCTTTTTCAGGCTCACTTTGATTACGAATTCACAAATGTATTAATTCTTCTTTTCCACTATAGTATTAGCTGGCCTTCATCAGAGAAATACATTGAATTTTCCCCAAAAATCCTAATGGAAGAAAGTAGACTGAAGAGAACACTGGGTTACATATTAGAAAAGCCAGGTTCTATTTCTGCTCTGTTTTTTTTTTTGTTTGTTTGTTTTTTTACTATGCAAGTCACCTTGGGCTACTCTTTGAAACTAAGATTCCCTTTCCTTATCCATAAAATGTGGATAATACCTTTCCCCACAGGGGAATGGTGAGGATCAAATGAGAGAATGGATGTCAAAGGACTTTGTAAGTTTCACATGCGTGTTAATATCTCCAAAGCTACGTGTTTAATTAGAATTGGCACAACATACTTAAATTTCAAAGCCTGTACATCAGTTTCATGTATCTTACTTTACACCAGTGAATTAGGATCAGCACTCAGAGTGTACTCAAATTCTAACATCTCTGAAATATTGAAGCAATTCCATGATAATAAATATGAAAATAGATGTGTACTGGGAAGTACAACAAATAATTGTTTCCTTCATTTTCCCAATTATAACTTTTATGTATATCCCCAGCTTTGTTATGTCCAGTATATTCAGCTCACACTTCTAGAACTTCGAACTGCTTCTGCAACACCCATGACATAGTTCCCCATCTCTGCTATGAATTTCTCAGTAACTGTCCCTAAAGGCGTTCCCATTTCTCCTTTCTGCCCATCCATCATTACCATGATAGTAAAATTAAAAAATACTCCCCACTCTGAACTCTTTGTCAGAGACCTGAGTAAATAGAAAGTGCCTTTTCTTAAGTGTCACTTTTTGATTTTTTTTTTCTGATGACAGGAAGTGATACAGGCCAGAGTTGCCTCAAAATGCTTCCTGTCACCAACTATTCTTTCCAGCAGATCCAGCAGAAAGTGTCAGATTGGAGAGTCATGAAGTGTGAGCAGAGTTTGACAGAGGGAAAAATCAGGGTGATCTAGTTTCAAGGGCCCCAGTGGTTCCTGTTCCTAGAGATTTTGTTCTTAGTCCCACAATTAGGTTCTCCAAACTAGAGCAAGCTTACAAATAAACAAAAAAGACTAGAGAAGATAAACCCTGAATCTTTCAAGACCCTTGAGAAGCATTCCCTTCAGGCACTGAGTCCCAGTTAAGAGACCTTTTGTGAGTCTTCTGAGCTAGGGGATAAAATAGATTTTTTAGAAAAGTAGATTGACGCCAGCAAGAAGGACAGGCTGACAAGGAAATAGAATATCATTAAAAACTAATGCAAATTTACATATACCCACATTCTCTCTCTCTCTCTCTCTCTCTCTCTCTCTCTCTCTCTCTCTCTCTCATACACACACACACACACACACACACACAGACTAAATGGTCTGGAACTGGGATCCCTGGGTGGCGCAGTGGTTTGGCGCCTGCCTTTGGCCCAGGGCACGATCCTGGAGACCCGGGATCGAATCCCACATCGGGCTCCCGGTACATGGAGCCTGCTTCTCCCTCTGCCTGCGTCTCTGCCTCTCTCTCTGTGTGTGTGTGACTATCATAAATAAATAAAATTTTTTTTAAAAAATACAAAAATAAATGGTCTGGAACCATTCAATGCAGATGCAACTATTCAACAGGCCTTAGATTACTACTGTATTATAGCATGTAAGAACTGATAGTCATAACAATGATCCTTACTCAAAAATTTAGATTGTGTCCATAAATGCTGTGTAAGAAACCAAAGGAGTAAATTCCTTTTTGGTTGGGTTTTTTTCACTTTGGAGAATTCCACTTATGATAGTTAAAATGCTAAAAGCTTCTGGGGAAATCATGAGCCATTTAGAAAACTGGTTACTCAAAATGCCTTTTCCCCCAGAAAAAGTAAGGCAACTGGGGCTCCACTTTAGTTGGTAAGATGAGATGAGTGCTGGTTATATAATACACACAAGTGTTATCAGGAGGTCAGAAAAAGCAGATGAACATGTGATAGCATAATCAGAGAAGGCTTCATGAAACAGGCAGGGCTCAGGGTTGGGTTTACTTTGAAGTCTCTCTCCATCCAAAGCCGGGTTCTGCCTTTCTTTATTGCCACCCTTAAAAGTAGTCCTGCCAGGGTCTCAAGTTTAGAGTCACTAAATGAGACTAGTTTTAAGGGAAATGTAATAATAGTGAATAAAGAGAAAAATGGGATGCAGATCCTTGCCCCCCATTCTATTGTACCATAAAGGAGCTAGCTACGGTTTCAATGACAGAATAATTGCTGGTAGTGGCAGCAATTGTGCCAAGCAGCAAATAATTTCTGGGAACAATGGATGGTATGCCATCCATACTTCTGTACTCTGAAATTACTGGAAAAGCAAGGTTTAACAAAGAATTTTTACTTAATAATCTACTTTTACTTAGTATATAGAAGTATACCTGTGGGAAACTACAAAACATTACTGAAAGAAAATAAAAATGACACATAGAAATACAAAGACATCTGTATTCATGGATTGAAAGACTTAATATTGTTAAGATACCCATGTTACCCAAAACAATCTACAGATTGAACAAAATTCTTCAAAATCCCAATGGCATTTTTTACAGAAATAGATAAATTCATAAGGAATCTCAAGGAACTCCAAATATCCAAAATGATTTTTAAAGAGAAGAACAAAGTTGCAGGATTCACACTTCCTACATTCAAAAGATATTTCAAAGACATAGTAGCCAAAACAGTATGATACTGGCATAAAGGCAAACAAATAGGGATCCCTGGGTGGCGCAGCGGTTTGGCGCCTGCCTTTGGCCCAGGGCGTGATCCTGGAGATCCGGGATCGAATCCCACGTTGGGCTCCCTGCAGGGGAGCCTGCTTCTCCCTCTCCCTGTGTCTCTGCCTCTCTCTCTGCCTCTCTCTCTCTCTCTCTCTCTCTCTCTCTGTGACTATCATGAATAAATAAATAAAACCTTTAAAAAAAAGGCAAACAAATAGACCAAGGGAACAGGCTAGCAAGCTCAGAAATAAGCCCTTGTATATATGGTCAAATAGTCTTTGACAGGGGTGCCAAGACAACTCAAGGGGAAAAGGACAGTCCCTTCAAGAAATGGTACTGGGGAAACTGGATATCCACATGCAAAAGAACGAAGTTGGACCCCTGTCATACACCATATACAAAAATCAACTCAAAATGAAGACCTAAACATAAGATCTAAAAGCATAAAATGCCTAGAAGAAAACAGAGGAAAAACTTCCTGACATTGGACATGGCAATCATATCTTGGATATGACACCAAAAGGACAAGTAACAAAAGCAAAATAGACAAACAAACAAGACTACAAAAACTTCAAAGCTTCTGTGCATCCAAGTACACAATCATCGCATTGAAAAGGGAATCTATGGAATGTGAGAAAAGACTTTCAAATAATATATCCATTAAGGGATTAATATCTAGAACACATAATAAACTCATTTACAACTCAAAGACCAAAAATCAAATAATCTGATTTTTGAAATGGACAAAGGACTTGAATAGACACTTCTCCAAAGATTATCTGAATAACCAACAAGTATATAAAAAATGCCCAACATCACTAATCATCAGAAGAATGTACATCAAAATTTCAATGGGCTATCACCTCATACACATTGGGGTGGCTACAGAAAATAACAAGTGTTACCAAGGATACAGAAAAACTGGAAGACTTGGACACTGTTGGTAGGATTATAAAATGGTACGACCACAATGGAAAGCAATACTGGAGGTTCCTCAAAATATTAAAAATAGAATTGCCTCATGATCTAGCAATTCCATTTCTGGGTGTATGTTCAAAAGAATTGAAATCAGGGTCTTGAAGAGATATTTGAACATCTGTGTCCACAGCAGCATTATTCTAAGTAGGCAAGAGGTAGAAACAATCCAAATGTCCATCAGTGGATGAGTGAATAAACAAAATGAGGTATATATGTATATATTGTACAATAAAATATTATTCAGCCATACAAAGAAGGAAATCCTGTCATCTGCTACAACATGGATGAGTCTTGAGGACACTACACTCAGTGAAAAAAAGCCAGTCAAAAAGGACACATACTGTATCATTCTATTTTATATGAGATAACTAAACTAGTCAAATTCATAGACAGAAAGTAGAATGGTGGCTGCCAGGGACTAGAAAAAAGGTAAATTGTTGTTTAATGGGTATTGAGTTTCAGATTTTTAAGATGAAAAAGTTCTGGCGATCTATTTCATGATAACGTAAATATATTTCACAGTACTAAACTTTACATTAAAAATTAGAGAGTAATTTATCTTATCACAGTGTGAAAATATCCACACACACAAAAGTACACCAATGGGGGTAGGAGTCCGAGTGATTTTATCCATTCTTAACTACATTTTTACAGGGAGAAAGACTATAACTAACACAGAATTCATGTTTCTTTAACCCCTTATACATCTTCTGGTTCCAAGAAAAGACAGAATAAACACACTTTCTTTATTCTTCCCAATAAATATGGCTAAAAACACTGAATATTATATATATATATAATATAATATATATAACATATACCAAACACTGGATGTTATTTCATATATGTATAAAAATACATATAATATACATATATAAAATATATTTTATATTTATATTTATAAATACATATATTTATATTTATAATTTTATATTTATAATTAAATATAAAAATATTTATATTTATAAATATATATTATTTTTATACATATATAAAATATATAAAATAACACAAACATATATTAATATACAACATTTGTATATTATATAGTTTTGAAAGGTAGAGAGAAGATAGTCTGGCTAGGGACCTCAAGACTCAAGTAAGTTCCCTGGGTCTTGCTTTTGAGTAATGCATCCTGGACCCAGTGATGGAGAAGCCAGCCACTCAGAAATACCAATGGGTTCAGATGAAAATAGACCCTTAAAAAAGCTCTAGCCAAAGGAATGGAAAGTGGTAGCCTAGCAAGACAGAAACCTTTTCATTTTATTTTTTAAAGATGTATCTACTTGAGAGAAAGAGAGAGAGAAAGAGAGAGAGAACACGAGCAGGGGGAGGGGCAGGGGGAGAAGTAGAGAGAGAATCCTTAAGCAGACTCCCCAATGAGCTCAGAGCCCAACGTAGGGCTCAATCTCCAGATCCTGAGATCATGACCTGAGCCAAAATCAAGAGTTCGACACTTAACCAACTGAGCCGCCCTGGTGACCCAAGACAGTAACCTTTTAGACAATAATTGCTCTAGACAAGCACCAAAGAAAAAAACTGTGGCCCCTACTCCACACCCATCAGTGAAGACCAAGTGCAGAGCCTAGACCTCCACCTTCATCTGGCAGTAAACAGTCACACACCCACCTTCCCTCTCTCTGAGGCAGGTTCAGAAGAGGCTTAGCAGGTATCTTGTACTTTTATCCCTGCCTGGCAGCAATGAAGCCCCCAGAACATGATAGAAAAGGAGGCCATGAGCAGTAGCAAGATGCTCCTCTCTCTCCAAGCCAGGGTTCTGTCAGCAGAGGTCTAGTGGGGAGCCTGAAATTCTACCCCTACCCAGTTATAATAATATGCCCCATTCCTACCCTAGTATCAATGAATGGTGAGTGGGAAACCTTGAATGCTGCCTCCATCTGGCAATAATGAAGCCATGCCCCCATTCTTTCATCAGAGCAGTCTCAGAGCAGTCTCAGATCAGATACGCTAAAATAGAATATCCAGAGTCTCATAACGTAATGCTCAAAATGTCCAGGATACAATGGAAAATCACTCAACATACAAAAATTCTCAACATCTCAGGTTGAGTAAGAAAAGACAACAGAAACCAAAGTGAGGTGATACATATATTGGAATCACACAAGAAAAAAATTTTAATAAATTTTTTATTTTAATTCCAGTATAGTTAACATACAGTGTAATATTAGTTTCAGGTGTACAATATAGTGATTCAACAATTCCATACAACACCTGATGCTCATCATGACAGGTGCACTCCTTGATTCCCATCACCTATTTCACCCATCCCTCCACCCACCTCCCCTCTGGTAATCATCAGTTCTCTAGAGTTAAGTGTCTGTTTCTTGGTGTTTTTTTCTCTCTCTCTCTCTCTCTTTTTCCTTTGCTTATTTGTTTTGTTTCTTAAATTCCACATATGAGTGGAATCATATGGTATTTGTCTTTCTCTTATTTTGCTTAGCATTATACTAGCATTATACTATAATCTAGCTCCATCTATGATGTTGCAAATGGCAAGATTTCATTCTTTTAATGGTTGAATAATATTCCATTTATATAATATACAAATATATATATATGATAATTTCTTTATCCATTCATCTATTGGTGGACACTTGGGCTGCTTCAGTATCTTGGCTGTTACAAATAATGTTACTATAAACATAAGGGTGCATGCATCCCTTTGAATTAGTGTTTTTGTGGGTTTTTTGGATAAATACACAGAAGTGCAATAACTGCATCATAGGATAGTTCTATATTTAACTTTTAATATTTCTTTTTCTTTAGATTTTTTTTATTTAAGAGAGACACAGAGAGAGAGGCAAAGATATAGGCAGAGGAAGAAGAAGCAGGCTCACTGTGGGGAGTCTGATGTGAGACTCAGTTCCAGGACCCCAGGATCACGACTTGAGCCGAAGGCAGATGCTCAACCACTAAGCCACCCAGACACCCCTCTATTTTTAACTTTTATTTTATTATTTTTTTTTACTTTTTTTTAGCTTTTAAAAGATTGATTGATTGAATGATGAATTGATTTGAAAGAGTGGGAAAGCAGGGGAAAGGGCAGGGGGGGAAGGGAGAGGGAAGAAGAAGGAGAGTGGAGCCCAACTCAGGGCTCACTCTCACAACCCTGAGATCATGACCTGAACTGAAGCCAAGAGTCAGACATTTAACCAACTGAGCCACCCAGGTAACGCTCTATTTTTTAACTTTTTGAGGAAACTAAATACTGTTTTCCTCAGTGGCTGCACCAGTTTGCATTTCTACCAACAGTGCGTGAGTGTTCTTTTTCTCCACATCTTTACCAACACTTGTTGTTTCTTGTTGTTTTTTATTTTAACCATTCTGACAGACATCTCATTGTAGTTTTGATTTGCATTTCTTTGATGACGAGTGATGCTGAACATCTTTTCATGTGTCAGTTGATTATCTGGATGTCTTCTTTGAAGAAACGTCTGTTCATGTCTTCTGCCCATTTTTAAATTGGATTATTCATTTTTGGGGCATTGAGTTGTATAACTTCTTCATATATTTTGGATACTAACCCTTTATTAGATATGTTATTTGCAAATATCTTCTCCCATTAAGTAGGTTGCCTATTAGTTTTATTGATTGTTTCCTCCACTGCATAAAAGCTTTTTATTTTGATATAGTCCCAATAGTTTCTTTTTGTTTTGTTTTTGTTTTTCCCTTGCCGCAGTAGATATATCTAGAAAAATGTTGCTATGGCCGATGTCAGAGACATTGCTGCCTGTGCTCTCTTCTAGGACTTTTATGGTTTTGGGCCTCACATTTAGGTCTTTAATCCATTTTGAGTTTATTTTTGTGTATGGTGTAAAAAGTGATCTAGTTTCATTCTTTTGCATGTGGCAGACCAGTTTTCCCAATACCATTTATTTAAGAGACTGTCTTTTTCTCATTGGATATTCTTTTCTGCTTTGTGGAAGATTAATTGATCATTTAATTGTGTGTTTATTTCTGGGTTTTCTTTTTTCTTTTTTTTTTATTTCTGGGTTTTCTATTCTGTTCCATCGTTGAGGAGCTTTGCATCTATGTTCATCAGAGACATTGGCCTGTAGTTCTCCCTCTCTCTGTCTCTCTCTCTCTCCCTCTCTCACTCTTTGTGTTGTCTTTATCTGGTTTTGGTATCAGGGTGATACTGACTTCATAGAATAAATTTGGAAGTTTACCTTACTCTTCTATTTTTTAGACTAGTTTGAGAAGTATAGATATTAAACCTTTAAATGTTTGGTAGAATTGGTCTGGGAAGACTTTTGGTCCTTGAATTTTGTTTGTTGCGAGTTTTTTGATTACTGATTCAATTTCCTTGCTGGTAATTGGTCTGTTCAAATTTTCTATTTCTTCCTGCTTCACTTTGGTAGGTTATATGTTTCTAGGAATTTATTTGTTTCTTCTAGGTTGTCTAATTTGTTGGCATATAGTTTTTCATAATATTCTCTTACAATCGTGTTTCTGTGGTATCGGTTGTTATTTTATCTCTTTTGTCTGTGATTTTATTTGTCCTTTCTCTCTCTCTCTTTCTCTCTCTCTCTCAAAAGATTTTATGTATTTATTCATAAGAGAAAAAGAGAGAGAGAGAGAGGCAGAGACATAGGCAGAGGGAGAAGCAGGCTGCACACGGGGAGCCTGATGTGGGACTTGATCCTGTGACTCCAGAATCACGCCCCGGGCCGAAGGCAGGTGTTCAACCGCTGAACCATGCAGGTCTCTCTCTCTCTCTTTTTTTTGAGGAGCTAAATATGAAAATGTAGCTTCAGAAATAGAGGCTTATCAATTGCTAATAGGTGTTTTTTTGAAAAGATCAGCAAAATTGACAATCTTTAGCTACATAAGCTAAGAAAATAGAATGCCCAGATAAATAAAATCAGATATGAAAGAGGAAATATCATAACCAATGACACAGAAATTAAAAGGATTATGAGAGACTACTATGAACAACTATATGCCAACAAATTAGACAAGCTAAAAGAAATGATTATGTTCCTAAATATATGCAACTTATCAATACGAAATTGTGAAAAAAAATAAAAAATAAAAAAAGAATAAA
Organism: Canis aureus; assembly: GCF_053574225.1. Taxonomy (NCBI): domain Eukaryota; kingdom Metazoa; phylum Chordata; class Mammalia; order Carnivora; family Canidae; genus Canis; species Canis aureus. The sequence continues at coordinate 42,404,418 of NC_135649.1, forward strand.
TTGTGAAGAAACAGAAAATCTGAACAGAAGTATAACTAGTAAGGAGATTGAATCAGTCATCAAAAAACTGAACAAAGAAAAGCTTAGGCCCAGATGGACTTACTGGTGAATTCTATCAAACATTTAAAGAAGTAACTTCCTTTAAAGTATTACTTATTTTTATTTATTTATATATATGTATTTATTTGTTTATGTATTTATTTAGAGAGAGAGTACACAAGCAGGGAGTGAGGGGCAGAGGGAGAGAGGGATAAACTCTTACACAGACTCTCCATTCAGCACAGAGCCTGAAGAGGGGCTCTATCTCACAACCCTAAGATCATAACCTGAGCTGAAATCAAGAGTCAGATGCTTAAATGAGTAAGCCACCCAGGTGCCCTGAAATTTATTCTTTAATTCTTAAAGAATTAGGTTTATTCTTTTTAAAAAATAATTTCTGGGGCAGCCTGGGTGGCTCAGCAGTTTAGCGCTGCCTTCGGCCCAGGGCCTGATCCTGGAGACCGGGTCCCACGTCAGGCTCCCTGCACGGAGCCTGCTTCTCCCATTGCCTGTGTCTCTGCCTCTCTCTCTCTTTCTCCCTCTCTCTCTCTCTCTCATTCTCATGAATAAATAAAATCTTTAAAAAAATAATTTCTGAAGACAATTTTTCTTAAACTCTTCCAAAACATTGAAAACGAGGGAACACTTCCAAACTATTTTTGTGAGGCGGGCCCTACCCTGATACCAAAACAAGAAAAAGACATTAGGGAAAATGAAAATTGCAGGCCAATTTCCCTGATGGTTATAGATGTAAAAATCTTCAAAAATATGAAGAATCCAAATTTAATAACATATTTTTAAAAATCATACACCACGACCAAGTAGAATTTCTCCCTGGGATGCAAGGATGACCCAACGTATATACAAATCAATTAATGTGATACACCACATTAACAGAATGAATCAGGAGGGAAACCACATGATCATCTCAATAGATTCAGATTAGGCATTTGAAAAAATTCTCAACGCCTTTTTATGTTGAAAAGTTGAAAAAAAAAAAAAGAAAAGTTGAGTATTCTAACAAACTAAGAATAAAAGGAAACTACCTCAAAATAATAAAGGTCATATATAAAAATTCCACAGATAATATACTCAATGGTGAAAAAGTGAACGCTTTCCTCTAAGATCAGGGATGAGAAAGGATACCCAGTGTCACCATTTCTGTTCAATCTAGTACTAGAAGTCATAGCCAGAGCAATTAGGCTAAATAAATTTTAAGAAGACTTAAATCAGAAAGCAATAAAATTAGCTTTGTTTGTACATCATATAACTTTATATGTAAAAACCCTAAAGACTACAAAATTGTTAAAATAAGTGAATTTAGTATGTACTATAAAGTTTTTATAGTATACAAAATCAACATACAAAAAATCAGTCATATTTCCATATAATAGCAATGAGATAGATATCTGAAAAAATATTTAGAAAATTATTTCATTAAAACAGAAGGAAAAATAATTTTTAAAAAGTTATAAAAAAACTTAACCAAGGAGGTGATAGACTGGTACACTGTAAATTATACAAAACATTACTGAAAGGAATTCAAAGACACAAATAAATTGTAAGACCCCCATGTTCATGGATTGGAAGACAATATTGTACAAAAACCCACACCATCCAAATCAATCTATATACTGAATATGATCCCTATCAAAATTCTGGTGGCATTTTTACAGAAATAGAAAAAACAATCTTAAAATTGATATGAAACTGAAAATGACCTCATATAGCTAAAAGAATCTTAAGAAAGAAAAACAAAGCTAGAGGCCACACATTTCCTAATTTGAAAATATATTACAAGGTTATAGAAATCAAAGCAGTATGGCACTGGCATAAAGACAGACATATAGACCAGTGGAATAGAACACACTGCCCAGAAATAAACTCACACATTTATGGTCAAATGATTTTTGACCAGGGCGCCTAGAGTACACAATGAAGAAGAGATAGTCTCTTCAACAAACAGTGTTGGGAAAACAACATCTACATGCAAAAGAAAAATTGGACCCTTATACTATACACAAAAATCAGCTCAAAATTATAGATTTCAACATAAGCTCGAAAACTGTAAAATACCTCGAAGAAAACAGGACAAAAGCTTCATGATATTGGTCTTGGCAATAACTTCTTGAATATGACACTAAAAGCACAGGCAATCAAAGCATAAACAGACAGGTGAAACTACATCAAACTAAAAAGTTTTTGTTGAGCAAGGAAACAATCAACAGAACAAAAAGACAACCTATGGGATAGGAGAAAAATATTTTTAAACCATGTATTTGATAAGGGGTTAGTATCCAAAATATGTAAGGAACCCCTACAACTCAATAGCAAAAAAAAAACAAAAAAAAAAACAAAAAAAATAACTTCATTTAAAACTGAGCCAAGGATTTGGATAGATATTCTTCCAAAGAAGACATATAAATGGCCAAAAGGTATATGAAAAGATGCTCAACATCACTAATTGGTAGGGAAATGTGAATCAAAACCACAATCAGGTATCACCTCACACTTATTTGGATGGCCATTATTTAAAAAAAAGAAAAAATTACAAGTGTTGGTGAGCATGTGGAAAAACTGGAAGCCTTGGCACTGTTGGTGGCAATGAATAAATAGAATAGCTGCTATGTAAAACACTATGGCAATTCCTCAAAAAATTAACAGCGTAGGGATCCCTGGGTGGCGCAGCGGTTTGGCGCCTGCCTTTGGCCCAGGGCACGATCCTGGAGACCCGGGATCGAATCCCACGTCGGGCTCCTGGTGCTTGGAGCCTGCTTCTCCCTCTGCCTGTGTCTCTTTCTCTCTCTCTCTCTGACTATCATAAATAAATAAAAAAAAAATTAACAGTGTAACTACCATATGATCCAGCAATCCCATTTCTGGGTATTTATCCAAAAGAATTAAGATCAGGATCTTAGAAAGATATTTACACTGCCATGTTCATTGCAGCATTACCCACAGCAGCCAAGAGGTAGAAATAACCTAAATGTCCATCAATAGATGAATGGATAAAGAAAATGTAGCATATACATGCAATAGACTATTAGTCTGACATATAAGTAGAAATCCTGTCATATGCTACAACATGGATGAACCTTGAGGACATTATCCTAAGTGAAATAACCTAGTCACAGAATGTCAAATACTGCCTCATTCCACTTACATGAGGTATCTAAAGTATTCAAACTCAAAGAAACAGAAATAAGAACAACAGAGGTTTCCAGAGGCTGGGTGGAGGGGGAAATGGGGGAATTGCTGTTCAATGGGTATAGAGTTTCAGTCATGCCAGATGAAAAAGTTCTGGAGATCCGCTGTACAACACCAAACCTATAGTTAACTGTCATGTATACTTAAAAATTTGTTGAGAGTGGATCTCATATTATGTATTTTTTACCAAAGTAAAAAAAAATATGACATGCAGCTAAACCACTGCTGAGTGGGAAATTTATAGCACTAAATACATACCTTAGAAAGAAGGAAAAATCTCAAATTTAAAAATATAATTTCTCACCTTAAAAACTACAAAAAGAAGAGCAAAATAAACCCAAAGAAAGCAAAAGTTAGGAAATAATAGATGAAGCAGAAAATCAATGATACTGAAAAATAAAAATCAATGAAATAAAGAGCCAATTCTTTGAAAAAATCAATAAAAACAAGAATCCTCTAGCAATAGTGACAAATTGAAAAAAAGAGAGAAGACACAAATTAATGTCAGAACAAGACAGGATATCACTAGAGATTCTGCAAACTTCAAAAAGATAATAAGGCACTACTACAAACAAATTTACACATAAATTTTACAATTTAGATAGATTGGACCACTTCCTTGAAAACTGTAAATACATACTCACCCAATATGAAATAGATAATGTGAGTAGTCCTATGACTATCACAGAAATTGAATCTGCACTTTTAAAACTCCAAAAAAAGAAATCCCTGGGCCCAGATGATCACACTGGAGAATTCTTCCAACTACTTGAAGGAGAATTAATACTGATATTACATAATCTCTTCCAGAAAATAGAAGAGTGAATACTTCCCAGCTCTTACAAGGCCAATACTTCAGGGTTCAACTCTCACCATTGCTATTCAACATACTAGAAGTTCTAGACAGAATAATAAGAAAAGAAAAAAATAAAAAGCATATCGAGTAAAAAGGAAGAAATATCATTGTCCCTATTTGCTGATGACAAGATAGTCTACAAAGATGGCATGCCTGGGTGGCGCAGCAGTTAAGCGCATCTGCTTTCAGCTCAGGGCATGGTCCTGGAGTACTGGAATCTAGTCCCACATCGGGTTCCCTGCATGGAGCCTGCTTCTCTCTCTGCCTATATCTCTGCCTCTCTCTTTCTGTGTCTCTCATGAATAAACAAATAAAATCTTATTTTAAAAAGTCTACAAAAAAAAAAATAAAAAAAAAAATAAAAAAGTCTACAAAGAAAATCCCAAGAAATCAACCAAAACAAACAAAAAACAACCTCCAAAACTTAGCAAATTCAGAATCATTGCAAGGTGCAAGATGATCATCTGCATTACTATATACTAGCAACGAACATATTGAAACCAAAAATAAAAATACAACACCATTAAGAGTCACTCAAATAAATGAAATAGTTATAATTTTCAAAAAATATGTACAGGACTTGTACCCTGAAAATGACACAATGCCAAGAAAATGAATAAAATACAATCTATTTGGAGAGACATTCCCCATTCACAGATCGGAAAACTCAACATAGTAAAGACATCCATTCTCCCTAAATTGATATACAAGTCTAATATAATTCCTATCAACATCCCAGGAAAAATTTGTTTTAGATATAGGCAAAGATTATTCTAAAACATATAGGAAAAGGAAAAGAAACAAACACTATTGAAAAAATAATAAAGTATGAGGAATCATTCTATCCAATTTTTAAACTTATTAGAGCTACAGTAATGAAAACTCTAGGGCATAGCAGAGTGACAGACACATAGAGAGACATATGAGTCAGAACAGAAAACCCAGAAATAGGCCTATACAAATTAAGCATACTCATTTTTTTAAACCACAGTGCAAAAGCAATTCAATGAAGCTGAAGCAACTGGGTACTCATAGTTTAAAAAATTAATCTCAACTCAAACCTCACACAATATACAGAAATTACCTGGAAATGGATTGTGGACTTAAATGTAAAATGTAAAAAAAATAATAATAATAAAAATAAATTTTAAAAAAGTAAAATGTAACTAGAAAATTTTTAGAAAAAAGCTAGGAGAAAGTCTTTGGGCTCCAGGGCTTGATGAAGAGTTAGACAGAACAACAAAAGCACAATACTGAAAAGAAAGAAATGAATCGATGAATAGGATATCATCGCAAATAAGTTCTTACTCTGTGAAAAAAATCCTATTAATAAGATGAAAAGACAAGCCATAGGCTGCTAGAGAATACTTGCAAATTACATATATGACAAAGAACTTGTATCTAAACTATTTAAAGAACTCTAAAAACTCGACAATTAAAACACACAAGTACAGACACACACACACACACACAACCAAACCCAAACAATGCAATGAGAAAATGGGCAAAGTACATGAAGGAATATTTCATTGAAGAAGAAATGGGGATGGCAAATAAAGACATAGAACAATGTCGACTATGATAGCCATGAAATAAATGGAGATAAAATCACAATAAGGCATCAATCACTGTGCACCTATCAGAATGGCTCAAATAAAAACAATGACACTACTGGTACCAGCAAGGATGCAGAGAAGCTAGATCTCTCATACATTGCCGGTAGGAATGTAAAATAGTATAGCTACTCTGGAAAAATCATTTGTCAGTTTCTTTAAAAATTAAACATACACTTACCATATGACCCAGCAACTGCCCTGCTGGGCATTTATATCAGAGAAATAAAAATTTAGGTACACAAAATCCTATACTCAAACGTTCATAACACTTTTATTTGTAATAGCCCCAGACTAGAAATAACTAAAATGTCCCTCAATAGGAGAAGGGTTGAACCTGACTCTACTTTTATTATATCCAAGGCATGGAATACTTCTCAGCAATAAAAAAAGAAGAAACTGTTGATGCACATATCAATTTGGATGGATCTTAAAGTCATTATGAAGTAAAAAAAATGAAAAAGTCACATATTTTATGACTCCACTTATATAAAATTCTCACAATGACAAAATTATAGAGAAGGAGAACACAGTATTTGTCAGTAGTATGGATGATGGAGTAAGTGGTGGATGTGATTGTAAAAGGGTAGCTTTCCAGTGATGGAATATTTCAGTATCTTGGTTGCAAAGATAGTTACACAAATCCATTCATGTGATAAAGTAACATGGAAGTGTACACACATATCACTCCAAAAACAATTTCCTGCTTTTCATATGGTATTATTATCATATAAAATGTAATGATTGGGACAAACTGGATGAAGAATATAAGGAGTCTTTCTGTACTATTTCTACAACATGTGAGACTTTTTTATTAAAGAGTTTAAAAAAGAAACCACTTATAAAGCAAATAACTGAGAAACAAGAACATGGAGGCTAAAACCCAAGGAATAAGTAAATAAAATGTTTTATTATAATAGCCGGTTGTATGAAGGGACAGATTTTAAATGGGGAAGGTGTAAATAGGCCAGTGAGATGTAATACCAAAGACATTCATCCTTAACACCAAAACATGTGCTTAAAAAATATCATAGCCACAGATTAAAACATCTCCTCTTAAACTAGGCAACTGACAGTTGTGAAGTGTTTGCAATAAGCCACATAAACGAATTATATCTTTGAATAATGAATTGCAAAGTGTCTTCAGGCCCATTGTTCAAACTTTATCCAGTAAGTGGTAGGGATGGAGGAGTTTTTTTCTGGATAACCCAGAACATATTTCTGAGCCTGTTATACAGTTCATTGATTTGCATTCACCCTGTGTAAGGTGTCCTCAAGTTTGTTTTACTATAGAATATATTTGCTTCCAGTTATGCTATGAAAAGAATATTTGCATTGAGTAAAATAGTTAGCGATAATTAGAAGGGGGCACATGGGGTAAAATTGTCTCTCTCTCCACTGCCCAAAATGATAACCACTAGCCACATTTAGCTGTTCAAATCTAAAGTAATTAAAATTAAATGAAATCTAAAATTTAGTTCTTAGACACATTTCAAGTGCTCAATGTGACTAGTGGCTACTGTGAAAGTTAATAAAGGGTAACATCCCTAAAATGGAGTCAAGAGGCCAGAAGGGAGGCTCTCACACCCTACCACTTGTCAATTGCAGACCTCCCAACAAGAAGAGACATATCTCCTATTCCCAACAGGAAGTCTATTCTTTTCTATGCCAGCAGGAAGAAGAAAGATTTTCTCCTTGGGTGGAAATGGTCCAGCCAATGAGACTGTCACAACTCAATCAGTAAAAAGCCACTACCCTTCAAGTTCCCAGTTTACTTCAATGGGCTTTTTGCTTAAAACAGCTCCCAAATCCTCCCCTTCTTTCCTCTACAAAACCACATTCCTCACCTTTTTTCTCCAGACATGTCTATGGTTTTGCTGTAGCCTGCATGTCCTGAATTGTGATTCTCTGCTATTCCTGAATAAATCCATTTTTTTGCTGCTAAAATAACTGACAGTTTTATTTTTAAAGTTAACACTGCCATACTAGAACAACATAGATATAGAACCTTTCCATCATCACAAATAGTTCTAGACAACAACATTGCTCTAAAGCACAAAAAAACATGTCACTTTCATACCATCAGAAGTAGAGTTACAGCCCAAAGAGCTACAGAACTTAGTACTGTATTATCTGAGGCTTTAATTTATACATAATTTCATATTCAGCAATACTGAGCAGTATTTTGTAGTAGTTAAGTGCTAGGGCTTTAGGCCTGGATTTCAATTTTAGCTTCAACTTTTACTAAATTGTGTGGCCTTAGGCACGTTAGACTACTTTGATTCTCTGAACCTGCATTCTCATTTTTAAATAGGTGGGGACTGGAGGGATAATAGTACCTACCTCGTAGGGTTGTTGTGAAGGATTAAATGAGATAAGATCAGTATCTGACACATGTAATCGATAAATGTTATTCTTCACCTTATTAGGTCCAGAAGATGAACTTGGCTTGTTCTAGGACCTAAAATCTAGGTGATGAGTAGAAATGGCAAACAGGAAACACTTAATCATATGAGCAACAAGGGACTCAGTCTCTAATAGGGGCCTCCTTTGACTCTTAATAGAGAAACAGTAACCACCTTGTTCCTCCATAACTTGGGGCCAGAGACAAAAGCAACTTTCTCCCCTATAGATCTGTTTGTCTTTCAGCCTTCAAAAAGTCAAGGGTTACCTTAGCCTTTAGCCTCAAAGGACTCAGAATTAAAAGTTAACTTCCACGTTGTGTCAAAAGAAAAAGTAAAATGAAATTTTAAAATGATTAAAGAAAAATAAATAAAAGTACAAGACACCATCTATAAAAGAAGAAAACCCAAACAAGTCACTCAGTAGGAGAGGTACTGAGTTGTTCTTCCAACTGTTCTTGGCAAGCAAATCCAATTCCTTGGTGTATTAAGGTAAAATGTTACTATATTCAATCCTGGGTGAATATTACACAACTAGCCTGCTCTATCTCTGTAATCAACAAGATAAATATTTATTGAACACCTACTACATACAAGACACTTTCACTCTACACCAGCCATCAGCAAACTGCATCTGGTAGGCCAAATTAAGTCTAGTTGTAGTGTTTTTACCTGGGAAACAAGGTAGAATGATTTTTACATTTTTAAACTGTTGGACAACCTGCCCTCAACCACTATTATCAGACACTGAATGGCTCTAGAAACAAGCTTTCACGGCAGACTTGATAATGTTTCTTAATTAATTCAACCTAAAATAACAAGGCAAAACAGCACTTCTTTGTGAAACTCACATTGTAGAAAAGTCATTTCAACAACTAGCACTGCTTGAACCAAAAGTAATTGTCAACAAGCTTTATATACTTCCCATGCTGTCACAAGTCAAAACAACAAAATCACAAAGAGATACCACTTCACACACACTAGAATGGCTATAATAAAAAAGATAGACATTAACAAGAGTTGGTAAAGAGATGGAGAAATTGAAACCCTCATACATTGCTGGTAGGAATGTAAAATGGTGCAGCTGTTGTAGAAAAAGTTTGGCAGTTCCTCACAAAGTTAAACAGAGCTGCCATATGGCCTGGCAATTCTACTCCTAGGTATGTACCAAGAGAAATGAAAACATATGTCTGCATAGAAACTTGCACACGAATGTTTAGAGAAGCGTTATTCATAACCAAAAGGCAGAAACCACCCAAATTCCCATCAACCGATGAACAGATAAATAAAATATTGTATAACCATACAATGGAATACTATTCAGTTATAAAGAGGAACAAACAACTGATAGATAGTAAAATTTGGATAAAGGTCAAAAACATGCTAAGTGAAAGAAGGCAGACACAAAAAACCACGTTGTATCTTTCTGTTTGCATGAAAACACAGAAATTTAAAATCCATATAAACAGAAAATATATAATTGGTTGTCTGAGGCTGGGAGTAGCAATGAAGAGTGACTGCAAATGAGCACGAGGTTTCTTTCCAGGGTGATGGAAATCTTTAAAATGAGAGTGTGGTGATGGTAACATGACTCTAAAATACATTGCTAATAGGGGCACCTGGGTGGCTCAGTGGTTGAGCATCTGCCTTTGGCTCAGGGTGTGATCTTGGGGTCCTGGGATCAAGTCCCACATTGGGCTCCCCGCAGGGAGCCTACTTCTCCCTCTGCCTATGTCTCTGCCTTTCTGTTTGTCTCATGAATAAATAAAATATTTAAAATGAAATTATAAAATAAAATACATTGCTAATAATTAAACTGTACACTTTTAAAAATGTACAACACCAAAAGCATGGTTCACAAAAGAGAAAAATTATAAATCGGACCTCATCAAAATTCATAACCTTTGCACTTCCAAAGACACCGTTAAGAAAATGAAAAAGCAAGCCACAGACGAGTAGAAAATATCCACAGATCATATAGCTGGCAAGGATTTGTGGCTAAAACGTATAAACAATGCATTCAACTCAACAATAAAAAAACAATAACGATAATAACTCAGCTCAAAAATGGAAAAAATATATGAGCAGACACTTCACCAAAGAAGATACACAATTGGCTGATAAGCACACAAGTCGATGCTCATCATCATTAGTCGTTAAGGAAATGCAAATTATAATCACAACGGGTTATCATTTCACACCCATTTAGAATAGCTATAATAAAAAGACAGTAACAAATGTTGGCAAGGATTTGGAGAAACAGAAATCCTCCTACATTGCTGGAGGAAAGGCAAGATAGTGCTGCCACTTTGGGAAACAGTTTTGCAGTTTCTTAAAAACTTAAACAGAAATTTGCTACATGTTCCAGTAATTCTGCTCTTAGGTATCTACCAGTAAGAAATGAAAACATATGTCCGCAGGGAGACTTGTACACAAATGTTCTTAGCATTAGTAGTGAGAGCCAACAACTGGAAACAACCTAAGAGCTAGTGAGCAGACAGAACAAGTGTGTTCTATCTGTAAAATAGAATACCATCCAGCAAGAAAAATTAATGAGGTACGGATACATGCTAAGTAGGAATGGACCTTAAAAATATCATGCTAAGTGAAAGAAGCCAGGCACAAAAGACCACATACTGTAAGATTTTATTTAGATGAAATGTCAAGAATAGGCAAATTTATAGAGATGGAAAATAGATTAGTCATTACCTGGGGACTGGGAGTGGGAACAAGGATGAACTATAAATGAGCATGAAGGATCTTATTGGAGGGAGCGCAAATGTTCTAAAACTGATTATGGTGATGGCTGCACCACCCAGTAAAGTTACAAAAAAATTATTTATACATTCAAAGGCAGTGAATTCTATGGTATGTAAAATACATTTCAATAAAGCTGTTAAAAATAGGAAAAGGGAAAAATTAATTAATTTTTTAAAATAGGAAAAGAACAGTAGGGGAAAGTGGATGAAGGGTACACAGTAATTCTGTGCTACCCTTTCAACTTTTCCTTAAGGCTAAAGCTATTGTGAAATTTTAAAAAATAAATAAAAATTAACAAGAATATGTTTGTGGGTCAATGGCAGTATTTGGCAGCACCTATCATTGTGAAAAGACATCTACAAAGATGAAATAAATGAATCTCATTACAGATCAGCACTAACAGGCGAACATTTGACATGGTTTTTATGATGGGGAACTCTGATGGTGAGCCCCAATTAAACAAAATGTTATCCCCCTAAAACAAGAATTACATTTCTATTAGTAGTCCTGTATAACAAAAAAAGGTGCTCAACTATTGTTTTATTTTGGATTTAATCAATTAACATTTGTTGAAATTTGTTTTCTCTCTTGTTATATAAGTGCCTAAAAATTATCCACAATTTAACCTTATGGCCTGCAACGCCTAAAATATTTACTGTCTGGCTCTTCACAGAAAGTTTGCCAAGCCCTGTTCGACACCATAACAGGATAAATATAAACATAATCAGTCTCTTCCTTGAGTATATTCTTATCATTACCCAGTTTTGGCATAAGGCCCTCCTCAATATGCTCTATAAAGGATAGGGTTTGCATCCCTTCTGCTATGACACTATTTGGGATTTCTACAAATAGAAACACTATTAGCTTAATATTTCTATTAAGCCTCGATGTGATCGTTATTGTCATGACATTAAAGGGCCAACACCATTCCACAGTATCAAGATGACTCTCATCAAGTTGTGATGTCACCAGACCATGGACTCACCGAGGTCAATTAGATATCAAGTAGCTCCTGTGGCCTCACACCCTGCCTTTGGCATCACCCTGGCACATCACCTTACTATGGAGTCATATGCTATCACTGCTGTGACAGAATTCTGCCCTGATGCCACTCTGCCGAGATGTCAGAATAATTAGCCCCTACTTCTTTCCACTCCTTAGGCAACGGCAGGGAGGGGGAAGGTGGCCACAGACACCGCATGAACCCAGGAGGTAGTCCCCAGCTCCTACTGCTGTTCCTTCCGCCTGCCACTGCAGGTCAGGGCCCCCGTGGGACAGGACCTTCAGACTCATGTAACTCTCTTGCCAGGACCCCACACCCGTTTCTCGTGGCCGACTCAATGGCCCAACAGCGACCACCCGCCCCGGTTCCATACGAAGCCGATCCCCGTACCTGACTCCATTCTCCAGCTGTCATCCTGGGCCAATTCCACCCGGCACTTGACTACGGCGGCCGCAAGGGACCCTGGGACCTGTAGTTCCGCGCTGCGAGGGGCAGAGTCTGTGAGAACGGTAAAGGCGCCTCTCCGCCCGGAACTACGCTCAAACTGCAACTCCCAGAGGCGCCCTGCGATGGGAAAGAAGCAAAGGAACAAGGAAGATCAGTGATTGGTGGAACTCTGCCGCTCTTTTGATTGGCAGTCATAGCTGGAGACGTGAGGCCGTCGCTGGTCGAGTTTCACCGAGGTTCTGGGAAAGCGAAATGGAGGGTTGTGTGTCTAACCTAATGGTCTGTAACCTGGCCTATGGCGGGAAGCTGGAGGAGTTGAAAGAGAGGATCCTGGAAGATAAATCCCTGGCTACTAGAACTGACCAGGTAAAGCGACTCTGGGGCCTCCGGGCAGGCGATGGCGTCAACGAGGCCCAACGTGGCTGCCTAGCCCGGCCCAAGGGAGGCCGGTTACTTAAGGGCCAGATTCCCGCCCCCGCCTCCCCATCCTTTCCCGGGGTCACCTCAGGACTCGGAATCAGGGTGGCAGGAGCTAGTCCCGCAAACCACAAATATTTTGGGGAGGGGGAGCGATAGTTAGCTCGCTGAATTTTGAATAGTTCTAGAACGTTCACCGCGTTTCTCAGAAATGCTCAATCTTTGCGCTACCCTTAAGGGGGAAAGGTGTTGTTGTTGTTTTTAGTGGATTTATTTTTTTACTGGTAGTTTTATTCCATGAAACATGTGTAACTGAACGCCAGTTCTGTGCCAGGCAGTTTGCTAGGAGTTGGGGATACAATCAAGGGGAAGAAGCAGACTTTAATAAAGTAACCCCAAATAATATGTCCGGTAACAAATTGTGGTGACTACTCTGGAGAGAAGTTCACGTAGTACTTTCAGAACGTAGAATGGCAGGCCCTGATTTAATCTCCCTTAGAAGGGCGAATGTTGTGGTCATTGAAAAAGTTTTGCAAAGGAGGGAAGGTTGGTTACATCTTGATGGAGGAGTGAGATTTTCCTGGCGGAGTGAATGGGCATTCCTGGGCAGAGGCAGAACAAAAGTGAATGGACTCTGGGAAGTGTTTCTACTCAAAGGACCCTCATGCTTTCATCCCGAGTGTTCTAGAAAGATTCACAGTGACCTCACCAATCCAACAAATATTTATAGATTGCATTCTATGTGACAAGTACCATGCTAAGCACTAGTGAGACATTGTCAGGGACTTACAAAAATCCATTTTGTGTCTTTGGGAAGAGTAGAAGTCAGAAGACCTTTTTTTTCTGGAACTTTCCTTTATTGCTCAACTTGAAAATGGCTTTACCTCTACCTAATTTACCTTCATTATGATCTGATAATGTTTAATACTTTAAATTTAATTAAATAATGTCAAAATAAGATTTAATGTATTCTTCAAGTCAATGGCATAAAACAGGGAAACTATTCAAGGTAAAGAGAGTTAAGAAAAAAAAAGAGAGTTAAGAACCAACAATCATATGCAAATTATGGGTCTTGTAGGGATTGAAACAAGACAACTATTAAAAAACATTTGGGGGATAACTGGGGAAATCTCAATACAGACTGAGTTTTAGATGTCATAAAGGAGTTAATGTTAGTTTTGATAGGTGTAATAATGGCTTAGTGCTATGGAGGACAACCTTATTTAGGTACTGAAATATTTACGGATGAAAAATCATGATATTTAGAATTTGTTTTTAAAAACCTTATCGAGGAAGTGAGGTGAGACAACTACAGCAAAATGGTAAATCTAGGTGAAAGGCATATGGGTTTCTATTACAGTCCATCTGTGTTTGAAATTCTTTTGTAATAAAGTTGAAAGTACCACTTTCTTTTCCATAGAACTAAGAAGTACAGCTGTCACTGCAAAAAAGAAATTCTCTTTGAGAAACATGACTACTACAAGCTATCTATCTATTTATTTATTTATTTATTTATTTATAGACTTTTTTTTATGATAGTCACACAGAGAGAGAAAGAGAGGCAGAGACATAGGCAGAGGGAGAAGCAGGCTCCATGTACCGGGAGCCCGACGTAGGATTCGATCCCGGGTTTCCAGGATCGCGCCCTGGGCCAAAGGCAGGCACTAAACCGCTGTGCCACCCAGGGATCCCTTATTATTTTTTTTAAAGTAGTGTTGCTGTTTAATTTTGCGTGTGGTAGGGATCCCTGGGTGGCGCAGCGGGTTTGGCGCCTACCTTTGGCCCAGGGCGCGATCTTGGAGCCCCGGGATCGAATCCCACGTCGAGCTCCTGGTGCATGGAGCCTGCTTCTCCCTCTCCCTGTGTCTCTGCCTCCCTCTCTCTCTCTCTCTCTCTCTCTCTGTGACTATCATAAATAAATAAAAAAATTAAAAAAAAAATTTTGCGTGTGGTATATATTTTAAACAATTATGTAGATAATCTCAAAGAGTTTTATGAACATATCTTTCCCATAAGATTCATTCATTCTTTCCAGAGCATCTAGAAATGTCAGTGGCAGACAGGTATTTGTAGCTCAGCTTCACCATTTACTAGTTGTGTGACCTTGGACAAGTTGTTTACCCTGAGGAGTCTTAATTTACTCACCTGTAATGGGCATAATGTCCACTATGTGGGATCACTGAGATTAAATGAGATGATGACTGCAAAATTTCTAGCACAGTGCCTCCCATAAAAGAACAGCAATAATGTAACAGTAAATACCCAAAGCTCTGTTTCTGTCAAAACAGTGAATTCAGTTTCGTGCTTCACTGCTTTCAAGGCTGTATTCTGCCCAGAATTGTATTTATCAATAGATTATCCCCCATGTTAGTAAAACCTTGGTCTCTCTTAACAGTAAGTAATAGTTTAAGATTTCCTACCTGAGGATCCAGTGCTCTCCATTTCTTATTTCCAAACTATAGCTTTGCTGGCCCCAATATTAACTTTTTCTGCGTTCTTGCCTTCTATTTCTCTTCAAGAATATTGATAGTCTGTCTTCTCTGTTTCCTCTGCAGGACAGCAGAACCGCATTGCATTGGGCATGCTCAGCCGGACATACAGAAATTGTTGAATTCCTGCTGCAACTTGGAGTGCCAGTGAATGATAAAGATGATGTGAGTCCTAGGCGGATTTGATAAGTGCCCAGTTATCTTTAGACTCCAGAGTGGTGTTTACCGAGGACTGAGTATTAAGCCACAAAAAAAAACCTGTAAACTTTATGACTGGGCAGTTACAGTAGGGCCTTGGTGACCTCGCACAGGTCTAGTGGGTGCATTACTTTAGAATGTTAGTTTCTGCCACTCATATCTCATAATTTATTAACATGCAGATTAAGGCTGCAAGACTACAAATTCTTTATATTATGTTGGAAAGCTTTTTATTTTATATATATATATAATATTTTATATATATATATATATATATATATATATATATACACACACACACACACACACTCTCACTCAGGGCCTGGATATCCTTTTGTTGTTGTCATATAGAGATTTATTATAACGGTATTGGTTATATTAAGATAAAACTTGGTGGAAGAGGGGCACCTGGGTGGCTCAGTGGTTGAGCATCTGCCTCCAGCTCAGGTTGTGATCCCGGGGTCCTGGGATCGAGTCCCACATCAGCTTCACCACAGGGAGACCACTTCTCCCTCTGCCTATCTATGCCTGTGTCTCTCCTAAATAAATAAATAAAATTTAAAAAAACTTGATGAAAGAATAAGAATAGAAACGTTTTATAAGCAACAATTCCTTTGCTCACCAAAGTACTATTTATAATAGCAAAGCAATAAAAACAATTCAGTGTAGGAATGGTTGAATACAGTAGGTATACCCATATAATAAAATAAAATAATATGCAACCAATAAAGTTAAGAATCCAAAGAAGGAGATAGAAAATTCTCACAATAAAAGAAGTGGACATTGTGAGAAAGGCAACTCACAAAACTTTATGTCATATAATCCCAACTTGAAAACACATTAGAATTACTCTCATAGATCATTATCTCTGTGTTACGGCCTTATGGGTGGTTCCTTGTGTCTACATCTGCTTTCCCAATTTTCTGCAGTGTTTAATGAGGGGGAAAAGGAGGTTATTTTTTTTAAACCATTCACGCCCCGCTTTTTGTAAACCCTACCTAGATGTCAGCATTAATCCCTATGCCTTTCACCCCTGGCTCTTATACTGCCTACCTCTTTCATAGGCAGGTTGGTCTCCTCTTCATATTGCTGCGTCTGCTGGCCGAGATGAGATTGTAAAAGCACTTCTGGGTAAAGGTGCCCAAGTGAATGCCGTCAACCAAAATGGCTGTACTCCCCTGCATTATGCAGCTTCTAAAAACAGGCACGAGGTAGGATTCTGTTCTCTGGCAGCTACTCTTGAGTTCTGATCCTGTACACGAACACAACTAGACGTCTGCATTGTTCTCCATGGTTCCAGATTGCTGTCATGTTACTGGAAGGTGGAGCTAATCCAGATGCTAAGGACCATTATGAGGCCACGGCAATGCACCGCGCAGCAGCCAAGGGTAACTTGAAGATGATTCATATCCTTCTGTACTACAAAGCATCCACAAATATCCAAGACACTGAGGGTAACACTCCTCTGTAAGTGACAAGTAGCAATCATTTGTACTCTCCTTGACAGCCCACTTGCACTAATACTTATACATCATTTCTTTTTTTATTCTGCTTATAAACATACTCCATGCTTATAACAAAAAATGTGAAAGTACAGACATATAAAAATGAAAATTGCCCATGTAATTTTAATCTATTTCCTCTCCATTCTTCTGTATGCAAATGTGCGTATTAAAAAATTTTGCAAAATTGGGATCGGACAACGTATGTAATTCCATCCTGTTCCTTTAACCTCATAGTATATTGTGAGCACTTTCCAATGTTATTAAATATTTTTAAAACTTTTTTGAATGGCTGTATACAGTTCCACTTTGTGGATGTGCCAGAATTTAATTATTCCTCTTACTGTATGCTTAAGCTCTTTTGAGTTTTCCATGTGTATAAATGATGTTACATTGACAAAGTTTATACAAAAATCTTTGGCCATGTTGCTGATTATTACCTTAGTATAGACTCCTAGAAGTAGGACTGCTGAGTCAACACACACACACACACACACACACACACATTTTAAGACTATTGCTATATATTGCCAGATTGCTTCCAGAGGAGTTATACTATTTACCCTCCCGACAGCAGTTTGAGAGTGCCTATTAACCCTTCACCAACACTGAAAATATCCTTTTGTTCTATCAGACATGGTATTTCAAACTTGTACTTTGCATTTTTATTAACAGCAATGTGAAATGTCTTTTAATGACTACAACTAATTAGATTTCTTCTCTAAATTATAACCTTTTGTGTCCTTTTCTCTGCTTTCAGGGAACTAATTTATTTTCCGTGTTTTTTTCTTCGGTGTTCTCAACTTCACATACTAAAAATATTAACTTGCTGTGTTAGTCAAAACTATTTTTCTTGGTTTGTCTTTTCGCGTTCATTTTTTTTTTTAAGAACAAGTTTTTTCAGCTTCTAAGTAGTCAAAACTATTAATCTTCCCTATGACTGGAAAGTCCTATCTCAACCTGAAATTAGTTAAATATTTACTTGTATTTTATTTTTTTTTTTTAATTTTTTTATTTTTATTTATGATAGGCACACAGTGAGAGAGAGAGAGAGAGGCAGAGACATAGGCAGAGGGAGAAGCAGGCTCCATGCACCGGGAGCCTGACGTGGGACTCGATCCCGGATCTCCAGGATCACGCCCTGGGCCAAAGGCAGGCGCCAAACCGCTGCGCCACCCAGGGATCCCTTACTTGTATTTTATTGCAGGCTTTTTTTTAAAATATTACATTGGTTTTCGTTGAGAGTTACTGTTCTTCATTTAACTCAGATCCATCTGGAATTGATTTATGCCTATGACCTGAGGCTATCCTCTGCCTTGGTATTTTTTTTCCTGCAAGACATGGCTACTTTTTTTTCTCCTTAGTGAGTGGTGACTTTTTTGAACCAGAAACTTTGAGTCTCCTTTTTTGTCTAAAGAGAGATTCAGTCTTTTTTCAAGCATTGTTTTCTTAACTCTTTTTTTTTTAAGATCTTTTCTTTAGGCCCAAGTGGCTCTGTTTAGAAAGACTTATGCATTCTAGCTCTTTTCTCTGCAGCAAGGAAGAAACCTAGGAGTGAAGCAGGTCGGGGTCCCAGGAAGAGCCTGGGATTTAGGGATAGCTAGTTGCTGTTTACTCAATTCCAACTCAGCCATTTATCCAACTATATTAAATACTTACACTGATTTGGAAAGGTAACTTAACTTCCCGAACCTCAATTTCCTCATCTGTAATATGAAGGGAATAATTCCTTCCTCACTAGATTGTTGTGAGGCTTAAATAAAATGATGTAAAGTACCTAGTGCCTTGCCTGATAAACCCTAAGTGCCTGGCAAGGTTTCCCCCTTCGATTACTGCTCAGCCTTGTTGGCATAGGTAAAGACATCAACCTCTGTCACAATTTCAACTGTAAAGTGTCGATAATACCTCCATGTTCTCTTTCAAGGTAGATATAAGGAGCAAATGAGATGAAACCTTTTAAACGGCTTTTCTAAAATTTCAACCACACAAATTGCAATCAGCAAATTATGAATTGGGGCTTTTCTAAACTGTAGCCCTGAAGTACTGTGTATCTGGTACAAACTACTCTCCAGAAAACATGGAAGTTGTTCTTAGGCTGACATGTAGATCCCTTCTTCGACTGTGGTGTGTCCAGAACTCTGATTTATGATATGGTACCGTAAGGCCATTCCACTGAATTTTAGCTTATGAACAGCCTTCCCCATGCACATTCCTGATTAAATATTCTGATATTATACTCCCTAATAATACGCAGTTCAGACCACTTCTCAGGAAGTCCTCATCACATCAAATTGGCCAGGAGTAATCAGTCTCTGTGGTCCTTCAATTTCAGACACTTAGCCTGTGATGAGGAGAGAGTGGAAGAAGCCAAACTGCTGGTGTCACAAGGAGCAAGCATTTACATTGAGAATAAAGAAGAAAAGACACCCCTGCAAGTGGCCAAAGGTGGTCTGGGTTTAATACTCAAGAGAATGGTGGAAGGTTAAGCAGCTTGGATTTATTCTTACTATATATGTTTTGTGGTTTTTCCCCAATGTTCTGGAAACTAATGTAATTGTGCACAAGCCATCATCTGTGAATGATAAAGTTTTTGCATCTTCAAAGTCTCATATAAGTGTGTTGAATATGGTTCCTGCTGAGGTATTTGTTCTGAGCTTACAACTAGCTTTCCAGGCATTGAATGACTCTAGAGATTGTCCTACTATTGTGTATTATTCCATGCCGAATTTTGGTTCATTTTGCGTTAGTGGTTCTGTGGCTGCTGTGAATTGTTGGCACCCTCCCCCCTGAGGCAGAACACCCCAGTAGCCCCAGGCCATTTGTTCTGTCCCATGTTTCTAGGTAGTTCTTGAATGTCCAGTTGAAACACATTCTAACTTGTTTCTCAAGCCCACTCAGGGGCCTATACCAAAAATTTGTGTTTCTTTCAACAGTTCGCTTGTTTTATTTTTGTTATGGGAGGAATACATACATATTTTAAAGGACCAAATTTTCAGTTGGGGGGGGCATGCAAGTTTGGAATTCATAAACACTAAAATAATGAAAAATAAGAGCCTGTGTATCCATGTATCTTTTTAATGAGCTCTTTCCCTCCAAAATAAAAATGTATTGTTTTTAAAATGAAAGTTTTATCTGTATTAAGTCATCCTGTACTGGAAAAAAATACCAAACTTGTTAACATGGTATGTAACAAAAATGTATTTTGATTTGTATTTCAGAAACAAAAAATAAAATGTTGAGAGAATCTCCCAGTTTCTCTTTCAAATCAGTTAGACACCCATGTGAGCCTTGAAATCCTTCATAAATACATTTCTCAGTTTTTGCTAGCTCTGAAGTCAATAAAACTAGTGAAGCTTGAACTGCAGCTAAAATCTTTAAAAACAGTAATCTTCTGAATTGCTAATTAAATGTGGAGCAAAAGAAAATAAGTGTAACCTTGATCTCAATTTAGGGAAACAATGTAAATGATTACTAATCATAAAATCTAATGAATTCCAAGTGACTCTTCAAATTATTTGTTTAATTTGAATCTCATGCTGCAAATATTGCTTGAAATAAGTGATCCTAGTGAGCCCACAAACTTGCTTCAATTGTGGGTCAGCGACTTAACGACCAGTAGCTGAAATGAGTTTTGTGAATACGAACAGTGTCATTGATAATGTAAAACCTTTACATAAATAGTTGAGTGTTGAGCTTTATAAATATTAATCAGGGAAGTGTCTTCTTATGGAACTAAGTGTTTGTTTATTGAATGCCAAGGATAGAATTGACAATGGGAAATAATTTCTTTCCAGTGGTTTTTAGCAGTGAATAGAGTAAAGTTGTATCTAATCTAATTGGGCCTGTTAGGTCTGAAGGCATTTACTCTTCATAAACACTGATTTTATTGTCTGAGATAATTGGCTTCATGGGTGTGAAAGAAAACTGATCTCAGTTCTTTAATAAAAAACAGGTGGAACCAAGCCTCAGTTAATTTGTGGGCTATTGGCATTTTATAAATATAAAGTATATTATGAGGATACGAATGGCCCTGGATGTTGATCAGATTGTTATCGGTTCATATAGGAAACCCAGTAAAGATGAAGCTGATTAAAGGTCAGCAGGTTTTGCAATTGCTTCCAAATGAACTCCAGAAAGATGAGAATTTCAGTTGTAAAGCTTACCTGAATATAAGATGAAAGATGTAGGTAAATAGGAAGAGTGGGGGAAAAAAGTGTAAGTATTGGAGGGAATCTACAAATTGAGTGAATTTCTGTGATATTCAGGGTAAATCAGCATTTTACTTCATAATCTTTGACTTAGCAATTTGTATGATCCCTGTGTTTTGATTCCCCAGTTTCTTAACTATACTGACTATAATGAAGTCATGACATGGCTGTGTTTGCTTTCTGTTTCCATATCCAATTATACTCTCAAACCCCCAGATCCATCTGGGTGCAAGTCTGATACGATCTGGGTGCCCTTTACTTTGGGTTCTGTGGCTCCAGCTTCACAGTTCTGGCTGCCTGAAAATGCAGAAATTTGTATGTACGTTTTTCTGGGAAAAGGGTTCTGTAGCTGTCACCAGATTCTTAGAGGGATCTGTGACTCCCCCAAAATGTTAAGAATCTCTCATCAAGAGAAGAATATTGAACTCATCATCAGGGGATGTGGTTTCTACCACACTATAGTTTATAAATATTTATCATTTATCATTCTCCACTGCAAACTTTAAGAAGCCAAAAATCATCTCCATTTTATAGTTGAGAAACCCAGAGCTAGAGGAATCTAGCTTTCCTGGATCCTGCTCCATTTTCTGTCTGCCTCTAGTCAAAAACTGGACCAAATGGAAAGTACTGTGGCATTTTGATAGCAACCTGTTAGTTTTAAGCCCTTTCCTTTCCCCTTCCCCTTCCCCTTCTGCCAGGCCTTCTCAGCTCTGGATGGATTGTTTTTGGTTTCCTGGAACCTTCATTAACATCTCTAAATCTTTGTTTTGTCTTGTCCCTTTGAAACCAAAGCTTCAGATACAGCTATTGACTTTTTATTGATTGGTTTGAACCTTTCATAAGACCCTCTAACCTGTTTTCCAGCACAGAGATGTCATGTAATACTAAAACTTTGGGTTTGTTTCATTGAAATTAATGTGTTGCAGTTGAAAGAGCATTATACTGGGAATCAGAGAACTTGAGATCTAGTCAATTTTGTATAATTTCAGGTAGATAATTTTCTCTCTTCACTCAGGGAGTCTCCTCTGGGGATTGGGTGGGGATAAATAGGAATGATCCAACTTTTTAAAACTTCACTTAACCTCTTCCTTGGTCCCCTACTAAGCAGATAATTCTCTGTTACCCCTACCCCCCATGCCATCATGGTCAGGAGTGAGCCATTGAGTGTGTTACTACCAGTGTACTGCAGTTGACAAAGGTCGAATGCTATTCTCTCAAAGCTCCCTTCTAGCTCTTCTAGCTTCTCTTTATTTTTTAAAAAATATTTACTTATTTGAGAGAATACAAGCGGAGGGAGGGGGGATAAGAAGAAGCCGACTCCCCACTGAGTCAGGGAGCCTGATGCAGGCCTTATCCCAGGACCCTGAGATCATGACCTGAGCCAAAGGCAGACGTTTCACCAACTGAGCCACCCAAGTGCCCTTATTCTAGCTTTTCTTACTGAAAATTCATCAAACCTGAGTTTCACAGCTGCAAATACTAACTTCCCAGCATACAGTATTGGTGGTAAAGGTCGACTGGTACTCTGAAGGACATTGGAGCTATCAATATTTCTAGCTATTGGGGATCCCTGGGTGGCGCAGCGGTTTGGCGCCTGCCTTTGGCCCAGGGCGCGATCCTGGAGACCTGGGATCAAATCCCACGTCGGGCTCCCGGTGCATGGAGCCTGCTTCTCCCTCTGCCTGTGTCTCTGCCTCTCTCTCTCTCTGTGACTATCATAAATAAATAAAAATTTAAAAAAAAATATTTCTAGCTATTGGTCAAGAATTACTATGTTTTCATCGTTTTTCCTCATAAACTGCTATAATTTGGAGGCCCTCCCCCATGCAGTACAAATTCCAGCCTTCCTCGCCTGCCATCAACACACTACTGTTGATGTGCAAGAACATGTCACAGTGGGGCACCTGGGTGGCTCAGTGGTTGAGTGTCTGCTTTTGGCTCAGGTTTTGATCCCAGAGTCCTGGGATCGAGTCCCTCATCGGGCTCTCCACAGGGAGCCTGCTTCTCCGCCTATGTCTCTGCCTCTTTCTCTGTGTCTCTCATGAATAAATAAAAAAAATTTTTAAAAGAACTTGTCACAGCAAGGCTTCAAACTCCTCAGGGACAGGAGCTAGCTCTGATTCTGCTCACCATTGTAACACCAGCCACAGTACCTGGTTTACAGTTGCCACTCAATATCTAGTGGATGACTGAATAAACAGATGAATTTGAGGAGAATAAGGACCTACAGTCAAAACAGCTGTTCTGTTGACTTTAGCATATCCTCGTTGCTAAGTACATAAAGAGATGAGAGAAGTTCCTGAAAATCGTTTTGGGTAGTGAGAAGTGAATTCTTAAGAAACCCATGGGATTTGATTGGGACCACCTACTTAAATTTTAACTCTCCGCGGCAAAATAAATCAGGTAGTACCCTCTCTGAATGAGAATTAATGCTGAAATAATTTGAAGTTTAATCAGAATGTTTGGGTAATGACCTATTCCAATACTTATTTTCTGATCCACCTTTGCTTTGTTCCCTTGATGGAAAGCTCTTTAACACGAGCCCATTGTCCTGCCCAAGTAAAATTTAGTGAAAATTTTGCTGTGATTTCATATTTTACAGAGTCTTGGATTTATCACAAATACATGGTGTATTATGGATATGCTAGTAGGACACTAAGGAGATGGAGATGAAAGTTGAACTCACCCAGAGTGCCCTTACGAGTAGGTAAAGTAGATGGTAACCCACATGGTTTGATGTGAAAAGGCTCCTTTTTCCAGAAATAGTTCCCCTTGGGATTGTTCCAGTGCCTGAAATTCCACCATTTAGACTCTTTGGGTTAAGGGCCTGTGTTCAAGGGCCTCCTTTTAAAAGGTAAATACTCAAAAGAGAGCTAACCCATTATCAATCCAAATGACATCACTGGATGATAAAAGATCCAGACAGACAAGAACAGGTTACAGAAAAGCTGCTTTTTAAAATGGGGTCAATGGGGGTGTCTGGCAGCTCAGTCGATTGAGTATCCAACTCTTGATTTCAGCTCAGGGTCCTGAGATGGAGGCCCATCTGCACTTGAAGATTCTCTCCCTTTGCCCTTCCCCCACTCATGCTCGCATTCACTCTCTCACTTTCTCTCTGTCAAATAAAAGCTGTAAAAAATTAAAAAATAAAGTGGAGCCAAGGGTAGAGGTAGGTCCTGAGCCATGAATTCTGCCTGAAGGATGCAGAGCTGAGTGGGCCACTGAGCTACCAGATGCATGAGAATCCTGGGTGTTTGGAAAATAAGACACCAGATGGCCAGGAAGAGCACTCAAAGGAGAGATCCAAAGATAACTACTTCAGGTTGACCTCACCTACTCCCCTTGCCCAGCTAAGGTTTCTGCACGGGCAACATGTACACTATATTTTTAAATCTGGATTTTTCTCTCCATTCCTGTTGATTTTAGCTCAGCTTCAGGCTATTGAGATCATTTTTGAGTTGTACAACATAGTAATCATTCTCCCCAGGAGGAGGGCATCCACAGATTTATTAAGTGTTTTTATCTAAGTCACTAGTTCTTAATCTTGGATTCAGGGAGTCTGTAATTTACCTAAAACTGTACATGACACTTTGTGTACATAAGCGTTTTTCTGTGGAGAGGGGTCCAGAGTTTTCAGCAGATTTTCTTTTTTTTTTTCAGCAGATTTTCGAGGTGATCCATGTCCTTTAATCCAACTAACTATATTCATCAGTTTTTTGAACAGTGTTACTAAGGACAGAGCTCTGTAAGATCACCAAGAGTGACCTCCTTCCTGCTCAGCAATGATCCATCAGTTTCTTTTCTTGCGATTTGCCTCATTATAAAAGTGAAAGAGAAAAGTGAACTCCAGCTACTTTGATGGTCTGGTACCATCTGGTGTTTAGTTTTTAATCTTTAAATATTAGATCATTCTCAAAACCTTCATCATTTTGCCTACTGGACCCATCAGACACTATGTATCATTATATTTAATGTGAATGGCATTATAGATGCTTCAAAAATCCCTATGATTGGCTGAAAATTGACACATTGAAGTAAGTATCCAAGTAAAAGCTTGTTATTTCTCTCCATGGCTCTGGACGAATGTAAATGTTAAGTTGCAATCTACCTTAAAACCAACAAAGACTCTACTTCAATTAGTGTATAGGTACATTTTCTATATAAAGGGCTTCACAGCTTAAGAAAATCCTCTACATGAAAATCTGGATGTGATAAATTAGAGATTCATTACTTCATTTAAAAAGGATTCACGTTGGAAAGAAGTCAGACACAAAACAAGTCCAGACTATATGATCACATTTATACAAAGGTCAAGAAAAGGCAAAGCTAATCTCTAAAGATGGAAAGCAAATCAGTGGTTGCCTAGGTCCAAGGTGATGGTGGGATTACACGAAGGCATAGGAAACACTTTGGATTGACAGAAATGCTCTCTTTAAATTGTGGTGGTTTCATGGGTGTATACATCTGTCAAAACTCATCAAATGGTACACCTGAAATGGGTATGCTTTATTGTACATAAAGTATATGTCAATAACATTAATGAAAGATTTACCTTAGGATCATTAAAATGAGATTTTATTGAGTGTTATTTATGGAACTTCAAAATAAGATTTAAAATCTGATTACACAAATGAAAAAATCTACCTTTAAATTTCTTCAAGGTGGTATATGGGTAAAATATCAATGGAGAACACATTTTGGCAGGTAAAAAAGAGGTAATATCAATGCATGTTAGGTTAATATTTAGCACTTATATGGTTATCTACTACTGTGGAATATCCCAACAGTGAAACAGATTAAATAATTTGTTCAGATTATCTAAAATAGATCTTAAGTATTCACTTAGAACAGTTTCATATTCTGGCCCTTCTTAAGTAAGGTAGCATCAGATATAGTGATAACATAGTATCTCATTAAAAGGTAAATTGTACATCACCTATGGTATCAACATTTTTTAGTCACCGAAGGAAAATGTTATCTGGAACTGTTTGCCTGTAGATTATCTTGCATTTGAAAACTAGGTTATTTAAATTTTTTGCTATGCTTAAGATACTGTATAGCAGAGTGGTTCCTTGGGAGATCTAATATGATAAATGAAGCACTGATTTTAAGACCTAGATTTAAATGCTATCTACCAATTAATATGTACCCTTTACATATTCTCCTCTGCAATTTTTGAGGATTCCCCCTGCCCCCAATCTACAAGAGAATGCTAGCAAATTCTTGTCTTCATGGCCAGTGTCAAAATGAATAGGGAAGCCCTGACAGCTCATCCTAGGAATAATATCGAATCCAATTAATGCCACCTTGTCATGTGTGCATGTGGAACATAATAAAGATGAGCTGAAAATAGAGATTTTCTGAAGTACAGTGTAGATGTTGCTGCAAAACAAAACACTTTCATCTGAACGAGAAATCACTCACTTTGTCATCGGTTAGGCTTACATGTTAGTAAAAGTGTAAGTCATGCAGGAACCCTTGTATTTATCTTGACCTATTTGTTTGGGATTGATGGTAGGGGCGCCTTGTTAGAAAAGGGTTAGTCAGAACAGAGGAAGGGGGTGGGAGACTAGTTAGGGCAGCTGAATTCCAAATACCAGTAATAAGTTCCTTAGCGATGAACACTGTACTTAGGCTACAGCCTATGGCTTACTCACTCCCTATCCTTCTCACACAAGGGCTCCACTATAATCCCAGGCTCAGACTCAGACTCAGGCTCCAGCTCCGGCTCCGGATCTGGGTCTGGCTTCAGCTCTGGCTCCAGCTTTATCTCAAGCTCCAGCCCTGGGACAGGCTGCGGGGCAGGCTCCTGGACAGCCTCTGGCTCCGGGATAGGCTGATGATCTGGCCCTAGGATGGCATCGGGGTCATCCTCATGGCCAGAAGGTGGCAAGGTAGCTTCTAGCTGGATCACGTGTTCATCTGGCATTGCCTCAAACTCTGTACTTTGGTTTACCTTTGTCATTGGTCTGCAGGAAGAAGGCCCAGGAAAGAACGAGTTAGGGTTCGGCATTTCATGCAACCACGTGTTCCAGTCTGTTCAAGGCTTATGGGATTTCTGATATTCTGACTCACTGTCAGACCACACATTCATCTTGTCTCCTAACCAGACGGGTTAGGTCTCAACAAGAGAATGAGAGTCCCAAGAGAGAAAAACTAGTATACCCACGGTGGTTAAATGAGTTGATAGACATAAGGTGCTTAGAGCAGAGTCTGGCACACAGCCATCAGGAACTGGTAGCTGCTGCCACCTGCTTTTATATAAGCAGTGAGTGGGAACAGAAAGACGACCTCTGATAGGTTAGGCTAAAAGGGGTGCTGAGGAAGGGCTGCCTGATAGAGATAACACCCTGACAAATGTCAACATTCAAACAAAGAAGATCTTACTCGAGTTCTGTGGTGGTCTTTGAATTTCGCTTCCTTTCTTTCCCCTTTGCCTTTGCTTTTTTCCTTGCAAAGCACATGACAGAGACGATGATGGCAGCACCTACGAGGGTCCCCACCAGCGCCCCAACGATGATTCCAACTTCTGGATCTTGAAGAAAGAAGCAGCTGGTTGGTAAAGTGGACTGTACTGGCTGCCTCACATGTGTGCTTTCATGACCAGGGTGGAATATCTGGAGCCTCCATATAGTGGGAATATGACCCGTGTAGGCTGGAAACCCCCAGAACTCTGCCAGTTGGACTCACCCTGGCTCAGCAGTGTAGCTTACCCATTCATATGGATAAACATAGAGAAGACCTATGCCATCTTGGGGGGAGCTTCCTTTCAAAATGGGGTGGAAGGAAGGGAGTATTTGGTGGGCATCTGCCTGATCAAATGAAAGAGACACCATAAAGCTACAACCTGGTAAGCAGAGAAAGGACCACTGTTACAGGCAGGGAGGTTTCACCAGGCTTATCCAGAGCACAGGTGAAGTAGATCCCTAAAAACCTCTCCCACACATGCCATGCTCACCAAAAAGCCTCATGCATTCTGGCCACTGGAAAAGGCCATGCCCATTTCTATAAACAGGCATCTGGTTTACTAGATCAGTCTATGGAAAAATTCAACAAATGTGCGATGATCCAGCTGAACACCAGACTTCCCACCATCCCCAAGAGACCTTGTCTGAGTTCCAGTGGGCCCATCTCCATCCGCCTCCCTTCAAATAAGGCTGGACATCTTACATTCTGCGAGGAGAGACTAGCAGAGTTGCCCCATCGTTCTTTCAACTTTTATGGTTAAAGGAATCCATGTACACGATTCGGAAAGTCATACAGCTCTACTAGACTTATAGCAAAGAAGCAGCAGTCCCTGTGCCCGCTCCCACCAACCCCTACCCCCATCACTGTGTCCCATTCACTAGAGGCAACCACTCTTAACTCTTTTTCATGAATCATCTGGTATCTGCCTCCATGTTTCTATTGTGCTTGTTTTAGTTTTCCAGTTTTTGTCATTTTTTTTACAACTTCCTACCCCAGAAGATGGGGATTGTATTCTTTTTTTTTTTAATTTTTTTTATTTATTTATGATAGTCACAGAGAGAGAGAGAGAGAGGCAGAGACACAGGCAGAGGGAGAAGCAGGCTCCATGCACTGGGAGCCCGATGTGGGATTCGATCCTGGGTCTCCAGGATCGCGCCCTAGGCCAAAGGCAGGCGCCAAACCGCTGCGCCACCCAGGGATCCCGGGGATTGTATTCTTAACTCCACCCCACTCACACATTCTCCTGATATCGCCATAGTGCAAATTGTCATGACATCAAAGTTTACAGGATTATGGTTATGTAAATATAGTTCACAGCTGCAAGAACCTAATACATCCTATGATTCTTTTTTTAATTTTAATTTTTTTAAGTAAGCTCTACGCCCAGTGTGGAGCCCAATATGGGGTTTGAACTCACAACCCTGAGATCAAGACCTGAGCCAAGATCAAGAGTTGGACACCTAACCGACTGAGCTACCCAGGTGCTCTCACATCACGATTCTTGTACATTTAAATTTTTCTCTTTGGGGCTAATAATTGCCTCATTTAGAGATGTTTTAAAATGGATTACCACTAACTTCCCAAATTTCCAACCAAAACTGTTAAAACTCCTTTCAGTAGATTTAAACACATCAGATAATCTATTGATTTCTTATGATTTTTTTCCCCCTGAGGAAACAGCCCTCCTGGGGCCCTCCATCCTCCTTCCCCCAGCAAGACTGGTTGCCCTCCTAAGCCTGCCACCATAGTGTCACCCATCAGCTGCCTTTCGCCTTCATCCCTATTTTATAGATAAAGAAACAGGCTTTGCAAGTTCTTTCAAGATCCAGCTCAAATAGCACTTTGTTGGGGCAGCTGGCCCTGGTTCTATAAGCATAATTACTTGTTTCTTCTTCAATGTCTTAGAGCCCCTGTCCAGACTGCTATTGGAGCATGTAACACATTTTACTGTTTGTCCCTCTGGCTAAACTGTGAGTTCCACAGATCCTTGGGTGGCTCAGTTGTTTGGTGCCTGCCTTCAGCCCAGGGCGTGATCCTGGAGTCCCGGGATCAAGTCCCGCATCAGGCTCCCTACATGGAGACTGCTTCTCCCTCTGCCTGTGTCTCTGCCTCTCTCTCACTCTCTCTCTCTTTGTGTGTGTGTGTGTGTGTCTCATGAATAAATAAATAATCTTTTAAAAAATAAATAAATAAATAAACTGTGAGTTCCTTGAGTGTAAGACCTAGATCTTATTAATCTCTGTATCTGCATCACCTATGAGAGTTTCTGGCATAGAGTAGATATCCAATTAATGTTTGAAGGAGGGAGACAGGGAGGAAAGAAGGAAGGAAAGAAGGAAGGAAAAGAGGAGGAAGGAAGGAAGGAAGGAAGGAAGGAAGGAAGGAAGGAAGGAAGGAAGCCAAATGCCACCATCATTTAAAAGGAATATTTGAGTGGAAGCAGGGCTCGAGTACAACTCCTGAGCCTCTACAGGTTATACCACTTAACCACTTCTGGAAAGGCAAAACAGGATTGGGGAAGATATAGAGATATAAAGCAGGAATGATCAAGGGACTAGGGGTAGAATGAAACCATAGACAAAGACCAAAAAGATGTCTCTTCACCTTTGACTCAAAATTAGGCGAATGAAGAAGCAACCTGGAATTGGAAAATGCTTGATTCAGGACCACCGAAAGGACAAAAGCTTAGCTTCCTAGGAGAGGAATGGTCCAAGGGAACTGGCTACCTGGATATAGTATATATTAGTTACAGATTCAAAGTGAGTTAGAAATAATGATTAGATGACATAGATGATCCTAAGTGTTATTAAGGCATCATTCAAAGGTGTGGCAAGGGGCCCCTGGGTGACTCAGTCGGTGAAGCATCTGCCTTTGGCTCAGGTCATGATCCTGGGGTCCTGGGATCAAGTCCCATGTCAGGCTCTCTGCTTAGCAGGTGTCTGCTTCTCCCTTTTCTTCTTCTTTTTAAAATTTCATTTATTTATTCATGAGAGACAGAGAGAGACAGAGACAGAGAGAGAGGCAGAGACATAAGGCAGAGGGAAAAGCAGGCTCTGTGCAGGGAGCCCAACGTGGGACTCGATCCTGGGTCTCCAGGACCACAACCTGGGCCAAAGGCAGTGCTAAACCGCTGAGCCACCCAGGCTGCCCTCTCTCTCTTCTTCTGACCAACCCCCTCTGCTCATGCTCTCTCTCAAATAAAATCTTTTTTTATTTTTTATTTTTATTTTTTTTAAATCTTTTTTTAAAATAAAGATTTTATTTATTTATTCATGAGACACACAATGAGAGAGAGAGGCAGAGGGAGAAGCGGGCTCCATGCAGGGAGCCTGATGCAGAATTCAATACTGAGACTCCAGGATCATGCCCTGTGCGGAAGACAGGCGCTAAACCACTGAGCCACCCAGGGATCCCTCAATAAAATATTTTTTAAAAAGTGTGGCAAGATATCCCTTGTGAGAGCTTGCCCCCACCTGGCCCAATTTGACAATTCCAGGCCCTCAAGTCTATATGCTTGGTGACAAAGCACCTTTGAACTAGAACGTTGTGTTTTAAGACTCTGCCAGTCGGGATCCCTGGGTGGCGCAGCAGTTTAGCGCCTGCCTTTGGCCAGGGGCGCGATCCTGGAGACCCGGGATCGAATCCCACGTCGGGCTCCCAGTGCATGGAGCCTGCTTCTCCCTCTGCCTATGTCTCTGCCTATCTCTCTCTCTCTCTCTCTCTCTCATAAATAAAAAAAAATAAAAATTAAAAAAAAATAAGACTCTGCCAGTCACTCACTGCATGACCTTGGGTAAGTCACTTACCTCGCTGAGTTTCAGTTTCCTTTGCAGTAAAATGAAGCTAACAATCTGCCGTGCCTCCTAGGCAGGGTGGTTGGAGGATTGAGTGAGAGAAACTCATAGCACCTGGCCATGTGCCTGGTACATAATTTGTGCTCCACAGATATTAGCTACTGTGATTGAAGGTACAAGTGTTATTATGACCACTATTATTAGAGGCAGATCTTAACAAATTACTGAGGAACTGGAAAGTCTATGAGCTCCATGTTCAACATAGACTGCTAGTTTCCCCTGGATTCACAAAGAAAATCCAGTCTGGTACTATCAATGGGGCTGTTATTCTGCTTATTAAATAGTAAGATCTACTTTCTAGAAATGTTGTGAGTGTGGAACAAAATTTTTGTAAATGATTTGTGGTAGTGTATGGCACATAGTAAGTATCATGTAAGCTTTAGACATTAGGATGGTAATAATTCAGGGTATCAATCTATAAATAATCCACCAAAATCTCCAGAGAGGCCAAAGGATGAAGCAGGGGATCCTAGTTAATTTACTTGGTTGGCAGGCCCAGGACACTTGACTTAAGGAGAAAATGTGTTAAAGATGGATGATCAAGGGACACTTGGGTGGCTCATGGTTGAGTGTTTGCCTTCGGTCAGGTTGTGATCCTGTGTTCCTGGGATCGAGTCCTGCATCGGACTCCCCACAGGGAGGCTGCTTCTCCCTCTACCTATGTCTCTGCCTCTCTCTCTCTCTCTCTCTCTCTGTGTGTGTCTCATGAGTAAATAAAAAAATATTTTTTTAAAAAGATGGATGATCAACTCACGAGAAGAAGTCAGATCAATTTCACAGGAACTATTGCCAAGGTTGTTGATAGCTGTGCACTGGTAATAACCTTGTTCAAAACTGGTCAGATTTCCAATAACCAAAGTCCCAGTGGCTGGGTCTGTAAAAACAAAACAAAACAAAACAAAACAAAAAAACAGGAAATAGACTTTTGAAACCTCTTAGGGGGGTATGGATCATGTCATCACAGCAGAATCACTCAATGCCTGTCTGCCCGCTCCCTCACATTTGCCCCCCCTTTCCTGAGTTGCCAGGGTCCAATGAGACACCACCACCCCCTGGCCCCAAGATTCTTCCAAAGGTAGCCCATCTGGGACCATGCCTCTCGCCTCCATACCCACTACCCTCTGAGCCAAAAACAGGCTTGACCTCTAGAGGTTGGGGGTAAGACCAGACCGCAGTCATCTTGTTAGGATATCTTTGTACATCTTCTTCCCAGAGAAAGAAGAATAAGGAGAAGGAGAAGGAGAAGAAGAAAGAAAAGAAAGAAAGAAAGAAAGAAAGAAAGAAAGAAAGAAAGAAAGAAAGAAAGAAAGAAAGAAAAGAAAGAAAAAGAAGAAGAAGAAGAAGAAGAAGAAGAAGAAGAAGAAGAAGAAGAAGACGACGACGACAACGACTGAGCTCCAAAGACAAGCAACCAGCCAACCACACATGCCAGACCTTGCCAGGGGCTGCAGGAGGGCTGGACTTACTGAAGTTTTCTTTCACTGGGATGATGTCTCCGCCTTCAAGTTTATACCAGTAGTATACAGGGGAAGGTGTCCCAAGCAGCGAGAGGCAAGAAAGAGATATAGGATGGCCAGTTTCTGGTACTCCTTGGATGCTGCAAAAGGGCTTAGAAGGTTTCACTGTAAGGCAATGAGACAGAGTCAAAATCCTGCAGGCAGTGTTGCAACCTGTCACAATTGGCAGGTCACTTGCTACTGTCATTTTGTAGAATTCTGGGCCCTGCACTCCGTTTTGAAAGCTTTGCAAACTGTGTTTGATCATTTTTTCTGCTTGTACCACCAGATGGGAGTAGAGCACTTCAGGTTCAAGGACCTGCCAGGCACCAGGCCATTAAGATTCCATCAGCATCTCTTCTGTCTGCCTTCCTCCCCAGATTCATGACCATGAATTTCCGCATTGTGTCTTAAAATACGCCTTTATTAAAACAGCCCACATGTAAGCAAACACTAAATGACTAAAGTCAGTTTATACATTTGAAGCACAGCTTTAAGGGAAAAAGTGGGACCCTTAGATCCCTTAGATACTTTGAGATAAGTTGTTACTTACTCTTTTTACATTTGTTTCATTAATGCTATATTTTCCCTTTCCTTTATGAATCATGTTTGGGCATTAACTTCTCTGGGGGTGAGTGACCTAAAATTGTTGGAGGGTCTGAAATGGTCTGTGTCCCTTGTTGGTCAGGGAAGCCCACTTTGGCAGGTGGGGGACAGGTGAGTGCTACACGAAGCTGAAATCTTTATCCATTTTTTGCCCCACAAGCATTTACTTCTGTGCCTTCTGTGTACCTGGCACTGGATTAGGCACCAGAAATGCCCAAGTAACTCTGAAACAGTTCTGAAGTGGGGTGGGGGAGTATTGGGAGATGAGGCCAGAGAACAGCAGAGATAATAGCTGGGAGGGCATTGTATTTCATGTATTTTACACAGACAGCAGGAGGACCACGGAAGGAATTTAAGTAGGGGAAGGATGGTGTCCATTTTTTTAAACTTTTTTTTAATTAATTAATTAATTAATTAATTAATTTATTTATGAGAGAGAGAGAGAGAGAGAGAGAGAGAGAGAGAGGCAGAGACACAGGAGGAGGGAGAAGCAGGATCCATGCCGGGAGCCTGACGTGGGACTCGATCCCAGGACTCCAGGATCGCGCCCTGGGCCAAAGGCAGGCGCTAAACCACTGAGCCACCCAGGGATCCCCTGGTGTCCATTTTTAATGCTTTAGATGGTTTTCTTGCACAGTGGGGGTGCCTGAACCAAAGGAGTGGAGGGGACATGGTCAAGAGGTATCAAGGAAGTATAATCAATTGGACTTGGTGACCAAATGAATAGGGGGCATGAGGAAGAGGGTGCAGGCAGTGATGGCTCCCAAGTAACTGATGTGGACAGCTGGATACATGCCATCCAGAAATAAACACAGGAGGAGCATGTTTTCAGGGATGGGGGGGGGCGATGATATGGTCATTTGGGGATATACTGAGTTTTAGCTGTTTATGAAACATCTCCATGGAGCAGTCCTGTGGGAAACTGAGAATCTGAATTTCCTCATTCATCTTACAGCTCACAGCTTATTCTCAGTGTTACATATAGATAACCATCTGAATTTCAGTACTTACCAACTCACCTCCCTTAACTTAGGTATAAAATCCTCTGAAGACACAGGTACTCTAGCTTAGGCTAGTTATACCTTAAATGCTCTGGACTCTTCAGCCCTCCAGCTCTTACTTTAGAAACAGCAGTTAAGAGCACAGTCTTGGATCCATCCAGACTGCTGGCTCTGCAGCTTTACTTTAGATATGTTTAGGCAAGTAACCTCACATCACCAAACCTCAGTTGACTCATTTGTATAAATGTGAAAAAGAAACTTTCTGACCTCTGATGAAACCAAACACATCGACTTTATGTAAATAAAATGATGTCTATAGTGCCTTGCACATGGAATTGCTGTTGGCTGTGGGCAGGACTAATTTCTACTGCCACATTTTATAGCCTGGTACTGAAGTTAATCTTTCAGTCTTAGACTCTAACCCCCTGTACGCATGAGCGAGAAGACAAATGGAGACAGCTGTAGCTCTTTGAAACACTTTACCATCCCTATCTTTTAAACGGGTGGGTTTTTTTTTTTTTAATGAAAATAAGTATTTTCCTCTTTAGCTCTTTTCCTTACCATTGATTTTCTCAGATGGGGACATCTCATTGATTTGCCTACCCTAAGCTAAGCTATTCAACCAGAAGTCCATTGCAACCATCACTAGATTTAGATACTGCCTGTCTAAAACCATGATGATTTGACAGCCTTTACAGAATAGTGTTTTGAACAGAAAATTAAATGGGGGTCAGAATCAGCCCCAGATAGGCTTTTTCCCCCCTGAACACAGCTTTCTCCTTTTATTTTATTGTTTTATTAACAAAACACTTAGTAAATCACTTCGAACCATGTCCCAAACCTATATATTTTCTAAAACTACCGAATCAGGATTGAATTGACATTTCATCCAGCTTACGTCCCCAGTAGAACTTGGATGTCTTACTGGCAAAGCCATTGATCTACCATTTAGCATTATTGCTTTCAACAGAATTGGGGTGGGAGAAAAGAGGCTCGCCTCAGAAAAATCCATGAAAATGCTTCATTGCATCCACAGCCTTCTCTAAATTCATCATTTCCTTGTTATGTGCCAAA
This sequence comes from Canis aureus, assembly GCF_053574225.1. Taxonomy (NCBI): domain Eukaryota; kingdom Metazoa; phylum Chordata; class Mammalia; order Carnivora; family Canidae; genus Canis; species Canis aureus. The sequence continues at coordinate 42,440,058 of NC_135649.1, forward strand.
TCGCAGAAGGAATATGATGCTTATCCCAAATTTATACAAAATAATTATTCAAACCTCTATCTGGTTTTTTTCAGAGATGCATTTGCCAAGGCTCTCATACCTAATGGAAGTCTCTCAAATGAATGGTCATCCAAACCACCTGGGCCTTGGCTCATTGCTGTTTCCTTTAACTAAATTGTGCCTGGCCACCTCAGCCCCTATTCTCTAAAGTTTTGGAGGGCTGAAACCCTATCTTTTATATATTTCCATCTCCACAATGTGGCACCGTAATCAGACGTGTGTTCAGGATTCATTGAATGAATTTCTGCATGAATGAGTGAATGCATGGGCTCTCCATCCATCACTGCATAATGGAATGTCTCTGGGAAATGCATTGCTAGGAAGAGTGATTGCTAAGGAAATGCCAACACCTCTCCCCACAGTTGGCCTCCCTGACCCCCTTGCCTCCCTCCCCATGCCCCGCCCTCTGTCAGTGCAAGCAGGATGGGCCCTCATAGGCAATGGAACTTCAGAACTGCAAACAGCCTCTGAGATTTTTAGAGAACATTATCAGTCTCAAAATTTCCAGAATGGTCTTTGGAGAAGACCTTTGTTCTTACCCCAATTAACAGAAAGTGGATTTTTGAGAGTTCCTAAACAAGATAATCCACAGACTCTCCTGCCTTTTACCTTGCCTGGATCCTGGATGCTTAAGGAAAAGTCGTGACACAGCCATTGAGGAAACAAGTGACCCCAAAGCCTTGAAGAGGAAATGACTCTCAACTTCTTATAGAAGTTGACTAAGGATTCTCCGAACTTGAAATTTAAGAATATGAACCTTCCTGTCCAACTTTATCTCAGAGTTTTTTGCAAGCTCAGAGGTAAATGGGCTCAGTTTCTTTAGGTTGTTTCTGGTCAGAAGGACAATCCAGAGCCAGGGAGCAGCAGGAAACCAATAGACTACTAATCCCTCAAATGCTCTAGGTATTGAATCTCCAGTCTATCGTTTGATCCTCATAACAAACCTGTGAATGTAGGGCAGAAATTACAACTCCACCTGAAAATGGTCAGAGAAAAGTGGACTGACTTTCCTGAGGCCACTGAGTAGCAGAGTACAAGCTAGAACCTAAGCCTTCTGATTCCCAGCGTATGTATTGCACTGTTTAGTTCCCATGTAAATGACTAGTCTTCCAACCTGGAGCATCAACTCTCCCAAGAAAGGGCTTGTGTGTGTAATTCTCTTGTCTTCCCCCTGCGCCCTGTTGCCTAGCATGGGGCTCACCAAAATATAAGCACAATTGAGCTACCCCACTCTTAAACTTCGCTCCCAATCATCTTTCCCTCTTTTCCAGGTGGGTAGATGCAGTAGCAAACCTCATTTGGGGCGTCACCTGGGAGGCAAGCTCAGACAACTTTGGACGGTTCTCCTAGGTGTGCACCTTTTACCAGTTGCTGCTTTTTTTGCAAGCCAGTCAATGATCAAGTCACTGGTTTGATCTAGTTCACCCTTTCCTTTGATGGATGTACATAGCTTGAAAGGAACAATGGCTCAATCAGCTCCATTTGGGATTACTTAGAAATGGAAGCATCCTTTGCTCAATTGGTTAATCGGTAAGCGTTGACAGCCTTCACTTTTACCCCTTCAATACTTCCGAAGGTCTGCAGACAGGACCTGCTAGGCCCTTAGATGGGGGCAAAACCCCCATTGTCCTCTCAGAGGTTGGAACGGTGCTAGAAATCACCAAAAACTGTGAACTCTCTAAGAGTGGAAACCATGCCTCCATCATTGTAAACCTCATGGCTCCTGGCACAAAACAGGCACTCAGTAAATGCCATATAGGGATCCCTGGGTGGCGCAGTGGTTTGGCGCCTGCCTTTGGCCCAGGGCGCGATCCTGGAGACCCGGGATCGAATCCCACATCGGGCTCCCGGTGCATGGAGCCTGCTTCTCCCTCTGCCTGTGTCTCTGCCTGTGTCTCTACCTCTCTCTCTCTCTGTGAGACTATCATTAAAAAAAAAAAAAAAGTAAATGCCATATAAATGAACCACTCCAAGCACATTCGAAAAGCAAGAAGGACTTGCCGAATGTCACACGATGAGCAGCTGTATATAAATAAATTCTCAACTCTGGCTTACCTTGTGGTCCTTTTTCTAGAGAGTGCTAACATTTTTTAAAGGGCCTCTCCTGCCTTTACTCCAAAGAATGATTTAACAGTGGGAATTGCAGCTGGCTTAGGAGAGATAATAGATTGGCAGTTATCTCCCCCAGGTAGGACTGGATTTAATTGGAGGTTTCCTCTGAAGGAGTCACTAGTGATCATTTAGTGGGGACCATGTGTTGCCCATCTGTACTCATTCCACCCTTCAGAGACACGGATCCCCAGAAGTTGGGTCAAACTCCTGCTCTCTGTCATTTTGGCAGCACTTTCGGTTTGGCAATTGTTTCAGCATGTTTTGTGAGTGATTTCTCAGTATTACTCTAAGGGTTGGATTGTTGGTGTGTCTCTATTTCCCCGACAAGAAAAGGAGCAGACAGGTTACTTACTCCCTGGGACTTAATTAGCACCATAACTCATTGTCCTGGCTCATGGAAGGTCCTAAGTTGTCCCAAGAAGAGAAAAAAACAAAACAAAACAAAAAAAAACAGAAAAAAATTGCCCATACCTAACACATTGACTTTGAGGATGCCTTGATTTTTTCCAACAAAATCAGGAGGGTTGTTAACATCGCAGATGTAGACACCACTATCTGCTGGTTGCATATGTGAAATGGTGATAGATGCATTATCTGGACTGCTGGACCCTACAATTCGATCTTTAAATTGCCCGATGGCTACAGCTTGTCCACCTTCGGAATAGTAAATCTAGGACAGAAAAATGACAGAAATGAGAACTGGAGCATGTCCAGGGCTAAGATAAGCTACCCAGAAGCACCCACATCCCCACCCACCCCCTCCTGCACAGAACAGATCCCACGGTGAAGGGGGTGTGTCTCAACTCAGTCGGGTGCTTTAGCTTTCTCATACCTGTGCACAACCACCTCCTCATTTGTGTGCACAGCAGTTTTGTGATGTCATCAGAGCAGGGATGCATGCCTATCTTACAGATGATAAACAGCTGGAGTTGACAGGGTTCAACTGGTAAGCTTAGGCTAGATCAAGATGCTCACCTGATGAGTCTACCTGGAGGAAACTCACTGTATAAAACACAAATGCCTGATGGGAAAGCCAAAATCATCATTTTTCCTCACTTTATATAAGCTTTTAAAATTTGACTTTACTCAATGGGACTACGGGACTTTCTGATTTCCCTAAGAGAATATTCATACTCCTTTCATACACATGTACTCCTCTGGATAAGCAAACTTGGGTTTATCCTGTTTGTTAGAAGAGTAACATTTCAGAGCAGAGAGGCCCCTGAGAAATCATCTGGTCCCATCCTCTCATAGTGGCCTAGAAAATGCTTTGTCAATGACAGCTACTACCTTTCTGCCCATGTGGCAGGAGGTAGAACTGGAATTATTATTTCATTTAGACAAATAAGGGCACTCAAATCCAGAAAGATTAAATGATTCATCCAAAGTCACAGGATTAATTTATTATTATTATTATTATTAATTATTATTATTATTATTACTATTTGCCACACTCAAGGAAGATCTGGATTCTAGTCCCATCTCTATTAAGGATCATGAATAGTTAGATCAAAATGGCAACCATGGAGCAGCATGATGAGGTGAAAAGAGGTCTGGTCTTGGAGTCAGATGACCTGGGTTTTAGCCACAGCTCTGCCTCTGACTATGACAGAGTCAGGGAGTGTGGCCTCTGGTCATGCCTCCATGGCAACCTGCTTTGTGATAAGAAACAATGTGATTAACTCTCTCCAACCTTTCGTTTTCACATTACATCTGAACGAGGAGCCAAAGCAATGTCCTCCAAATTATGAGATGTATTCCCCAAGTATAGGTACATAAGCTGATTTTAAGTGGCACATAAATGAAAACTTATTAGAAAGACACATACCTAGTACATTGTGTCTGTGACTTCATGGATATTATTGTTTACAGTGACACTAAGGTAGATATTTTTAAATTTGTAAGAAACCAAGTCAGTATAGAAAACATTAAATAATGCTGCTGGTGAGGCACAATTATGACAAACATCATAAAGATGAGACATAAAGGCCTGAAGCTTGGGAGTCACCAAACTAGGTGATCCCCAAGGTTCCTTCATCATACACACACATCATACACACTTTGTTAGTTTCATATAAATGTGTGTAATTCAAATGATGGTTTATTATTCAATAAACTGATATTGCCCTAGTCTAGTGGAATTAATTAATGTTTTCATAGAATCTACTAAAAGGGCCTTATTCATTGAATTCACTCTCCTCCCTTTCTAGAGGAAACTGAAGCCCAAAGAGGTTAACACACACACACACACACACACACACACACACACACAAAGTTAACAATGGGGAAAGGTCTAGAACTCAGTTCTAATTCCTTGTCCGGTGTTCTTTATCTTTATAGGATAATGAGAGAGGAAAGCCAATTAGCAAACCAAAAGATATTGTCAAGATAAAATCAGATATATTCTCCATCAAATAGCAGGCCAATAAATCTTAAACTAAAGCAGAAAGGTAGATTTGGAGGGAAAATTCAAAGGCCATATTAAGGCGAAAAAAAAACTTGTCTCCCTCCTCCACTTCTGTAACATCAACTAACTTTCTTTCCTGCCCCAAATGAGGCATTTATAATTCATTTTGTCCATTCATGCCTGCTGAAGTCACAAACTTTTGCCCCAAAGGAGTCTTGTGGACCGATATGCTGGAAAGCCAATGTTAAGGAAAGGTAAGCAAATGGTCCAGGAGGAGGTTCAGCTCATCAAAGGTCTCTTGCCTTCATCTGAGTTGAAACTCAAGCTACCCAGGTTTCCATTTCACTAGCCAGCATGGGGCCTATTTACTTTCTTTTTTGGTAAGATTTTATTTATTTGAGAGAGATAAAGAGAAAGAGCAGGAGGAGGGGCAGATGGAGAGGGAGATGCAGGCTCCCTGTGGAGCAGGGAACCCCTGTGGGGCTCCATCCTGGGGCGGGGGGGGGGGGGGGGGGGGGGGGGGGGCAGGATCATGACCTGAACTGAAGGCAGATGCCTAAATCCTGAGCCACCCAGGTGCCCCCAGGCCTATTTACTTTCTAATCAACAATCTAAGATCCTATGGACTCTTAACTAGAACATAGCCTACAGCCCATCAAGGAAGCCCTTTTACAACTTAAAGATCTGCCTGTTTCCACTGCTCCCAGGAAGACTGGAGGTAAGTCAGTTTGTTTTATACTGAGGCTTGGTGACATCACAGTAAGATCCAACACATCAGTCCTGTTTATGGTGTATAGTAAGTGCCAGGAGGTCTGGGAGAAAAGACCTTGCTTCTGCCGAGAGCAGGGAGCCAAGAGAATATGTTTTAGGCCAGGACTAGAACACGCCAAGAAGCCACTGTAAAAAAAAAGTCTCACAGTTGGTCATGAATCTAGAGGACATTAGCAGGTTAGTTATGAGGCCCTGGACTTGTAACTTCCCTATCAAAAGGATTTTCACCAACCCTTCTACCTCATTCCTCATACCATAGTACCCCCATGCATTTCGCCCTCTCACAAATAACACTAAAAGGTGCCAGGGATAAGAATGGAGGTAAAGCAGGTTAACAATGGACACCTAAAAGGGAAATGCCTTGGCCTGAGAAAGAAAGTCCCCAAGGCTAGCCAGCAGCCAGACACAGAGATGGAGGGACTTTCTGTTACGGGAAGTCCATGCTGTCACACTGTCCTTGTAAATAAGAAAAAGAGGGAGAGAGAGAGAGATAGAGAGAGAGAAATGTTTTCCTGAAACTGCTTATCTAATCACAGAGGAAGTACTGAAACATGGTTCCATTTTCCACAGAAGAATAACTCTTTGAAAAATCAAAATTGAACAATGGCCAAGGCTCAGCCCATGATCCTGTGAGGCTTGTACCTTTTCAAAGGAAGTATATTGTCAATTTAGAAATCAAAGCGATTGAGGTCCGCGAAAAGCTGTGGATGTTTGACAGGCCACATCCTTTGGGGGAGACAGGGTGGCAAATCTGCTTAAAGAATATCCATCCATGTGTCCCATTAAGGGGTACTTGTTAACTGTTTGCTTGGTAGTCTCCCTACTTCCCCCTGACCCCCCACTAAGGTCCTCTCTGCTCATCGAAGACGTCAGAGGCTGATATGTAGACTCATAATGACCCATTCATCATAAGACCCCCTTAGAAATCACTTGGTTTAGGGTTTCTAAGGCTGATGACACTTCAGGAGCCAGATGGGTATTAAAAATATGGGAAATAATGGCACCTGGGTGGCTCAGTGGTTGAGCATCTGCCTGGGGCTCAGGTCATGATCCCGGGGGTCCTGGAATCGAGTCCTGCATTGGGATCCCCACAGGGAGATGTCTCTGCCTCTCTCTGTTTGCTCCTCATGAATAAATAAATAAAATCTTAAAAGAAATATGGGAAATAGCTGAGAGGGGATGTTGGATGGTGGTAAGATCACAGAGGACAATGGGGCCTGTGGTGAACTGGAGGACCAGTACAAACGAGGCTTTCAAACTGTGGAAACAGACAACTAAAATACTGGGCTGGTCAACCAACATGAATCCACTGGCCAAATCGGGCTTGGGGGGCCTTGAGTTTGCAACCTCTGATTCAACCTTCTATAACAGAACCCCAATAGAGGAAGTGATTTTTCCCCCAGGTCACACAATTGATAACCAGACCTCCTGATTCTCCCCAAACACCCGAAAATGGCACTCATCATCCTGCCTCCAGCGAGGAAGATGATTCCTAGGTAATGCTTCCCTGTTGGGGCCATTCGATCTCTCCCTCTGGCCTGACCCTTCTCCTGCCAACTGCTGCTACTCATTGGCATGATGTGCCCATGCCAAGTGTATTTGCCACCTGAAGCCTTTGACATTTGCCAGCTGCAATAACAGCCTTTCTCCCTCCCACTGTGCCAAGTTCCTATTCACATGAGGCCGTGCAGCTGGGAGCCAGATTTGGTCAAAAAGATTTTTTTATTCCCCCTCAGCTTTGTGATACAGTTCTCTGACTTGAGGCTGGAACATAAACAAGAAGGGTTGAAAGAATTCAGTCTGCTTTCTGTTTGCATCTGAGTTGGAAATAGTAAACACATTTAGCCTCCAGATCTGCTTTTGTGGGTTCCTTTTGGAAACGTGGAGGGTGTAGAAATCCACGACAGAGCACCCACCCATCCCTTCCCCTTTTCACTTTCATGCACTACCCAGAAAGGGGTGAGCCATGGGAGAGAAGGAGTGTGGAGTGGCAATGGGTCAAGCCCTGCATTTTTCCTGGATCATCCTCGGGGATGGGGGGTTGCTGAGATTGCCCATGGAAGGGAAAGCACACCAAAAGAAAGATAACCCTGCCTTTAAACCACTCCCTTCCCAGCCTGCCACTTGCCTGAGATCCCTGCCAGTTGAACTGCTTCTTTTGAACAAAGGCATGGAAAAAGTCTATGTTTAATTTTTTTTTTCCTTTGGAAGAGAGCAAAATCAACTATTACCAGTCCCTAGCACCTTAGCATTAGATTGATTTAACTGGTTTAGCAAGAATAGACACCTGAGGCCATGGGATATAGAATAGATGAACTTTGATAGGAGGGGTGGTGGGAAGGGAAGAACTTAGGAGTGTTTCTCAATACCAGTGACACTGCTATTTTGGGCAGGCCATGCTTTCTCCTGTGGGCTCATCCTACGTATTGAAAGATGTCTAGCATCTCTAGTCACCACCTACTAACTGCCAGTAGTGACTCTCATTTGTAACCATTACACCAACACCCCCCTAATTTTCAAATGCATGTGAGGAGATAATACCCCCCCCACCCTGCCAACATTTGGAAAGCATTTGATATAATGCTATCTGAAGAGGATGGGCTAGGTGTGGAGAATCTGAACAGCCAGAGAATATGAAGACACTAGGTTCTGGAAGAAAGTTGTCCACATTAAGAGTATGCTGGGGTGTTGAAAATAGCAAAGGGTTTCATCCACTATGGATGTCCTAGAAGAGTAAGTATTGTCTGCAAGACCCATGCTAAGTAGGATCAATGCCTATTCTGCTCATGGGGAGGTGAGGTCTCTTTAGTTCTACCAGTTATTGGCTGGGTGGAAAAGTAGAAAATTGGTGTCATCAGAGGGGCACCAAACCACCCAAAACTTCCATGCTAGTGTGCCTGTTCCAGAGCCTAGAGTCTTCAGCTGAGAGTCCCAGTTAAGGGACTGATCATCTGAAGCTGTCCTTGTCTTCCAAAAGGAGGGCTTCAGTAAGAGGAGGACCACACTAATAACTATATTGGCCCTCCTGGGCAGAAGACTTATGAGGTACTTATGCAGTCCCCATTCACCAAAGTAACCCCTTGGAGGAGATAGTCAATAAGCGATAACACCCCCTCCCCCGCCCCGGGGATTGAGAAACACTATGCCTTGGAGTCAACTGCTCCTTTTGGGGTAGGAAGAGAATATGAGCTTATAGCAAGAATAGGCCTCTGCCCTGCTGAAGGCGGCAATAAGCCCCTGAGCCTTTTGAAGGAAGCTGAAAAGAATTCCAGACATGGGCATGAGAAGGCAAACTCAAGACTGTCTCAGTTTTGCCGGGAGCCTGTACTGATCTGGACTGTTACCAAACATGGACCATCCCATCCCACTCCTAAAGGTTGGTGCCTTTGCCCTAGATATTCCAAACAGTGAAGGGGTCCAGTAGTACACCAATAGGTGTTCTTACCTGAGAGGTCCAGCTACATCTTCCCCGAGCGTCTCTTGCATGCGCCATATTTAGACACTGACTGACTGCCTTTTCCTCCATACCCTCAGTATTGAGGCACGGGCTGTGCTGTGTTTGAGCAGAAATGGGTGGATCTGAGAGCTGATTACTACATGATATACTGCCACATCAACCCAGGAGCTGAATTGAATCACTCAGTGATCAGTCTGGCAACATCTTACTCCCATAAATCATAGAATCGTCTAACAGCACAGCAGTCTCTTTTTATCATCTCCAAAATATTCACCAGCCATCCCTAGATTAGCATACAACATGCTCTACAAAATCATGAATGCATGGAAGCACTCAAAGAAGAAACAAATTTGAAATAGAGGCCAAATCCCATTTTGAAAAATACCATTTCAACTGAAGATGTCTCCAAACTTCTTTGTTGAGCAGGCTCTCTGTTCAAGGATAGGAGCAGGCAGAGAAGTCTGACCCCTCCCTTCAGCCACAGGAACCTGGCAGGCAGTGAAGCAGGAAACTAATCCTGGGCCAGGATTCCCCCCACCCAGGCTCTGTCCCAGCTGTTCAGCTATACTAAATGTCTTTTGTTGGGCTGGATTCCCTAGCACTCATGATGCAAGGGGTATGGATGCGATAGGGATTTTGCAAAATCCCCATTCTGTAAGTTATGATACTACTAATAATAGCTCACATTCATTGAGTGGTTACTATGTGGAAGGCTTTCCAGTGCTTTACAAGCATCATCTCATTTAATCTTCACAGTAAACCTCTGAGGTACGTAAGCAGCCCCATTACACAGATGAGAAAGGTCAACTGATTTTTTTTCTAAGGTCATCCAGTCAGCAAGTAAGTAGCTGAACAAAGAGTAGAACCAAAATCCATCAGGAGCTTCCCGCTGGTTCTCCAAAACTACTCATCTGGAAAAGCAGAGAGAGGCACATGACTGCAGCGTACAGGGGAAAAGGAGAGGGACTCCAGTTCTCTAGAGGTAGGTTGGACCTAAGGATGGTTGAAATAGGGATCTTGATGGGGTAAGCTGAAGCAAGATGGAAACAGAGAAAGAAGAGAAACTGTGACTTTTTGGAGGTAGCTTTCACTGTCTCTAAGCCAAGAGCTAGACCCCCTCTACACTATCTTCTACACAGCTGAGGCACAGGCATAACAAAAATCTCAAGCACTTGGAGAAGCATCTAAAATGTTCTAAGATCAAGAAGCATGTTCTCACTGAATCAGTGGCTCAGTGCAAAGGAGCACCTTTGATCTGGACATCCCAAAAGCCTAGATACCTTAAATTACTTGCCCTGCCTGTACCTGACATTATGAAGAATGAGGCAAGTGGCAAGTAAATAAGCTACTCAATGAATACACATTTGTTAATAAAGCTTATTTCTGAAATGCCTCTAACAGACGTTCTGAGCTCAAGCCATATTCCATTCAATCACCTACACCTTCTGTGTATCTCCAGGTCTAGAAAAACCTCATTGCTGGTCATGAGATCCTTCTGCCCTGCATCCTTCAATTCATACCTACATGGTTCAACCAAGGGATGGGCTTGTAAATTCCAGTGTCAGAGGAGGCATAAAGAGCAGTTTGTATTTTTGAACTCAGATTGGCCTGGCCTCACTTCTTGGCAGTTGAAGACATCTGGATTTGAGTACCATGCATAAAAAAAATAGCTCAAAATATATTGGCAAGGCCTCTCTAATTCCAGCCACCAATGGCAAAATGGGAAGGACTTCAAGCCTACAGACCAAGAATACACTGAGAAGACTATTAGGGAAACTGAATTTTAAAAAGGAAGAAAGTTCATGTGATTACTGCTATCCACAATCTAAGAGAGCAACCTGCAAAGGGATGATTTCTTGGTTGATTGCAATCTACAATCTGGGTCAGGGCATCTAGGTGACAAACAGTGGTATAATCACTGTTGCTGCTGCTGCTGATGATGATTAAGATGATAATGGTATTTACAAGGGAGAAAACTTATAGGTCTTTATATTTTTCCCAAGTGTTTTCACATGCAGTGTGTCAGGTGATTCCCCATGAGATATGTAGAAGAGTGTCAGTGTTCCACCATGTGTTGAAGAGAAGGACAGAGTGATTCAGACACCTGTCTGAGGTAACCAATGCTGAGCAAAAATGTCAAACACTGACGAGAGGGTGGCCCTAATGAAATCACCCCTTGAACGGTGTTTCCTGCTACAAAAGTGTTCAGGATCTCTAGTGAAGAGAGGACCTAGCACCTCCAAAGGACCAGACATGCCTGAAATGACACTGGCCAAGGTGTGGCTCCTCCAAGCTAGCACCTTCCTTCATCTCTACCCTCTGTCTGTCCTTAAACCTCCTCTAGCCCACTCAACTCGCTCTCCATTTTTCTACTAATCAAAACCCCAATTCAACAACATTCCAAATATTCTAAACCATACTGACTTGTTTCTTCTCTGAACTTCTTGTTTTGTTTTTTTTTATAATAAATTTATTTTTTATTGGTGTTCAATTTGCCAACATACAGAATAACACCCTGTGCTCAACCTGTCAAGTGCCCCCCTCAGTGCCCATCATCCATTCACCCCCACCCCCCGCCCTCCTCCCCTTCCACCACCCCTAGTTCGTTTCCCAGAGTTAGGAGTCTTTATGTTCGGTCTCCCTTTCTGATATTTCCTACCCATTTCTTCTCCCTTCCCTTCTATTCCCTTTCACTATTATTTATATTCCCCAAATGTATGAGAACATATAATGTTTGTCCTTCTCTGACTGACTCATTTCACTCAGCATAATACCCTTCAGTTCCATCCATGTTGAAGCAAATGGTGGGTTTTTGTTATTTTTAATGGCTGAGTAATATTCCATTGTATACATAGACCACATCTTCTTTATCCATTCATCTTTCGATGGACACCGAGGCTCCTTCCACAGTTTGGCTATTGTGGACATTGCTGCTAGAAACATCGGGGTGCAGGTGTCTCGGCGTTTCATTGCATCTGTATCTGGGGTAAATCCCCAACAGTGCAGTTGCTGAGTCGTAGGGCAGGTCTATTTTTTAACACTTTGAGGAACCTCCACACGGTTTTCCAGAGTGGCTGTACCAGTTCACATTCCCACCAACAGTGTAAGAGGGTTCCAGTTTCTCCACATCCTCTCCAACATTTGTGGTTTCCTGTCTTGTTAATTTTCCCCATTCTCACTGGTGTGAGGTGGTATCTCACTGTGGTTTTGATTTGTATTTCCCTGATGGCAAGTGATGCAGAGCATTTTCTCATGTGTGTGTTGGCCATGTCTATGTCTTCCTCTGTGAGATTTCTGTTCATGTCTTTTGCCCATTTCATGATTGGATTGTTTGTTTCTTTGGTGTTGAGTTTAATAAGTTCTTTATAGATCTTGGAAACTAGCCCTTTATCTGATACGTCATTTGCAAATATCTTCTCCCATTCTGTAGGTTGTCTTTGAGTTTTGTTGACTGTATCCTTTGCTGTGCAAAAGCTTCTTATCTTGATGAAGTCCCAATAGTTCATTTTTGCTTTTGTTTCTTTTGCCTTCGTGGATGTATCTTGCAAGAAGTTACTGTGGCCGAGTTCAAAAAGGGTGTTGCCTGTGTTCTCCTCTAGGATTTTGATGGACTCTTGTCTCACATTTAGATCTTTCATCCATTTTGAGTTTATCTTTGTGTATGGTGAAAGAGAGTGGTCTAGTTTCATTCTTCTGCATGTGGATGTCCAATTTTCCCAGCACCATTTATTGAAGAGACTGTCTTTCTTCCAGTGGAGAGTCGTTCCTCCTTTACCGAATATTAGTTGACCATAAAGTTGAGGGTCCACTTCTGGATTCTCTATTCTGTTCCATTGATCTATGTGTCTGTTTTTGTGCCAGTACCACACTGTCCTGATGACCACAGCTTTGTAGTACAACCTGAAATCTGGCATTGTGATGCCCCCAGCTATGGTTTTCTTTTTTAAAATTCCCCTAGCTATTCGGGGTCTTTTCTGATTCCACACAAATCTTAAAATAATTTGTTCTAACTCTCTAAAGAAAGTCCATGGTATTTTGACAGGGATTGCATTAAACGTGTAAATTGCCCTGGGTAACATTGACATTTTCACAATATTAATTCTTCCAATCCATGAGCATGGAATATTTTTCCATCTCTTTGTGTCTTCCTCAATTTCTTTCAGAAGTGTTCTATAGTTTTTAGGGTATAGATCCTTGACCTCTTTGGTTAGGTTTATTCCTAGGTATCTTATGATTTTGGGTGCAATTGTAAATGGGATTGACTCCTTAATTTCTCTTTCTTCAGTATTACTGTTAGTGTATAGAAATGCCACTGACTTCTGGGCATTGATTTTGTATCCTGCCACACTGCCAAATTGCTGTGTGAGTTCTAGCAATCTTGGGGTGGAGTCTTTTGGGTTTTCTATGTAGAGTATCATGACATTGGCGAAGAGGGAGAGTTTGACTTCTTCTTTGCCAATTTGAATGCCTTTAATGTCTTTTTGTTGTCTGATTACTGAGGCTAGGACTTCCAGTACTATGTTGAATAGCACTGGTGAGAGTGGACATCCCTGTCTTGTTCCTGATCTTAGGGGAAAGGCTCCCAGTGCTTCCCCATTGAGAATGATATTTGCTGTGGGCTTTTGGTAGATGGCTTTTAAGATGTTGAGGAATGTTCCCTCTATCCCTACACTCTGAAGAGTTTTGATCAGGAATGGATGCTGTATTTTGTCAAATGCTTTCTCTGCATCTAATGAGAGGATCACATGGTTCTTGGTTTTTCTCTTGATGATATGTTGAATCACATTGATTGTTTTACGAGTGTTGAACCAGCCTTGTGTCCGGGGAAAATCCTACTTGGTCATGGTGAATAATTTTCTTAATGTACTGTTGGATCCTATTGGCTAGTATCTTGTTGAGAATTTTTGCATCCATGTTCATCAGGGATATTGGTCTCTAATTCTCCTTTTTGGTGGGGTCTTTGTCTGGTTTTGGAATTAAGGTGATGCTGGCCTCATAGAACGAATTTGGAAGTACTCCATCTCTTTCTATCTTTCCAAACAGCTTTAGGAGAATAGGTATGGTTTCTTCTTTAAACGTTTGATACAATTCCCCTGGGAGGCCATCTGGCCCTGGACTTTTGTGTCTTGGGAGGTTTTTGATGACTGCTTCAATTTCCTCCCTGGTTATTGGCCTGTTCAGGTTTTCTATTTCTTCCTGTTCCAGTTTTGGTAGTTTGTGGCTTTCCAGAACTGCGTCCATTTCTTCTAGATTGCCTAATTTATTGGCGTATAGCTGTTCATAATATGTTTTTAAAATCGTTTGTATTTCCTTGGTGTTGGTAGTGATCTCTCCTTTCTCATTCATGATTTTATTAATTTGAGTCTTCTCTCTCTTCTTTTTAATAAGGCTGGCTAATGGTTTATCTATCTTATTAATTCTTTCAAAGAACCAACTCCTGGTTTTGTTGATCTGTTCCACAGTTCTTCTGGTCTCAATTTCATTGAGTTTTGCTCGAATCGTTATTAACTCTCTTCTGCTGGATGTAGGATCTATTTGTTGTTTTTTCTCTAGCTCCTTTAGGTGTAATGTTAGTTTTTGTATGAGTCCTTTCCAGTTTTTGAATAGATGCTTGTATTGAGATGTATTTCCCCCTCAGGACTGCTTTTGCTGCATCCCAAAGATTTTGAACAGTTGTGTCTTCATTCTCATTAGTTTCCATGAATTTTTGAAATTCTTCCTTAATTTCCTGGTTGACCCTTTCATCTTTTAGCAGGATGGTCCTTAACCTCCACGTGTTTGAAGTCCTTCCAAACTTCTTGTTGTGATTTTGTTCTAATTTCAAGGCATTATGGTCTGAGAATATGCAGGGGATGATCCCAATCTTTTGGTATCGGTTCAGACCTGATTTGTGACCCAGTATTTGGTCTATTCTGGAGAAAGTTCCATGTGCACTTGAGAATAATGTGTATTCAGTTGAGTTTGGATGTAAAGTTCTGTAGATATCTGTGAAATCCATCTGGTCCAGTGTATCATTTAAAGCTCTCGTTTCTTTGGAGATGTTGTGTTTAGAAGACCTATCGAGTGTAGAAAGCGCTAGATTGAAGTCACCAAGTTTAAGTGTATTATTATCTAAGTATGTCTTAACTTTGGTTATTAATTGATTGATATATTTGGCAGCTCCCACATTCGGGGCATATATATTGAGGATTGTTAAGTCTTCTTGTTGGATAGATCCTTTAAGTATGACATAGTGTCCCTCTTCATCTGTCACTACAGTCTTCGGGGTAAATTTTAGTTTATCTGATATAAGGATGGCTACCCCTGCTTTCTTTTGAGGACCATTTGAAAGGTAAATGGTTCTCCAACCTTGTATTTTCAGGCTGTAGGTGTCATTCTCTCTAAAATGAGTCTCTTGTAGACAGCAAATAGATGGGTCCTGCTTTTTTATCCAGTTGAAACCCTGCGCCTTTTGATGGGGTCATTAAGCCCATTCACGTTCAGAGTCACTATTGGAAGATATGAGTTTAGTGTCATTATGATATCTATTCAGTCCTTGTTTTTGTAGATTGTTCCACTGGACTTCTTCTTAAAGGGGAATTTTAAGAGTTCCCCCTTAAAATTTCTTGCAGAGCTGGTTTGGAGGTCACATATTCTTTCTGTTCCTGCCTGTCTTGGGAGCTCTTTATCTCTCCTTCCATTCTGAATGAGAGCCTTGCTGGATAAGGTATTCCTGGTTGCATGTTTTTCTCATTTAGGACCCTGAATATATCCTGCCAGCCCTTTCTGGCCTGCCAGGTCTCTGTGGAGAGGTTTGCTGTTACCCTAATACTCCTCCCCATAAAAGTCAGGAATTTCTTGTCTCTTGCTGCTTTAAGGCTCTTCTCTTTATCTTTGGAATTTGCAAGCTTCACTATTAAATGTCGAGGTGTTGAACGGTTTTTCTTGATTTTAGGGAGGGATCTCTCTATTTCCTGGATCTGAATGCCTGTTTCCCTTCACAGATTAGGAAAGTTTTCAGCTAGGATTTGTTCAAATACATATTCTGGCCCTCTGTCCCTTTCAGCGCCCTCAGGAACCCCATTTAAACGTACGTTTTTCTTCCTCAGGCTGTCATTTATTTCCCTTAATCAATCCTCATGGTCTTTTAATTGTTTGTCTCTTTTTTCCTCAGTTTCCCTCTTTGCCATCAACTTGTCTTCTATGTCACTCACTTGTTCTTCTACCTCGTTAACCCTCGTCGTTAGGACTTCTAGTTTGGATTGCATCTCATTCAATTGATTTTTAATTTCTGCCTGATTAGATCTAAATTCTGCAGTCATGAAGTCTCTTGAGTCCTTTATGCTTTTTTCTAGAGCCACTAGTAGCTTTATAATAGTGCTTCTGAATTGGCTTCCTGACATTGAATTATAATCCAGATTTTGTAACTCTGTGGGAGAGAGGACTGTTTCTGATTCTTTCTTTTGAGGTGAGGTTTTCCTTCTAGTCATTTTGCTCAGTGCAGAGTGCCAAAAAGTAAGTTGTATTGGGAAAAGGAGAAAAAGAGAGGAGAGAAAGAAGGAAAGAAAAGAGAAAAAGAAAAAAGTAAAAAGGAAGAAAAAAAAGAAAAAAAAAGAGAAGAAAAAGAGAAAGAAAAAGAAAGAAAGAGGGGGAAAAGTGTGGGGGAAGCAATCAGAAATCAAAAAGAAAAAAAAACACGGGGGAGTATCTTCTGATTCTGTATACTTTAAGTCCCTTGATTTCCCCTGGAACTTGTCCGTCTAGTTGGTCTTCTGGGGGAGGGGCCTGTTGTGCTGATTTTCAGGTGTTAGCACTTGGGGGAGCTGCTCAGCCCCCTGCCTGGTGCAGGGCTCAGTGGGGGTTGTTTACCCCGTGAGGCCCCAGGAGGAACAACCACAGTGGGGGCGGCCAGCTCTGGAGCCCTGGATTCAGCTCCCGCAGTAACTACAGAGCTCTCAGCCTGTAGGGGCCTGGATGCTCAGCTTGGGGCAGGAGCGTCCTTGCTGTCCTGTGCCCTCCCGGCCTCTGCCTGTCCCGGGGGGAGGCCGGATCCTGGGCTGTGTCCCCCGCGCCCTGTGCTCCTGGTCTGCGCTGTTGGATTCGCGCTCCTGGCCGGGCAGCCCCCTCTCCGCGGAGCCTCCCCCCGAGCCCCTCTGATCTGCTCCTGGGTCCAGCCGTGTGCGCTGCAGCTCTTTAAGGAGCTCGGCACACTCTCCCTGGGGCGCAGGTGTCTGTTAGTGTCCCTGGGAGCCTGAGGGCATCCCCGCCCCTCCTGGGGTCCTGCTCTAACTCCCTGCGAGTGCCTTTCTGCCCGGGAAGATTGGTGAAGCTCCTGCTTCTCCAGGACGGAGCTTTCCTTTCCTGGGGGCACTCGCCCTGGCCTTAGCCCGGCTCCTCGTGGGGCCCCTCCCCCTTGGAGGCCTTTTGTTTCTTTATTTCTTTTTTCCCTGTCTTCCTACCTTCATAGAAGCGTGAACTCTTCTCACTGTAGCATTCCAGCTGTTCTCTCTTTAAATCTTAGGCCGAATTCGTAGATTTTCAGGATAATTTGTAGGTTATCTAGGTAATTTGGTGGGGACAGGTGATTTGGGGACCCTACTCTTCCGCCATCTTGCCGAATTCCCCTGAACTCTTGTTTTGGATCAATACATCCTTTTGAAAAATTGATGAAAGCTGTAGGCCTTTCTTTTCCCTCAAGGGGGGGATATATATTGGCAGACGTGTTGCACCCATGCAGACTCTTGCACCCAAGTGTGTTCCCTCTCTCTCATACAAACACACTTTTGAGTATACAATAAATTAGATCTTGGGCTAATTTAAAAAGGAATCATCTTTAAGGCCAGATGAAGAAAACCTGAGAATAGATGGCTTACAGGTAGAATCATTCTCCTTTGGCTTTTACCATCCCTCTTCTAGCAATCTTTTACCCCTCACCCCAGCCTACTTGTCCCATCCTCTACTCTCTAGCTTCTTGTTGTCCTTCATTACCCAGGGTTCATCACCACCTTGCCCCTTCTCCACCCATCTGGGAGTCTCATTCCATCAGGACTCAGTCAGGCACAATGAGCTAGCTCACTTGCCAATCACTTGGCAGATCCCAGATAATACATTTGACAGGGATCTGCAGATCAAATGGGACGTGTATTTGAACTGGAGTCTTCTGGAAATAATAGGGGGGTTTGGAGGAAGGGAGGGAGAGTCCTTTCAGAACTCCTGTCCGTTTCACCTAGGAGAAGGACTATGGCTATCTACTCTAGAAAACATGATATACTTGATGTTGACCTACTCACATTTGAGATAATAGGCTATCACTGAATATGAAGAGAAGACAAAGGCCATGTCACATACATGACGGTCTTCTCTAAACAACTATCTTCAAACTCTTTGTACCTGAGGTTCTGCCATTGTCACTGGCTTACCACTCCTGCACACACTGTCCGCAACAGTTTATGTCAGAACTACCATAGGGGAATAGTTGAAGAAAAAAGTCCTTACGGAAGTTGGTGGTAAGTCCTTCTTGTGAAAGAATGACCACTGGATGGAGAGCTTGTCTCGGGAGGCCACAGTGCTGGTGTAGGTGCAGACAAGTGTGACATCAGATCCAATAGTCACGTTCACAATGCTGTTTGGGATGGTCACCTGCACCATACTAACTTGACCTGAAAAAGTAATCATCAGAACAAAAATGGTACACTCTCACATTCTGACAACAATCTTTCATTACAAAGCATTTTCAAGGACATCTTATTTGAGGAATCCAAGGTGAGGAGGAGGAGGAAGAATGCTGAGCAAGCAATTGGCGTGGGGATAGGGAGTTTCTCACAAATGACAATGTAATGAAACTCAAATCCTATGTGATGGTGAGATAATAACACCGAACTGGGAATTATTCTGTATAAGCATGGCCTTAAACAGAGGTTCTTGAGCAGCCCGGGTGGCTCAGCGGTTTAGTGCCGCCTTCAGGCCAGGGCGTGATCCTGGAGACATGGGATCAAGTCTCCTGTCCGGCTCCCTGCATGGAGCCTGCTTCTCCCTCTGCCTGTGTCTCTGCCTCTCTCTCTCTCTCTCCTCTCTGTGTTTCTCATGAATAAATAAATAAAATCTTTTTAAAACCCCCCAAAAAACAGAGGTTCTTAAAATGTTGTCCAGGGACCCAAACAGGTCCATGAGCATGGAAAACAATCCAGTTTGCCCAGGACTAACAGATTTCTCATATATGGAACTTTCAGTTTTATTTTTTTCCTTCCAAGTTTTTGTTTAAATTCCAGTTAGTTAAAAAAAAATAAAATAAAAAAATAAATTCCAGTTAGTTAACATGTAGTGTAATATTGGTTTAAGGAGTAGAATTTAGTGATTCATCACTTACATACAACACCTAGTTCTTATTAATTTTTTTTTAAATTTTTTTTTATGATAGTCACAGAGAGAGAGAGGCAGAGACATAGGCAGAGGGAGAAGCAGGCTCCATGCACCGGGAGCCTGACGTGGGATTCGATCCCGGGTCTCCAGGATCGCGCCCTGGGCCAAAGGCAGGTGCCAAACCGCTGCACCACCCAGGGATCCCAACACCTAGTTCTTATTACAACAAGAGCCCTCCTTAATGCCCATCACCCATCCAGCCCTTGCCTCCACCAACCTCCCCTCCAGCAGCCCTCAGTTTGTTTCCTAGAATTAAGAGTCTCTTATGGTTTGCCTCCCTCTCTGTTTTTATCTTATGACAGCATTGCTTTGGCAGCTATGTAATGTGTGCTTATGTATTTTTGTTTAAATAATTTTTAGTTTTAATTTCTAATTCAGTAAATATAGATAGAAATAACTGACATAGCAAAGATTCTTTGGGGTTCCTCAGTAATTTTAATTAAAATTTTACTGAGATAATAGTAGATTTGCATACAGTTCTTAGAAGTAATCACAGATATCCCATGTACACTTTACCCAGCCCCTCATTACAGTAACATTTTATAAAACTGTACTATAATATATCACAATTAGGACATTCATATTGATACAATCCACCCATCTTATTTTTATTTCTCCAGTTCTATTTGTACTCAAGTGTGCATATGCATTTAGTTTTATACACTTTTATCACATGTAAGTGTGTGTATCTGCCATTGCAATCAAAATACTGGACGGTGTCATCACCACAAAGATCCCTAATGTTGCCCTTTTATAATCACTTACCTTCCTTCTGCAACCCCATCCCTGATTCTAAGCATGGGTAGCCACTAATCTGTCCTTCATTGTTAAAATTTTGTCTTTTGTAACCTTTTGGGATGGGCTTTTTTTCACTCATAATTACCTAGCAGCATACCCAAATTGTTGTATCTGTAACTCATTGCCATTTGTTGATTAGTAGCATTCAATCTGCGTAACAATTGACCCATTTAGGAACATTTGGGTCATTTCCAGGACTTGGCAATTGAATAAAACTCCAAGGTACAGATTTTTCAGTGAATATAAATTTCTATTTCACTGGGATAAATTTCCAAGAGTGCAATTTTTGGGTCAGATGGTAGTTCCATGTTTAGTTTTATTAAAGAACAAAAACAGGGACGCCTGGGTGGCTCAGTCGGTTGAGTGTCTGACTCTTGATATCAGCTCAGGTCTTGATCTCAGGCTGGTAGGTTCAAGCCCTGCTTTGGACTCCATGCTGGGCACAGAGCCTATCTAAAAAAAGACAAATAAACAAGCCAAAAACCAGCCACATTGTTTTCCAGAGTGGTTATATCAATATACATTCCCACCCATAAGATATGAGTGGTCTAGTCTCTCCACATCCTCCTCAGTCTTTGGTATTGTCACTAATTTTCTACTTTAGCCATAATAAGTATATAGTAATATATCATTGTGATTTTAATTTGTCTTTCTCTGGTGCAATTTTATGATGCTAAACAACTTTTTATGTGAAAATTTGTCACTTGTATGTGTTCCTTGGTGAAAGGTCTGTTCATATCTTTAGACCATTTTCTAACTGGATTATTTAATTTTCAACTGTTAAATTTTGAGAGTTCTCTATGTAATCTAGATTCCAGTCTCTTCTTGGACAGAGATAGTTTTATTTCTTCCTTTCCAATTTATATGCTTTTTGTTTCTTTTATTACCTTATTGCAATGGCTATAACTTCCAGAACTTTACATGTACAACATGTACATGACATAATACAGGATATGTTGTTAACTGTAGGTTATTTGTAGATGCTTCTTATCACGTTGAGGTAATTCTCCTTTGTCATGGGTTGAATTGTGTCTCACCAAAAGGTATGTAAAAGTTCTAATTCCTGGTATCTGTTAATGTGACCTTATTTGGAAATTGGTTCTTTGCAATGTAATTAAGCTAAGGATCTTGAGATGAGATGATTCTGGATTTAGAGTGGGCTTTAAATCCAATGACTGTTGTCCCCATAAGAGAAAGGAGAGGGAAATTTGACAAAGATACACAAGGAGAAAGGCCATATGAAGGTAAAATCAAACACTGGAGCAATGTACATACAAGCAAAGGAACACCAAACATTTCTAGCAGCCAAGTAGCAGAAAGCCATGGCACAGATTCTACTTCAGAGCTTCTAAAGAAAATCAATATTGCCAAAGCTTTACCTTCAGGCTTTGGGCCTCCAGAACTGCGAGAGAATAAACTTCTCTTGTTTTAAGCCACGTGGTTTCTGGCAATTTCTGACAGCAGCTCTTGGAAAGGAACACATCTATTGCTTAATTTGCTGAGAGTCTTTATCATGAATGAGTACTGGATTTTGTCAGATGCCCTTTCTCCATCAATTGATATAATCATTTGCTTTTTTTCCTTAAGCTTGTTGATATGATAGATTACACTGAATGACTTTGAATGTTGAACCAGCCTTGCATACCTGAAATAAATCCCATTTAGTCATTGTGTAGAATTCCTTTAAAACATAGTAGAATTCAATTTCCTAGTGTTTTGTTGAGAGTTTTTGAATCTAGGTTCATGAAAGTATTTGGTCTATAGTTGTCTATTTCTGTACTGTCTTTAGTTTTAGTATCAAGGTAATACTAGCCTCATAAAATGAGTTGAAAGCCTTCACTCCTCTTCTGTGTTTTGGAAGAGACTGTGTAAAATTATTGTTAATTATTTTTTTCTAATGTTTGGTAGAATTATCCAGTGCAAGCATCTAGGCCTGGGTATTTCTTTTTCAGGAGCTTTTTAAATTGTGAATTCAATTTCTTTAAGGGTTATGGTATCTTCAGATTATCTATTTTATATCAGGTGAGCTTTAGTAGTTTGTTGTTTTGGGGGAATTGGTCCATTTCTTCTAAGTTGTCAAATAGATGCATGTAAAATGTGCACATTTCTTTATTATATTTTTAATGACTGCAGGATCTGTGCTGATACCACATATTTCATTTCTGATATTGGTGATCTGTGTCTTATCTCTTTTTATTTTTACCAATCTTGCTAGAGATTTGTCAAAATTATATATCCGTTTTTTCAAGGAACCAGATTTTTATTTCATGTAATGATTTTCCTATTTCAATTTCATTGATTTAAGTTCTTATTATTTCCTTTCTTTTCTTTGTTTTGGGTTTATTTTACTCTTCTTCCAGTTCCTTGATGTAGAAACTTCAATTATTGACTTGATGCTTTTCTTAATTGCAAATGGAAGCATTTAGTGTTATAATTTTCTGTTTTAGCACTGTTTTAGTTGCATGTTACATTTTTCCATATGTTATATTTTCATTTTAATTCAGTTCTATGTATATTCTTTAAACTTCCTTTGAGATTTCCTTTTTGGTCCAAAGATTATTTAGAAATGTGTTGTATAATTCCCAAGTGTTTAGAGATTTTCTTGTTGCCTTTCTGTTCTTGATTTCTAAAAGTTTGATTCCATTGTGCTCAGAGAACAGATTCTGCATGATTTTAATTCTTTTACATTTGTGGAGGGTTTTTTTTATGGCCAAGCATATACTCTATCTTGGTATATTCTGCAGGTGCTTGGGGAAATAAATGCATTCTGCTATTGCTGGGTGGAATACTTTATACAAAAGATGTATTTTAAAATTATGGGAATGCCTGCGTTGTACAGCCAGTTAAGCATCTGATTCTTGGTTTTGTCTCAGGTCATGATCTCAGGGTCATGGGATTGAGCCCCATGTCAGGGCCCTTGCTCAGCATGGAGTCTGCTGAAAGATTCTATCTCTTTCTCCCTCTGCCCCACCTCCCATCTCTTAAATTATCAAATAAATCTTTAAAAACACTATGAATACTCACCAAGATAGACCACATTATGGCCTTAAACAAATCTTAACACATTTAAAAGAAGAGAAATCACACAATGTCTACTCCCAGACCACAATGGAATTAAAACAGAAATAAAGTAACAATAAGACTACTGGGAAGTCCCAAAATACATGGAGACTAAACAACACACTTCTAAATAACACATGAATCAAAGAAATCTCAAGAGGAAATTTAAAATACTTTTAACCAATGAAAATGAAAATACAACTTATAAAAATTTGTGATATGCAACAAAAGCAGCACTTAGAGGGAAATTTCAGCACGAGTGCATATATTACAAAACAAGAAAGATCTAAAATCAATCATGTAAGTTCTCACCTTAGGAAACTAGGAAAAAAGAATAAATTCAAAGCAAAAGAAAAGAAATAATGAAAATTAGAGCAAAAATCATTGAAATTGAAAACAAGAAATCAATACAGAAAACCAATGAAACCAAAACTGGTTGTTGAAAAAGATAGGTAAAATTGATAAGACTCTAAGTTAGCTAACTAAGAAAAAAATAAAGTGAACACAAATTGCTAGTATCAGAAATGAAAGAGCGCCATAACTTTAGATACCATGGATATTAAAAGGATAATAAGGGTAGCCCTGGTGGCGCAGCGGTTTACCGCCGCCTGCAGCCCGGGGTGTGATCCTGGAGACCCGGGATCGAGTCCCACATCAGGCTTCCTGCATGGAGCCTGCTTCTCCCTCTGCCTGTGTCTCTGCCTCTCTCTCGCTCTCTCTGAATGAATAAATAAATAAATCTTCCACGTTGAAGCAAATGGTGGGTATTTGTCAGTGAAGTAAGTCAGTCGGAGAAGGACAAACATTATATGTTCTCATTCATTTGGGGAATATAAATAATAGTGAAAGGGAAAATAAGGGAAGGGAGAAGAAATGTGTGGGAAATATCAGAAAGGGAGACAGAACGTAAAGACTGCTAACTCTGGGAAACGAACTAGGGGTGGTAGAAGGGGAGGAGGGCGGGGGGTGGGAGTGAATGGGTGACGGGCACTGGGTGTTATTCTGTAAGTAAATTGAACACCAATAAAAAAAATAAAAAAAAAATAAATAAATAAAAAAAATCAAAAGGAAAAAAAAATAAATAAATCTTAAAAAAAAAAGGATAATAAAAGAATACTAGGCACATTGTTCCATCCACATTGAAGCAAATGATGGGTATTCGTCCTTTCTGATGGCTGAGTAACATTCCATTGTATATATAAACCACATCTTCTCTATCCATTCATTTGTCGATGGACATCAAGGCTCCTTCCACAGTTTGGCTATGTAGGGGAGGTGGGCAGGGGGATGGGGTGACTGGGTGACGGGCACTGAGGAAGGCACTTGACAGGATGAGCACTGGGTGTCATACTATATGTTGGCAAATCGAACTTCAATAAAAAAATATATTTAAAAGAAAATGAATACTAGGAACAACTCTCGGCCTACAAATTTGTTAACCTCAATAAAATGGACCAATTCCTTGAAAAACACAACCTGTTAAAGCTCACACAAGAAGTAGACAATTTTGACAGGCTTATATATACTCTATATGTACTAAAGAAATTGAATCAATAATTAATAGCCTTCAAAAAAAGAGGTTCCAAGCCTGGGGCCCCTGGTGAATTCTACCATACATTCAAGGAAGAAACTTAACCAAGTATCTACAATCTCTTTCAGAAGATAGAATAAAGGGAGTATTTCCTAATTCATCCTATGATGTCAATATCACCCTAATACTAAAACCAAAGACATTACAGGAAAAGAAAACTATAGACCAATATCTCTAATGAACACACAAAAACCCTTGATAAAATATTAGTAAATCAAATCCAACAATGCATAAAAAGAATTCCATACCATGGCCAAGTAGGATTTATCTTGGCAAGGCTGACTCAAAATTTGAAAATGAATTAATGCAATCTATCACATGAACATGTTTTTAAAAATCACATGATCATATCAGTATATTCAGAAAAAGAATTTTCCAAAGCCCAATGTCCATTTGTTATAAAAACCTTCAACTAGGAATACAGAGGACTTACAACTCAATCAAGAACACTTACAAAAAACCTGCAGCTAACACCATCCTTAATGGTGAGAAACTAGAAGCGTTCTTACTAAGATCAGGAGTCAGACAAGGATATTCCCTCTCATCACTCCTTTTCAATCTCATTCTGAAGTTCTAGCTAATGCAATAAGATACAAAAAGTATACAGATTGTGAAGGAAATGACAGATTACATGATTGTCTATGTAGAAAATCCAAAAATAAACCTTATGGAACTAATAGTGATTAAAGAAAGTTTTCAGGATACAAGGTTAATGCACAAAAGTTAGTTGCTTTCCTATATACTGGCCATGAACAAGTGGAATTTGAAATTAAAAATACAAAACCATTTACATTAGCAACACCACCCCCCTCCCCCCGCCAAATGAAATGCTTGAGTATAAATCTGGAAAAATCTGTACAAGGGCTATATGAAGAAAACCAGAAAACTCTGATGAAAGAAATAAAAATAAATAAATGGAGACATAAGACATAGTCTGTGTCTCAATAGAATAGGAAGACTCAATATTTTCAAGATGTCAGCTCTTCCCAACTTGCTCTATGGAGTCAATGTTACAGTCAAAATCTCAGGAAGTTATTTTGTGGATATTGACAAAGAAATTCTAAAGTTTGTATGGAGAAGAAAGAGACCCAGAATAGCCAACACAATATTGAAGAACAAATTTGGAGGACTGACACTACTTCAAGACTTCCTATAAAGCTATAGTAATCAAGACTGTATAGTATTGGTGAAAAAAATAGACAAATAGATCCATGAAACACAATAAAGAGCCCTAAAACAGACCCACAAAAAATAGTCAACTGATCTTTGACAACAGAGCAAAAGCAATACAATGGAGCAAAGATAATCTCTTCAACAAATGGTGCTGAAACAACTGGACGCTTATGTAGAAAAAAAAGAATCTTGCCACAGAACTTACACCCTTCACAAAAATTACCTCAAAATGTATCTAACAGATCTAAATGAAAAAAGCAAACTATAAAACTTCTAGAATATAACATAGGAGAAAATCTAGATGACCTTAAGTATAATAATGATTTTTAAAGATACAACACTAAAGGCACAATCTATAAAAGAAATAATTGATAAGCTGGGCTTTATTAAAACTAAAATATTTTGCTCTGCAAGGACACTGTCAAGAGAATGAGAAGACTAAAGCCACAGACTAAAAAAACTATATGCAGAAGACATATCTGATAATGGTTTCCTATCCAAAATACACAAATAACTCATAAAACTCATGAATAAGTAAACAAACAACCACATTAAAAATGGATTAAATGGACACCTGCTCAGCAGTTGGGCGCCTGCCTTTGGCTCAGGTCGTGATCCCAGGATCCAGGATTGAGTCCCGCATTGGGCTCCCTGCGAGGAGCCTGCTTCTCCCTCTGCCTATGTCTCTGCCTCTCTCTGTGTCTTTCATGGATAAATAAATAAAACCTTTAAAAAAATGGATTAATGACCTTAAAAGACCTCTCATCAAAGATGATATACAGATGGCAAATAAGCATATGAAAAGATGCTTCACATCATTTATCATTAAGGTGATACAAATTAAAACAATGAGATACTACTACACATCTATTAGAATGGCCAAAATCCAGAACACTGACAATACCAAATGCTAGTGAGGATGTGGAGCAACAGAAACTCTCCTTCATTAATGGTGGGAATGCAAAATGGTACAGGCACTTTGGAAGACAGTTTGATGTTTATTTACAAAGTAAACACACTCTTAACCGTAGTGCCCAGCAGTTATGCTCCTTGATGTTTACCAAAAAAAATTGAAAATTTATATCCACACATAAATCTGTGCATGAATGTTTACAACAGCCTTATTTATAATTGCCCAAACTTGGAAGAAACCAAGATGTCCTTCAGTAGGTGAATGGATTAATAACCTGTGGTATATATGGGTTCCTGGAGGCTCAGTCAGTTGAGTGTCCTGATTTCAGCTCAGGTCATAATCTCAGGATCCTGGGACGGAGTCCCATGGCACGTTGGACTCCCCACTCAATGGGGAGTCTGTTCGAGGATTTTCTCTCTCTCCCTCTCCCGCCCCCTCTGTCTCCGTCTCTCTCTCTGTCTCTGTCTCTCTCTCTCCCTCTCCCCCTCCCCACCCTCACACTCTCTTGCTCTTTCTCTCTCCCCTTTAAAATAAATAAATCTTTTAAAAAATACTTTAAAAATAAATAAAAACACAAACTGTGGTAGACACAAACAATGCTAAAAAGAAGAGCTGTTAAGCTATGAAAAGATATAGAAGGACATTAAATACATATCACTAAGTGAAAAAAGCCAATCTGGAAAGTCTATATACTATATGATTTCAATTCTGATATTCTGGAAAAGGCAAAGCTATGGAGACAATGTAAATATCATTGGATTCAAAGGGTTGGTGGAGGGGAAGGCATGAATAGGTGGAACACTGAGCAGTGAATATATTCTACATGATAATATAATGGCAGATGCATGTCATTATGCATTTGTCCAAACCCACAAGCATTTTGTCTATCATGTTAGGAATCCCCTCTATTTAAATCTGTCATTTTAGGGATGTCTGGGTGGCTCAGTGGTTGAGTGTCTGCCTTTGGCTCAGGGCATGATTCTGGAGTCCTGGGACTGAGTCCTGCATCATTCTCCCCACAGGGACCCTGCTTCTCCCTCTGCCTATGTTTCTGCCTCTCTCTGTGTCTCTCATGAATAAATAAATAAAATCTTTTTTAAAAATCTCATTTTAGCAGACAGTCTCTTTTATTTTGTTTCATGTTTTACACACAGCCTACTTTTGTGGACTGGGTTTCTAATGCTAATTTAATGTCCAGAGTTTCTACAGTGTTGTTTTGGTCTGTCTGGTTTAACCACTGTCACTGGGGCTTCTGTGTTTGTCTCTGATTCTATTGCCTGAGCGATTGGAAGTGTTTCTCCAGGCCAGGTTGCTGGGTGCTTCTCAGTGGGGGAATCGCTATGGTGGGACACTCCACTGTAGCCCTGTGTCTGGGGAGTAGTGGGCGGGTTGGAGGAAGAGTCTCAGACTCACACAAAGAGTCTTCCAGAACTGAGCATTTGCTGTGACTTCATTCCTTTTGTCTGTTGTACCCTCTGGCCTCCTCAGTATCTCTAGATGAAAGTGAGGAGTCTCAGGCTCAGTGAGAAAAAGAATGCTTCCTTTGTCTACTCTTCTTGGTGTGGCTTCTTATGACTCATCCAGTGGTGTTGGGCTCACTTGATGTAAGAGGGACTCTCATTAGATCTGGTGGAAGAATAAGCCTCCCAAGGCTGCCCTCTGTTACTAGGTTGAGATCTGGAAATCCCAGAACTGTTTACCCTTCTTCACTTGGATGGAAAGAAATAAGACCCCTTGCCACTGTGTTATTCCCAGCACCCAAACCACTGCTTTCTTCTTATAGTCTTTCAGAACTCTCCCTGGATTGTCTTTTACGTTATTTCCAGGGAGAGTTTAATACTTGTTTCTAGCAGAAAGAAGCAAGGACAAGCAGCTCTATGCCCTTTTATTCAGACCAGAAATCTCCCTCAAGTTTTAAGAGTGTAAAAGGGAAAAAAAAGAGTGTAAAAGGGTCCTGAAACCACCAAGCCTGAGAATTGTTGACCTTCTGAAATGATGAGCTGCCCCTATGATTTGGGGGAATGCCAAAGAGTCTCCCACTCCAAAACCCAGCCTACCACTGTACTTGAAATTCTCAGTACTATACAAGCATCTTTCAAAGGGCTGTTATAGGGAACAATACTTTGGGTAACACTCTAGAGACACTGGCTCATCTTATTAACTGGTTATTACCCATTGCAAAGTCAGAGAGCATAGAAGTTCTCCAGGATGGAACGTAAGACCATCAGATAGGTATTAGAAAAAAAAGATCAAGTTTAATAGATGCTCTCTATGCTGCAGGGGAATCTGAGAGAGAGTTCTGGCTTCTTTCAGGGTTACAGACAAGTAGTAGAATGAAAGTACAGAGATCATGAAAAGATCAGAGGAAATGTACAGGAAGACGAATCCTTGCCCCCTTCCCAATTCTGCACACCTAAAGACTTTAATTTTATTTTCCTTACTTAACTACAGGCAAACATAAGTCATGAAATTGACAAACATTTTGAAAAATTAGAAGAAAAAGCAAACCATTGTACTGAGACCCCTGGTTTTCCATATTCAATAGCCAAGTAGTCTGTCACAGCCAGGCCACCTGGTCCAGCTGTTTCTCTGCCAGAGGTTGGCTGCTTATATGGCAACTGATGCGGTGATAAATTGAGATTAGTGATTTAGGATAGGCATCAAAGCAGCACCTTCTAACTCCATGCAGTTTCCCTCTTCTCAATGTTGTCTCCAGGCTTTCCTGGTTCCCATTATTTATGCCTTTCCAAAAAACAAAACTGACCCTATGGAAAATAGCTACTCTTTCCAATGGAAACTTTATTGGGGAAGGCTAAGTGGCTCTCTCCTGACCTCACAGAGCCCATCTTGTTTTTCCTAAGTTAGTCACACCTTTGACTATGCTTAAATGATGATTTCCAAATGCCTTTAAAGTGTACAAGATAAAAAGGACAGAATAGTGATTTGGTGGCCATTGAAGTCCCCGAAACTTTCCCCTAAAAACAGAGATTTTAGAGGTATTATTCGGCTATCATTTTTGTCTTCTAGTTTGGGTCCCAGCGTCTGTTATGGGATTAGTGTAATGGTGGGAGCTTATGACAAAGTAAGCACCCTGCCCACCCCCTACAAAATGCCCCTCAAAGGCTGCTCTCTGCAAAAACATTAGAAGGCAAAGTAAGCACAGCTCTACAAGGCAAGCCATGGAAGAGGCTGTGGTGTCTATCAACAAATACCCGTTGAACACCTGTTTTGTGCCACCTACAGTGCTAAACATGGAGGAAGCAATAATGAACAAATCAGACACAATCTCTGCTCACCCTGTCCACATGGCAGGAAGCCATTTGGAGCACAGAATGAGGACAAATGAAAATCAAGGATTGGGGAATATAAATGTGATATCAGCATTTTGAACAGTTTTTTTTTAAATAGACATACAAATACATAAATAATTTGAGGTCTGTAGAAGCTCAACAACATCACCTCAGAATAAGGATGGTCACCTCCAAATCTACTGTGAGATTTTTTTTTTTGAGAAGACTACATATTGTCCTATAATAGGTAACAATTGGCAAGGCAATATCTCCAGATAATTTTATTGCCCAGATTCCCAGTACTCATCACCACAATCAATCCTCAAATTCTGAAGAAAAGACGGTTCTCAGAAATTGCCCTTCCCTCATATAGCAACAGTATTCTTCAGAGCCCAAAGTTACATATTTTCAGATGAACTTACAAAAAATATTACATGCTGGGCATTGAGGGGGGCACTTGACAGGATGAGCACTGGGTGTTATTCTGTATGTTGGTAAATTGAACACCAATAAAAAATTAATTTATTAAAAAAATGTCACATGCTTCCATTAGTACGCATTACTTAAACCATTGAGATCATCCTCTAGCCCATTCAATAGGATTCCCTGTAATTGTGGAAATGTTTTATCTCTGAACTACCGTTCAATTTAGTAGTCATTACTCACATGTGGTTGAACATCTGGAATGGGGCTGGTGTGACTGAGGAACTGTATTTCTAAGTTCATTTCATTAGAATTAATTTAAATTTAAGTAGTCACATGCAGATAGTGAACAGCACAAATGTAACCTTAAACTGAAAGTGATTCTGTAAGTGGCAGGTAAAAAAAAAATCCCTTCCTTTGGATTAATTTACTCTAAACTGGGAAAGTATTTTAAAATTGAGAAGGTCAGAAAAACCTCTGTATTATTAACAAGACAGTGAATGAATAGCAACATATAGATTAGTGCCTGATGTAAACAAAACTCAGAACTGCAATCTCCCTCACTGCCTTGGCTGAATTAAAAAACAAAACAAACAATACATATGTGGTTGAATATGCATAATTGTTTTTAAAAACCAGTGCTTGTTATTAAAAGAAACTAACCCAAAGTATATACACATATTTATCAATGTTTTCAAAAGATTTTTTTCATGTTTTGGTAATGATTGTTTACTCGTGTACTTAATGTCTACAATATGGCAGGCACTGTGCTTATAGGAGAATCATTCTCTTAATATACCACAGCAAAAATATTCCTCAAATAACCATATTTAATATGATGCATTTGAAGTGATTTAATTTCCAGCAACTTCACACATAATTGCTTCATTTTTGACCTATAATATAACTAAAGGATCACTTATGTTTTGGATTTGACCATGAGACCAAAATTCAAGTATATTACTGCTTTAAAATGCATAGCATGTATCTCCAGAAAATGAAAAAAATTAAAATATCTTTTTAAGAGGTGACTAATATATAGTACAAGTATCTAAACAATATATGTGAACTTTTTGCACAGACATTTTTGATGAATATGATGTTCCTGAAATGGAATGTAACTGACTTCCGAAGAAGTCATCAGAAAGATTTTTTTGATCAAATCAACTTTTATTGCAGTATAATTGTCATATGCCATTGTACAGAAAGATTTTGATTAAAATCTGTCTTGCCTAGTTGTACAGAAAATTGGTTTTAAATACACATATGAAAATTGTTTCTGGGGACCCTGGGTGGCGCAGCGGTTTGGCGCCTGCCTTTGGCCCAGGGCGCGATCCTGGAGACCCGGGATCGAATCCCACATCGGGCTCCCAGTGCATGGAGCCTGCTTCTCCCTCTGCCTGTGTCTCTCTGCCTCTCTCTCTCTCTGTGACTATCATGAATAAATAAAATAAAATCTTTAAAAAAATTAAAAAAAAAAAAAGAAAATTGTTTCTGAATGCTTGTGGTTTGGGAAGGTAATTCATTCTTTTATTTTTCCAGGTTTATGGACATATCATTGACATACAACAAAGCACGATTGTAAAGTGTACAATGTGTTGATTAGATGCACTTACATATTTCAAAATGATTACTACCATAGTGTTAGCTAACACCTCCATCACATCACATAATTACTATTTCTTTTTTTGTGATGAGAACATTTAAGACCTGCTTTCTTAGCAACTTTCAAGTATATATACAGCATTATTAACTAGGGTCACCATACTATACATTAGATCCTTAGAATTTGTTCATCTTCTAACTGGAAATTTGTACCCTTTGTCTAACACCGTCCAGCCCCTGGTAACCATCATTCTACTCTGTTTCTATGAGTTCGACTTTTGCAGATTCCACTTATAAGTGATATCCTACAGTATCTGTCTGATTTGCTTCACTTCGCATAACACCCTGAAGGTTCATCCATGTTGTTGCAAATGGCAGCATTTCCAAAGGTAATCCATTCTTTCAACACTTACTATGAGCCCACTGTGTGCCAGGCACCGTGCTTGACACCAAAATATGACATTCTTCCTGAATGAAGAAACAAGACCAGGTAACACATCAAATTGCACATTGATAAAAACATGATCAGCTGTTTCACAGCCATATCTGGATCAACTGAGGGACACCACCAATGCCAGGTATAGATTACTGAAATCCCCCTTTCTCCAACTTCCATACGTATGTAAGCACAGCAAACAATAATAAATTATACCGTATTTCCATTCCACCTGCTAGAGTGACACTACCATATTTTGCTATGGGCCAGCTAGACTGTATATGTATAGATACATAGTACACACTACAGGCCAACAAAACCAGTTACATAGTCACCAAAGAACAAAGGCTCTGTAGTATTTATTGGTCTTGCTCTAAAACCCACAATCAAATAAGATCCTGACATCATGTAAGTAATTTTTTAAACCATAGAAAATTGTATACAAGGTATAAATCCAATTTTGTAATGTGATATATATACCTGTGAAGGAAAAAATATAAAGGTAAGACATTCACTCAAATCTCTGAGTGGTAAGATTGCTGGTGATTTTTATTTCATTTATATGTTTTCGTGTTTTGAATTTTTTTTTTTAAATTTATTTATGATAGTCACAGAGAGAGAGAGAGAGAGAGAGAGAGAGAGGCAGAGACATAGGCAGAGGAAGAAGCAGGCTCCATGCACCGGGAGCCCGATGTGGGATTCGATCCCGGGTCTCCAGGATCGCGCCCTGGGCCAAAGGCAGGCGCCAAACCGCTGCGCCACCCAGGGATCCCTGTTTTCGTGTTTTGAAACCTGTCTACCATGTCTATACACTACCTTTGTAATCAGTAAAAATT
Organism: Canis aureus; assembly: GCF_053574225.1. Taxonomy (NCBI): domain Eukaryota; kingdom Metazoa; phylum Chordata; class Mammalia; order Carnivora; family Canidae; genus Canis; species Canis aureus. The sequence continues at coordinate 42,473,388 of NC_135649.1, forward strand.
AGTTATAGTAAAAACCATTCTTGCAACTATTCCAAAATTCATGTCTAGCATAGGCCTAAGGCCTCATGTAAGGAAATAGGTATTGACCACATGTGTGATTTTAGGGGACTGGTGTAGAAGGCCTGGGAGCAATCCAATTAGCTAATGACTGGAAGCTCTTTAAGAAAGAACAAAGACTTTCACTGTCTAAAGTTTAAAATGAATATTACTGGGGGTGATGGAGGGAATAGTGACATGTTCCCCCAAAGATAGAAGCTGAGAAAGGTGGCTTGTTCCAGCTCTAAATCCTAGTTAGATCACGTGATAAATGCAGTATTGCCTTCTGGTGACTCCACAGAACATGTAGGTTGAAACATTTAGAAATGAATATTTCTAGAACTATTACTGAATACCATATGGTTTTAAAATGTCACACTTTTAAACTATAAAACTGGCCTAATATTCTTTGTAGAAACTCCAGAAAATATGGAAAAGCTTGGGAATGAAACAAAAATCATCTGTAATCCCATCACCCAGAGGTAATGACCATGAACACTTTGGTATATAACCTTCTAGCAATTTATTCTAGTCAAATGTGTGTATCTGCCTTTTCACCTAATATTTATCTTGGGTATTTTCTTATGCCATTAAATATGCTCAGTGAACCTCATTCTAATGACTGCCTAATATTACCAATGGCTTAAGAATATCAGAATGACTGTAAACAATATTATTGTACCTACTATGAAGCTAACATCATAAAGATAGATTCAAATGGATCTGGTCTTTGAAAAAGTGAGCGAAGGGATTTTCTGAACTGGTGAGCTCTCCTGGGTCTTACCAACATCAGGATTTTGACTCTAAGAATGATTTTGTTTTTCTCAAATGCCTAAAAACACCCATATCGTGCACAATGACAAATCACTCACGTAGTTTCCAAAATAGAGTCTTAGGTTTGGAAAACTGCAACTCTTAAAGAAACATTAGAGAGTAAAGCATAGCAGGCCCTCCAAGTCAGGCTCTGTTTGTTGTAACAAAGCAAGTGGATCACAGTGGGAAACCCTAAAATAAAAGAGGAAAGAAAAACTATCCTTGGTGTAAACTTCAGCTTCTGAGCAAATTAATCTGTTCACCTTCCAATTTAAGAGAGAGAGGGAGACAGAGGCGGTGGGAGGAGGGAGAGAAACACTGTGATTTTTCTGAGAAAATTTTAATTCAGGAGCTACATAAAATTCCATTTACAACATGGCCTACATTTGCTAGGCTAGAGTTCTGAAAATTACCTTATGCAGCAAACTAATCATGATTCCTTTGAAGTGAAAGAGGAGAACATTCATGTAAAAATTTGCGATTTCGGTTTAAAAGAAAATTCCAGTTCCCAATCACCTTTGATGGTTTGGAGACCCTTTCCTTACCTGCAAGGCAGCTTAGGATCAGAAAGACCTTCCAAAACGCGAACACCATTGTGTCAGGGTTTGTCGAGCGTAGCCGAGGACCGGTAGCTTGCCTGAGCTAGGCTGAGTCTCCAACTGGCTTCTTCAATCACACTGAGGTTTGCCAGGCTTATCTGCCGGCATCACGAAGCAAATAGCCTTTTCAGGCTTATTGGGTACAGTCCTTTCTCTGAGCGGATTTGTGTTTCTTTGAAACACTTTTTACGGGCGTGTTTCCTTGATATATTTGCTACTGTGTTAATAATAAACCCGTGCATTTAAATTCTTCAGGCTCTTTGTACACAGATTCTCTGAGTTTTATTGTTTAAAATCAATCCTATTAAAAAGTTAAACTTGGGGGGGTGTATGGTTGGAAGTGAACCTATACAAATAAAAGCTGACAAGGCTAATTAATTTCAAATATTTCCATCGAAGTCTTCCAGCATGGATTCACTAACCTCGTTCACAAATTGGGTTAATAAATTGGTGCTCTAAGGTTTTCTCAGGAGCCAGGGTTCACAGGAAGGACAGGGGGGTTATGAAGCAAAAAGCATTCATTTATTGTGTGAACAAACTCTGGACACGTCACACTTTTTTGAAGCCCTGGCAGTTCTCACTACCTTGGCAGTAGAACGCATAGCATGCTATGGTCTTCCTGGTTAGAGACCCTATAGCATTTATTCACTCACCAAACGCTATATCATCAGGGAAGTGAATAAATGCTTTAAGACTTCCACTGGATGAGTCTGAATTTTTGCAGAATTAGGTTACTGAGTAGGTACAATAGGATTTCTTTGGAGGAGAGTTTCCCTAGGAGCGAGTGATGGTAGGCTGCCTCCATGAGAAGCCTTCACTAACAGATTTCCTCTCATGTTTGAGATACATAAAGGCCTCTTCCAGCTTTTCCTATGCGATCTCCAAGTCCTGTTGTGTTCACCTGTGCAGTGGCTCTCAGATCTGTCCTTTCACCAATCCACTGCCTCCACCCCGATCCTGGTACTTTGGTCCTTATCCCTGGCCTACTGAGGCAGCTTCCTATGTGATCTCCCTGACTTCTCTCTCCCTCATCCTCCATACCAGCCGCATCCTGATGGTTCAACCCTGACCAAGCATCTTCAGTTAACACCACTATGGACTCCTTCTGACAAGACCAAAGTCCTCAATCTGGATTCCCAGCCTTCCAAAGACCTGACCCTCACCTCCTCTGAACTTCAGTCACATTAAATCACCCATCTGAAAAATGCTGTCACAATTTATTGCCTCAGAGTATTCAGTCGCATGAAACAAGGGCAAACTGCAGTGATAGGTTTTATGAACTTTTTCTTTTTTTTTTAAGTTTTCATTGATTTAAGTAATCTCTACACCCACCGGTGGGGCTCATATCCATGACCCCGAGATCAAGAGTTGCATGCTCTTCCGACTGAGGCACCCCAGTCCCCCTCTATTTTAGGAACTTTAATTTACAGGAAATGTTTGAGCCCTGCTCACCTTAGCCAGGCAAATATCCCACTGTTTCCATCAGGCCTGATTCCTTCCCAAAGCCTTTCCTGGCCATGCTTAGGTCTGGTGCCAAACCTTGGCTCCAAGTGAATTCCAACACTGCTTATGATTTTTCTCCTCAATCCTCTTGCTGTCTAAGTGTATTCTTAGGGCAGATCGGTCATGCTATCGTATGTGAAAAGTTTGATAAACCTGTGTACCATCCCTCTCTGGGATCCACCTTGGAGAGATTTGCATTATACTTAGAGCCAATACCTTACAGTTGGCACATGATTGCTCTCCAGTTGTTTCCCATTTATTAACTGGGTCTCTCTTAAATCCAATAGCTGTGAGCCCCTCCAGGGCAGAGACAAAGCCTCATAAGGCAGCCCCCAACTTAAGAAAGGGTATATACCAGAATGTATTGGTAAGCCCATTGATTGGATCCAAAGCAGGATGTTTTGAATAGAAATCTCGCTCCTGGACTTGTGAGGCACATAGTCTACCATCAGTGTGAATTCTGGGTGCTGGGCCATACAGAGCAGAAGAAGAGCAGCAGGTGGCCGAAAAAAGAACAGTCCTTTCCCTTCCTAAGACATGGGTTGAGCACACAGCAACACCCCCCACACCAAAAACTATTGCATGTTTTTGACACCCATCTTCCTTTCTGCCCCCAACTCTTATGGCCCCCAGGCTCCTTGAGTTCCTAGGTTGCCCTAAGGGAGGGTCTTACTCACCAGAATAACTCACACTCCAAGACTACCTTTGCTTTTTTAACCTTATGCCTCCCAGAAATACTCCTGCTCCACTGTACGAGCATCAATCAACTCCATGTTAGGAGGGGAAAATGATCAATTGCTATGAACATTCCCCCACTGGTTTGTACTCCTGAAGATAGAATGCTTATTTCCCCCCACCCCAAATGAATCTCCAACCAGGAGCATCAGGCAATGCAATAAAGAGAAATGGTCTGATGGAGGAGGTTTTGCAAGGAGGACAATTTGGAGGGCAGGCCTCTGGAGGTGCACATCAGCTCCTCTCAACCTTGACCCTGCATTTACCTCCGAATCCATTAAGTCTCCGAAAGATCCATGAAAGCCAGAGACTTCCTGTGTCTCTTCCCATGCCCAATAGGTGAGCATAAAATTCATCATTAAAAGTGGGACATTTTTGAGATTGACTAGGCTGCTATTAGCAACTACATGGGACAGACAGTATAAATCATAAACATTCCCAGGCGAACTTGGATGTCTGGCCACCTGCTCACAGTGGAATGCTAAGCACAAGGCAGGAGCTAAATAAAAGCTTTCTAATTAAGATACTACCATCCAAGCTAGCTGGACCTGAAATGGGTGGGGTGGAGAGTATGACTTAAGGCTATTGCCAAAACCCATCTGCACCAGAACATCTCAGACAAACACAGAACTCTCTAGAACATTTCAGTAAAATGCCTATATCACTGTTACGTGGGGCCTGATCAGGACAGGAAGAATTCTGTTAAAACAAACCCAAAGAGATCATCTAAATTCTCTTCTTGATATTCAATTTTGATGTTACTGACAAAAAAGTGGGTCATTAGCACGCAAAATATTATTAAATATCCTTCATATTTTTCTAATCGGGCTTTATAGTTTTTAAGCTGCTTTTCCATTTTATCTTTGTAGCTGACTAAAATAAACAGGGGAGTTATTATCTACATTCTCTTTATTTAAAAAAAACGGAGGCTCAGAAACGTTGTGTCTTTCTCAAGGCCACAGAGCACACATTCAATGCGGTCTCTCCCGGTCACAGTGGCATAGTGTGAACATAACGTATCAAACATGCTACTTCTTCCAGGATTCTTCTATGGGAACTTTCAGAAATCTGCAGCCTCTGCCTTATTTCTCACTTTTGTTCACTGAAAAAAATACAAAACCAACACATTTTGATTGTAAAGGGATTTCAAAGAACAAAGGATTGTGCAGAGAACAAAAAGAAAGCCTCCATTCTCTCACCCACGAGTAATTATCCCACGCTGTGCTCACAAGAAATAGAAGTTTCAAAAAAAAAAAAATAGAAGTTTCACATTTTTCTCAGAGCTTCTGTGAGTTTACACACACACCTATGGCAGTGTTTTGTTTTGTTTTTAATCCTAAAGGTAATCATGCTACACCTATTGTTCTATAGTTTGTTTTCCCCCTTGAAAGCAACCATTTTTATTGTTTCCTTAGGTCAGCATGTGGGATTCTACTAGACGGCTACCTTATCTGTTTGCAGGCTGCATGGTATTTCACCTTCAGTTTTTCACTATTATTAACAATGGTGAAATGGCCATTCCTTTGCCTATATCTCTGCCCGCTTGTGTGATTATTTCTGTAGATTAGATACTTAGAAATGGAACTGCTGGATTAAAGCATAGAAACACTTTAAATTTTGGTAGAGTCTGTAATACTGTCCACCAGAAATCCTTTACAAATCTACACCTCCATTAAGAGTGTACGAGAGTGCCTGTTTCCCTACAGCCTTGTCAACAATGAAAAGTATGTCATTTACTTTTACTAGTACCATGGGTGAGAACTGGTGTTGCATTGCTGTTTTAATTTGCAGTTCTCTAATGAGGCTGAGCCTTTTTTCCATAGGTGTACTGGCCTAATTGTTGTTCCTTTCCCTGCCATTTGCCTATTTATGGCCTTAGAACACTCTCCATGGAGTTATCTGTCTTTCAATATAGTAGAAGTGCTCTTTTTACCTTAGGAATCTTAATTCATAACCCATAAGTAAGGAATAGTTAATTGACTGATGATTAAGAACTAATTAAAAAGGAATAAAGTTTGGTGTATATATTATAAATATTTTCTCCCAGTCTGTCACTTTTCAGAAAAAGTTTACATCTTCCACCATGAAGAAAATTTGCATTTTGTTGTAGTTAATCCAGCAATTTTTTTCTTCGTAGCTTCTGAATTTCATATCTTCCTTAAGAAAGTTTTCCCCAGTCCAAGACTATAGAAATGTTATGATAGGGATTCCTGGGAGGCTTACTGGTTGAGTGTCTGCCCTTGGCTCAGGGCATGATCCCAGGGTCCTAGGATGGAGTCCCGCATTGGGCTCCTTGCAGGGAGCCTGCTTCTCCCTCTGCCTATGTTTCTGCCTCTCTCTGTCTCTCATGAATAAATAAAATCTTTTTTAAAAAAGAAATATAATTATACATTATATTTATTAATATGTAATATGATAATTTCTCTTAATACTTCTATAACTCTGTTCTGCCTTTCAATTATGGCAATTCTGTCCTTCCATTTGCTCAGGCCAAAAGCCTTGGTATCATCCCTGATTCCTCTCCTTCCTTCGTGTACCACCTCAAATCGTCAGCAAATCCCTTTGGGTCCATGTTCAAAATATACCCAGACTCTGATGACTTTCCTCACCTTCGCTGCTACCACCCTGGCCTGAGCCGCCAGCATCAATTGCCTGGCTCACACAATGGCCTCCTAACTGGTCTCCCTGCTTCTTCCTTGTCTCCTTACAGACTATTCACATCACAGCAGCCAGAATGATCCTTTGATGTGTAAGTCAGATCACATTTCACTTTTGCTCAAGATCCTCCAACAGTTCCCAGTGTCTCTCACAGTAAAAGCCAAAGTCTTTAAAATAGCCTATGGGGCAGCTGGGTGACTCAGTCATTTGATCATTCGACTCTTGGTTTCTGCTCAAGTCATGATGTCAGGGTGATGGGAACCAGCTCCCCATTGGGTTCTGAGCTCAGTACAGAGTGTGCTACAGAGTCTCTCTCTCCCTCTCTGTCTGTCCCCCCCACCACACACACACATCCCCTTCTCCCTTCTCTCAAATCTTTAAAAAAAATTTTTTAAGTAGCCTGGAAGAGCTCATAAAATGAACCAGCTCTTCAATCTACCTCATCTCCTACCATTCTTCCCCTCTTACTCTGCTCCAGCCACACTGTTATTCTTGCTGACCCTTGAACCAGCCAGGCACATTCCCACTTTCTTGGGCATTTGCACTGGGGGTTTCCTCTATCTGTGATCCTTCAAACCCAAGTATCAGCAGGGCCAACTCCTATCTTCTTCAAGTCTTTGTTTAAATGTCAGTTGTCAGCAATGCCTTCCCGATCACACAATTTAAAACTGCAGATTTCTCCACTCCAGCCCTCTCAAACTCCCACTGCCTTTTCCTTTTTACATAGCACTCATTACTTTCTAACATAACATACTACACAGTTTACTTATGGTTAACTTTTCCATCCAGCTAGTAATGTGAGTTTCAAGAGGGCAGGGATTTCTGTCTGTTTAATTTACTATTTATTCCAAGGGCCTAGAACAGTGCCTTGCACATAGTAGGTCCTCAATATTTGTTAAATGAATGCATTTGGGAATCTGAATTTAATCCATTCAGAATTGATTTTTGTGTATTGTATGAGATAGGCAGAAATGGTTTTTAAGGAGTGCCTGGGTGCCTCAGTCGATTAAAGCATCTGCTTTCGGCTCAGGTCATCATCCCAGCATCCTGGGATGGATGTGGGGAAGATTCAACCCCACATCCAGCTCCCTGCTCCACAGGGAGCCTGCTTCTTCTTTTCCCTCTGCTCCTCCTGCTTGTGCACATGCTCGCTCTCTCTCTGTCAAAAAAATAAAATCTTTTTCAAAAGGAAGAAACGGGGCATAATTATAAAATAATGAGCCTGCTGTCCTTGTGTAGCCTGGGAACAGGCTCAGAAGGCAGTCTTGGGTTTTCAAAAGACAGACTAAGGCCATTCTTACTTATCGCACTAGTATGAGATAGAGACAGACAGATCAGGGAGTAAAGTTTCTCATGTATATTTTTGATCCCTGAGGTCGTCATCATGGGAAAATCAAAATTTATTGGACTTCCTTCTACATATATTATGCTTTTGTAGGACTTTTAAAATTCCAAATTACATATAGAAAGGCATAATCTAATCAGTGCTTAGAATCTAAAGACTTTAATTCATTTCTGTTGGAATGTGTTTCAAAAATTGTTTTGTGCAATCTAGCACTATCGACTCTTCATTGCTTTTTCTGACTCCCTGCCAGGCAACTCCACTTCTGTGCCCCACTAGCGCCTCAAAGGTAACTTCACACATTGTCTCCATGTGGTCTCCTCTGGTCTCCAAACCTGTGCCACTTCCCAACCACTTGTTACTGCATCCCAATTAATTCTTCATTGGGGTGGGCATCTGGGTGGCTCAGTGGTTGAGCATCTGCCTTTGGCTCAGGTCATGATCCTGGGGTCGTGGGATCGAATCCTGCATCAGGCTCTTCACAGGGATCCTGCCTCTCCCTCTGCCTATGTCTTTGCCTCTCTTTCTGTGTATTTCATGAATAAATAAATAAAATATTTAGAAAGACTTCTTTATTGGGGTATACTTTGACTCCTGCTTTACTCACTCTGCCATTCCAGGAGTACCAGATCCTACTGAGAACTTCTCTTCAGCTCATCTTTTCTTTTCCATCTCCTGAGGCTTTGACCAACAATAGCCTTATCAGCGAGGAAAATGACTGGCAGCCATTTCCCAATAGGGAACTGGGAAAGCAAGATTTCAATGGATGCTCTCTAGGGGTGCCTGGGTGGAGCAGTTGGTTGTCTGACTCTTGGTTTTGGCTCTGGTGGTGATATCAGGGTCATGAGATCTTGTCCTGCATCAGGCTTTGCACTCAGCGCAGAGTATGCTTGAGACTCTCTTCCTCTCTCTGCTCTTCCCACTTGTGCTCTCTCTCCCTCTGTCTCTCAAATGAATAAATAAATAAATATTTTTTAAAAAATGGCTGCTCACTAGGTGTGTGCAATAAAGGATAGGGAGGGGGAGCAGGAGCCAATAAGTATCACCCCATGAAGAGAACAGAAAACTATCCAACTACATGTGAAATAGGGTGTGGGTTATATAACAGGAATAGTTGAGGCCAATTGAGAGACCTAAGAATGAGTCCTGTCATCATCTAGTTTGGACCCTGTTAGGTCTCACGTAATTGATTGTGGTAGCCTCCTAGCCTACCTCCTGGCCTCCAATTTTCCTCTCTCTCAAATCCATCCTAAGCAGTGCTGCCAGCTAAATTTTCCTAAAGTACAATCTAATCCAGTCATTCTCATGCTCAAATATCTTCCATGACTCCCTATCACCTTTCTCCCTAGACATAAAAATTTTTTATCTGGGCTCAGCAGTTTGGCACTGCCTTCAGCCCAGGGCATGATCCTGGAGATCTGGGATCCAGTCCCACATCTGGCTCCCTGCATGGAGCCTGCTTCTCCCTCTGCCTGTGTCTCTGCCTCTCTGTCTCTCTGTGTCTCTCATAAATAAATAAATAAATAAATACATACATACATACATAAATACATAAAAATCTTTAAAATATTTTTATCTAGCATTTAATAGGTGCCCAGGTTCTACCTTTGCTGCCTGTTTTCTGCGATTTGTGACACCAAAGAATGTCACCGCTGGCCAAAGTCTTACAAGCAGTCTCCAAACAAAACTGAATATTCCCTGTTCCTTGAACATATGCCTCCCTTTTCCACCCCTGTGCCTCTACAAGGCTATTCTCTCCTCCCAGATCTACCACCCTGCCAAGCTGAATTGTCAAAAATTTACTCATCCTGTGAGCCTCATCACAAATGCTATCGCTTCCACAGATTGACTCTTGATTCCCACATGATGTGATCTCACCTTAACAGCATTAGTTAATACCTTTTGCACAGCACTGAGGGGATAGCACAACTCTTCATGTACTGGTCCTCTTCTTTTTAAAATATTTATTTATTCATTCATGAGAGACATAGGCAGAGGGAGAAGCAAGCTCTCTGCAGAGAGCCCGGTGCAGGACTCAGTCCCAGGACCCTGGGATCATGACCTGAGCCAAAGGCAGATGCTCAAAAGCTGAGCCACCCAGGCATCCCTGTCCTGGTCCTCTTCATACCTCTAAAGAAGGCAAGGACTGTGTTTAGCTAATTTTATACACACACACACACACACACACACACACACACACACACCCCACATGAGCTAGTTATTGGCCAGGCATTGTGTTAAGTGCTTTATATGCAATATCTCACTTAATCTTCTCTATAGCCTTAATGAGGCAAGTAGTATTATTATCCCCATTTTATAGAGGAAGAAACAGAAGCACAGGGAAATGAAGCAACTTACACAAATCTCATCTATAGTAACCGGTAGACTCAGGACTCATTCTCATCTCTCTCAACTGATCTCAACTATTCTTGTTATATAACCTGCATCCTATTTCACACATAGTTGGATGGTTTTCTGTTCTCTTCACTGGGCGCTACCTATTGGCTCCTGCTCCCCGTCTCCATCCTTTATTATGCACATCTAGGGAGCAATCATTTTAATCTTGCTTTCCCAGTTCCCTGTCGGGAAATGGCCACCAATCATTCTCCTCACAGATTGGTCAAAGCCTCAGTCCCTGGTAACCCCCTTCTTGCAAAAAATGAGGCTCAGACAGAATTTTTTTGAAGACCACATAAATGCCAGAGTCAGGACCTCAGCTCAGGTCAGCTGGCTCCAGAATAAGTGCTCATAACTTATGATATACTGTGACTTCAGGGACCCAGAGTAGTTATGTTGGGTGAGTTCACTTTTTCAAGTTTATGATATGCCAAAGGGACTATTTTTTTGAGTCATTGCACTTTATTTTCAGCAAGCAAGAAGATCACAAGGAATAACTTCTAATGCTGTGACTCCCTGAACAAGGGTGAATGGGTTTCTTTTATTTAGAGTTAGGATGAACATTTATTTTTTTTATATTTTTTATTGGAGCTCAATTTGCCAACATATAGCATAACACTCAGTGCTCATCCAATCAAGTGCCCCCCTCAGTGCCCATCATCCATTCACCCCCACCCCTCGCCCACCTCCCCTTACACCACCCCTAGTTCGTTTCCAAGAGTTAGGAGTTTCTCATGTTATGTCTCCCTTTCTGATATTTCCCACTCATTTTTTCTCCTTTCCCCCTTTATTCCCTTTCACTATTTTTTATATTCCCCAAAAGAATGAGACCATATGACGCTTGTCCTTCTCCGATTGACTTATTTCACTCACCATAATACCCTCCAGTTCCATCCACATTGAAGCAAATGGTGGGTATTCATAGTTTCTAATGGCTAAGTGATATTCCATTGTATACATAGATCACATCTTCTTTATCCATTCAGCTGTCAATGGACACCAAGGCTCCTTCCACAGTTTGGCTATTGTGGACATTGCTGCTATAAACATTGGGGTGCAGGTGTCTTGCCGTTTCACTGCATCTGTATCTTTGGGGTAAATCCCCAGCAGTGCAATTGCTGGGTCATAGGGGTCGTAGGGTAGTTCTATTTTTAACTCTTTGATAGGGTCGCACTAATTTGGATGCACATGATCTGGTATATTTGTTGAAAAACAAACCTAGAAATCATCATCATGATCAACCATGACACATTTCCTTATTCCAGGTTAGCATCTATTTGCCTCAAAAACAGCCAAAAGAAGAAGTGGCACATAATTTCACAATTCTCCAAACCAAGAGACTGGGAGTCCCAGATTATGGACCCTCAAGTGAATCCTATGATGGTGTGATTCAGTGAAAGAGTTTCCTTTCTCTCTTCCATCTCTGTGTGTAAGGAATGGAATTTCTCTTGACGATTAACCTGGTGTGAACACCATCCTTAAATGTGTTCTTTGGACACCTTACTGGGAGTCCTCCAGAGATGACCCTTTTTTTAAAGATTTTATTTATTCATCACACACACACACACACACACACACACACACACACACACAGGCAGAGACCAAGGCAGAGGGAGAAGCAGGCTCCATGCAGGGAGCCCAACACAGGACTCAATCCCGGGTCTCCAGGATCAGGCCCTGGGCTGAAGGCAGGCGCTAAACTGCTGAGCCACCCAGGCTGCCACAAGATGACCCTTAATAAGACTGTGAAACAGTAGTATACACAGGTAGGGCCATGGAGTTTCTCTCCTCTTAAATTGGGGAAATAGTTGTTTCTTGTTCTGGAGGGAAGAATCCTGTAGAAAGTTCTTTGGCAAGCCATGTTTTAACAATAAATATGAGTCAGCTTGTGTTGAGTAGCCTAGGATTGCTTACCTAGCGATAGTAGGGAGTCTGGAAAGGGTTAGTACCAGGAACTCTATGTTAACTGATAGTGTGACTCAACCTGCAGTGTACATTAAAGTATTTGGGGAAGCCTACTCCTAGGCAATTTGTGTTGACGCACTATACAAACACATGTCATAGGCCCTGGTTTGAAAAAAATCACATGTATGTGTAGGCACAAGCATGCTCACGTGCGCACACATGCACCAAATTCAACTGATTCAACCCAAAGAGGTCCTAGATCTTCCAATTCCTTCCAACTGGGAGAGATCAAGCTTAACTTAAACCAAAAAAAAAAAAAATTACATTCTAATTGTACAATTGTTGGGTCTTGGGTTTCTTTTAGCCAATCCTTTTCAACACTTCCTAAAAATGCCAGAGTGAAATTAACCCTAAAAACCAGAGACCTTTTTGAAGACTTTCAAAGCTGCCTGAGCTGGTTAATGGTACCTGTTACATGGTAATAAGAGTGGTCAAATGTTAAGGCTTACTAGATGATAGTCCCTGAGTTAAGCATTTTATTTGCATTATGTCTCACAATAATCTTACAGAGGAGTTTCAGAGAGGTCAAAAGAGTTGTCATAGGTCACATGGTTTGCAATTGGCAAAACCAAGGCTTGAGCCTAAACACGAATGCTCCAAAGCCCATACTTTTGCCAATTACGTGATGTGACTTCTTGGCACTGAAAGGGATGGTAGAATACAGAGTCAACACGGTCCATGCTTGTCTGGTTTACACTCTTGCTGGAAAGACAAGAAAAAATACACATAAACCAGGGATTAAACTAAGTATTAAACTTAGAAGTACGTGACTGTAAAAGACTGCATTGTGCAACACAGAAAATAAATGACTACAAATACAGAAAGACAAATTTCAGCCGTTGCAAGGAATGGTTGTGAACCTCCAAATCTTCATTGCAAAATAAGTTCCATGGGATCCACCTCTACCTGGCAAGAGACAGGGATGCTGGGAGGGATTTGAGTAGTATTTTTGAAGGCAAAGATCGAGAATGAACAATGAAAAGTGAGAGGTAGCATTTCAGAGAGCAAAAATGACAAAGCAACGAGGCCAGGTTGTTTTAGAAAAGGACTGAAAAGAAATTAATGTTGGGAATATCTAAAAACGAGAGTTGTTAAGATGGGGGTCGGGCATGAAGAAGCCTACAAAGAAGGCAGACAACAAAAGCAGAAGAAAATGGCAAAGTTGTCAAATTCTGTTGGATTTGGTTTAAAGTGGAGGAAGCAAATGAAGGGCTTGTTTTTTGTTCTGCATGGTGGTGTTTTTGTTTTTGTTTTTTGCTGTTTTTTGTTTGCTCATTTGCTAGTTTTAATGAGGCAGCATAACATAGCGACAAAGAGTAGGGACTACAGAGTCAAGCATTTTGGCTTTACATCCAGCTCTGCCTCTTACCAGCTGAGGGACTGTGAGCAAGTTACTTAATTTCTTTGTGCCTCATTTTTCTCATCAATAAACGAGGTAAAGGAAGAACTACTTCATGAGAGCATTATTTTTATAAGCATTGAAAAGTTATTGTTTGTAAAGTGCTTGAAACAGTGCCAATATGTAGTAAGCAGTATTGGATGTGATTGCTGCATAAATACAAATATAATTCTCTTTTTAAAAAAAGGTGTATTCATTTATTTTAGAGAGAGTGCAAGCAGGAGAAGGGAAAGAGGGAGAGAATCCCCAAGCAGAATCCATACTGAGCATGGAGCCCGACCCAGGGTTCCATTCCATGACCCATGAGATCATGACCCATGAGATGAAGACCTGAGCCCAAACCAAGAGTCAGACACCGAACTGACTGAGCCATCCAGGTGCCCCATACAAATGTAATTCCTTATTAACACTGAAACACGTGGGAAATTCCTAAAATCATTGTGTAAAGATCTTTCTCTTAAAAACAACTGGTAGGTATGCCATCCAGGCAGATTCCAGCATGGCAACTGAGGACAGCTGAGGAGTGGCTGCTGCCATCAGATGGGGCTCTCCCAGTCCCCACCTTCAACTGCTTATATTTGGCTCCCTTCATGTGATCTTGTGACTCCTGGTTTAAAGTGGAAGGACATCCGAATTCCTAATATGCCCCTATATTTACAAAGAGAGCTCATAAAAAAAAAAAAACAAAAAAAAAAACAAAAAAAAAAAACAAAGAGAGCTCATAAAGGAAGTAATTTGGGCCAGGGACCCAGACCTGACTGAGCTCTCAGCATACTCTAACCTTTAGAGTCTAGGAGAAGTATCTGTTCTCCCCCAACTAGGGTCTCTCCCTGGCCTCAGATGTTGGGCTACTGGGCTGCAACAGCATCTCCATCCTCATAGCGTCCTCTACTACTGCCTAGTTTGACGCTTCTTTTTTTAAAAATTGTGTTTATTTATTTGAGAGAGAAAGAGAGAGCATCCACAAGTGGAGAGGAGGATAGGCAGAGGGAGAGGGAGAAGCAGACTCCCCACCGAGCAGGGAGCCTGACGTGGGGCTCAATCCCAGGACCCTGAGATCATGGCCTGAGCCCAAAGGCAGATGGTTAACTGACTGAGCCACCCAGGTGCCCCATAGTTTGGTACTTCTGATGAGAAGGAGGACTTAGGGCCCCCACAATCCTTTTTAACAGCAACTCTGGGGAAAGCACAGAGCTGAAATCAGTAAAGCAGGAATGTGCAAGCTTCCTCTGAGTAACCAGTCCTTGACAAATTGTGTCCTCCTCCTTATGCTCATTTAGGGAGTTAAACTGTGCCTCAAGGTCATGAAGAATTTACACAGCAGCTATCCCCAAACCAAGCTACAAGGGCGATCGAGTTTTTCTTCAGAGCCACCATCCATTACAGCGTTCCCAGGCAGAGATTCTTGTGGGCCCTTTTTCATCTTGTTCTGGAGCTGCTCAGAGTCACTTGGCAGGGAGCCTGGACTGAGCCTTTCTCAGTGGTTTTATGACAGTCCTGGAACCTTGTGTCTCTCCCTCACAGATGTCCTTTCTTTCTGCATCCCAGGAAGATGATTGAGTCCTGCTTTGGGAGGTTGGGTGTATGGGCCTGCAGGCTTCCGGGTGTCCCCTCTGGAGATGGCCTTCCACCTTTGCTTGTGAAGAATGATTAATGGTGGGAATGTCAGGGCATGCAGGAGAGTAGAAGGTTTAGGAAAAGAGACCTTGGGACTTCAGTCAAACCTTACCATTCCCACTGCTTTTGAATAGGTGGCACAGCTATTCTCATACCTGGTTGCAGCTATGAGAAGAGGGCTATATATAGAAGGCCCACCTCCAAGGTAATAAATCAGGTGGCCCATCATGCAGAAAGAGTCAAGGCACTAGACTCATACAGCACTAGAACATTAAGTCTCAATCCTTTATTTTGAAGAACACCAAACCTACCCTGGCTCTCACAACCCATTGTGGAGGTCAAGCAGGAAGTAGAACATATGTCTCCTGACTCTTTGGCTATGACTTTCTGGGAGAGGAAAAGGTGTGGAATTGGGAAACTAAGGACTTGTTCTAAACAGAAGCATATCTGATGAATAACAACTCAGGAGCCTTTTCCAACTGGGCGGAGGTGTGCAGCCTGGTCCCAGCCCCAACTAGCAGGAAATAACTTTGGCCAATCTCCACAGCTTCATGACCCTCCCAAGGCAAACAGTGCCTGGTCTCAGGTGGGACCTGCATCTGAGAGCCCTGTGGTAAAGACTCTGGGTAGTGAGGGCATTATGAGAAGCATATATCTGTGAGGAAAGCTGTTTTGACCTATGCATATCTCCCTGGCACTGCTACCACACATCCCAGCAAGACTGACATTCCTTACACCATTATTCACCAAGGTTTGTGTTCAGTGGGTGGTTGAGAGGGGTGATGATAAGATGGTCTAGCCCTTCATTGCCTCTATGACCTCATATCCCACCACTCTCCCTCTTGCTCACTCCTCTGTAGCCACTCTGGCCTCCTTGCTATTCCTTAAATATACCTATCATGCTCCCACCCCAGAGCCTTTGCATTTGATTTGCTGTTCCTTCTGCCTGGATGGTCTTTTCCATCTATCTATATGGTTTGCTTCCACCCTTCCCACAAACCTTTTCTCAAATGTCACCTTCCCAGAGATCCCTTCCCCAGTTACTCTATTGGAAAGTATATTAATCACCCTCTAAGTCCTTACTCTGCTTTTATTTTCTTCTAGCATTATCACCATCTTACATTATATTACATATCTTGTTTAGTGTCTTCCCACACTAAAATATGAGATATGTGAAAGCAAGGACTCTGTCTGGCATGTCCATTCCTGTATCTCCATAACCTAGAACAGTCCCTGGGATATAATAAGAGCTCAATAAATATTTGCTGGATAAATGGATGGATGGATAGAGAAGGGGACTTCTATATATTTCTTGGTGCATGTTTACCTATTGCAAGTGATACTGCAGAAATAGTCATTCCACTTATTCATTTACCCAACACAGATTTACTGTATGCCCTTATATCCCATGCATAATATACTCAGACTTGTGGAAAATATAAACAAGTAGACAAGGAATGGCAATAGAGTGTAGCTAATAGTATCCAAGTTTTGGGGAAGCACAGGTAAGGAGTTAGTGAAGGCTTCTCAAAGGACAGATGGCTCTTGAAGAATAGGGGGTGTTAGGAGAAGAAAATCGAAGTGGGAATGTAGACAAAGGCACTTCAACAACCTATGCATGAACACAGAGGTTCATCTGAGCAACAGTTTTACGGTGTTGGGCCACATAGTGGCAGGGAAGGAGAGATGTAGGGAAAAACAAGGCTGGAGATGAAGTAGAGGTGCTAGCTGGAGGGCCTTACTTGCTCTACTAAGTGCAGAGTTAAGCTTTTAAGTGCAAGCTTGTCAACCATGAAGAGAACCAACCTACAGATGCATATAGTTGGACCTATAAATTCATTTTTTAATTTAATGGCCAGTATTTTAAATACATATATTTTACATAAAAATTCAAAATCTCAGTTTTCTTGAAATATCAGAATATTACACCCAACCAGCCCACATGGTTATGACTACCAGCATCTGAGCAGGAGTTGTCCTTGTTAAACAGGGCTTTTGCTCTCCAATTTGTCAATCTTCACCAGCCAGCTTCACTGATTATGTTATGGCTGATCCCAACCCCTGGGATGTCCAGGAAGTGGCGAAGCTTGAGATTTGAGTCTTTGTCCTCAAAACCCACACTCTTACTCAGAACACGATTAATGCCTGGCACAAAGAAAGCCCTCCATAACACTCTTTTTGAAGAATGAACAAACACATCATTATCTTCTACTGGAAGGTCTTTCCGTCTGTCTCTACCCAAACAGATTTTGTCCTATCTCTCAAGGCTTAGCTTGTACAGCCTTCTCCATGAAGTGTACCATGATTTCAGACTCCCCACTCAACAGATGTGACCTTTCCTTTGGCTATGGGGTGGAGGACATGAGGGCAACAAAACTGGCTTTCAAGGGAGTTTGGGGGGCACTAGGATGATTAGCACTAAGCTGTAGGGAGAGGGAAAAATCAGAAGTTTGAACTTGAAGATTTGTGTACCTGAATGAAGAGTATATATAAATAGTGGAAGCTGAGAGTACTGTAAAAAAAATTAAAACAAACTCCAGTTTTTCCTTGCTTGGAATGTTGTCTCCTTTCTTTTTATTTCCTCTTATGATTTCCTTTCTTTTCTAGACCTCTGTTCTCTGTATCTCAATTGGCATTAGACAGTTAACAGACAACTCACAGGCCAACAAAGATCACTTTCGGAACTGTTCTCAAAGTAGCCAAAATGAGATTGTACCAACAATCCTGAGAAAGTTGTAATAAACGAGGACAATCTCCAACCACTTTAACTACAAGTTGTGTGGCACTTATAGATAAAGAAAATTGCATCCTAGGGCAAGACTATAGTCCTATACACCTCTCTTCTCACCCTATGAAAACTCCAACCTACTTCAGTTCAGGGAATTACTGATGTCAACGCCATAACTGAATAAAGCCTGTAAGCGCTATTTGAATCACTTTAACTATTTTTATCTGTAACAGTCTGATGATATGACTCTAATTTGGCCTGGATAAGCCCTACTGAGATTTCAGAGAAAAACATAGCAAGTCAAGGAATCTCTTCCTCCCCTCTCAGAGTCCCCTGTTGGGTCTGAGGGTAGGTTGTCTTCCCACTCACATCCTCCAGTTCTTTGTTGTAGCAGTAAAATTGCAGGCTTTAATTCTTTGAAAGGGTTAACCTATTGTCTGATGGAAGACACTGCCTCTATTTCTTTTTATCTTTGAGAATTCTCTGGCCCTCTATTTTCTCTGGGAGCACAGAACAAGATCCTAAGGTAGAATGCCTTTCTCTCTTCTTTAATGGTGGATCTTTTATTATGACCTAAGTGGAATAACTTTGAGGAAGGCAATTTTGAATTGCAGTGATCCATTTGGGATTCTTGGGACACATCAAGACTTGTGCCTTAAAACAAAAAAGAAATAAAATGGCTAACTAACTAATGAGCAGCTTTCTTTAACTGGTAAGGTGATGCTGAGAAAAGAAAAAGATCAGAAAGATTCCAATCTATTGAGTCTTTTTTTAAAGCAACTTCAGCCTTCTCCCTCCCTAAAGAACTCCTTCTTTCTAACTCTGTGTCTGCCCCTGATAACCCAACTCCCTCCTGGATTTCTGCCTCTCCTGTTTTCTGTCCTTTGCTCTGCCCTCCTTCTCTTCCTCTTTCCATTTTTCAGCTCCCTCTACCTTTTAAATCACTACCTTCAGAATTCTCCAGGCATGCAAAAGCCATAGAGATAGAGGCTGCATGGAGGAGGGGTATCTGAGCTGGGCTTTGAAAAATGAGACAGGATTTGCCTGAGCAGAGACAGAGGGAAAGACCTTCTAGGCAACCCCTGAAGCTCTTCTCTCTTTCCTTTACTGAGGAATAATCCAAACCTGTCAATAAGGGTGTGGTGAATCTGTCTCTAATTTTAGAGACCCATTACAAACCACATTTAAGGAATACTCAGAGTTGAACACCAATACTAACACCCAAACAGCAATTTGCACATTTTTTGATAATGGCCTTAAGCCTGAAATATCAGAGGCTATTCAGAAGCATAAAATAGGCTGGTAGACCACACCCAATCATGAGTTACATTTTGAGTACATCACTTTTTACTTTAGCATTTTGTGGGGAGCATAATAAGCAAAGAAAAAAGCCACACACCGCAAATTTGTCATTATAACTTAAACAGTTTAAGGGAAATAAAAGGCCCTCCACAAATACAACACAGGGAGGCATGAGTACTTGCAGATATTGCAGAGAAAATGACAGGGGCTTGCAAATGTCCTGCTTTGGCCAGGAAACAAGACACAACCTGGGTTGTCAGATTAAAAAAACAAAAATACAGG
This sequence comes from Canis aureus, assembly GCF_053574225.1. Taxonomy (NCBI): domain Eukaryota; kingdom Metazoa; phylum Chordata; class Mammalia; order Carnivora; family Canidae; genus Canis; species Canis aureus. Next base: position 42,492,764 of record NC_135649.1, read on the forward strand.
AAATTTTGAATTTCAGATAAATGACGAGTAATGTATTAGCATGAGTATGTCTCATGAAATATCTGGGACACACACTAAAAAAATGATTCATTACATCTGATATCTAAATTTAATTAGACATCCTGTGTTTTATCTGGCAACCCTACAAACGTGGCTCAGTCATAAATATAGTGATTCTGAAGAGAGATGCTGGGAGGATGGCCGAGTAGGAGGACCCTAAACTCACCTCATCCAATGGGTACAATGAGATAACATTCACACCAATGTAAGTAACCCAGAAAACAACCTGAAGACTGGCAGAACAACCTCCAAAACTAAATCTAGAGAAGAGGCCATATTGAAGAGGGTAGGAAGGCTTGAGACTCAGTGGGGAAGGTAAACAGACCCACGGGACTGTCTCTGGAAGGAAGAGAGCCATGGGCACTGAGAGGGGAGAAAAACAGCTTATCACACCACAGAGCCTGTATGGGGAAGACAAATAATTATGACATTTGGTTTTGAAAATCAGAGGGACTGAGTGCATGAGTTCTTACAACTAGTAGGACTTAAAACCTAGGATTTAAAAAATAAGTGGGCTTAGCTCTGGAAGAACTGGGAGTAGGAGGGTAAACTGAGTGCCCACCCTTAAGGAGATAGTACAACAAACAGCCCATGGAGATATAGCAAAGAAGCACTGGTTTGAAAAACAACTGGATCATACGAGAGAGAGAGAGTTACTAATTTAAGTGTGTATCCAAGAGGGACAGAGATCATTGGGAGACTCCTCCCGGAACAAAAGAACTGGAAGGCTCCATTTCCCTCTCCTGCAGCCCAGCATAAACACATAACCATCTGCAGGAACCAGTGCAATGGCAGCACTTGCTACCTAACTTGCTAACAACACGTACCCAGCACCTCCATGCTTTGTGGATCCATTCTCTCCAATCACAACTGTTGTAGTCCTGGCACTTACAGGTTTCCTCCTCCAGAGAATTGGCACAAACCTTGCTAACACCATATCTCCCATCCCCACACCCACAAACTTTGCAGATCTCTCCCCTACAACCTGGCTGGCCTCAGTCCAGGTGGTGGTGACAGGTGCCCTCTTGCAGAGGTCCAGCATGCAAACCTTGCTAATGTAGTACTTACCCCCACTCACATTTTGCAGATCTGCCCCTCCAATATGCTCTTAGCCAGAGCCCACCCAATGTGGTGCCACAAGCCTGGCAGTGTGCAAGCAAGCCTCAACAGTGACAAGTACCACCTCAAAGTGGCTCCTGTCCTGGGAAGAGGAAAAGATAAACATACACATCAATCAGACTGTAGCCCCAGCAGTGGGGCTGGGGGCAGAGAGCCAGTCTAATTGCAGATCCCATCTACCAATGAAAGTTTCTCAGGGAACAAAACAGGGGAAGCACTCTGTAGTGTGGTGCTACTGCATCTCTGGAAAATGCCTGGTCTGACTCAACTCAAGCCCAAGGAGGCCCCAGAGTGGCCCACTAAAACCATAGGAACCAAACACTGCCCACAACCGAAAAAGAAAGGCACTGCAGACAACTGAATCGAAGGAAAAGCCTCCTCAGCCACAACAGCAAGGGTTACACAACACACACAGGAGACACACTTGAAGCTCCAGGTTCTGATGAACAGGGGACATTACACAGCAAGGCACTACAGAAACTCATCTTCAAAAGACCACTACTTGCAAGAACAAGAGATGTAGCTGACTTTCCTAACACAAAGAAACAGACACAGAGAGGTAGACAAAATGAGGAGATGGAGGAATATGTCCCAAAAGAAAGAATAGGGCAAAATCACAGCAAGAGACCTAGACAAAATGGAGATAAATAATATGCCTGATAGAGAATTTAAAGTAATGATCATAAAGATACTCACTGTACTTGAGAAAAGGGTGGAGGAGATCAGTGAGACTCTAAAGAGACAAAAAGAACCAATCAGAGATGAAGAACACAATACATGAAATTGAAAATATAATAGATGAAATAAATAGCAGACTAAAGGGAGCAGAAGAATGAATCAGTGATCTAGAGGACAAAGTAATGGAAAGTAATCAAGCTGAGTAGTCATGAGAAAAAAATAATGCAAAATTAGAAAGGACTTAGAGAACTTACCAACACCATTAAGCATAATAAAATTCACATTACATCAAAGCAAATGGTGGGTATTCGTCCTTTCTAATGGCTGAGTAATATTCCATTGTATATGTATGCCACATCTTCTAAGGAGGGCACTTGATGGGATGAGCACTGGGTGTTATACTATATGTTGGCAAATTGAACTTCAATAAAAAAATATATATATAAAAATAAAAATAAATGAAATTCACATTATAGGGATCCCAGAATGAGAAGAGAGATAAAAGGGGGCAGAAGAGTTATTTGAAGAAATCATAGCTGAAAACATCCCTAATCTGGAAAAGGAAACAAAAATCCAGGTCCAGGAGGCACAGAGACACCCCAACAAAATCAACCCAAGGAGGTCCACACCAAGACACAGTAATTAAAATGGCAGAAAATAGTAATAAAGAGAAAAATTGTAAAGCAGCAAAGTAAAAGAAAACATACAAAGGGAAATCCTATTAGGCCTAATTTTTTTAGCAGACACTTTGCAGGCCAGAAGAGATTGGCACGATATATGTTCAAAGTACTGAAATGAAAAACTCTGCAGCCAAGAAGACTCTATCCAGCAAGGCTATCATTTAGATTAGAAGAAGAGATAAAGCATTTCCCAGACAAACAAAAATTAAAGGAGTTGATGACCACTATACTAGCCCTAAAAGATATGTTAAAGGGGAGTCTGAGTATAAAGGAAAGACCATAAGTAAAAGTAACAAAAGTAGGAAGCACAAAAGCAATAAAAATATCTGTAAATGACTCACAAAATAAAAAATATATAAAGGATGACACCATATACCTAAAGAAAGCCTAGTCCTAAGAGAAGAGAGCAAAGGAAGAAAAGAATAGGGAAGAAATACAAAAACCATAGAACAAGTAACAAAATGGCAATAGATACATACCTATCAATAATTGCTTTGACTGTAAATGGACAAATACTCAAATCAAAAGACATAGGGTGGGGTACCTGGGTGGCTCAGTCAGTTAAGTATCCGACTCTTGATTTTGGCTTAGGTCATTATCTCAAGGGTGTGAGATCAAGCCCCATGTTGGGCTCCACACTGGGCATGGAGCCTGCTTAAGATTCTCTCTCTCCCTCTGCCCACTCCCTCTTTCTTTACCTCTCAAAGTAAAAATTTTAAAAAATTTTCAAAAGACATAGGGTGATGTAATGGATTTAAAAAAAGACTTATCTATATGCTACCTTCAAGGGACTTATTTCATAGCTAAAGAAATATGCAGTTTGAAAGTTAAAGGATGAAGAAGCATTTATCATACAAATGGTTGTGAAAAAAAGGTAGGGTAGTAATACTTGTATCAGACAAAAATAGACTATTTTTTTAAAATATTTTTTTAATTTATTCATTAGAGACACACAGAGAGAGGCAGAGACACATGCAGAGGGAGAAGCAGGCTCCATGCAGGGAGCCCGACGCGGGACTCGATCCTGGGTCTCCAGGATCACACCCTGGGCCAAAGGCGGGGCTAAACCGCTGGGCCACCTGGGCTGCCCACAAAAATTAACTTTAAAACAAAGACCATAACAAGACACAAAGAAAGACATTACGTAACCAGAAAGGGAATAATCCAACAAGAAGATATGACAATTATAAATATTTATGCCCCCAACATGGGAGCATCAAAATACATAAGGCAGTTAATAACAAACATAACGGAACTAGTCAATAGCAATACCATAATGGTAGGGAACTTTTAACACCCCACTCATATCAATGGACAGATTATCCAAACTGAACATTAACAAGGAAACGGGCTGTGAATGACACCTTGGACCATATGGATTTAACAGATTTATTCAGAAGATTCCATCCTAGAACAGCAGAATACATAGTCTTTTCAAGTACACATGAACCATTCTCCAGAATAGATCACATACTGTATCACAAATCAGGTCTTAACAAATTCAAAAAGATTGAAGTCATAACATGCATCTTTTCTGAACTCAATGCTATGAAGCTAGATATGAACCAAAAAAAAAATAAATCTGGAAATCACAAATAACTGGAGGTTAAATAACATGCTAGTAAATAATGAATGTGTCAATCAAAAAATAAAAGAGGAAATCAAAATATACGTGGACACAGATAAAAATGAAAACACAATGGTCCAAAATCTTTGAGATGCACCAAAAGCTGTTCTAAGCAAGAAGGTTAGAGCAATACATGCCTACCTCAAGAAGCAAGAAAAATCTCAAACAACCTAACCTTACACTTAAAGGATCTAGAAAAAGAACAAAGTCCAAAACCAGTAGAAGGAAGGAAATAATGAAGATTAGAGCAAAAATAAATGAAATAGAAACTAAAAATGATAGAACAGATCAATGAAACCAGGAGTTAGTTCTATGAAAGGATCAGAAAAGTTGATGAACCTTTAGACAAACTCATCAAAAAAGAGAGAATAAGAAAGAGGGAGAAAGAAGATTCAAACAAACAAAATCAGAAGTGAAAGAGGAAAATAACAACAACAACACAGAAATACAAAGGATTACAAGAGAATATTATGAAAAATTATATGCCAACAAGTTGGAAAATCTAGAAGAAGTGGATAAATTCCTAGAAACATATAACCTCCTAAAACTGAATCAGGAAGAAATAGAAAATTTGAACAGATCTATTAGCAGGAATGAAATAGAATCCATAAACAAAAAGTTTCCAACAAACAAAAGTCCAGGATCAGATGGCTTCACAGGTGATTTCTACTAAACATTTAAAGAAGAGTTAATACCTATTTTTCTCAAACTATTCAAAAAAATTGAAGAGCAAGGAAGTTTTTCTAAATTCATTCTATGAGGATAGCATTACCCTGATACCAAAACCAGATAAAGACACTACAAAAAAGAGAGCTACAGGCCAATATCTCTGATGGACATAGATGCAAAAATTCTCAACAAAATATTACCAAACTGAATCCCACAATAAATTTTAGAAAATCATTCACAACAAGTGGGATTTATTCCTGGGATGCAATTCCTGGTTCAATGTTTGCAAATCAATGTAATATATCACATCAATAAGAGAAAGGATAAAAACCATATGATCATTTCAGTAGATGCAGAAAAAGGACTTGACAAAGCAAATATTGTTTCATGATAAAAACTCTCGACAAAGTAAGTTTAGGGATGCCTGGGTGGCTCAGTGGTTGAGCACCTGCCTTCGGCCCAGGGCATGATCCTGGGGTCCCAGAATCGAGTCCCACATCAGGCTCCCTGTGTGGATCCTGCTTCTCTCTCTGCCCCTCTCTCTCTCTCTCTCTCTGTCTCATAAATAAATGAAATATTTGTAAAAAGTAAGTTTAGAGGGAAATATTTCAACATAATAAAGGCCAAATATGAAAACTCAAAGCTAACATTATACACAATGGGGAAGTATGAGAGCTTTTTCCCCTAAAAACAGGAACGAGACAAGGATGTCTAGTTCAACATAGTATTGGAAGTCCTAGCCATAGCAATCAGACAATTAAAAGGAATAAAGACATTCAAATTGGTAAGGAAGATGTAAAAATTTCACTATTTGCAGGTGACATTATATAGAGAAAACCCTAAAGACTCCACCAAAAAAATTTACTAGAAGTGATCAATTCAGTAAGGTTGTGGGATACAAAAATCAATGTACGTAAATCGGTTGCATTTCTCAACACTAATAATGAAGCATCAGAAAGAAAAATTAAGAAAATAATCCTATTTACAATTGTACCAAAAATAATAAAATATCTAGAAATAAATTTAACCAAAGAAGTGAAAGACCTGTACTCCAAAAAGTATAAAGCACTGATGAAAAATATTAACACAAACAATTGGAAATATATTTCATTTCATAGATTGGAAGGAAAAATATTATTAAAATGTCCATATGGAACAAAGCAATCTACAACTTTAATACAATCCCCATCAAAATACCAACAGCATTTTCACAAAACTAGAACAAACAATCCTAAAATTTGTATGGAACCACACCCTGAGTAGCCAAAGCAATCCTGAAAAAGAAAAACAAAGCTGGACATATTACAATTGCAGATTTATATTACAGAACTCTAGTAATCAAAACAATATGGTGCCAGCACAGAAATAGACACATAGATCAATGTAACATAATAGAAATCCCAAAAACAAATTGACAATTATATGGTCAATTAATCTTTGACAAAGGAGGAAATAATATGCGATGTGAAAAAGATAGTCTATTCAACAAATGGTGTTGAGAAAACTGGACAGTTAAGTGCAAAAGAATGACACTGGACTTTTTCTTATACCATACACAAAAATAAACTCAAAATGGATTAAGGAATCTTCTCATGGTGTACACTGGGTGATGTATGGAATTGAATCACTATATTGTACACTTGAAACTAACACTGCTATATATATATATATATATAATTAGAATATATATACTAGAATTAAAATTTTTTAAATGGATTAAGGACTTAAATGTGAGATCTGAAACCATAAACATCCTAGAAGAGAGCAAGGCAGTATTTTCTCTGACATCAGCTGTAATAACATTTTTCTTAATATGTCTCCTAAGGCAAGAGAAACAAAAGCAAAAATAAACTATTGGGAGTACATCAAAATAAAAAGCTCCTGCAGAGCAAAGGAAACAATCATCAAAACTAAAAGGCAGCCTACTGAATGGGAGAAGATATTCACAAATGACATATCTGATAAAAGGTTAATATCCAAAATATATACAGAACTTATACAATTCAACACCAAAAATATATAATAGTCCAAATAAAAAATGGGCAGAAAACATGAATAGACATTTCCCAAAAGACACACGGATGACCAATAGACATATGAAAAGATGTTCAACATCACCATCACTAGGGAAATGCAAATCAAAACCACAATGAGATATTAGCTCACACCTGTCAGAATGGCTAACCTCAAAAACTCAAACAAGTATTGGGAAGGATGTAGAAAAAAGGAACCCTTGGAGTAGTAATGCAAACTGATGAAACCACTGTGGAAAACAGTATGGACGTTCCTCAAAAAATTAAAAATAGAATTATCATATGATCCAGTAATCACACTACTCAGTCTACACCCAAAGAATATGTAAACACTAATTTGAAAGGATATATTCACTCCACTTATTGTACCATTATTTACAATAGATGAATTATGGAAGCAGCTCAAGTGTCCACTGACAGATGTATAAACAGGAAGTGATTTCCCTCCTCAAAGAAAGGCATCCTCTACTTTCGCCAATTGCCTTTGGATCAGCAAACAGGAATAACTTTCTGTATTAATAAATGATCGTTAAATCTCATTTTTAGTAGACACTGGAGCTATACTTGATACCTTTAATTGCTTCTAATTTCCCACCATCCTTTGCCAGGATAATTAAAAAATCTCAGGTGGGACTTACCCATTGAACACATTTTCTCCCTCTCTTCTAACCATTTGCTTTCTCTTAGGGACTCTTAACTTCTCAATATGCCTTTTGCTGCAGGACTTCCACCCTCCTCAACCTATTGAGAATAGACCTTTGGGCACATTGGGTAACTACTATTAGGTGTGTACCCCAAAGGCCTTTTTCTTGATCTCTTAGAGTCTGATAGCTCAGTATGCCATCTTATGGTGGCTTCCCTCAACTAACTAAGTACAACCTAAAGACTACTCCTGAATTCCCTTAAAATTACTTCAGTTTTCAGTTTAATTTCTTCAGTATCCAATATCCTCTGGGCTCCGTCATCTACAGACATGGGAAAAAATAAAGTACATAGATAGAACCTTTACAAGTCTATATTGACCCCACTCTGCCTCTGGCTGAACTGGCCAGTATTCCCTAAAACCCGAAGCACCAGAGGGAGTATGACCATTGTGGCAGATTTCATAGTTAAAGGCTTAATCATTCTTTGAACTAGTGCCTTCAAACTCCTAACTATCCAGTAAAAACAGACTAATGGGCATAGGTACCACTTTATACAAGACATAAAGGCTATAAATCATATGGTATTGCCCACATTTCCTTACAGTCCCCAACCCAAACACTATCCTGGTTTCTATACTTCCAAATTCAACACACTTCAGAGTAGTAGATGTCTGTTTAGCCTTCTTTAGTGTTCCCCTACATCTTGATTTCCAATCCCTTTTCACCTTAACATGGGAAAAACAGCAACTTTGTTGTGTTAACTCTAATGCCACAAGACCTCACTGAAACCCCTTCACACTTATCTCAGGTTCTCAATCATAATCTCTAAGATTTACAATTTCTCTGTTCCTCTATCTTAATCCAACATGTAGGTGAGTTGCTCTTATATCCACCTGATCTAATCCCTTCTCAAGAGGGCTCTCTATCTCTTGGAAACTTGGACTATGAAAGAACATGCAGTTTGTAAAGATAAATTACAACTTTGTTGGACTCAGATACACTCTCTAAAACCTGATATAACCTAGGAAGACAAATCCCTCTGAGTAGATAGAAGTAAAGCCATTCAAAACTGTCCTCATCCTATTACCAAAAGACAACTTAGTAGATATAGAGGATTGAGAGTATATTGCAGGTGGTTGATTCCCAACTTTTCAGAATTAACTGCCATCTACCATGACATGACTAAAATTGGCATCCCTAATCTTCTGCCTTCAGAGGTCACTACAGAGTTAGCTTTATGAGGAACTCAAAGTTACTATCCACAGCCCTACCATTCTGAGGCACCCCCAAATTATACTAAGTATTTCTTTTCTGTTTATACGTAAAAGGAATGGTTAAGTTCTTAGGGTTTTATCTCAGAAATACAATGAAAATCAGAGATTCATTGGGTATTACAACCTTTTTCTCTACCCAGCAGTTAAAAGTATCTCTCTTCTCTAAGGGCAGTAGCTGCAACTATACTTAATCTTGGGGTCATCTTTCTACCTAATGGTATCTATGCAATTCAAACTCTTCACCAAAGCACTTGACATTTCTCTGTTTTCAGAGTCACTTCCTATTAATTTCTGTTTCCCTCCTCAGCATATATTATCATCTATAGGAATCATACTCATTTTAAAAATTGAAATACAATTGGGGTGACTGGGTGGCTCAGTCGGTTAAGTGTCTGACTCTTGGTTTTAACTCAGGTCATGATCTCACAGTCGTGAGATCAAGCTCTGTGACTGTCTCTGTGCTCAGTGCAGAGTCTGCTTCAGCATCTCTCCCTCTCTTTACTTGCTCTCACTCTCTCAAAGAAATAAATAAAATATTTTTTTAAAATGAGGCATAAGGGATCCCTGGGTGGCGCAGTGGTTTGACGCCTGCCTTTGGCCCAGGGCGTGATCCTGGAGACCCGGGATCGAATCCCACGTCGGGCTCCCGGTGCATGGAGCCTGCTTCTCCCTCTGCCTGTGTCTCTGCCTCTCTCTCTCTGTGTGACTATCATAAATAAATAAAATTTAAAAAAAATAAATAAAATGAGGCATAATTCACATGTCATAAAATTTATCCTTTTGTAGTGTATAATTAAGGGGTTTTTGGTATATTCACAATGTTGTGCAACCATAACCACTATCTAATTTGCAAAGATTTTCATCATCCCCAAAAGCAAAGCCATACTTATTAGTAGTCACTTCTTGGTCCCTCTTTCCCCCGACCATGGCCAACCATTATTATACCTTCTATTTCTTTTTTTTTTTTTTAATTTTTTTTTAATTTTTATTGATTTGTGATAGTCACAGAGAGAGAGAGAGAATGAGGCAGAGACACAGGCAGAGGGAGAAGCAGGCTCCATGCACCGGGAGCCCGACGTGGGATTCGATCCCGGGTCTCCAGGATCACGCCCTGGGCCAAAGGCAGGCGCCAAACCGCTACGCCACCCAGGGATCCCTATACCTTCTATTTCTATAGATTTGTATATTCTGGACTTTTCATGTCAATAGAATCAAACCATATGTGGGCTTTTGTGTCTGGCTTTTTTCACCTATTATTCTTTAAGATTCATTAATGTTGTATTATGAAGTATCAGTACTTCATTAGTTTTTCTTGCTAAATAATATTCCATTGTATGCATATACTGTGTTTTGTTTAACCATTCATCAGTTGGTAGACATTTAGGTTCTTTCCACTTTTTGGCTAATATGAATGTTACTATGAACATTCATGCACAAGTTTTTGTGTGGACGTACATTTTTAATTCTCCTAGGTGTATGCCTAGTAATGAAATTGCTAGATCATTTAATTCTATATTTAACCTTTTGAGAAATTATCAAACTCTTCTATAGTGACTATGCCACTCCTACCAGCAATGTATAGTATTTCCACTTCCACATCTTCACAACACTTGTCTTTTTTGATTATAGCCATCCACGTGGATACAAAGCAGTTATCACAATGTGGTTTTGATTTAAATTTTCCTGATGACTAATGTTGCAGAGTGTCTTCACTGTTTATTGGCCAATTATATATTTTGGTGTCATCATATTTTGTCTTCCAGAGAAGGGAGAACTTCATGATTGTTTAAATTTCACTTAAGAAAAAAAAATTTCACTTAAGAACTTTACCTGCAAAAGAAAAAAAAAGAACTTTACCTGCCTCCCTCTCTTCTTTATTTATTTACTTACTTATTTACTTATTTATTTATTTATGAGAGAGAGAGAGAAAGCATGAGTGGGGGTATGATGGCAGAGATAGAGGGAGAAGCAGACTCCCTGCAGAGTAGGGAGCCCAACTCAGAGTTCAATCCCAGGACCCAGGGACCATGACCTAAGCCAAAGGCACTTAACCAGCTGAGCTACCCAGGTGCCCCTACTTTTCTCTCTCTTATTTCCTTGAAACATGTCTATAAAACCCCGACTAAGGATTCCTTGTAGACAAGTCATATCTTGAGATTAATCAAATATATTCTGAAGTTGAATATGCTGTCACTATTTCCCAACAGCTTTTTGAATAAAATATCCTTCCTGAAGCCAACTTAGCATAACTGGCTGAACTTACAGGATTGACTCTAGCCTACCAGGTAGCAAGGAATCAACAGACTAACATATATACAGAAAACAGTATGCCTTTCATTTGTTTTTTGTTTGTTTGTTTGTTTGTTTGTTATTTTGGCATGCTACACTAACAACAGGGTTTCTAACAGCTGCTAGTACTTCCAAAAAGCAGTGTGAGGACTTAATACTCTTAAGATGGCAATACTCAATGGATTAATCTACAGACTCAAAGTAGTCCTTATCAAAATTCCAAATGACTTTTCTGGAGAAATTGACGATCTGATGCTAAAATTCATATGGAAATGAAAGGAACACAGAATAACAAATTCAATCTTGAAAAGCAAGAACAAAGCTGGAGAACTAACACTTTACAACTTCAAAACTTACTACAAACCTAGAGGAATCAAAACAGTGGGATACTGTCATAAGGACAGACCTGTAGATCGGTGGACAAAGTTGAGAGTCCAGAAATAAATTCATACATCTATGGGCAATTGATTTTTAACAAGTATGAGAAGATCATTCAATGGGGAAAAAAACAGCATTTTTTTCAACAAATGGTACTGGAACAATGAATATCCACATTAAAAAAATAATCACAATTTGACCCCTAATTCAAATAATATACAAAAATTAATTCAAAGTTAATTGAAGACCTAAATGTAAGTAACACTCAAAAAACACTTAGAAGAAAACATAGTCTAAGTATACTTTGGATTAGGCAGTCATTTTTTAAATAAGATACCAAGAGGGCAATCAACCAAACAAAAAATAAACTGGACTCCATCAGTGAAATGAACCCACAACTATATGGTCAATTAATCTTTGACAAATCAGGAAAGAATATCCAATGGGAAAGAGTCTCTTCAACAACTGGTGTTGGGAAAACTGGACAGCAACATGCAAAAGAATGAAACGGACCACTTTCTTTTTTAAAAAGACTTATTTTTATTGATTTTAAAGAGAGAGAGAGTATGCAAGTGCAAGCATGGGGAGGACAAAGGGAGAAAGAAGATCACAAGCAGACTCTGCACTGCATTCAGGGACGTTAGATTGAGCACATGTTGGACTCCACGCTGAGTGCAGAGTCTGCTTAAGTCTCTTTCTCCCTCTCCCTCTGCCTCTCCCCCCGAACTCTCTCTCTCTAAAATAAATAAATCTTGGGGGACCTGGGTGCTCAGTGGTTGAGCATCTGCCTTTGGCTCAGGTCGTGATCCCAGGGTCCTGGGATTGAGTCCCACATCGGGCTCCCCGCAGAGAGACTGCTTCTCCCTCTGCCTATGACGCTGATTCTCTCTCTGCGTCTGTCATGAATAAATAAATAAAATCTTTAAAAAATGAAAACTTCTAAACATTCCAAATACTTGCAACTACCTTGGCCTAAGGCAGTCTCATTGGCCCAAAGGAGCCCTTCCTGGTGAACATCAACTGTCACCTTTTGAATACATCACAGGCAGACCAGGGAGATTGGGGCTAACAATCTGATTTTCGACTCTACTTTGCTGCAAGCAAATTAGGACCTAGTACTGGAGAACACTAATGCAATATATCTAGACTTATCACCAATAGGTTCAAACTGCCTTTCTGGGCCAGATCCCCTGCTTTCATAAGGAGATTTTCAACATTTATTTCATACCCTGGAGTTGAGACTCCCATAAGGGTATAAATAAAATGACATACTGTGACTTTACTTTCCTGTTGAGCAGATCTCAATACATGGTCACTCTTGTCACAGTGCAATGAAATGATTAATACTGCCACTCTTACAGCCTACCTTGAGGCAACAAACTGTAGGGTTATCACAACTACAAACCTTTTCACACTAATACTGATGGGTTAGAGTAGAAAATCTCACAAGCATATGCAGCCCCTGGTAACCACATGACCACAGGCACCCCATCAGCAAAAGGAAACAACATGGCTCATAGACCACTGCACATGTGCACAGAGGCTGGGGGGTGGGAGGGGTAGCAACATGTGCAAATAGGCCCTTAGGGACTTTTCCTGACCAGAGACTGGCGATGAGAGACTAAGTTTTGTGGGGGTTTTTTCTGTTTTTTTTTTTTGTTTGTTTCTTCTTTGTTTTTGTATATTTTTTTATTGGAGTTCAATTTGCCAACATATAGCATAACACCCAGTGCTCATCCCATCAAGTGCCCCCTTCAGTGCCCATCACCCAGTCACCCCATCCCCCCGCCCAACTCCCTTTCCACTACCCCTCGTTTGTTTCCCAGAGTTAGGGGTCTCTCATGTTCTGTCACCCTCTCTGATATTTTCCACTCATTTTCTTTCTTTTCCCCTTTATTCCCTTTCACTATTTTTTATATTCCTCAAATGAATGGACCATATAATGTTTGTCCTTCTTCTCCGATTGACTTACTTCACTCAGCATAATACCCTCCAGTTCCATCTTACTTCACTCAGCATAATACCCTCCAGTTCCATCCACATTGAAGCAAATGGTGGGTATTTGTTGTTTCTAATGGCTGAGTAAAATTCCATTGTATACATAGACCACACCTCCTTTATCAATTCATCTTTCAATGGACACTGAGGCTCCTTCCACAGTTTGGCTATTGTGGACATTGCTGCTATAAACATCGGGGTGCAGGTGTTCCGGCGTTTCACTGCATCTGTATCTTTGGGGTAAATCCCCAGCAGTGCAGTTGCTGGGTTGTAGGGCAGGTCTATTTTTAACTCTTTGAGGAACCTCCACACGGTTTTCCACAGTGGCTGTACCAGTTCACATTCCCACCAACAGTGCAAGAGGGTTCCCCTTTCTCCACATCCTCTCCAACATTTGTTGTTTCCTGTTTTGTTAATTTTCACCATTCTCACTGGTGTGAGGTGGTATCTCATTGTGGTTTTGATTTGTATTTACCTGATGGCAAGTGATGCGGAGCATATTCTCATGTGCTTGTTGGCCATGTCTATGTCATCCTCTGTGAAATTTCTGTTCATGTCTTTTGCCCATTTCATGATTGGATTGTTTGTTTCTTTGCTGTTGAGTTTAATAAGATCTTTATAGATCTTGGATACTAGCCCTTTATCTGAGAGGTCATTTGCAAATATCTTCTCCCATTCTGTAGGTTGTTTTTTAGTTTTGTTGACTATTTCTTTTGCTGTGCAGAAGCTTTTTATCTTGAAGAAGTCCCAATAGTTCATTTTTTATTTTGTTTCCCTTGCCTTCATAGATGTATCTTACAAGAAGTTACTATGGCCAAGTTCAAAAAGGGTGTTGCCTGTGTACTCCTCTACTACGGCCATACCACCCTGAACGCGCCTGTTCTCGTCTGTGTTCTCCTCTAGGATTTTGATGGAATCTTGTCTCACATTTAGATCTTTCAACCATTTTGAGTTTATCTTTGTATATGGTGAAAGAGAGTGGTCTTTTTCATTCTTCTGCACGTGGCTGTCCAATTTTCCCAGCACCATTTATTGAAGAGACTGTCTTTTTTCCAGGGGATAGTCTTTCCAACTTTGTCAAATATTAGTTGACCATAGAGTTGAGGGCCCATTTCTGGGTTCTCTATTCTGTTCCATTGATCTAGGTGTCTGTTTTTGTGCCAGTACCACCCTGTCTTGATAATCACAGCTTTGTAGTACAACTTGAAATCCGGCATTGTGATGCCCCAGACTCTGGTTTTCTTTTTCAATATTCCCCTAGCTATTCGGGGTCTTTTCTGATTCCACACAAATCTTAAGTTGACTTGTTCCAACTCTCTGAAGAAAGTCCATGGTATTTTGAAAGGGATTGCAATAAATGTGTAAATTGCCCTGGGTAGCATTGGCATTTTCACAATATTAATTCTTCCAATTCATGAGCTGGAATATTTTTCCATCTCTTTGTGTCTTCCTCAATTTATTTCAGAAGGGTTCTGTAGTTTTTAGGGTATAGATCCTTTACCTCTTTTGTTAGGTTTATTCCTAGGTATCTTATGATTTTGGGTGCAATTGTAAGTGGGATTGACTCCTTAATTTCTCTTTCTTCATTTTTCTGTTAGTGTATAGAAATGCCACTGATTTCTGGGCATTGATTTTGTATCCTGCCACACTGCCGAATTGCTGTATGAGTTCAAGCAATCTTGGGGTGGAGTCTTTTGGGTTTTCCATGTATAATATCATGTCATCTGCAAAGAGGGAGAGTTTGACTTCTTCTTTGCCAATTTGAATGCCTTTTATTTCTTTTTGTTGCCTGATTGCTGAGGCTAGGACTTCTAGTACTATTTTGAATGGCATTGGTGAGAATGGACATCAGTCAATTGAGCGTCTGAGTCTTGGTTATTGGCTTGCTTCAGTATTCTATTTCTTCCTGCTGCAGTTTGGAAGTTTGTGGTTTTCCAAAAATACATCCATTTCTTCTAGATTGCCTAATTTATTGGTGTACAGTTGCTCATAACATGTTTTTAAAATTGTTTGTGTTTCCTTGATATTGGTGGTGATCTCTCCTTTTTCATTCGTGATTTTAGTAATTTGAGTCTTTTCTCTTTTGTTTTTAATAAGGCTGGCTCCTGGTTTACCTATCTTCTTAATTATTTCAAAGAACAAACTAATGGTTTTGTTTATCTGTTCTACAGTTTTTCTGGTGTCTATTTCATTGAGTTCTGCTTGAATCTTTATTAATTCTCTTCTTCTGTGGGGTGTAGGTTTTATTTGCTGTGTCTTCTCCAGTTCCTTTAGGTGCAAGGTTAGCTTGTGTATTTGAGTTTTTTCCAGTTTTTTTTTAGGGATGCTTTTATTGTGATGTATTTCCTTCTCAGGACTGCTTTGGCTGTATCCCAAAGATTTTGAATGGCTGTATCTTCATTCTCATTAGTTTCCATGAACTTCTTTGATTCTTCTCTAATTTCCTGGTTGACCCTTTCATCTTTTAGCAGGATGGTCTTTAACCTCCACGTGTTTGAATTTCTTCCGAATTTCTTCCTGTGATTGAGTTCTAGTTTCAAAGCATTATGGTGTGAAAATATGCAGGGGACAATCCCAATCTTTTCCTATCAGTTAAGACCTGATTTGTGGTCTATTCTGGAGAAAATTCCATGTGCCCTTGAGAAGAATATGTATTCAGTTGCATTTGGATGTAAAGTTCTGTAAATATCTGTGAAGTCCATATGGTCCAGTGTGTCATTTAAAGCTCTTGTTTCTTTGGAGATGTTATTCTTAGGAGATCTGTCATTTGCAGAAGGCGCCAAATTGAAGTCTCCCAGTAGAATGTATTATTATCTAAATATGTCTTAACTTTGGTTATTAGTTGATTGATATACTTGGCAGCTCCCACATTAGAGGCATAAATATTCATGATTGTTAGGTCCTCTTGTTGCATAGTCTCTTTAAGTATGATATTGTGTCCCTCTTCATCTCTTACTACAGTCTTTGGGATAAACTTTAATTTATCTGATAGGAGGATTGCCACCCCTGCTTTCTTTTGAGGACCATTGGAATGGTAAATGCTTCTCCACCCTTTCATTTTCAGGCTGGAGGTGTCCTTAGGTCTAAAATGAGTCTCTTGTACACAGCAAATAGATGGGTCTCTCTTTTATATCCAGTCTGAAACCCTGCATCTTTTGATGGGATCATTAAGCCCATTCATGTTCAGAGTTACTATTGAAACATATGAATTTAGTGTCATCATAATACCTATTCAGTCCCTGTTTTTGTGGATTATTTCTTTGGGTGTCCTCTTTCTTTTACAGAGTCCCCCTTAATATTTCTTGCAGAGCTGGTTTGGTGGTCACATATTCTTTCAGTTTCTGCCTATCTTGGAAGCTCTTTATCTCTCCTTCTATTCTGAATGAAAGCCTTGCTGGATAAAGTATTCTTGGCTGCATGGTCTTCTCATTTAGGACCCTGAGTATATCCTTCCAGCCCTTTCTGGCCTGCCAGGTCTCTGTGGGGAGGTTTGCAGTTAATCTAATAGTTCTCCCCATATAAGTTAGGGATCTCTTGTCTCTTGCTGCTTTAAGGATTTTCTCTTTATCTTTGGAATTTGCAAGTTTCACTATTAAATGTGGAGATGTTGAACGGTTTTTATTGATTTTAGGTGGGGGGCCTCTGTATCTTCTGGATCTGAATGCCTGTTTCCCTCCCCAAATGAGGGACGTTCTCAGCTATGAATTGTTCAAATATGCTTTCTGGCCTTCTGTCCCTCTCGGCGCCCTCTGGAACCCAAATTAAACAAATATTTTTCCTTCTGAGGCTGTCATTTTTTTCCCTTAACCTTTCCTCATGGTCTTTTAATTGTTTTTCTCTTTTTCCCTCAACTTCCTTCCTTGCCATCAACTTGTCTTCTATGTCACTCACTCTTTCTTCTACCTCATTAGCTCTCCTCGTTAGGGCCTCCAGTTTGGATTGCATCTCATTTAATTGGTTTTTAACTTCAGCCTGATTAGATATAAATTCTGCAGTCATGAAGCCTCTTGAATCCTTTGCTTTTTTCCAGAGCCACCAGTGGCTTTATAATTGCGTTTCTGAATTGGCTTTCTGACATTGAATTGTAATCCATATTCTGTAACTCTGTGGCAGAGAGTACTGTTTCTGATTCTTTCTTTGGTGGTGAGTTCTTCTTTCTAATCATTTTGCTCAGTGCAGAGTGGCTATATGTGCGGGTTGCATCAAGAATATCAACCACGACCTACGTAAATTTCACCCTAGATGATTCTGCGGAAGTCAGAGACCAGGAATTGAAAACAAAGATCAGAATGAAATAAAACAAAAGGACCACTAAAGGAAAAACAAAGTTTAAATATAGTAGTAAAAAATAAAAGACCAGAAATCCTAAAGAAGTGGAGAAAAAAAAAGATAAAAAGGGGGGACTGGAAGATGGTGTTGCTGACAAAGTTGTAGTGGAAGGAGAATGTAGTCTACCTGAGGGGTCCTAGAGGGTGATCCTCTTGGTTCTGAGTATATTAAGTTCTGTATGTTAGAAGATGCTCAGTCCCAAATTTATATAAATCAGAAATACTTATAGATGGCCCCAACATTGATCACCAAAATATAAATGAGATAAAATAAGGGAAGCAGAATGGGAATGAGCAATCTCACAGAAAGAACCGGCATGGTATACTACTTGGTTCTGGGTGCATACTGGTCATGTTTTAGAAGGTATTAACTTCCGCCATTGTAGAACAAAATGAGGCAGAGAAAACAAAAAATACAGAACAACAACAACAACAACAAAAAACACATCTTGTATATCTCCCAAAATTAAGTTGGTTATGTTGAAGGGAATCTAGAAGTAGAAAATATATCTAGGACCTGTAATTGTAGAAATATGAAAGTCAAAAAGGAAGAATCTTAAAAATGAAGAGGTGGTAAAATACTGTAATTAAGGTGCGAAAAGAGAAATTTACAGTCTGATATAAAAATGAGATGTACTGGAAAAAGGAAGAAAAAAGGGGGGCACCCTGTGGTTCTATATACTGTAAATCCCTCGACTTCCCCTGGAGCTTTCCAGCACTGCTTGGTTAAAACTTGCTCTTCCCCTGTCCTTCCAGCTGGTCTTCTGCGGGAGGTGCCTGCTGTGCTGATTCTCAGGTGTGTGCACCTGAGGAAGCTGCCCTGCTCTCAGCTGAGTGCCAGGCTCAGTGGGAGCTGTTTATCTTGTGAGGCCCCTGCCCCGTCCCAGGCACATGGTGACACCAGGAGGAACAACACTGGCGGCGGCCAGGTCTCCAGCTCTAGAGTCCGCTCCCGCAGTAACTACTGCAGTCTCCCAGTCCACACTGGCCTAGATGCCCCTGGGGGCGGGGGTGCTGATCTGCATAGCTGGGGGGCGCCCAGCGGCAGGATAGTCCTCCCTGTCCTATGCCCTCCCCGCCTCCGCCTGTCCCTGGAGGGAGTGCAGGATCCTGGGCTGTGTCCCCTGGTGCCCTGGGATCGGGGCCTGTGCTGCTGGAATCGCGCTCCCGGGGCCGCAGCTCCTGAAGGTAGGAGGGCACAGCCCCCTCCGCCCGGAGCCGCTGCCTGAGCTTCTCCCGAGGCCCCGCCGGGCGCGCGCTCCAGCCCTTTACTGAGATGGGCCCACAGTCTGTGGCACGCTCTCCCCTGGAGGCACACTTCCTCTGTTAGTGACCCCGGGAGACTGGAGGCTCCACTGCCCCTCCTGCAATTCTGAGCAAGTTCCATGCTAAGCGCCTTTCTGTCCGGGAAGAATCCGGTGAGGATTTTTAAAGTTCCTGCTTCTCCGGGCTGGGCTTTTCTGTCCCGGGGGGTTCTCTCTGCCCATTCTTAGCTCAGCTTCTTGCGGGGCACCTCCCCCACTTTTTAATTTTTTTTTCTACCTTCTTCCCTGTGGGAGTGAAAACCCTTCTCTCTGTAGCATTCCAGCTATTCTCTCTTTAAATCTCAAGTTGAATTCGTAGGTTTTCAGGATGATTTGAAGATTATCTAGGTAAATTGGTAGGGACAGATGACTTGGGGGACCCTACTCCTCCGCCATCTTGCCCTGCCCCCCAGACTCTAAGTTTTGCACCTGAGTTTGCATATTTTAGTTGAAGCTGCTATAGACAATTTCCAATGTCACCAATAGAGGCAGGCCTCTGATATTGGGGAGCAGGAATTGTACAGGCTGTAAAGCAACATTCCTGCCCGTTACACAATTACTTTTGAGCAGGAGTGGGAGCTGCCTCTTTGGCTTGAAAACAGGAGGCTGCTGTAGGCAGTGAGGGAGGTGGGGTGAATGGGAGTACAACAAACAGGTATTTGGAGCCCAGGTCCCTCTGATTCCAAAGCCCATGTCCTTCTAACCTAAACCTTGCTCTTGGAGCCCAGCACATAATAGTTATCAGTAAACATCACTTGAATAAATAAATTTGCACAATGGCTTTTTTCTGAAAATCTCTTGCCCTTCACCTCTAGTGAAATCCTGCACCATCTGTCAAGGCCTAGCTTCAGCAGCCTCTTCCATGAAGCTTTCCCTGATTTTATGCCCCTCTTAACCACAACAGATGTGACCTCCTCTGCAGGTATAGAGTGGTGGGGGGATATGGGTAGACATTATTGCTGGGAGTGCAGAAGTATGTTGGGTCCTCTGGGATAGGACAGAATTGGACTGAAGGGAGAATCCTGAGTTTTGCAGATGGATTTTTGCACTTGAGTTTGTCTATTGCAGATAAAGTTGACACAGAGGAATTTACTTGGTTAAATCCATGACATAACAACCTATACTGAATCCTACTTTAGAGAAGTGCCTGGAAATTTTTATTTTTAACAAGTAGATCTGGTAATTGTTATAATCAGGCATATTCTGGAAACTGTCCTCATCTAACCCTCTCAATCTGCAGATAAGAAAACTGAGGCCCAGATAATGAAACTAAATTATGCAATGTCACATAGCCAGTTAATGATAGAACCAGGATAAAGTTTAATCAGTTATGTCTTCTAAAATAGCCTTATATTAATTCCTCAGAAACAGTGCTGTGTCTTAAATGTACTAAGTCATTTGGCAACTACATGTATGAATGAATATATAAGACTAGCACTTGCCGCCTACCAGGATTCCAGGGAATGGAATGCCAGATGGGTAAACTTTGATATAAAAAAAGTGAAGAATTGGTCAGGAACATGAGAGAGTACACAGCTATGTGAATAAAGCAGGGGGACAAGGAATAACATAGAATGTATTATAGGGTTTTTTTTTGAAAATCATAATAATGTATTCTTTCATTAATTCCACTATTTTTTCAAAGATTTTATTTATTTATTCATGAGAGACACACACACAGAGAGAAGCAGGCCCCATGCAGGGTGCCTGATGTGGGACTTGATCCCGGGTCTCCAGGATCGGGCCCTGGGCTGAAGGCGGTGCTAAACCGCTGAGCCACCAGGGCTTCCCTAATTCCACTAATTTGTACTGAATGCCTACTACTCGTCAGGGATTGTTCTCGAGTAAGGCTATTGGAGGAAACCAAACAGACATTCCACAAGCCTTGGATATGGAAAGAGAAATTATGTTCAGAAGATATTCTGAATAATAGGAGGTAGATAGTTATGTACCTCTATGAATCCGGACCTTGAGGGATCAAAGTATGGCCTGGAAACATAGACCTGGTAGTCATCAGCACATACATTGAAGTTGAAGCCATGGAACTAGGGAGAGATGTTGAGAGGAGCAGAGATGAGGACAGAAGACTGAAGGAACAGCTGTTTAAGGAAAAGATACAGGAATAAGAGTGTACAAAGGAAGAAGCAAGAGGAATGGAAGGCAAATAAGCAGTGAGGGGGATGGGATCACTGGTTGCTCTGTCACTGAAACCCCCTGAGATCTTAATCATGCCACCTTCTTCTCTAGTTGCTATTCATCATCACTTGAATGTTCCCTACAAAATGCCAGAGTGAGCCTTTAGAGATTATTTATGCCAGGGAATCTCAACCTTGACACTACTGACATTTGGGGCCAGAAAATTCTTTGTTGTGAGGAGCTGTCCTGTGTATTGTAGGATGTTTAGCTGCATCCCTGGCCTCTACCCACTTGATTCAATAAGACACACACCCTCCACAGGGCCACAGGCCATTACCACTAAAAATGACTCCAGACGAAATGGATCTCAGTTGATAACCACTGATCTACACAATCCTCTCATCTCTGAAATTCTGGTAGGAGACATTCAAGTGGTGAACCTCAGGCAGATTGTAGGAGAGTCTGGGAACTCAGGAGAAAGGTATGGATGAGGGTACAGATTTGGCAGTTTATCAACATATTGTGGTAGTTGAAGCCATGAGCATGGATGAAATCACCCAAGGACAGATACAGCATCAAAAGAGAACAAGATACAGTACAGAACCCTGGAGAGCACTGACATTTAAAGGGGAACCTAAGAAGAAAATTCAAAGAAGGAAGAATAGTTCTATGAATGCTACTACTATCACTTACTACCACTTGCCATGTGCCAGTGGCTGCTAAGTGTTTCATCAGCATCAGCTCATTTAATCCTGAACAAAACTTTATGAATAGGCATTATCATCCCCTGAGATGGAAACTGAGCCCCCAGAGACATTATGTCCAAGTTTATTATGTGGCTAGTTGGTGGCAGAGCCAGGATTTAAACCCAGATTTGGCTGCCTTTTCAGTTCATACCCTTGCTGCCAGGAAACCTGGAAACAGTGATCCTGGGACCCAAGAGATAAAGGAGTATAAGGAGCAACTGAGTAATCCATAATATAGTATCAACCAGGGCAACAACTTGGGTAGGTCAGATAAGTACAGAAAAAATCTAGTAGATTAGCAACAAAGATGTCATGGGTGACCTTGGTGAGGATGGTTTCAGTTGGTGGTGGGAATTCAGTCTATATTGCAAACAAGTGAGAGACCAGAGAGAAAATAAATGGAAACAGTGAATGCAGACTATTCAAAAACTTTAGATTTGAGGAAAAGAAGATAGATAAGGTGTAGCTACAGGGAGAGAATGGTCTAGTGTCTAGGGAGGTTTTTTTCCTTATTACAAAATTTACATGTTTAATGTAGAAAGTTTAGAAAATATTGGTGAATCAAAGGTATTCCACAAACCACAAACAACCCTGGATAACATTTTAGCATCTACCTCTCTGGCCCATCACTGCCTTATACAACATACACATACATTTTTACAAAAATGCTATCAAACCATTCATATTGTTCTGTAATTTGTTTTTCAATTAAAATACATTGCAAACACTGCTGTGATAATAAATGTTCTGTGCAAGCATCATTCCAATAGATGCTTGATATTCTTATAGGCTGTATTGAAACATACAATATCTTATACTGTCAAACATATCTTATACTGTCAGCATCCTTCTCTCTTCTTCTCCCCTCTTCTTTCTCTTGTGTTTTCTTGTCTTCTCTTCTGTTCTCATCCTTTCCCTTCCCTTCCACTCCTTTTCCTTCTATTTTCCTCGTTCTCTTCCCTCCTACCCCACCCCCTACATACATAAGATTTTGTGCAGTGAAAATGTAGTTAATTCAGTGAAAATAGATTTAATTTTGAGTAAAATATCAGAGAAATACTTTTTTTGACAAGAAAATTTGTTTTTTCAAGATGAATCATACTTGAGCTATTTATACCCAGCAGTGTATGTGTGTACAGTGTATGTATGTGACAAAAAGAAGCTGGTAGAGAAGGAGAGGTTGAAGATACAGCTGAGTAACAGGAAGGGGGGTGTTCAAACAATGGATCAAAGTTCCTAAGAAGAAAGGAGCATACAGAACATAGATGTCATGCTTAACCCTAGGCAGATGCCTATAAGCCTGTGAGTTGAATCAGATTTGGTGGCAGGAAGTTGATGTTATTTCTGGCCTCTGTATTTATGGTAAAGTGAGAGTCCAGGTTATCTGTTGAGAGACAGGAGGAAAGGAACTTAGGAAAACTGATGAGCTGAACTGGCTTTTTGGGTGAATGGGAGGAAATGCTGATGAAAGGCATAGAAAGGATCCATGGCAATGTGGAAATCCCAGCTGAGACTGAAGTTAATCCCCATGCATAGGAGACAGACATTTTGGGTTGACCTAGGTTCATGATTCTGCTATTATAAAAGTACAGTGGGTGGACTAGTGGTAAGGAAGTTTGAAAATATTAGTAAGATAGTTAACTGGGGTTGAAATGAAGAAGACAGGGTTGATAGATTGCTCTGGAAATAATGGAAGGGCCAAAGGACTAGAGAGTTAAATGAGTTAGAAGAGTAACTTTAGTGACAATAAAACAAAGACTAGAGGGATAGAAGGTGTTGGTCAGAAAAGTGGAACTCTAGCCATCAGGGATGCCACAACTCCAGGACACAAGGATTGAGACCTGATGCCTGAGACCGGTGCCACTCCAGGCCATGCCAATACAGAAACTACAACTTCTGGATTTGCTACCATAATTAGTCCAAATGGGCAGAAGCTATAGATGCTAGGTTGAGGGATCTCTAGCCATTAGGCTTGATTTCCATTCTCCTACAAGATCTGCTCAGACTAAATCCACTAGCCCTTCACCCTAGTTATCACTACTACTCCTCCCCCAGCACCTATTCCACCACCATCCCCATAATGCCATGTATTTCCTTGCCCCTGATTCAGCACTCCACTCTTCCTCCACCCCCAGAAATTTTCCTCTGTACCCACACACTGCCTCACCATATCCAGTAAACCATCATATATACTCAAACGCTTCATCAAATCTGTTATGTAAGACCTCGTGGCCACCTCTGCAGCCCTCTAGAGTAGGGCTAATCTTTTCTGTTCTCAAAGCAAGGTGAACAGTGAAATTCATATTCTGCTTGCTCCCCATTTCTGCTTTCAGACCATTACTTCCCTATGCTCCTGAAACACACCCCAAAAGTATAAAAACTAAATCCAATCCTTTGAGGTCATGTAATTATATGCCTTCTTTCCCTCTTTACCACTCATCAAATTCCCTTTGGGCCACTCCTTTTTTTTTATTGGAGTTCGATTTGCCAACATATAGCATAACACCCAGTGCTCATCCCATCAAGTGCCCTCCTCAGTGCCCGTCACCCAGTCACCCCCACCCCCCGCCCACCTCCCTTTCCACCACCCCTTGTTCATTTCCCAAAGTTAGGAGTCTCTCATGTTTTGTCTCCCTTTGGGCCACTCCTTTTTATTTACTATTGGCTTTGGCTCCTGATCCACAGCTTTTCTTCCCACTTTAAGGTCGCCCTATCTTGAGTGATTTCAATATCTCCACAACTAACCTGACATCTCAGTTCCTTGACCCCTTCATCTCAAAATACCTTCTCTTTCTCTGTAATCACACACACCCATAGCTAAGCCCCAGATCTTGCTATTACCTGAAACGGCTTCATCCCCAAAGTCATGAGTTCAAGCATCCTTATCCCTAGCCATAACCTCCTCTTCCCAGGTTTTTTCAATTAGCACTGTGATCACTCCTCAGCAACTAAAGTCCATGGAACTATCTATTTTCTCCCAATCTATCAGGGCTCTATTTTTACTTCCTTCATTACTTAGCCAAGATGCCATGGTTCATTATTTCAGTAACATTTTTTGGCCGTATTAAGCTTCCTTGCCTTAAACTTGTTTTGTAAAACCCCTACCCCGCTAAATCCAACTCTGTATTCTCTGTATCTTCACCTGAGCACTGTTAGAGAAGTTCACACAACAGATCGCACTGATTTACAAGAAATTCAAGATCATTGATCCTAAATACATCCACATCACTGCCAGATAATCCTAGTAAATTTCTTTGGTCAGCTCATTCTCCAGAACAAATATTTCTATCATTTTCCATCTCAAGCCCTGAGTTCTCCTTCATATATCTGTATCCTCTCTTCACATCCACCCCTGCTCTCAGCAGTTCTTCCAGCATCACAGAGAAAATTATCTGCTTCCATCCTCATCTTATTCTCATTTGTTTCAAGAGAAAAAGTGGTACCACTTCTCTCCAATAGTAATCTCTTTATGCATACTTTTGATCCCATTGTCTGCTATCTTTCAGGAGCCTTGTGTTGTTATTAATGATCCCTTCTCTTGTTTGTTCAATTTTTCCCTCCCCATTGGATCCTTTCACAACAAATTTGAACATGTTCAAGCACCTCCATTTTTTAAGTGCCTCCATTTTAAAAAATGAACAAAAAAGGCTTAACTCCACACTTCACTCAAGCTACCACCATTCCTTTCACAGCCAAACTTCTTGAAAGAGTTGTCTCCTCTTAATGTCATTGTTTCCTTGCCTCCTATTTATACTGCATCCCATTTCCATCTGGCTTCCAGCCCCTTACTTATGGCAAAACAGCTCTGAGTAGGTCACAGTAACCTCTATATTGTCAAAACTGACAGGCATTTTTCATTTCTTATCTTGCTAGACTTGGCAACATTTGACCAGTTAATCACTTCCTCCTTGAAATGTTCACATTCCTTGGCTTTTAAAAAATTGAACATATTATGATTGTAGATTCATATGCAGTTGTAAGAAATAATACACAGATCTCACTTAGGCTTCACCCACTTTTTTCTAGCTGTAACATCCTGCAAAACTACATTGTAATATCCTAACCAGAATATTGACAATGATAGTCAAAATACAGAATAATTCCATTACTACAAGGATGTCTTATGATGCTTTTTATAGCCACAGCCACTTCTAAGTGCTCCCAGATCCTTGCTCTTCCCTATTTCTGCCCTTAATCACTAATATGTCCTCCATCTCTAAATTTTGTCATTTCAATAATTTTATATAAATGGAATCATAAAGCATGTTGTCTTTTGAGATTTGCTTTGTTTTACTCAGCATAATTCTCTGAAGATTCATCCAGGTCATCACATGTATCAATTGATATTTCTTTTTCTTTTTTTTTTTTTTAAATGATTTTTTTTTTAATTTTTATTTATTTATGATAGTCACAGAGAGAGAGAGAGGCAGAGACACAGGCAGAGGGAGAAGCAGGCTCCATGCACCGGGAGCCCGACGTGGGATTCGATCCCGGGTCTCCAGGATCGCGCCCTGGGCCAAAGGCAGGCGCCAAACCGCTGCGCCACCCAGGGATCCCTGATATTTCTTTTTATTGCTGAGTAGCATTCCAAGGTATGGATGTACCACATTTTTAAAACCTATTTACCTATTCTCTATTCATCTGTTGAAGAACATTTGTGTTGTTCTCAGTTTGGAGTTATGAGGAATAAAATTCCAATGAACATTCATATATAGGTTTTTATGGGAACGTAAATTCCCATTTCTCTGGGATAAATGTCCAGGAGTACAATGACTGAGTCATATAGTAGTAGTTGTATGTTTACTTTTATACGAAACTGACAATCTGTTTTCCACAGTGGCTATACCATTTTATATTTCCACTAGCAATGTATGACTGATTGTTTCTCTGCATATTTTAAGTATTTAGTATTATTACTGTTTTTATTTTTGCCATTCAGGTAGGTGTGTGGTGGTATTTTATAATGGTTCTATTTTCATTTCTATAATGGCTAATAATGTGTAACACTGTTTTATGTACTTATTTGACATCTGTATATATTCTTCAGTAAAATTTCTGTTCATGTCTTTTGCTCATTATCTAACTAAATTGGTTTTACTGTTGAGTTTTGAGAATTCTATATTTTAGACACAAGTCCTTTGTTGGATATATGGTTTGTAAACATTTTCTCTTGGCTTGTGGCTTGTCTTTTCATCCACTTAACAGACTCTTTTGCAGAGCAAAATTTTAAATTAATTTTTAAGTTTCACGTATCCCTAGATCCAGAAGATTTTCTCTTATACATTTTCTAAAGTTTTATCATTTTATACGTTATATTTACATATGCAATTCATCTTATTTTTTGTATAAGATGTGAAATTTAGGCTGAGGTTCACTTTTTCTTTTTTGTGTGTGCCTGTGAATATTGAATTGCTTATCAAATTTGCTATTTGTTGGAAAGGCTACCCTTTCCTCCATTGAACTGCTTTGTAAAAACAAAAAAAGTTGAGCATATTTATGTGGGTTTATTTCTAAGTTCTCTATTCTGTTTTAATGATCTAGTTGTCTATCCCTCTTCCAATGCCACACTGTCTTCATTACTATAGCTGAATAGTAAATCTTAATAAATAATGCTTGTTTTGCTCACCATTGCATCCTCAGCTCCTTGAATAGTACCTAGCAAATTGCAGATACACAACACATTTTAAAATATTTTTGAGGTGGAGCAGTTTGGGGTGAGAATGATGTCATGAGTTATGCTAATAGAACTTTCTCTAATAAAAAAATTTTCTCTATCTGCATTATCTAATATGGTAGCCACTAACCATGTGTAACTATTGAACACTTGAAATCTGGCTAGTGCAACTGAGGAGGTGATTTGAAATTTTTACTCATTAAAATTTAAACAGGCATCTGTGGGTAGTAGTTACTGTTTGGGCTACACAGGTCTGGAGGGTAGCCATGAAAGAGGGTAACTAAAATGGAGGCATTAATAAATCATTAGGTTTTAAGAAACCTAGAATTGCTAGGCCAAAGTTTTGGATACATAAACCAGGTGAACAGTGAAGCCTCCAGGACGGTGACATGAATGTTGGCAAGAAAGGCTATGTGTTAGAGGCTAAAAGGCCAGGATTACTTTGAGGGCATGACCAGTGTCTATGCAACAGAAACGAGGTATGGTTAAGTGATTGATTTGGCTGGCAGGTGCCTTAACATTGTGTTTCCAGCAGAGCAGAGAAACAATGGCCTAGAAGCTTCCTCAGAAAAGCAGGAAGATGCAGGTCCCTCTTTCAGTCCCTATAAATGAATGTCCTTGGCAAAATGTCAGAGTTAGCTAAGATAAGGAGGAACAAGTAGCATTTGCTGAGGAGGAGTAACATGTAGAACTTATCACATAACAAAGGTTCTGGTGGACACAGTGGGCCTATTTGTGAGGGAAGGGTGTTATGGAAAGAAGAGCTGGGGAGAAGTAGCACAAAATAAAATGAGAACATGAGAGATGGCTGCAGCAAAGCTGCTCTCCAAACTGCTGAGGTGGTGGCAGAGCTGGTGTCTTGGGAAAAGGCCCTGTTGTGCTGATTATGAACTCTATAATACAGTATTGAGCATTTGAAACTTTTTTTAAGGAAAATGACTTCCCGTAACCATGCAATATATATTAAACTTTGCATAAAAGTCAATATTTTGTGTAATAGATGCTTTTTATTGTGGTAAAATAAACATAACATAAAATGTACCATTTTAACCACTTGAAAGTGTATAGTTTAGTGGTACTCAGTACAATCAAAATGAGTAAATGATTTTTTTAAATATTTTATTTTTTTATTCATGAGACACAGAGAGAAGGCAGAGGAAGACATAGGCAGAGGGAGAAGCAGGCTCCCCGTAGGGAGCCCAATGTGGGACTTGATCCTTGAACTCTGGGATCACAACCTGAGCCAAAGGCAGATGCTCAACTGCTGAGCCACCCAGGTGTCCCTGAGTAAATGATTTTAAACAAAAAAGGGGGGGTGCATCTATGGTGGCAGCCATTAATGGGAATCTGGTGGCCTTCACTGTTCTCACAGTTCCAAATGAATGAAAATATAGTGTCAGGTTTCAGACTAGGTGCTGGCTGAGGTACTTCTGATCTTGAAGCAGCTGGTGGCTCTTGTTTGTAGGCTCTGTATTGGGTACACTTGAAAAGAAGGCATAAGTGAATGTTCAGTCTAGTTCCCTCCTTCTGCCTCTGAATAGGCCAGTAACACACTATTTTCAGCCACAAAAGTTAATGAAGCTTCTATTAGCCTTGTTTCCCAAACTATAAAATGTAGCAATAGTCTCAGAGTTGTAATGAGGAATATATACGTGAAGAACATAATCACATAGTGCCTGACACACAGTATACTCTCAATAATTGGTGGCTATTATCATTATTAGGTTATAGTCCTGATCCAACTATGTCTTCTATTAGATCTGTTAGAATGGAGAATGTATCCTCTGTGTTCAATTGTAATCATGTTAGTGCAAGGACTGTGCATTATCATTTTTTATACCCTATAAGTCCAGCACATAATAGGAAGTGCATACATATTTGTTGAATGAAATAATTATTCTTTTATGTTTACTCCCTTCTTTCTCCAACCCTAGACAGAGTCTACATGGAGAAGTACGGTTGTTAACAATGCAAGTTTTGGGGTCAGACAGGTTTGAAGTTTGGCTCTGCCATTTACTACCTATGAGACCTTTGGCAAATTACTTGACAACTCTGCAACTCATATATAACATGAAAAAAAAATCTACTTCATAGAATTAAACAAGAAAATATAATACCTAAATAGGAAACCCTAAATATTCCACCAGAAAATATTAGAAGTAATAAATTCAGCAAAGTTGCAGGATACAAAATTAATATACAGAAATCCGTTGCATTTCTATACTAATAACAAAGTAGCAGAAAAAGAAATTAAGAAAATAATTCAAATATAAAATTGCACCAAAAATAATAAAATACCCAGGAATAAACTTAACCAAGGAGGTTAAAGATATGTGCTCTGAGGGATCCCTGGGTGGCTCAGCGGTTTAGCGTCTGCCTTTGGCCCAGGGCGTGATCCTGGAGACCCGGGATCAAGTCCCACATCGGGCTCCCTGCATGGAGCCTGCTTCTCCCTCTGCCTGTGTCTCTGCCTTTCTCTCTCTGTATCTCTCATGAATAAATAAATAAAATTTTTTAAAAAAGATATGTGCTCTGAAATCTATAAACATTGATGAAAGAATTTGGAGACAACACAGACAAATGGAAAAACACACCATGCTCATATATTAAAAGAATTAGTATTGTTAAAATGTCCACAGTACCCAGAGTAATCTACAGATTCAAGGCAATCTCTATTAAAATACCAACAGTATATTTCACAGAACTAAAACAAATAATATTAAAATTTCTATGAAACCACAAAAGACACTAAATATGCAGAGTAATCTTGAGGAAGAAAAACAAAGCTGTAAGTATCACAATCCCAGGTATCAAACTATACTACAAAGCTGTAGTAATCAAAACAGTAGGTACTGGCACAAAAATAGACATGTAGATCAATGGAACAAAATAGAGAGCCCAGAAATAAACTCATGCCTATATGGTCAATTAATCTATGACAAAGGAAGTAAGAATATACAATGGAAATATGGTTTTGGGAAAACTGGGCAGCTAGATGCAAAAGAATGAAACGGGACCACTTTCTCACACTATACACAAAGATAAACTCAAAATGGATCAAGGGACTTAAATGTTGAGACATGAAACCATAAAAATCATAGAAGAATACATAGACAGTAATCTGTTTGACATCAGCCTTAGCAACATTTTCTAGATATATCTCCTCAAGCAAGGGAAACAAAAACAAAAACAAACTATTGGGACTACACCAAAATAAAAAGCTTTGCACAGTGAAGGAAAGCATCAACAAAATGAAAAGGCAACCTACTTAATAAGATAAGAGAAGATACTGGTAAGAGAAGATATTTGCAAATGATATGTCTGATAAGGAGTTAATATCCAAAATATATAAAGAACTTATACAACTGAACACACAAAAAACAATCTGATTAACAAATGGGCAGAGAGAAGCTGAACAGACATTTTTCCAAAGAAGATATACAGATGGCAAACAGACACATAAATATATGATCAACATCACTATCGTTAGGGAAATGCAAATCAAAACCACAATAAGAGGGGGCACCTGGGTGGCTCAGTCTGTTAAACATCTGACTTCGGCTCAGGTCATGATCTCAGAGTCCTGGGATCTGGCCTATATTAGGCTCTATGCTCAACAGGGAGTCTGCTTGTACTTCTCCTTCTGTCTCTCCTTCCACTTGTGCACACTGGTTCTCTCTCTCTCAAAGAAATAAATAAAATCTTTTTTTTTTTTTAATCACAATGTGGTGCCACCTTACACCTGTCAGGTGATTAAAATAAAAAAGATAAGAAATAACAAGTGTTGCCAAGGATGTGGAGAAAAAGAAACCCTTGTGCTCTATTGGGAGAATGTAAATTGGTGCACCCACTTTGGAAAAGAGTATCATGGTTCCTCAAAATATTCGAACTAAATATGTTCTCATTCATTTGGGGAATATAAATAATAGTGAAAGGGAATATAAGGGAAGGGAGAAGAAATGTGTGGGAAATATCAGAAAGGGAGACAGAACGTAAAGACTGCTAACTCTGGGAAACGAACTAGGGGTGGTGGAAGGGGAGGAGGGCGGGGGGTGGGAGTGAATGGGTGACGGGCACTGGGGGTTATTCTGTATGTTAGTAAATTGAACACCAATAAAAAATAAATTTAAAAAAAATATTCGAACTAGAAATACCACACAATCAAGTAATGCTACTACTGGATATTTATCCAAAGAAAACAAAAACACTAATTTGAAATGATATATGCAGCCCTATGTTTATTTCAGCATTATTTACAATAGCCAAGATATGGAAGCAACCTAAATATCTATCAATAGATGTGTGGATCCTATTGATAGACATTTAGGTTGCTTCCATATCTTGGCTATTTCTCTCTCTCTCCCTCTCTCTCTCTCTCTCTCTCTCTGTGTATATATATATGTGTGTGTGTATGTGTGTGTGTATGTATGTATGTGTATATATATACACACATAGATCTTCTTTACTCATCTATTATATAATATATATGATATTATATGGGAAGTGTGTGACATTTGTTTGTGCTATTGCCCTTCCTTGCCTGGGTCATTACCTCTTTTTCCAATTTAGGCTCTTACTGATATGCCCAGGCCAGGCCTGGCATATCATCTGCCCTCTCCTTTTCTTACCACCAAAGCTCACTTGCTCTGTATGTTCTAGACTCTTGGGAACCATTGAGAAACTAATTTACTAATCTGAGATCAAATGTTATCTGGCTGCTACTAGTTTCCTGTTTCCTCAGAGAGACTGCCTTTGGTGGAAATTTCAGGTCTGGGTGAGGGGAAGGATGGGACAGATTTTGGTCAGAGAAAACTTTCCCATGCTGCATAGGCCAACTGCCTACTCAGCCCTTGGATGGAGTCAGCCTTAAACGGAAGAAAAGGAAAACCAAATGGAATGTCCTCAAAGTGCTAACAACCACAACAAAAAAACAACCAGGAAAAAAAAAAACAATCAGGAGAGACTCCTAACTCTGGGAAACAAAGGGTTGCAGAAGGGGAGGTGGGAGGGGGGTCGGGGTAACTGGGTGACAGGCACTAAGGAGGGCACTTGATGGGATGAGCACTGGGCGTTATACAATATGTTGGCAAATTGAATTTAAATTTTAAAAAAAGGAAAAAAAAGAAACCACAACAGAACACTTCAAAGCTGCAATCACACCCTTTAGCATTCACACCCATTGTCACATAGTCTTTTTTTTTTTTTTTTTTTTTTTTTTTTTTTACAAGAATGTCCATTATAGCTTTATTCATAAGAGCCCAAAACTAGAGATGTCCGAATGTGCATCAGTGGGAAAAATGGATAAACAAATTATGGACTATTTGTATAACGAAGTACCACTCACGAATAAAAAGGCGTAAATTATAGGTATATTAAATCTCATGAATAGCTCTTAGAGAAATCACATTGGGTGAAAGAAACCAAACACAAAATAGTATATATTGTGTGATTTCCCTTATGCAATTTTCTAAAACAGGCAAAGCCAATCATTAGTGATAAAAAAAAAAATCAGAAGAGAAATTGACTTGGGGGACCAGAGAGTAGGTGTTGACTAAGAGGAAGCATTAGGAATTTTCTAGGACAATGGAGCTGTCCTCAGTCTTGATGGAGTACAAGTAATATGGGATTTATCCTCTTTTGAGGCTTCCCCAGCCCCTGCCTGCTTCAGATCCAAAGTCTGTTACCATCAGCAATTGCCACCAGCAGACCAGACTCTATAGCTTCCGCCATCTTTGGGCCTCCATTCCAATTGTAGGCCTGTCTCTCTCTCCAGTCACCTACCACCAATGGGCATTTCTTGATCATCTACCATATGTAAGACCCTCTCATTCCTCCTGGCTAGTATTGAGATTGTGTAATGTGTGGGGCTTTACACATTGTGCTGCTAGTTATCTCACAGGAGGAGATCTATTTGGGCTATTTCCCAAAGAAACGAGTAGTTTTCAATTGATTTACATACCTGGCTCCTGGTTTTTTAAAAAAATGTGCAAACACTAGAACGATCAACCATCCTGGCTTGCCCAGGACTGAGGTTTCCCAGGATGTTCAGGAATCAAGAGTATGGATAAACCGGATGGCTGCTTACCCTTAAACATTTATTGCCTGCCCATAGTTTACCTAGCATGACTTTAGACACTGATGGATTGCCTTCCAGGTCAGCCTCAAATGAATCCCAGGGCAAGTAATGGTTCAAGGCAGATATGTGCTAGTAAATGTTTAACAACCAGATCTCTGGTGGGAGGGGGTATCTCTGATATGTAGCATTTGCTGATTTTTGTGGTGTAAACATTCCCACCATAGCCAATTTCAAGCTATCAATATGATGTCATTGAACATGGAACAGAGAAGAGATGTGCAGGGTAAAACACCATCATTTAACATTTCTGCCACAAGGTACAATAGATGTGAATAACCTCAAGAGCACAGATGATAGTAAAATATAGTAAAATAATTAGGAAGTGGTGAGTTTAGATTATTTATGATCTTTATTTTAACAAAAATTTATTTAATTGCACATTTATATTATTTAATTTCTAATAATAGCTTTAACAACTGACTTGCAAAATTCCTGAAAATGTAACCACTAATATTCATGAGACAGTATGAGCCAGTTCCAGCATGTCAATGAAAGAATCCTGGGAAAGTCACTCCGTTTCACCATGCCTATGTCTCTTTCCCACTGGTATGCCACAAAAAATTGAAAATCCATCATTTAATTTATTCCTTTAATCTGAGCTCTGCCTTTGATATACTAAGAAGAGCAAGACTAGGAATATGGACACTTAAATTCTTTTTTTTAATTTAAATTCAATTTGCCAACATATAGTATAACACCCAGTGCTCATCACATCACATGACCTCCTTAATGCCCATCACCTCATTACCCTATCCCCCACCCACCTCCTCACCTGCAACCCTTTGCTTCCCAGAGCTAGGAGTCTCTCATGGTTTGTCTTCCTCTCTAATTTCCATCCCCCCTTCCCTTATGATCTCTTTCACTATTTCTTATATTCTGCATATGAGTGAAACCATATGGTAATTGTCTTTCTCCAATTGATTTATTTCACTCAGCATAATACCCTCCCATTCCCAGCCTTACGAATTGGCTGTGCCCTCTTTGGACCCAGGTTCCTTATCTATAGAATAAGGGGATTAGACAAGTGGTCTTCGTAAATGAATCTCTCAGACACGTTTGTGTGTGTGCATGCACAATATGTGTGTGTTTTCAGCTCTATTAGGGTATAATTCACATACAATAAGCTAGACATATTTAAAAAGTACAAATTGATGGATTTTGACTGAAATCACCAGCACAAACAAGATAATGAGCATATCCATCACTTCCAAATATTTTTGTGCCCCTTTAGAAGCACCCCTTCCTCTACCAAACTCTGTTAATAGGTAACCACTAATCTATTATTACTATAGAATACTTGGAATTTTCTAGAATTTTATAAAAATGAAATCATACAGTATATATGTATTCTGTTCTTGTGTTATTTCCTTTCTTCTGCTTGCTTTCAACTTAAACTTGTTCTTTTTCTAGTTTCTTATTGTGAAAGCTGAAGTCATTGATTTAAGATCTTTTCTTTTCTAATATAGCTGTTTGGTGCTATAAATGTCCCTCTAAGCATTGTGCTAGCTATATCCCACAAATTTTATGTCTCCTATTTTGGTATCACTCAATTTAAAATACTTTCTAATTTTCCTTGAGACTTACTCTTGAGCCATAGATTATTTAGAAGTGTGTTATTTTCCAAATATTTGGAAAATTTTCCATGTATCTTTTTCTTTTACTGATTTTTAATTTAACTCCATTGTGGTTAGAGAACATATTTTGCCTTGAATCCTTTAACTTTACTGAGATTTGTTACATGACCAAGATATTGTCTATCTTGGTAAATTTTCAATGTGCATTTGTAAAGAATATGTTTTCTGGGGCACCTGGGTGACTCAGTGGTTTAGCAGCTGCCTTTGGCTCAGGGAGTGATCCCAGGGTCGTGGGATGGAGTCCCACATCAGGCTCCCCACAGGGACCCTTGCTTCTCCCTCTTCCTATGTCTCTGCCTCTGTCTCTCATGAATAAATAAAATCTTTAAAAATAAATAAATAAAATAAAATGTCTAAGTCTCTAAAATCATGGATTTGTCTATTTCTCCTTGCTCAGCCAGTTTTTGCTCCATGTATTTTGGATGTATTCTTTAGGTGCATGTATTTTTAGGATTGTTATGTCCTCCTGATGAATTAACTGCATTATTGTTATAAAATAGCCCTCTGTATTTCTGGTAATATCCTTTGCTTTACAATCTGCTTTCTCTGATAATATAGTCACTCCAGCTTTTCAAAAATCAATGGTAACATGGTATATCTTTTCCCTATCTTTTATGTTTAACCTATTTGTGTTTATAAAATAGGTTTCTTACAGGCAGCATATGGTTGAGTTTTGCAAAAAAAACTTTTCTATTCTACCAATCTCAGCCTTTTAATTGGGTTGCCGTGAGACCATTAACTTTAATATGATTATTGATATGGTTCTATTTTTTTTTAAGATTTTGAGAGAAAGAGAGAGAGAGCACATGCAGGAGGGAGAGAGAGAGAGAAGCAGGCTCTCCACTAAGCAGGGAGCCCAACATGGGGCGCTATCCCAGGATCCATGATCTGAGCTGAAGGCAGACGCTTAACCAACTGAGCCACTCAGGCACCCCAATATGGTTCTGTTTAAAACTACTGTCTTGGCGACACCCGGGTGGCTCAGCGATTAAGCACCTGCCTTTGGCCCAGGGCATGATCTTGAGTCCCAGGAATGAGTCCCACATCCGCCTCCCCATATGGAGCTTGCTTCTCCCTCTGCCTAGGTCTCTGCCTCTCTCTGTGTGTCTCTCTCATGAATAAATAAAATCCTTAAAAAAAATAAAACTGGGGATCCCTGGGTGGCTCAGCGGTTTGGCGTCTGCCTTTGGCCCAGGGCGCGATCCTGGAGTCCCGGGATCGAGTCCCGCGTCGGGCTCCTGGTGTGGAGCCTGCTTCTCCGTCCTCCTGTGTCTCTGCCTCTCTCTTTCTCTCTCTACATCTATCATGAATAAATAAATAAATAAATCTTTAAAAAAAAATAAAACTACCATCTTGCTATTTTTTATTTTTACCAACTCTGCCTGTTATCCAATGTCTGAAAACTGCCATTTCATATATTTTGCCCATTTTTTGAGTTGTTAATATGGGAAGATGAATCCATTCACTGCTATTTCATCATTGCACGAAGTAAAAGTCCTTCATGTTTTGTTTTTCATACTGATTTGTTATTTATACATGTGCCAAATATGTTCTTCCAATTTATCTTGTCTTTTCATTTTATTTATGCATTTTTCTCATAAAGAGATTTTTAATTTTGATGTTATCAAAGCTTTCATTCTTTTCCTTTAGGCTTATGTCATGCTTATATAATGCCTGCTCTGTTTTTTCTTCTAAAATGTCATCTTTGAAAAGAAGAATGACTCCTCAGTATAAGTTAGTTTTATTTCTAACATCAAGTTTATTAACTATAAAATTAATACATGCACATGGTAAAAACATCAAGTAGAACAGAGGGCTATAGATAAAAATGAAAAGTTTCTTTCCTCTTCTCTCACTGCCCTTGTTTGTCAAATTCCTCTTGACAGAAATAACTCCTGTTAAGTATTTCTTGTATACATTCTTCCACACATACTCTGGACAGATACATATACATGTATACTTATTCTTTTGTATATAACTGGGACACACACAAACACATAGAGTTATGCAAACTTCCATTCAATATTCTATCTTTGAGTTCTTAATGTGACTGAGTTTTATCAGATGTTCTCTAGACTGACAGAGGGACCACGGCAGTCAGAGAAGATAGCAGGGGATGTGCATAGGAAAAGGCATATTCATCTCTGTAAAGCTAACATTTAGCATAAGTCTTAAATAACTAAAGGGGGAGAAACTGAGAAATCTGGAAACAAAGTGCTATCTTTACCATTCTTCTCAGGCCAAACTGGTCTCCTGACTGAAAGTTACCATCTCCCAGGGCCGCAAGGAACAACATGTGATGATGGATGAGGATGTGAAGCAGCTGGATCTCTCACCTGCAGTAACTTCCCACTATGTGTCTCTCCCCCACTAGCTTTACTCTATCTAGCACATGCATTTCACTCAAGTGCACAGTTAACACTGACCACACAGCAGGAAAATCTGGGAGCTCAAAGAATATACAGTTGAGTTCTTACATTTATAAACTAATACGAACAGCTACCATTCTAATACCTACTGTGTGAGGGTAGGCACCATGTTGGGAACAACAGCCCTGCAAGGTTAATGTCAATGTATCTCCATTTTACAGATGAGAAAATAGAAACTGTAAGAGTCAAAGTAACCTTTTCAGGATCACAGGGCTAGTCCAGTAGCTTCCAGAGACAACTCTACACCTTAATCAGGTCAGCCTATCTTTCTATCCATCCCACACCACATTCATTCCTATATTGTGGACTTTGTGCTATTTTCTTTGCCTGGAGTTCCCTCCCTCCACTTGTCTTGTCTGGTGTTCTGTGGAAGCTAGGCAGAGAGAGAAACATGGGGCCATATAGGATCCATGCTAGGCTATGCAGAATGCTGCCAGGGATGAGGATCAGTCACCCATAGGAGTCCATGAACAAGAACAAACACATGGGGTAGGGATTAAAAGTTCAGACAGGGAGCTGAGCCTGGGAACTGGAGAGCACCCTCAGGAGCCTAGGATGTAGATACTACTGCAGCTCAAGAAATGCTACTGTCAACTTTTGGAGAGCTTTAGGTGCTCTTGGAGAGCTGCTCAGAAAAACAGCTCTGTTGCCTGCAGTCTTACAGCCACTAGCCAATAGATCTTCCTCATCTCAATCCTGCTCATTCTCAGGGCCCACATTGAGTTATACCTCCAGGAAGCCTTTCCCTATCAATTCAACTCATCCCTCTCTCTTTCTTTTGGGAATTATAATTTTACTTAAAATCAGCACCATAAAATAGAACATGTATGTGTACCCCTTCTTGCCCTTTAATAATTTCAAGTATCTTGTTTCTTTGAGTTGATTCATTCACATCATTTTTCTATTGTTTCCCTGTCTGGCCTGGATATTGTAAAGCCTGGCTAGATTCCAGTCCCAATTCTCTATGGAGCTGTGTGACCTACAGCTAGTCACAACCTCTCTGAGCCTCATCTTTCCACCTTTGAGGGTTTCTGTGAAAATGTAGTAAATTTTATAACACAACATATGAACATAAGATGTTATTGCTGAAGACATTTGAACTAAGTGCTTCTGCCTTTCACATTCTATTTAGTGGATAATTCTATGTAAGAAATAGCAACCACTGCTACTCACTTCACACTAGGGTCCTCAGCAAAGGTTAACAGGATTAGAATAAGAATATTGCACAAC
Source organism: Canis aureus (assembly GCF_053574225.1). Lineage (NCBI taxonomy): Eukaryota > Metazoa > Chordata > Mammalia > Carnivora > Canidae > Canis > Canis aureus. The sequence goes on from NC_135649.1 coordinate 42,531,830, forward strand.
TGTTAAAGATGGTGCCAGATGGAGGGGGGTCTATACGCAGCTGATTCGGGAGCTCTCCTTAGAAACTACCAGGTGATTCCAGGCTTGCTCATTTTTAAAGCTTCCATCTTTCTGAATGTTTCTTCATGTAAATGATCCGTGTCAATGCTATGAAAAAATGAAAAGAATCTAGTGTCAAGTCAAGCCAACAGATCCCTTCACTAGTTTTCCTATCCTAAGAAGATTCCCATTCTACTGGCTTCTTTGCACCAGTTACTTCACCCATTCAGCCATCTACCTTTTCCCTCAGCCTTAGCTCTTCTCTTTGGGAAAATGCCTCACTTCCTCCTGGACTCTCACATTCGTCCCTCTCTGCCTTTGTCCAAGGCCCTGCTGCACCAGTCCATTATTTCCTGCTCCTGTATATGTAATCTCTCCCTCTCTACAGGCTCCTTTCACTCAACCTAAAACTTTGCCTCTCCTCAGCGAGCCAAGAAGGAAAAAGAACAACTCCCTCCTTCCCACAGTTCGGCAAGCCCTCCCAGCTACAGACCCACATCTCTTCTCCTTTACACAAATTTCTTCAGGGACTAGTCTCTGCTCCTTCTCCCCCTTCTTTATCTCCAATCTCTTCAAGTCATTGCAGTCTGGTTTCTGGCCCCACCACACCACTGAAACTGCCCTTGACAGAGTTACCGATGGCCTCCTAATGACTAAATCCAATGGACAGAGGTTTCAGTACCCGTCCTTTTGGTCCTCTCTGCTGCACTTGATACCATTAAGCCCTTCTTCCTTGAAACTCACTTTTCCCATAGCTTCCAGGACACCATTTTCTCTCCTGGTTTACTCCATGGGTTTTCCTTTCCATACCCACCTCTTAAAAGTTGGTATTGCCCAGGGGGCTAATTCCCCAGGGATGTTTCTCAGAGGTTCTTCTCTTCTCACTCTCCCTAGAGGATCTCATCCATTGTCATGGCTTCAGCTATCATCTCCAGGGCACACTCTTATATCCAACTGCCCACCTATTAGAAAACTTCCCACAGGGTCCAAAAGGCACTTCAGAAAACTCCACACGTGTGTCCCCAATTAAAACCCACTGACTACAAAAGATGGTACAAGCTCTTTCAGGTGTGTAGTGAGATAAAAACTTTAGGTTTTTTTTAAGATTTTAGTTTTTAATGGATAGAAGCTAGCAAAGTGAAATGAGTAAACTTGATAATTATGGAATTGTAGAGTAAGTAGATATTTAATGCCTTGGAAATGTAACAAGACCTTTAGAACTTTTGGAGTTACTTAGCACAAGTTGCCTTCTCTCTCTTTTTATTTATTTGTTTGTTTGTTTGTTTGTTTATTTATTTATTTATTTATTTTTAAGTTGCCTTCTCTCTTGATGCATAGTACTCACTGTTGGGCAAGAGGTGGGCCAATATGCTTAGGAAACCCGAGGTCTTCTGGGAATTAAGAGACCAGATACACTCAACCCCTTCTTTCCAAATTTAGAACTAGAAAATTGCATCAGGGTGAGTTAGAGACCTTTATCTAAGGCTCGCAGCCTGGAAAAGGCACCAAGGCCCATAAAATAAAATTTTCTAGAAGAAAGATAAAGGCTAAAGTGGGGCCCTTCACTCAAGTCATGGGCCTCCACCTTTGTGGGGCAAGGGCAGGTCTCACATCAATATACCTGTGGCTAAGTCCAGGAGCTCCTCTAGACCCAACCACCCTGACACATACAGTACTTTAGAGAACAATGGCTGCATGTTTGGGTGTAGACTTGTATATCTGTAACCTCAGTGCCCAATTATGATGGCACTGCAAGGCTAGAAGGGATCCAGACCAGCCAGGGCATACTGTCTAGTAACCAAACTTCTGTGGGACCAGTTAGGGTCAGTTCTTAAGATCCCCCTGTGGCAGTGAGAAACAACAGCAGCAGTGGACTGACTCTCCAACCAACTTTAGAAACAAAACTGGCTCTAGCTTGAAGACTGGTTTTTGAAAGGTAAGGAGAGGCCTCAAAATGAACCACTACTAGAGTATTTGAAATAGAGTAATGACTGAGTTTGTACTCAGAATTCTGTTAACAGGACTTACTAAACACATATGGTATACAAGGCCTCGCCTACCCCCTCAGCCTCACTTTTTGACACATTCTGCTTTGTACTTCATGCTCCAGCAAGAGCAAACTCCTTGAATATTTCCCACCCTTTTCCCCATGAAGTATCATAAACCATACTGTTTATTGTCTAACTACCTTGTTCATGCTATCTCCCGAGCCTGGACTACCCTTCTCCATCCTTACTCCCATTTCTCTTGGTAATAGTCATGAGACTTAACTCAGGTGGTCCTTCCTTCAAGAAGCTTTCTGTGACCTTCTTGGGCTGCCACGACTCCCTTAAGGCCACATGATCACCCTATTGCATTTTTCAGTTTATGGGCCTGTCTCTACCACTAAGTCATCAGGCCCCTGATTATGTCTCACGTCTTATTCACTCTTGTCTCCTGGCACCTGGCACACTTGACTAGCACATAGCAGGTATTTAGAAAGTACTTGTGGAATGAGTGAAGGTAAGCTCTGTCACTCTAAGGTCATGGCCTCTTTTACTCCTTGACCTTCTGAAAGTCTAGACATGTAGTCTTTATTGAACACGTCATTAATGGTCTCCTTTCCTTGCCTCCAGATGTTCTAAGTTACTAATTTGTCTTCTATATGTATTTACTGTATGCAAAACACTGAGCCAGGAACTTTATTGGGGGGGGGGTGCGTAGAGAATACAATGAAGAACAAGATTCAGCCCCACACTCAATCAGCTCTCAGAAAATAACCTTCTTCCTCCAGTCTTTGCAATTTCCAGCCAAGACTCTCCCTTTTAGAAGGCTCTCCCAGAATTACCGTTTTGATCCCACCACAACATTAAATTATCCACAGTTCCCTCTCACCTTACTTGGGTAAATACATATTTCTATTAATTACAGTGTTGTTTGTATTACATATACTCTAACATTCAAAACTGATTTGAGGTCAGTAAATGAGGTCTATTCTGTGTGTGTGTGTGTGTGTGTGTCTCCTTTATTTTGTATTTTGAGCTATTACTGCATACTGTTATCAACTTATCAACTGACAAGTTATAAGGGTTTGAAGGTTGGCCTGAAAACACAGTGGAAGCACATTGGTTAAAAGGCAAAGAGCAAGAGATACAGGAAACGGCATAATAATTTACAATAAAAAGCAAATAATGGCATGCCATCACAAAATAATTTCTCCCTGCTGTCATTTAGGACCTTTGCTGAAGCATACACACTACAGAGCACTACCACATTAAATTACTCAATATTTAAATAAACCTTAGGATTGATCATTAAGCTTATTCCAACAAGTTGACAATATAGACAGCAGTCACCTCTTTTGAGAAAGACACTATGGAATGGAAGTCTCGAAATCTCTGAGGCTTATCATGTCGCAAATAATTCTCTTTCAAGGCAGTAACCACCACACTTTCAAGCCTTTGAAACTAACATACTTCACTTTGCTAGTAGAGAACCAGTTCCTGTTTCAGCCAGACTTGTAATCAGGCCTTTATGCTGTTTTCATTTACACTTCAATCTGTTAAATTGGCTTTGAAATGTGGAATTTTTGCACTCAGCCTTTATTTTCCATTATGTGTTCCAGCTCTGAATGCCAGAAATGAATGGACATTTGGCCACTGATTAGCTGCCAACACAGCATAGCTGTATCCTAATTAAGACTGACTTTGTGGGTCATGCCAGCCTGCTGAGCTGGCAGATGGACATTGACCAAAAAGGGTCAAGACCTCCACTTCCTATAATTGCATCATTACAACTTCATTTCCTTGAGTCTTGAAGATCCAAATGTAAACATTAAGACCTCTGGCAAGTATGAGAAGAGAAAAGGGAAGGAATCTAACACTTATGGAATACCCTCTATGTGCCAAAGATTGTACTAGGTACATCTTTAATTAACGTTTCACTTCATTCAGTCTCCTCGTTAACACCAGATAGTCAGGTACTAGTATTGGCTTCATTTTACAGACAGTGATACTAAAGTACAGGGAGGTTAAGTAAGCGTGGCCATGTAGCTAGTAGGTGCTAAACCTGGTATTTAAGCCAGACCTAACAGAATCTAGATGTGGTACTCTTTTCCCTACACCATGTTGCTTCTCTTAGCAGTGATATCCAGTGCTGCCTGTTCTCTGCCTCTTTCTCTGCCCATGTCTAAGGAGGAGGCCTACTGGTCATTTTACTTACTTTTGATATTTTGCCTAGGCATGGCTTGCCTCAGTTTTTCTTCTTTCCTGACTGCAATGGGCTATGATCAAACCCAACATGTCTGTCTTGACCCTCTCCCTTCCTGCCCTACCCCCGCCATAGTAACTTACTAGAATGTCTGTAGTTTACATATTGGCTGAAGCAGTGCATCACAGAGCATTTGCACTCCAAAATCCTTGAGGTCATTTCCGCTTAGGTCTAGCAATGTTAGGTTCTCGTTTCTGCTGAGGACAGAGGCAAGGGCTCCACAGCACGCATCTGTGAGATGACATTCTGCTAACCTGCGGGGCAGGGGTGGTTTGAAGATTCAAGAAAGAAACCAGTTTTATTCCGAGTTCTGCAATGACCCCCTCATACCATATAGAGAGAGCCTGGAACAAGAGCCCAGTGAGCAAAAGGTCCCAGTATACGTACCACAAAGTCTGCAGTTTGCAGGAGGGTTGTTTCAGCCCTTCACACAGCACCTGCATACCCTCGTCCCCTAAAGCATTATCACTGAGGTCAAGGTCTCTTAGGTACTCATTGGTGTAGAGTGCATTGCACAAATCCTGACAACACTCTCCAGTCAGGTGGCAGGTCCATAGTCTGCCGGGAAGTAAGGTAGAGAAGGCTGGCATCATTTCATCTGCACTGAATTACTTTAGGAATTCTGTTTGCCCATGAGAAAAACACATTAGAAACACACAGTGTCATGTAAAAAAAAATCCCATAGGCCAGGGCCAGAGATTGTAGAGAAGGGAACATTTATTCTCCCTAAATTATCTGGTTCTTCATGTATTGCTTCCTTGAAGATTCAATCACGAGGCCAAAAAAAAAAAAAAATACTCATTTAATTTTAAGAGTTGCTGAAACATCAGGAAACTATGCCTGTGGCTTTAGTCCACAATACTTACGCCAGATCCTTTAATGGACAGTCAGGCTGTTTTAATCCTTCACACAGCAATTTCAGTCCCAAATCTTCAATTTTGTTATTAATCAGAAGCAGCCTTGTCAGGCTCCGGCTGGAGCTCAGGACTTGGGAAAGGGACTCACAACAAGCTGCAGAAAGGGAACATTCAGAAAGCCTGGAGGAATGGGAATATCAAGGTGGCTGTTAACCATGGAGTCCTACTGAACCTCAAGTGCCAAGGCCCATGAGAACAAGGAGAAGTGGACACTTACACGAGATTCTCGAGAATACCCTTCGTATGCTGCAGACCTTCACAAAGATGCTGTACTCCTGTGTCCCCTAGGGTATTGGCAAACACAAATAGCTCTTTTAACGTCTGACTCACTTGCAAGAAGGAAGAAAGCTCCATACAGCTAGCATCTGTTAGGCAACATGTGCTCAAGCTACCAAGAAAAAAGAAGAAAAATCAGCCACTGCTGACTTTTAACTTCCTGAGAATGTTTTCCTAAGTTCTAGCCATGCTTCAAATTCTAACTCTTGGTGCACTTCCTTCACAAAAGCCTCCTTCTGAAGTCTCCGGCTCACAGTGACCCCCTACCTTTCACTGGATTCATGTGGCATTTCTAAATGATTCCAAAGTATTGAGAACTTCATCACACATTGAACTGTATTGCTCTCCAATTGTTTCATATCTGTATGTCCTTAAGGGCAGCCTTATCACTTGTCCTTCTGATAACTCCACCCACCTCTAGTCCAGCATTGGGTGTATATGGGTATCCCCTATAGAGTTAATATTTAAGTGGTGTCATTCCTGTAAACATGTAAGATGGTAGTATACTGGAAAGATCAGGAGATTTGGAGACAGATTTTGGAGTCACCACAATATCACTTTTGAGTGGTATGACCTTGGACAAGTCACTTTTCCCTGTGATCTTCAGTTTCCTCATCTGTACAACGGGAATTAAAAAAATCCATCTTGGGGATGCCTGAGTGGCTCAGTGGTTGAGCATCTGCCTTCAGCTCAGGGCGTGATCCTGGGGTCCCTGCACGGAGCCTGCTTCTTCCTCTGCCTGTGTCTCTGCCTTTCTCTCTCTCTGTGTCTCTCATGAATAAATAAATAAAACCTTTAAAATAAATCCATCTTATTGGATTTAGTGCATGAAGGTGAAATAACTTCTGCCAAGCACCAAGCATAGATCCTGGCACATAGCAGGCATTCAACAAGTTCAATAGCCATAATACGATGCCAGACAGTTCCAAGAAACTTACTCTAGTTTCTCCACTTTACAGTTGGAATGTCTGAGACCCTCACAAAGATACTTCACCCCTGTGTCTCCCAGGGGATTTTCACTCAGGTCCAGTTCAGTGAGGTTTGGATTGCAAATGAGAACAGAGGCAAGGTACTTGCAAACAACCTCAGAGCTTTCAGGGAGAAAGCTAGCACACAACCTGGAGAGAAAGAAAGATGAACACAGACAGAATTGGCTGCTTTCCTGTCCTACTCACCCGCCCCCTACCCACAATACCTCAGGAGCAGAGAAAATAAAGGTCCACTCATACAAGACTGCCAGCCTTGATAATGTCACAGCCTCCAGGAGAGAGAGAGAATCGTACTTTGCTCTCACAACACTGTATTCCCCAGGAGGATTCAGTAAGTGTTGACTGCCCCTCCAAAAAAAGTGTTGGGAGTAAATATCAACGTGACTTCATCTCATTTTAACCCCCTGCATGAATTTAGAATTCTGTCTTATAGCTATTTTCAAATCCCATGAGGGACATGCTATAATATATTTAATTAAGCTTTATAATCAAAAGATCTAAAAGTCCATTATTTATTAATTTTCCATCCTTACAGAGACCCAGCCCATCATCATAATATAATATTTTATATACATAATATTTTCTTTAGGATGAAGAGTGGTTTTTACTGACCTTCCTGTCTTCTCAGTCTTTGTTTCTTCATATTAAGTAGTCTAGTTTCTTGAACTATCAACTTTTTCTTCCAACCCTTTCAAGAATTTCTATGACATATACTACAATCTTGGAGTCCTCAATTTTCTCTTGAGTTACCAGGCTCCCACCTTAGCCTTGAAGAGGGCTCGTAAATAAACATGTCTATATCTCCCCAATTTAGAAATTTTAAATAGAGGCATTTGGTAGGCAGGAAGAGTTTCAAAGTGAAGTTTAGAAGCTTTAAAGAGCTTTTGCTTAAAAAAAAAAAAAAAAGCAGAAGGGACACCTGGGTGGCTCAGCGGTTGAGCATCTGCCTTTGACTCAGGGCATGATCCTGGAGTCCCAGGATCTAGTCCCGCATTGGGCTTCCTGCATGGAGCCTGCTTCTCCCTCTGCCTATGTCTCTGCCAATCTCTCTCTCTCATGAATAAATAAAATATTTTAAAAAATTAAAAAAAACACATATGGGGTACCTAGATGGCTCAGTCAGTTATGCATCTGACTCCTGATCTCAGCTCAGGTCTTCTCTCAGAGTAGTGAGTTCAAGCCCCACATTGGGCTCTACATTGGACATGGAATCTACTTGAAAATAAATAACCCACATATTTATTGTGCAAGTTAATTGTGTCACATTGGCTAGGTCATATAACCAGATATTTGGTCAAAACTTATTCTAGATGTATCTAGGAAGGTAATTTTTAGATGAGATTAACATTTAAATCAGTAGACTCTGAGTAAAGTAACTTACCCTCCATAATTTGGGTGGGCCTCATCTAATTAGTTGAAGGTCTTTCAGAAAAAGACTGACCTCCCAGGGAAGAAGAGAGATTTCTCCTAGCAGAATGCCTTTGAACTTGAAATGCAACATGAGCTTTCCCCATGTCTCTAGCTTGTTGGCCTACTTTGTAAATATTGAACTTGACATCCACCATAATTCACATGAGCCAATTCCTTAAAATAAATCTCTATATAGTCGACCCTTGAAGAACACAGGTTTGAACTGCATGGATTCACTTAAATACGAATTTTTTTAAATAAATGCAGTACAGTACTGTAAATGTATTTTTCCTTCCTTATGATTTTCTTAATAACATTTTCTTTTCTCCAGTTTACTTTCTTGTAAGAATACAATATAAATATATATCACATACAGAATGTATGTCAGTCAGCTGTTCATGTTATCTGTTGGTCTTCCAGTCAACAGCAAGGCTATTCGTTAAACTTTTGGAAGGTCAAAAGTTATATGGATTTTTGACTAGGGGGAGTTTAAAGTACCTCAAACCCTGTGTTTTTTCCTTTTTCTTTTTTTTTAAGATTTTATTTATTTATTCATGAGAGAGAGAGAGAGAGAGAGGGAGAAGCAGGCTCCATGCAGGGAGCCCGACATGGGACTCAATCCCGGGTCTCCAGGACCACACCCTGGGCTGAAGGCGGCACTAAACCGCTAAGCCACCCAGGCTGTCCAACTCTGTGTTTTTCAAGGGTCAACTGTACATTTAGATACATCTTCTTTGTTCTGTTTCTCTGGAGAATGCTAATACATATACAATAAATTTTTTATTAAAACTATTACCATGGGACTTTGAAGTTAGATTCATGTGAGTTCTGAATTGTGCCTTTGCCATGTTATTTAGTCTTATGGCCTCGGGTCCCCATTTCCTCATCTGTTAAAATGGATATGATAATCTGAAACCTCTCAGAACTGTTGTACAATTAAAGGAAATCATAGATACAAAGCAGTCGGCACAATGCTTAGCACAAAGTAATACTTCAGTAAGTGTGGGCTATTGTTATAGTCATTGATATTACTGCCGCCTACAATAAAAAAAATTCTTTTCCTAAACTTTTTGCATAGGAACAATTTAGGGACTGTCACTTTTAGTCTTCTCCATGACTCTTTGAAATGTGTTGATCACACAACATCCATCTTGGTTGTATATTTAATTTTTTTTTTTCTCGCAGTAAGGAAACTAATGGTTACCACGTACTTGAGCTTCTGTAATTTGCAATTCGGGTCTTTTAAGCCTTCACAAAGCAATTTCAAAGCCAAAGCGTCCAATTTTGTTTCACTGAATTCCAGATCAGTGAGCCACTGGCTGGTGCTAAGAACAGCTGCCAGTGCCCCACAAGAAGCAGGAGAGAGAAGGCATCGGTACAATCTACAGTGAAAAGAAGAATGACCTCATTATCTTGCTCATGCGTAACCACCCCATGCAAACAGAAATTGACAAAAAAATTCTATGAACACAGACAACAAATTCTCCTGCTATTAAGTTACCTCAATGTCTGTAAGACACAGTTTGGCTTTCTTAATCCTTCACACAGAAGCTTCATTCCTGAATCTTCCAGGGTATTTTTTACAAACTCCAAATCTGTCAAATACTGGTTAGTTTCAAATACTAAAGAGAGGTCCTTACCACAAGAAGCTGTGAGGTGGCAGAAAATCAGTCTGTATGGAGAAAAAGACATTTTAGAGAAGAAAGAAAATAGGACTCTCTTTAAAGGTATCTGTTTATACCTTACAGATGTAATTAATTCTTTCAGTCCACTCAGCAATTAATTTTTTGAGTGCTTACCACTATGTCAGATGCTGATAACACAGAAATAATTAAGACTCAGACCTGGCCTTGCAGGAATGTCCACTTGATGGGGCAAAAAATCAGAAAATCATGGATTATAATACAGTGTGAAAAGTACTGCAAGTGGTATGCACAAAGTATCATGGGGACACAGAAGGGTGGCATAATTCAGCCTACCTCAGGATGGGAGCTGGAGGATCAAGAAATAGTTGTAAGATAAAGAAATACTTGAGCACTGCTGTGAAAGGGAAATAGAAATTGAACAGGAGTTAGGTGGATGAAGAGAATGGGAGCAAGGAGAACAGGAGAGGCCAAGGGACAACCCACTCATGGAGCATCCTGTGCAAAGTCCAGTAGACAAGTGAGAGGATGTTTTGTTTGAGAAACTGCCAATTATATCTGACCCTTGAACAACTCAGGGGTTAGAGGCTCTGACCTCCACACAGTTGAAAATCTGCCTGTAATGTTTAACTTCCCCCAAACTTGACCACTATTAGCCTATTGATGACCAGAAAGAAGCCTTAACAATAAAATAGTCAGGACATGTGGGTGGCTCAGCGGTTGAGCTTCTGCCTTTGGCTCAGGGTGTGATCCCAGGGTCCTGGGATCGAGTCCCACATTGGGGTCCCTGCATGGAGCTTGCTTCTCCCTCTGCCTGTGTCTCTGCCTCTCTCTGTCTCTCTCATGAATAAACAAATAAAATCGTTTTTAAAAACCACAATAAAATAGTCAACTAACACATATTTTATGTTATACGTATTACATACTATCTTATCGTAAACTGGAGAAAAAATGTTATTAAGAAAATCATAAGTTAGGAAAAATACATTTATAGTACTGTACTGAATTTATTTTAAAAATCCACACAGGAGCAGCCCCAGTGGCCCAGTGGTTTAGCACCACCTTCAGCCAGGGGCATGATCCTGGAGACGGAGGGTCGAGGCCCACATCAGGCTCCCTGCATGGAGCCTACTTCTCCCTCTGCCTGTGTCTCTGCTTCTCTCTCTGTGGGTCTCTCATGAATAAATAAATTAAATATTTAAAAAAATAAAATAAAAATCCACACAGAAGTAAACCTCCACAGTCCAAACTCCAGGTTGTTCAAAGGGTCAACTGTATTTGCTATGGCCTATCTTAAAAGACTAGAACGACATATATAGCTCTCAAACTATTAAGTAGTTATCTTCTAGGTTAGGGAAAGGTGAGTTTACAGGTATACTTTCACATTATAGGTATTTAAAAATTATATAAAATGATCACAAGTTACAAAAAATAGTTTAAAATTTTAAAAAAATGTGCTTAATATAAATAATTTCTACGATAGACAAAATATAAAGAGTAAAGTTTTTTATGTACAATATTCCTACCACTCCAAAATAACCACTGTTAACATTTTGGTATGTGACTTTCCAGGTTTTTAATGCATGCATACATAGATATATGTTCCTTGTAACAAATGAAATCATAGAAGATATATTTTAAAAAGAAACTTTTTCTAAACCTCCTCTCCAACTCCACCTCCTAGAGATGAGAGTCTGGTGTATACCTTCCCACTCCTTTCTCCAAGCTCATAGAAACATACACACACACACACACACACACACACACACACACAGAATTTGTATATTTTTACAAAAATGTGACCAGAAAAAACATTACATCAACTTTATATGCACTTTGTCATTCCGTTCTCACGGTGGGCCCATAGGTAGAAACTAAGATTCAATTATAGCAGAACGTCATATAGTAAGCGGCAAAGCAGGATTACACCTTAAGTCTGTCTGATTTATCCAGTGGCTTCAGAAAGCCATTGGAGGTTTAAACTCACATGCTCAATTTCCTCTGTCTGGGTAGGCAGGAGACAAACCAGGTATCAGACGGCGGCGGTAGTCCAGGGAAGAAATACAGGTTGGGGAAGCTGGACTAGGATAGTGGGAGCGTGAAGGTGGACAGAATCGAGACTTGGTTTCCGGGTGAAATGGCCAGAATTTAAGACCGTTTAGGGCAACTACAACGTTCAGTGCTGAGCCAATGGGCGATAAAACTGTTCCCTGGCTCCCCCCTCTTCCTCCAAGGGATATGAAAGGTCACTGAGCGATTGGGGCTGCTTCTAGTTCTAGAACATTCCATTTCTAGGAGGCAACGGCCCCTTGGCATGGGACAATACATTATGGAGGGGGGTGAGACTTCTTGTACTCAATTACCAGTACTTCACGGTCTCGATTCTAAATCTTTTCTAACCACTCCTATTGTTTCCCACCTTCACTGACTTTCACCAACGTAGCGGATTCTCTTATGTCCTGGCATTTGGGAGGAACCATCCTCAAAAATTCCCTCCCCCCCCGCTGTCTCTAGAAGTTGGAACAGTCCCAGAGTAAAAGCCTCGACGGTTGGCCCCAAGACTTCCTTTTCTCGGAGCCCTTGGAGGGAAAGGTGCGTTTTCTCTTTGGGTTTAGTAGGTGGGCGTGGTTAGCCCCGCATACTATCTGGTCTCCACTGGAGAAGTGAGGCTTGGTGGGAGGTGTACTAGCGTGGGGCAAGCCTTAGGGGACCTCTAAGAGGATCTGAGGGAGGAGGGGCAGGGCAAAATGATGGGAGGAGACCGGGCTGAGGTAGGGGCGACATTGGGGTGGGACGGCAGGGGGGGCTGTGAGGGCCCCCGCAGGGTGGACACCTGGTTGATTCATTTCCACAGGGCCAGCCAACCCCTAAAGTACTCAGTCATCATGGCCTTGAAATCTGACGACCCCACTGGTGGGTTCCAGCATGACAATGTGGTAGCTTTCATCAATGAGAAAATGGCTGGGCACATAAAAGGCCCTGAGTTCTACATCGAGAATCTATCCCTGTCCTGGAAGGAGGTGGAGAACAAGCTCAGGACCATCCTGGAGGACACCACAGTGTCCAGCGAGGCCAAAGAGGCCTGTGCCTGGAGCAGCCTGGCCCTGGGCGTGCGTTTCGCCCGTAGGCAGGGCCAGTTACACAAGCATAGGGTACACTGGCTGCACGATTTTGCCAAACTACATAAGTCAGCAGCACATGCCTTGGCCTCAGACCTAAAGGAATTCACAGAGCAGCAGGAGATGGAGCGCAAGGAGGCAGCCTTTCGGCTGCAGCTGGCCCAGTCCAACCTGGCAGAGATGCAGAAGGAACGGGATCTACTAAGGTGGAAGCTCTTCCAGGTTGTAAGATTATCTTTACTTGATCCCCGCCCTGTCTCCCTGCCCCACCCCCAGAATGGATCTCAAACCTGCTCTCTTCTCTCCAACAGCTGGGTTCTACCCAGGAGCGGGGCGGGGTCTCAGAGGAGCCAGGCCTGGCCACTGCCTGTGAGACTGGGACAGAGGGAGCAAGTGAGGAGGAAGATGAGGCCGGAGCTGCTGCTACTTCTACTACCGCTGCTGGTGCCACAGGAAGAGGAAGAAGAAGACAGAAGGATGCAGAGGGGGCAGAAACTGCAAAGGCGATGAGTAGAGGCCTCATGCAGCTGCTGGGAGCTGTGGAGCGGAAAAATTACACCACTGGTGGGCAGAGGGAGGGAGATCTCAGGTCAGTGGAAACAGCCATGTTTTATTTCTCTGGGACCCTCAAGCCTGGGTCCAGAGTCGCACCATCGCCCCTTCCTGTCCAGCTCCCTGCCTCATTCACATACTCCTACTCTTGCCCCTCATCCCCCTTCCCGCCTGCACCCACACCATCCCCACCAGCAGCAACATTCACTGCAGGAGCTCCATTTCCAACATCTCCACACATGTGGTCTGATGCGGGGTCCCAGGGAACAGGAACTCAAGAATCCCAAAGAGACAGGAGAGACTCTGAACCCTATCAGCAGAGAAGACCTCCCATATTTCGCAGGCCTGGGGATTGGGACTGCCCTTGGTGTAAAGCTGTGAATTTTTCACGGAGGGAAATCTGCTTCCGATGTGGGAGGGGAATTTGGCTGCAAAGCCCTCAGTAAATTCAGAAATGTGAAACAGAACAGAAACCTGTCCTAGTGGGAAATCAATTTTGGGGAAAGGGGGGGAAGGAGGGAGGGAGGTTGCCAAGGGATGAATGGGAGAATGAGGCTAAGAGAGTGCGAGGGAAGTGGGGTGGGAAGTGGAGAGACTGTAGATTGACAGAGATAGACATATTTTATATTTTGATGACCCCTTTTTTGTTCCAGAGTATTAACATTCCACACCCCAGAAGCACCATAGCTTCTTAGTGTGTATCTCTCTCACTAACCCTAGTATCTGGTGGACCTGAGCAGCCATGTATATGACCAACTCACCCTTCTTCCCACCTAGGCTATATGATTGGAGCAGGAATGGACAGGATCTCACACTAGAGAATCTGAACAGAGAGGGAGATTCCATAGGTTGATGCTATGGAATCAGTGGGTCATTTGGAATTAGGGTCAAGTTCAGAGTCATGAATGCCAAGGCCATAGCCAAGGCCTGGCCCTGGCTGTCAGGGAGCAGAACTGTGCACTTAATAGAAGCCAAGTTCTTAGAGGATGCCAGAATGAGGTCCCAGGAAGCAGAGAAGGTACAAAAAAGCACAGGAATTGATCTTGCAACTCCACAGATGGAGAGAGTGATGGCATGACCACTTTTCCACTTTCTGCAATGTGCTACATGAAAATCCAATCTGCACAGATCCCCATTGCTTTAAGCTAATTTGAGTGGGTTCCTGTTCTGGGCAACGAGATTATTTCCAAGTCATAAATGGGTACCAGAAAAATAGTTACACACCACAGATCAAAGAAAATGTCAGAACTGGCTGGGGAGGAGTGTCAGAGAGTTATGGGTAGTGAGGATGCCTGCATCCCAAGAGTCCCCAGGAATGAACCAGACAGGAAGCTTGTTCATGTTCTGAACAAGTTTTATCTCAAGAAATAATCAAAAACAGGCCTGGGGTTAACTCTGGGCATACCCAAAGATTTGCCACCCCTAAGAAACCTATCAGGACTACAAACAGGAGATACCATCACTAGCTGCAGACAAGGACTTCTATGGCTGTATATAGCTCCACAACAGGAGAACTCTCCCCATTCCCCAATGGGAGAACTGGGAACTCACACCACTGCCAAAGAGGTGAGTCAGCAACTTAGAGCGCCCAGATGGTTTGCCAGTTTAGACAACAGACCAAAGTATGATGTTATCCTGAGGGATTCCCTCCCCCAACCCATCACCAGAATAGTAGTGGGAGGGGGAATCTGGCTACAAAAGGTCTCAGTAAATTCATGAATGTGAAATAAACATATCCCAAAGGGAAATCAGTTTTCAGAGAGGGGGGTAAACTGGGAAAAGAGGAGAGAATGGTCTTTGTCTCCTTTCTCATGATTAAGTGGTGTTGAGGGACACTAAATGTATGGTTTAGCCCACAGGTGGAAGGATGGTAAAGTGTCACACCTAGACCAGAGTAAGAC